>NC_136420.1:30417500-31167500 GCF_052625555.1 Lactuca saligna
CACATAGTCACTAGTCTCACCCGACCTATAATAAGCATATAACACCCTAAAGTTATGAAGAGAGGAACTCACCTCCGATAGCGAAAGCACCCTCCAAAGCATTACAATACTCCCTTACACCATGTCACCCTTGAACCTTCCTAATAATAGCAATCAGAGTTAAGATATGACTACTTTGATATCCCAAATGTGCAAATAGGCTTATAGGTTGAATTTCAGATTTTTACATCAAATTACGGTTTGTTCAGGACCTGTTTTGCCCTCCTTAAACCCCATATTTTGCAAAAATACACCATTTGCAAGTAGTTATGATCAATACCTTTTCAGGGACTACTTACATAGATTTCAAATGATTTTTCTACAAATCGTTATGAATATTACAAAACTGCATTTCATAATAGCTCCTTTTGGACCATTCTGTAAAAATAACATTTTATCTTAATTAGAGTCATTTCTAGCTTCCGGGTAAAACTAGAGAAATTGAAAAGACTCATATACGCAACTTTGGGGACTAGTCTCAACTCAAAATGATGTTCCATGGTTTTTCTATGATTTTTAGAAAATAGGGATAAATTGGTCCATTTCATAGCATTTCCAGCTTTGGTTATTAAGGGTTAAATGACTTCTTAACCCATTAAGTGATTATGAGGAGTGATTATAAAGTTGGAAATCAGAGACCATCAAGAGTGGAGTCAAAAATGATATTAGGAGGTACAAGCTTCACCCAAAGTACGTCGTCAAACATGGAAATCCAAAGTACAATGCTATATGGATAAATCATGGACTAAGGCTTTTTGGTTTGTATTCAATCAATATCTCAACAACACAAAGGGATACAAGATGAGATCTAATGATCACACCTACTGCCATCATAGTAGTGGCAGCCCGACGGTGGCAACCATGGCAATCACGGTGGTGACAATGGTTTTCGACCAAAAGAAGGGAAAAAAAGTAATAGGATTCAATCGAATACCTATGTTTTTCTCATTCCCAACCAACGACCCAAACACGCACACATACAAACACCATAGCTTTTGGGCTCCTAGATTAAATTAGTCCAAGTTAAATGAGTTCGATCAATGTTAGCAAAAGAATGGCTAAAATTAAACTTACACAATTTATCCCCCAATAACAAAACAACCCCAAAACAAATTTCTTTGCATCCATAAGTTCTTGAATTGACAACTTTGGTCATTCCTTTAGAAAATAATTATAAAGCCTCCAAAACTTATTTCTTTATTATTATTATAATTATTATTAATGTTATTTGTTTGTTTACCTATTTATGTTTTAAAAAAATACAACTATAATAAATTGACGAGAAACGATGTTTTACATTTTTAAAATTTTGCTTGTATCATTTACTTTTGAAACTTTTAATATAGACAAAATCTCACGAATGATCCTTTTGGTTTATCATTTTCCCCTTAAATGGTTCTTATGAAACCTTTTTTCTGTGAGATGGTTCTAAGAAGCAAATTTTGCACACAAATAATCATTACCGTAAATATTGGTTGGATGGATCCGTTAAGTTGAAAGAATGTGGGATAAAAATTATTTTTGTCATTTTCTGCAACTTACTTAAGGACTATTTGTAAGATTTTACAGTGTAAATGCATTGAATTATTACAAATTTATCAGTGTAAATGCATCACATCATCCAAAAGTCATTTTATAATTTTTGGTTGCTTGCTCAAAAAGAATGAGAACAGCTTGTTTAATTGTCGTAAATGCATTGCATCATCCAAAAATCATTTTATAAATTTTAGTTGTTTGTTCAAAAAGAACGAAAACAGATTGTTTAATTGTCGACGTTCTTCACCAAATAAAGTTATGAATAATCAAAAACTAATTACTAATAGTTTTTAATTTAAATTGTTATCTAACCATGTCTTTAAAGTTAACGATCTTCTAATATCTTATTTTTTGTCATTATGTCTACATGACCAACCTTCATATCATTTCCACATTTCACCTTCACACATCTTCGTTGGAAACAAGAGCAAGAAGCTGTCCATCAATCTTTCCAAACAAAAAGAATGAGCAAAGCCTCCGTCAAGATCTCCAAGAACCACCACATGAACCACCACCACCGTCACCCCCACCACCACCACCAACTCAGCAGCGTGAAGCCCAAAGTTTACATCACTCACTCATCAACCTTCAAAACCCTCGTTCAAGAACTCACCGGAAACAATGGCTCACCGGAACCATCCATCCCTCCCACCATCTCTCCACCACCACTAGACACCGGAATCCATGGATTACAAATCAAACACAAAGATCAACACCCCCATAACAACCACCACACCACCACCACCACCACCACCACCAACAGTCAAGTTTACGTCCCAGTCTTCGAAGATTCAAGTTGGTCAACCCACTTTGACCACACCAACTATTCATCCAATGATTTACGGATTGAAACAAACGTAGACCCATGGCTTAACGAAATCGGTCCATTCGCTTAAACGTGTTCATACATCAATCATATTTGTATATTCTTCATCGAATCTTTCGTTCTTTTTACATGTTTATGCATCGAATTTGTTTTTAGATCTTTTACAAAGGCAATCAAACGAATCAAGCAATAAAGTGAGCATTTCAAATTGTGATTATAAATATAGAAATATCTAGTTCATAAGGAAAGGAAACAACAAATGTATTATTATTATCATTATAGTGTTTCTAACTTGATCCATTGCAATAATGAATGCAAGTTTTAGAGTTTGTGTCAGAAGCATGATGATGATGATGATGATGATTTAATCCCCAAATCCTTATTGTACGATCATCACTAGCTGATGCCATGATATGTGGGTTTGATGGGTTCCAACTCACACAGTTTACAGCACCCGAATGTCCACCCAATGTTTCTATGAGCTCCCCTGATCCTCTGTGCCATATATAAACCTACACACACACACACACATACTTTATATTTCTTTACTCATAATACCAATGTACTTACTTATATATAACAAATTTACAAAATGTGAAAATATACCTGTGAATCTTCACTGCCACTGGCAATAAAAGCTTGCTGAAATCCACCGAAGCAGCCTCTAACAATGAAGCGAGAACGTTTATAACCCCTGTACTTTGAAATAAGTCGAAAATGGCCCTCGATACTCCAGAGGTGTAACTCTTCATTTGCAAGACTAACAAGCAAGAACTTATTGTCTCCTGATAATGTGAAAGAAACTATGGATTGATCCTCTTTTATACATCTTTCGTCTCCTGATTCTATATCAAGAATAAGTATTGAGTTTTCCTTCCAAATGGTGATCAATTTTCGTTCATTAGTCATTTGTAGATCTGAAATCCTGAGAGTTTTTTGTCCCTTGAAACATTCCATCTCTTTTCCATCCAAATCCCACATTATTATGGTTTTATCTGTTAATCCTGAGATAACTGATTTCCCATCTGGAGACCAACAACAAGATATTGTTCCAATAATACCCTTCTCATAGACTTCAATGCATTCACCAGAGGAAACATCCCAACGCCTTACAACTTCCTCTAAACCACATGTCAGGATTTGATCATCATTTGGGCCCCATGAAACACATGATACGGGTTTTTGGTGCCCAATTAATTTATGCTTTAAGGAGACTCTGCCATCTGGATTGACCTTTAAGGATCATAGAAAAAGAGAGTGAAGAAAATGTAGTTAAATAACAGTAAGAAAGTGTAATCAAAGAGACTATAAAATGTTAACAAGGGAAAAGAAAAAAAAAAAAAATGTCACCTCCCAAATAATTGCAGAATGATCACTGGATGATGAGGCTAAGTATTTCCCGTTTTTGGAATATTGTAAGTACCAGACTTCATCATTGTGTTCTTGCAGAATCTAGAATAATATCACGAAAGCTTTATTATCTTTGATTTATTTAGATTACACTTAGGATTACTTGAAATGGAAAAGACATAAATACCCTAACCTGAACTGTTTGCGAAGGAATCTTATCTCTTCCACAACGATGATCAATGAACAATGAAGTTTCCCCAACCAAAGAATTATGAAACAAACAAGAGTCATGTTGCAAGTCAAGTGCTTGTTCTACTAACTGTAACAATCTTCTTTCTGGTATCATCACATTTGGAGGAAATAGCTTTTGTAAATCCTCAAGTAATTCTGACCGAGGCTTTGACTTGGTCAACTCTAAACCAGATATTCCATCAATGATTCTAGGTGAAGGGGATAAAATGAGGGAAGAAAGCTCACGGACTCTTATGTTGTTTATAGAAAGTGGTGCTATCTCAGTTCTCAGTGTCTTCAAAGCATCCATTGTCTTTTCTCCATCAAGAAGTTCAAAAAACTTTTGTTGTAATATTATGAAGCATGCCAGTTTAATTATAGTTTCATCCACTATTCCAATTTTATGCAAAGAGGTTAAACTTTCATCCCAACTTCCATCAAGAATTTGTTGGATGAATACTGTAACTGTAGATGAATGAAAAGGTATTCCTGATTCTTGTTCAAGATAAGCTCCTGTTTTACTATACCCAAGAGAATACAATGCTTCTGTTATAATTCGAACAAACTCCACTTTTTTAACTCCCTTTGAGCCAATTACTTCATCATCATCTTGCAAGGCTAAGGGTCGAGCCATTGAAGCACTGAATGAGAAGCTTGAAGGTTCTTTTGGTAATTTTCCGTTTGAAAGACCTCTGTGATCTGTAGAGGATGCTTTCACACGTTTTGAGGGTGGTTCTTCATCCGATGCACCTCCCATGAAACGTGCAATCAGCCCATATATGACAACAATAAGAATGTAGTATGTTCTATGCTGATTTCAAAGGAAGTCTCTAATCAAACTTCCAAATGTGTTCCAACTGCAAACATTTCAAGAGCAATAAGTTAAAGGTTGATCGATCATAAAACTCTTTACAAGTTACACATGGAGATGTATCACATTCATATTTAGAAGTTAGTACAATAAACTTACTGTAATTATGATCGACTTTAAGAACACTCCAAAAACGGAAAGTACCAGGAATTTCAATCAAGAGACAATATACACGCATATCAATCAACAAATTCACGTTGGAATATAACATATTAAATACAAACTAGATCTAGGTTTTTGTAATTGCAACTTACGTAAATAAAAGAGGGGGCAAGAAAAGAGAAATCAAGAGAGGGCGAGGATCGATACCTATCGATGAGAGAAGAAAACCCTTGTCGTCGCTGCAGTTGTAAACCGGCGATTCAGGATTAGAATTGGGATTTCCACATTTGAGTCTGGTTTCATGGGGAGGTTCTAGGCTCATAGGCCAAGGCATACACAACCATTGGGCTAAACCAATTTCACAAAATTCATGAGAATAGAATACAAATTGAATTTTACTGTATTTGATAATTCCTGTGGAAATGATTATTGTATTTAGAGTGTTTAAAGGAATGAGCTATGGTGTTTGGAATTTTAAACATCATTTTAATTCGTTTGATTATTTGAGAAACATCATTTTAAATTGTTTGATTATTTGAGATTACAGTTACTTGTAAGAAAACTAATTATGGAGATAAATAAAAAATTATCTCACATGTTTCTAATTTTAAATGATTATTATTTAACTAAATTGTTATAAACCGAAAATATTAACTTTTACGATATATGACAAAATCATAATACTATATTTCTTCAAAGAAAAATTAAATATCATCTTTTGTTATTTTACATCTTCTTAATCATAACATATGTCATAGTAACATATCAAATCCATTAATTATCTATTTTAATTTATTTTTTTTAGTTTTTTATATTCAGTAGGATGGATATTAAGAAAAGATAAGAGGATAATTGTTTTCTTTTTTTAGAATTTGCATCATAATAAACTTAAAGGTAAACCTCAAACCCTAAATCTAATATGCAAATTTCTCTTTTAAAATAAAATTTTAGTTTATCCATCTTTTTTTCTTCTTTGTCCAATGTAAATGATTATTTGTTTATCAAATTCCTTTAAAGATGTCAAAAAGTTTCGAACCCATGAGACCTCGATCGTATATAGGGGATATATGTTTAAAAAATCGGGAGCGGGGTCGTTTTAATTTCGGGAGCGGGGGCGGGTATAGGAAGTCCCATCCCGAACCCTGAATGGATCCCTGTTAATATATTATTTACATTAATATATACTAATTGTTTGAATATAATAAATAATAACAATGACTTTGAGCTTCCAAAATTAAATAAAATACCATGTTTTTAAGTTGTTAGTATAATGTTTTTAAGATGTTATAATATTTTTGTATTTAACATTTAAAATTATGTTATAAATAACTATTTTTACCCAAAAATAACTTTTTAGCCACACACACACACACACACAAAAAAAAAAAAAAAAAAAAAAAAAAAAAAAAAAAAACTTCTTTTAGCCCAAATGGGGGCATGAACGGGGTAGGGAGGCTAGAGATTTGAAGGGCGAGGGAGCGGGGATTTTCAGGGGTGGCGGAGAGGAAGGCGGATGCAATTCCCGCCCCGTTTGGCTCAGTTGACATCCTTAAATTCTTCTAGGTTTTTTATGGGACCCCACCCTTCCCTTTTCTTCCTTTTATGTCCATGTAGTTATCAAGTCCTAAAGCTCCATGGATGCAATCGGCATGACCATCAAAATTTGAACCTCCAATCTTTCATCAATTTCACACTTTTCTTCTACTTGTTTCCCCATTTGTCCCTTTCACCATCCCCTACATATATCGTTGATGGTCAAGAACATTCTATAAGAATATGGTTGATAAAGGAGCCTCAAGATATGTCATTAAACATCAAAACATTTATGGGTGTCCGATAATGGGAAATTTCATCAAACTTACAATACATTGGTCTCAAATATGTTAACATCTTCATTCATTTTCTAGTCCCATCTCAATCCATCAAATTACGTACTTCCAACTTCCTTATTTTTATGTGTCATTAAACATTTAAAAAGTAAAAGATCAAAATGTAACATCCTAAATTTTCAAGTAAAAAAATTATTTTTAAAATAAGATTAAACATCCAAAAACCATCCTTTGAATAAACAATGTATTATCCATTTGTTTCAAAATCATAAATCGTAAAGTCAAATCATAATAACCAATGAAAGTCTCAAAACAGTAATATAACACCGATGTGAATGTACAGTCACAATGCACCTTTCCCTTTCACATCCAAACCACCTAAAAAACATTAAACTTAACAATGTAAGCATAAATCTTATAAGTTCCCTAATATAACACATATTCCATCACACATACAATGCATACAAAAAAGGGCTCATGATCTCATCGTGCATACATCTGTAAGCTCCCAAACCATCATACAATTGGAGGCTCCTAACCCTTATACAAATTATAGGCTCTCATCCTTAATGAAAATACAAGCTCTAAGCCATCATACAAACCATACCAAAGTTTCTATTAATATAAATGAACCGCCTTATGATTTCATAATCATATATAGTCGATAATAAGATAAATGATATGATATTATTTGGCTATATATTTTAGGTCATTATCTTAATATAATTGATACAAATGTTATATTTCAAGATATATAATTCTAAATATGCTTTGAAATGTTCAATTACAGCTAAAATGGGAGATGGGATGCAAAAGGAGGAAAACGAAGCTGAAATGGACGAAAATCGAGCAAAACTAGAATAAGATGGTGAAAGTGTGTCGCGTCCTATTATGAGGCGCCCTACGTCCTTAAGAAAATTCCAGAAATTCGCAAAAAATCCTATCTCGGTATACATGTTCGTATGCAACAAGGAAACCCGATCACCACGCTATGGTGAGACCTTTACCACATCGTAATGTCGCGATTTTATAAATATACGTAACTTGTAGCCCTAAGTAGAATGCCAACCTGCACCAACTTAGGGAGCAAGTTATTTGTCAATTTCATATGTTTTAAGGCTGAAGAACACCTTTGAAGTGTGTATTTGAAAATCTAGATGAGAAATCATCGATTTATTCATTTCGATTTGTTTTATATCATGTATTGCAATCTCAAATTCATTAAATTCTGTTTTCTAGTTATAATTCAAGGCTAAAAGCCTTATTACTTTCACTAGAAGAATCCTAGTTAATATGTTTTGATTTTGTTAGTAGAGTTATGTGAGTTCAATTTAAACTTGTGTTTGATTGATTGTTAATCTTTCATGTTAAAGTTATGATTTGTATTACATGCATGTGAGTTATGTGTAGTTTAGACGATCAATCTAGTTAGATTAGTTTGATTCTTAACTGTTTATGATCAGTAAATTGTTAGGACTATAGATTTATCCAATCCTAAGGTTATGTAATATAAATGATTAATTTTGATTGTGTTGGAGAATAATAGTTATTCATGATATGCTTGATTTATTGTCATGATAAATGATAAGAAATCGTTAGATCATATCGTTCATAGTTTAATTTATTTAAATGATTTTGTAGTCACTAATTGCATGATCATTGGGATTAGAATGTTCATTAATCATTAGCACTAGAAATTCTAACCAATATAACCAACCAAAAAAATCGATAATCAACTCATTAATCCATTTTATGCTAACGAGTCAAACATAAAAAATTAGGGGGATTCATATTCTACTGAAAGTACTTCAAATCTAGTGCTTTAAAAACGAGTTCTTTGTTTTTTGTTTGCTTTTTAGTTGCTTGAAATTGATGTTATAAATTTCTAAACTTTAAAATCAGAAAAACCCCATTTTACTTTAATATCTTTAGTTTAATTATTAACTTATTTTTTTTAACCAAAACCATACCTGTTTTCCAAGACTTTGACACTCTTTCGTACCTTATACTATATTACTTCACGACTAGATACACTACATATATGTGTTTAAAACTAGTTGAGAATCGATAGGATTTGTAACATCTGAAATCTAGAAAGTCAATTTTGGAAGTGATACCTCGATTTCTGTGGATCAACTCGTTGAGTTTGGGGAAAGGAACTCGACGTGTTGGTAAGTTGGGGCGCACATTTTGGAATACCAACTCGACGAGTTGGGGAGGATCAGCTCGACGAGTTAGACAGGGTTTGGGGAACCCTAAATCTAGGATTTTACACCCTATTTAAACACATTAAGCTTTAGGGTTTGGCCTCATTTCCAACTTCCATTATCCTAACCCCAAACCTCGAAACCCTAAGTCATTTTTGGTGATTGTGAGCTAATCTTGTGCATTTCTTGGTGAGTTTTCAGAATAAGGAGCTTGAAAGAGGAGCAAGAATGTGTAGGAGGATTGTATATCAACAATTTGGGCTTCGTTTCTAGTTCATTTGAGGTATAAACCTTCAACCTTGTCCATAGCATGCTTATATCTAGTCTTTGAATGCTTTATTTCATGTTTTCGTCTAAGTATAGTGGTTGTTGAGATTTGGACATCCCATTCGGGCAAAACCTTTTAGATCTAGGGTCTTAAGGGGCTTTCATGGCATAAAGGTGCCAACTTTGTGGCCCTAGTAGCCCCATGCAACCTCTAAACTCTTGTTTGGGCTCTCAAGCCCCAAATGGCCATGCATGTGGACAAAGTTTAGGACTTTATGTGATATTTTGGTTCTTATGGCCAAGATTTATGGCCTTATGGTATACCTTGTAGTTTTTGTGGTTTTGGATTAAGATTTTGGCCCTTTTATGGTTAAGGTTTGAGCTTATTCTCTTTAGGAAGGGATTAATGGGTAAAGTTTGAAACTTTACCCCTCTAAAAGGTATTTCCCGTCTATATCTAGAGTATTGGGTTCAAATATGAAGAATAAAGGCTTAATGCATTAGGAAGGGGTTCATAGACTAAAGAACTCAACGAGTTAATTTGAAGTGTCCCGATTCTGTTAAAAAGAAGAGAACTCGACGAGTTGATTCGAAGTATCATGATTTTTTGGTTTATGGAAACTCGTCAAGTTGAAGGATAACTCGATGAGTTGAGTCAACTCGAAACGTTGACTTTGATCACGACTTGGATGTTGATTTTGACCTTGACTTAACTTGACCAAGGTTGACCCCTGTAGGGTTATGAAGTGCGTAATAGGTTCTAAAGGGTAGTTCCATGTAAGGTTTTGGACCCAGATTGGAAAATTGGGCCGTTGATAGGATTTCATGGATTTTATAGTTTGGGCCTTGCTGGGTCGGGGGTGAAATGGTCATTTCACCCAAGTAAGGATTATGGGTCATGGGTTGGAACCCAATTGCTAATTGGGTGATATTTTAGTATTGATAGCTCGAGGAGTTGCCATGGCAACAACTAAGGATTTCGTGTGTTGAACTTTAGCAGTGTGAGGTGAGTTACCTTCCCAGTATGAGTGGGTCAAAGGCACCAATGTCGGCCCACTAGTAGTTATTTATAGTAGAGATGATTGTCTCAGCGATAATTGTCTGGATGCCGCTATTTGTTGAGATTTATGTGCTTGTATGCTATGTTATTATGTGGTAGTGGTAGGGGTGAAATAGACCCCATAACCGGTTGAAATACACCAGAGGGTAGGTCGAGCACCCATATATGCCTGATAAGATAGGTCGGGCACCCATATATGTCTGACAGTATGTTTATGCTATTTTATTATGTGGTAGTGGTAAATGTTAAATAGACCCCGTAACTGGTTAAAATACATCGGATGGTAGGTCGGGCACCCAGATATGCCTGACAGGGTAGTTCGAACACCCAAATATGCTTGGCAAGGTAGGTCGAGCACCCATATATGTTTGACAGGGTAGGTCGGGCACCCAAATATGCCTGGCAGGGTAGGTCGGGCACCCAGATATGATTGGCAGTATGTGATTATGTGGTATGATGGGGGAACCCACTAAGCTTCGTGCTTATGGTTTTCAGTTTTGGTTTCAAGTACTTATTCTTCAAAAGGAAAGGAGTTTGCATGATCGTATCGCATCACACTATGATTTTCGCATTATGAGATCTTTGGGAGCTGTTTATGATATTACTTTCCTATGACATGTTTTGGGTTATACGAAATCTGGTCTTTGATTATGAAATGAGTTGACACTATTGATGTTTCATACTAATGGTTTTACTAATTACTTGTTTAAAAATGAAATTTTTGGTCATGCATTTTGGGATGTTACAAGTTGGTATAAGATCCCTGGTTTGAGGGCTTCAGATACACTCCCGGGTGTGCCTGGACTCAAATCAAGGGTGTGAGAGATTTTCACAAGAAAAAAATAACTTTTCTAAAATTTAAAAATTAAGGGTTTTTATAAAGAACAAGGAGTGTGATGCGTGCAAACTGTCGGGCTCAAGTAAGTTTTCCTAAGATACCCATACATGTTATGTTATGATATGAAGTGAGAATATGTGAACTGTATGCTAGATTAGGGCAAAGAATCTATGAAGGATGCCTTGTACGCATACTGTAGGTGCTCATTGAACTGCATGCTAGTACTGATTAGTCAATGGTAGGGTGGCATGCTTAGGTTATGTTTGATTGTATGAGCCTTAGAATTGCATGCTAGTATAGATTTCTGATAAGAGGATAGAATGGATTGATGGAGTACATTGGTTAGATTTTCCTTTTTCTAAATGCTTCTTGCTTTGTGCCTTGTGGGACTCTTAGAAATGTGAGGTAGCTACTAAGTGGATGTGCTAAGTCACATGTGGTACAGGCTGGATAATCACATAGTGGTGGACTTGGCCCTATTGCGCAGCTCTCATCTGAGTCCAACCATTCTAGAATTGAGTCTTTTACTCGAAGGATTATCTGATCTCTGATGCATGTCTATATTCATGAGGTAGCTAGTTGACATTAATGGGAATCCTTTAGCAGTTGATGAATGGGTGGGTTCGGAACCTAGGAAAGCCTAGGATATGCTTTAGTGGGTTAGTAGTGCGGTTTAGTGAGTTTTGGACGCATCAGTTTGAAGAAGTGATTTAGAGGATCTGGGAGGATCACTGAGGAAAGTATGGATAGGTGTGGAAGGTAGTATTGGGCCCGTAATACTGAAAGCACAAGATCCATACTCGAATCGGTAAAAGTCCCAAAGAATCTAAAAAGCTTAGGGGAGGAAAATTATTGGTTATGTTTTGATCGTGGGGATAGTTGTTTTTCAGGTTGGTGATGAGCACGCATGGAGGTGGTTCAGGATTAGGTCTTGGCTTAGGTGGTGAGCTAGCTGGTGGAAGGACTGCCAGGATTTTGAGTTCGCGTTAGATGAAGAGATGGAAGGTGTTTTCCGCACCAGTCCCTACACCATATGAGCCAAGGTTCATTCACCTTGGATCTCCTGTATCAGGCAGCAAGGAGTTGATGGGAATTGATTGTGCGAACTATTGCGCTTTCTGATTTGGAGACTATGTATTGGGAGGAGTTTGTGACCCGGTTTAGGGTAGAGGTTATTCCAACTGTTGCAGTTCAGTCGTTGACGAGTGAGTTGGTGAGCGTGCCAAGGTTTCAAACCTTGGAGGATATGAATTCCAGAGTCCGAGGGCGGGATATCAATTTGGAGCACCTTGGAAAGAGAGGTTCATACCAGGTACATTCAATGGAGGGTCCGGGAAAGAGACCCAAGATTTCAGACCATCGATTCAAGGACCAATAGTGCATCACATGTGGGAAATGATACGATGGAGTATATCGTTCCAGGGGTATGGGTTGCTACAAGTGTGGCAGTGTTGATCATGTCAGCAGGGATTGTCCTCAGGGGGCAAGTCTGTTATGTTTTCTCTGCGACCAAGTGGACCACAAGAGGTCCGTCTGTCCGAGGAAGATGGGAGGAATAGTGAGGGAACTTGCTTCGACAATTTTGAAAATCTTTGATGGTCGAGAGGGTATGGCAGGAGCCCCAGTAGGGAGGAGTCAGGCTCTACTGTCACACCCCAAAATCGAGAACGGCGGAAACGTTATGGGGTGGAGGACGTCATGTAAAGTATCACAACACAGTATAACAGTAAACAAGAAAACAACATCATCTATTGCATTAAATATATAATTTTAATACAAGCATGTTCTGTACAGTTATAGACACCAAAAAGTAAATCAAGATAATAAGATGAGTCTTGAAAGCACTCCATCTTCTCAAAAGCTGGCCTCGGTACCTGTCTACTGATGACCTGAGAATACAAGTTATTTTGAAAGAGTTTATCATCATTAAGCTGGTGAGTTCATAAGTATTTTAGTGTCGGTGTTTGTATCAAAACGTTTGAACGTGGTTTTAAGTATGAGTTTGTAAACATTGGTGATATAAGTATGTGAATGTTTCTAAGTGTTTGTAAAAGTTTGAAGCTCTCAGAAAAACCTATATTTTCTATTTAAAAGGAGCCTTCTACCAAGGCGTAATTGTTTTGTATGTTCGTTTATTGTAAAAGGGTGTAATTTTCCCAAGTGTAACTATCATTGTCAAAATATAGTTTGTACATTAATGTTTAAGTGAAATGATCACTAAATATATGTAATGGGTAAATTAATGTAGTACTGTAGTGTTGTATAATAGGAACTACTGTTATACTAACTACCTTAAACCGGATATATATTAAGGTATTATGTGATTTATTGTACCATACTATTGACTAGGTAACGCGACAATGTAGGTCGTAATAAGGTATGACGTTTGGCACCCGCAGACCTGCAGATCCGGCTGTAGCTAGCAGCAAGGTGTAGGATAGTCAATCCAGTATAGATTTATACGCAAACTCACACTCTCCCTCTAAGAGACTTTGGATACAACTCGGGCCATGACATTGAAGGCATGCTCCGATACAGTGGATCACAATCTTGTTAACGTATTCATGTATATGTAATGTATTGTTACTCGTTCTAGTATCGTTGTATATGTTCTCTTTCTAGTATAGTTGTATATGTTCTTCTTCTAGTATAGTTGTAAATGTTCTCATAGAAATGTAATGTACATGTTCTCATAGTAATAAGTACTGACTCATGAATGAACTGACTCATTGGACATCTCATTGTTCTAACAATAATATAAGTATTATCTTGTGCTACCTATATGGTAACATACTAATGATGTAACTGGTACGTATGAATATGGAAGAACTTTTATGACTATATATGTACACATGATATATAATTAATATTGAAACGACCTTCGGACGGCTACCCGATACCCCACCATACCACATCTCAAGCGCGAAAAGGAAATAGGGCGGACGACCTTCCTAAGCCTTTTAAACATTGCTTATATAATTATACATATATGGGCATGTAATTTATAATAAGTATAACAGAGTTTAAGTAAAAGTATTTGATAAGTAAAAGAGTTTGTAAAGCAGTTTGATAAACAGTTTGAACAGTAATAAAATCATTGGTTTTGTAGTTATTAATCACATGTGATTGATGTAATAACTATAAGTATTTAACTTGTATCCCCCCATAAAAGCATTTAAAACATTTAAAAGTATTTCAAAGCTTAGTTAAAGGGGTATGAACTCACTTGTAGTGAGTGGATTGGATTGAAGTGTCAGATACGGTGCTAGGTAACAAATGGAGACTTGTACACACGCACGAGCCTAGTTATCATATAATGAACATATATATAACTAATTAGCCAATTTATAACTAATAAATTAAGTTGGGACACTCTAGAACATGAAAACACTTTGTTTCAAGTGTTAAAGATCACAAGGATTTCATCCAAGTGTTTGTAGGGCAAAGCTAGAGTGTTTGGAGTTTAAGAGTTTACGGTTTTAATGGCCTTTAACCAAGGAGTTTACGGTAGTAAACTCAAGGGTTTACAGTTGTAAACTCTACTCCTTGTAACCTTGTGTTGTTTTGAGGTTTTACAACTCTTTTGAAGCACTTCTACTTGGTGGTTTGGCCTTTGGAAGGGACTAGGGCAACAAAAACACTCCTTGGAGGAGTTTACGGCCTCATGGTCATTTCCCTTTGGGTTTACTACCGTAAACCCTTATGGAAAAGGGTATTACCATGTTTTCAAGTCCTTAACACAACAAGGTAATTGTCTAGGTTAGTTTTTAGGCCTAAGGAAGGAATATGACCCATTTAAACACACTTTAGGGTGTTTACAGTTTTGGGAGATCCCCAAACCGTAAACACCTAAAAATGTTGGTCCTTACTATTTTTCAAGGCTTAAACACATCAATGGAAGGTTTAAACATATCAAGGAATGCTTAAACATCAAACTAGGGCTTAGATAAGGGGCTTAGGCACACTTTGGTGCCTTTCTTGGTGTTTACGGCCCAAGAACATTACTGGACCGTGAACACCTCAAACCTTGTGTTCTTGGCATATTTTCTTGATGTTTATGTGTAATACTAGCTTAATAAGACTCAAGGATTAAAGTACTTACTATTAGGAAGCTTGATTTGAGCTAAAAGTCCAAGAACACTTAGTGTGTGTTCTTGGTGTTCTTGGTGTTTTTGGAAATCTAGACAAAATACATAAATGAATGGATGAATAGATGCACAAACACTAGATTAAGTGTTATACCAACTTGAAATGATTAGAACACTTACAAGTTTTAAGATATTGAATAAGTTTTAGGATGATACTTGAAAGGATATTTTGGAGTTTACTCTTTTGGTATTTGGGGAGTAAACACAAATGGCTAGTCTTGGGGAGTAAACTCATGCTTAAGGCATGAGTTTACGTTTTTGGGATGATTTTTCGACCCAAACATAATAGTTTGGCCGAGAACTTCTAAGACACGAGGTGTTTGCAGTTTTTAAAATTCAAAACCCGAGACGACACTTTCTTTCACCCGTTCGCTTAAAAATAATATTAAAATAATCAAACGAACTTTAAATTTCTTAAAAATAAGAAATAATGACATTAACTTATGATAAGAAGTGGTTGACTTTTAGGGTTTGGCCGAATGGAAATTTAGGGTTGTCACATCTACAGTGCCATACATGAGAGGTCAGAACTCCAACGATCGATGTTGCGGGTATGTATCTTTTGCTTTCTTTTCGATTTTTATCTGTATTTTGTTATTGGAATCTTGAATTGGTTGGGGTAAGTGTATCTTTGGGTTTGTGTCTCTGCTTGTGTTTGGGTTATATTTTCAAGATATGTCATATGCCAGTTGCATGCCGTGAATTATTAGTGGTTAGTGAAAGGTTGCTTTCCTTTTGTGGGTTTGGAATGTTCAGTGTTATTTTGGGTTGTAATCGATGATGGGTTCAGGGATATTATGGGGAAGGTTTGCGGTCAGGATTCAACGAGGTGGTTACCCAACATCGTCGGGGTTCGGTGAGTTCAGTTCTTGTGATTGGGTTGACTTTTGGTAGCGCCAAGGAAAGTGGTCTATTGTCGAGGTTATGGACACCCATTAAGTTGTCATTTTATAGGGAACAATCTTATACCCCCCTTATAGACCGACTTCGTGAATGAGGCGTGCTAGCGGTAAGATGACTTGATCTTATGTGTGTGTGTGTGTGTGTGTGTGTATATATATTAACTTATAATATTATAAAGTATAAGGGTTGAATTTTAACTTTTAAAATTCTAAGGGATGGAACTAAAGTTTTAATCAATACTTTACTTGTTCCAAAACTTGAGGGCAAGTTTTGTAAACTTTCAAAACTTTTCATTTCTTATAACTTATGAATTTAATTGAGTAATGAAAATGAAGACTCTTCATTTTTATAACTCTAGTGTTCTTTTAATGACTTTAATAAAAGTGTGACTTTTGGTTTTCCATAACTTGAGACAAATTATGAACTCCACTAAAACACTTTATGATCATGAATTAAGCTACCATGAAGGTTACAAGCAATTCCTCTGATAATCTAATCCTCATAAGTTCAAGAACATGAATATGAACATTTCAAGAATAAAAAATTACACTTAAAAACTTGTAATTTTGATAATTGCCATTGCAAATGGATCAGCATAAACATTACACCATCTAAAACAAGTTTTCAAGTACTAAAACAATTTAGGGTAATGTTTCCAGTCCATTTCCAGTAACAAAAGTCGAATTTCTGAAAACTACAGCCTCTACTCGCTGAGTATGTTATTGCACTCGACGAGTAGCTTGCATTTGTTCATGGACTCGGCGATTTCATATGAGCAGAAAATAGAAAAAAGATTTTTTTCAACCAAAAAATCAAAAAACAAGCCTAGGCTCTGATACCACTGATGAGTTTTGAGCATTCTAACACTTCCTAAGTGTACAAGAAACCCTAATAACCTTGGATCTATGTTTGTCTAATAACCATGCAAAGTTGAATTCCAAGGTTATATTCCTATCTAGCATACATGGGGAACAATTTTTAACTTGAATGAAAGATAAAATAACATACCTTGTTGTTGCTTATGATCCTTGAAACCTTATGAGCCTAGCACCCCAACTTTGATGCCTCAAATGCTTCACACAACACCAAATGATTTTGGAATGACTTTAGAGAGATACACACTTCTAAAATCGGCCTAGCCCACTTGTTTCTTATGTGTAGCCGATTTTGGTGGAGAATATGTTTATTATATAGTGTTGACACATCTAGGGTTACACCATGTAAACCCTAATGTGTCATGAATTTTCATTTCCATGATCCATGGGTTTGTAACTCCTATGGAGCATCCTATGGGTGGAACCAAACTTGATAATCCATGGAGCCTGTTAGCCTGCTATACAAGTTATGGATGATTTACATAATCAACCCATATATTTAATTAGTTATCTTTTGATCACTTAATTAATTCTTTATCAAACTAATTAAATAATACTATTAATATATTAGAACTTATAATATATTAATAAACCACATGTGTTATTTCTCTCATTTAGTCTATCCAATTGCATGGTGCCATGCAACCTAAATGGACCACGTCGGGTCGGTTCAAGTACATACCATAAGTAGTTATGGACTTAGACACCTTATCCAACAAGGAATTAGTGGGATAGTTCTCTAGTGGAGTCAGGGTTCAATGGCTATGTCATTTGTTCGGGTATGATCGACATCTGCCTATGGAAGATCTTTGGAGTTCAAGGAACTATCGTTGCCAGGAAAGGAATGGTAGCATGGAGATGGTGGTGTCAGTTGTGTGAGTTGTTTGATCACTGGATGTGTCAAGGGAATCGTACCTCGACGTGGACTGAAGTCGGTTAGAGTTCAATGATTCCTTGAGGATAGAAATTAGAGTAGAGGTTCGTCAGCGTATGGCAAGAGTTATGGTTCTTAGTTGCCTAGCATATCAAGGTGCTAACTACCCCTTCGGTCCTGTCGACCAGTACTTTACCTAGAATATCAAGGTGCTGGCCTACCCCTTCGATCCTTTCGATCGGTACCTTGCCTAGGATATCAGGGTGTTGGCCTACCCCTTCGGTCCTTTCGACCAGTACCTTGCCTGGCATATCAGGGTGCTGGCCTACCCCTTCGTTCCTTTCGACCGGTACCTTGCCTAGCATATCACGGTGCTGGCCTACACCTTCGGTCCTTTCAATCGATAACGTTCCTAGCATATTAGGGTGCTAGCCTACTACTTTGGTCCTTTCGGTCGGTACATTGCCTAGTATATCAGGGTGTTAGCCTACCCCTTCGATCCTTTCAACCGGTACTGGGGACTATTTCATCCCCTACTACAACCACATAAAAACATAACATAATCATACTGTCAGACATACTAGGATGCCCGACCTACCCCTTTGCCTTATCGACCGGATATGGGGATTATTCCCCCTACTACCATTATCACATAACATCATATCATGCTAGCACATAATCATAACAGATAACAACATACCAGACAATTATCACAAAGACAATTATCTTTGCTATAACTCTTACTAGTGGGCCGGCCTTAGTGCCTTCGACCCACTTCTACTGGAAGGTAACTCATCTCACACTGCTGAAGTCCCGCAGACGAAACCCTAGCTGTTGGATGACAGATTCCCGAATTGTCAACATCAAAATAACACCCAATTAACAATTGGGTTCCAACACATATCCATAAGTCCATACTTGCGGTAAAAGGTTACTTTACCCCCATCATAGCTTGATTCAAGCCCAAGGCCCAATCTAAAGGACTAAACGTCAACTATGAGTCAAACCCTAACATATGACCTACTTTTCTAAATTGGGCCCAAACTTCTACATGGTCTTACCTTGAGGCCCAACTATTTAGTCCAATCCAAACATTTGGCATTTCTAATGGCCCAATATCTCACAAACATAAAGACCTAATTATGGCCTATCTATGGCCTAATTTTCCAAATTGGGCACAAACCCCTTACATGGGCCTTACCCTAAAGCCCATTAAATTATTCCAGTCTGTATGCTTGATTTTGGATGGCACATTAATAGCCCAATCACCAAAACCCAATAAAAAGGCCTAACTCAAATGGGTTTTCACATAAAATGACGATTAGGGTTAAGTGTTTCTCACTTAACCCATTAAATACTTAATCCATTAAGTCCATCACTCTTCTAAATAAATTATATGGTGTGATTGGGTGCAATTCACACTTCCATTCCAATGGCCCAATACGCGGGTCCCGATAAGTCCAAACCAATAATTCCAATATTAGGGTTTTCTAAACCTTAATTAGGGTTTTCAACCCAATTAGGCCCAATAGCTAAGTCATTGGATCAATTAGGGTTTCATTAGGCCCACTAGGATTTCATTAGGTTAATTAGGGGTTTTCTAAGTCGGGCACTGCCCACTACCACCTCGGGTGGTGGTGGTTAACTCTGGCTCACGTTGGCGGCCACCACCTCACGGTGATGGTTAGGGTTCTAGTCCAATCGAGTCCAAGCATCCCAAAAGTAATCGAAACACATGCAAAGCACACCGCCACCCAACATGGCGGTCGATGGCGGCAGTCACCACCCTACGGTGGTGGTTTTGAGTATTATTTTGATTATTCCTACCCAATTACAATTTTACAATGTAAAAGCTCAAATAATACACACACACTAAGTAAAACACACACAAACACACAACCACCTTGTGGTGCCCGGTGGTGGTACATGGTAACAACCACCATGGCTAGCGGTTATGGTGGTTAACCCCTCAGTTTCCGGCCAAACACACCCACACTCGATCATTAGGCTTGAAGCAGCAATACACATACATTAGCACAATGAAAACACAAAAACACACCCAACATGGCCGCCCATGAGATGGCAGCGGCAATCGGATGACTCCCGTATTCGGTGTCGGCTGAAGGAGGAGAAGAAGAATGGAGGAAGTCTGGTGGCACTGTCGTCGGCTAGGAATGGCAGCAACAGTGGCTCACAATAACAGTTGATGCACCGATTCACGACGACGACTTCGGTGGTGAAGGTGGCGATGAGAAAGCTGGAAGCGGTGGGTACATGATAGCTTCATTTTATTTACTTCTTTTTATAGTTTATTTTAGCATATTTCATTCATAATTTAGATAATTTCCATGCATATTTTCCTTTTTGTTATTTTATGACTATTTCGGGTACTCTCGAATCTTGTGAGCATAATTGCAGGTTTTCGGGTCTATCGGAGCGGGAGTGTTCGGGACATATAGGAGGCGATGAGATTTGGTAGACAAAAATGATGTTGGGATTGATGGGTAGTGGCGATGATGCATGGAGTGATCTTGATGATTATTTGAAGACTTGGAGAGAAATAAACTTTAAATTTCCAAGATGCGGGGGAATATTCAAGCGTACGTAAATTATTAATCGGGCGAATTCACGAGCTTTGGAGGATTTGGAGAGGTCAAATTGGGTTTAAAATGAAGAAAAACTTGAAGAAAATGGGCTAGGAGGTGATTGGATTCGATCTGGGCCAAGTGGGCTAAGCTATGGAGGCCCAAAACCTCAAAGATGCTACATCCAGGGACCACCCGCGCAACCTCCTGCAGGGGCAATTTCGGAAATTCTTCTTTTGAGCTATTTGAGGAAGGTTGGTGCCCATCTTTTGCATACTCTTGAACCCCCGATTTTTGAAGATTCTCTCTGGAGTTTTGGGGACTTTTGAAGGCCAAGAACCCTTGAAGAACATCATATTTTTACCTCTTGATTCTTGCTTAATGTTTGGTACAAATTTCTCTAACCTTGTTTCTTTGTGTTTAGCCATGCTTGGCTAAACTAATCTTGGTTGACTTTTGTTTAATCCTTTGAACTTTTGTTGAATGTTGAAGAATCCATGAACATGTTCTTGAATCTTTATGGAAATGTTTTGTGTTTTAACATCTTATCATTACTTGTATGTTTTAGTTCATGAGTTTAAATGTGTTTGTGGTGATTAGTTGGCTAATTTCTTGATTAAGTAAAGGATCCTCAAATTAGCAAGCAACAAATGATTTTTGTGTTGTTTTTACTTCACACAATCATAAAAACATTTCCTCCAACATGGTGGTGAAAGCATTTGACCCCTCTTGGATTTGGTGACTTTTTGGTTCTTAATGCTAGTTGACTTTCACTAATTACATGCTATTTGGAATTAGTGACTTTGACTAAGGAAATTGTTATGAGCTTCTCTAGCCATTTCAACAATTAAGAAAAGTTTAGGTAATCTCAAGCTCCTTGGATTACTATAGCCAAATTGAGGATTTAAAACAAGTATTGCACCATTGAATTCTAATGATATGTTCATCAAAAGTCAAAGTGAGAAAACTTTAAGTCAACCATCTTTCCCTTATTGATTTTACATCAAATTCTTATTTTTGTTGCAATTGTCTATTTAAATCATAGTTAATTCTAGTTAGCATCAAGTATTCAAAACACCAAAACCCCCCATTTTATTTTTATTGTTATTTTACAAGTATTTTTACAAAGAGATTTTTCATAGAGTTAGAAATTGAACCAATCTCCGTGGATTCGATCCCTTTACCACTATACACTATTTTAGTGTGTAACATTTAGGGTTATTATTTGTGTTGGCCTCGACAACCACCAAATTTTTGGCGCCGTTGCCGGGGATTGGTTTATTTTTAATCAATTTGTTTCTGTATGCCTAGATCTCATTGTGCAGGTACTCAAATTTAAAATCCTGAAATTAAAAAAAAAAAAAAAAAAAAGAAGTATGGTTCGGAGATGAACACTCCTTGCACTGAAGACCAACTTTTTGAGCTAGCTCAGTTAGTTATGATGATTGAAAGTGACCAAAGTGTGCAGTCCACACCTCTTCTTTGCGATTTTTGTGCCCAAAATGGACATCATTCCGACACGTGTCCATATTTACAAGGAGAATGGGAAGAAGTGCAAGATAAGGGAAGCTACTACCGGTCAAACCAATGGAGTTATGATAAGCCTCAACATGATCAATGGTGGGACAACAACCAAGTTTGGGAAAATAACCATTACCAAAATCCATACCAAACATGGGGAAATAACCAATACCAACCAACTCCACTGTTGCTAGAACCCTATCCTTACCCTCCTCAACAAACTGAAACGCCAAGCATGTCCTTAGAGGACATTGTGAAAAGCATTGCCACTTCTACCCAAATTTTCCAAGAAACAACTCAAGCTAGCCTCAAAAGCTTAGAGCAACAAATAACACAAATTGCTCAATCCTTGAGTATAGTGGAAGCTCAACACAAATTACCATCTGAAGAGAGCCCATGTCATAACGCATGTTGCATTCCTTTGAAAGATGAGAAAACTTTTGATGGCTCAAGAGTGTTATATGAAGAAGAGGAAGAAGAAGTAGAAGTGGAAGAAGTTGTCAAAGAGGAAGAAGAAATTGAGAATGTTGTCAATGAAACTATAAACGAAGTAATAAGGGTTAAGGAAAGAGAGATTGAGCCACCCACTACCAATAAGAAACTAACTCCATTGGTAGACCAACCACAAGAGATGGAAGCGATAAATTTGTCGGACTCTTCAAAGGATACGTATCACAAGAAAGAAGACACCCAACCGGTCACTTACTCAAAAACCATGTCAAAGAAGGAAGAGTTGGTCACCTTAATGAACAAGTACAAGAAAGAATATGGTTGGATGATTGCTATTATCAAAGGTTTGAGTCCGGTATGGTTCTCCCATAAAAAGAAAGTCAAATACAAGAAAAGAGTCTCAATGGAGGTGTGGAAATTAAAAAATGTCGACATGGGGAAAATTTACAAGGTTAATGGAAATCGATTGAATCCATTCAATGAAGTTTTTGATTCAAATGTCCAAGATGTCGTCCATTTGGACGCCCCAAAGTGTTAAAGTGAAGTTTGGAGGCGTCTCGCCAAAGACGTTAAAGAATGGCATTTTTGGAAAGCATTGTGTTTTTGTGATTTTAATTTGAATAAATGACTTTTGAAGATGCTTTTGGGATTCAAAAGAATTGTTTTTGAAGAAATCAAGAGTTTCTAGGTTTTTGGGGCCTTCCAAAGCGAGAACGGGTGAAAAACGAAGAAAAATGAAGCAAAAATGAAGATCAGGATCAGGGGGTTGCGCGACCCACGTGCTGTTGCGCGGGTGGGTTGCGCGGCCAGGTGTGATGAAGCGACATTAGCCCAAGACTTAACTGCAAGGTCTGCGCGACCCGTGTGCTACACTGTGCGACCCGCGCACTGTGCTGGGCAATTTGGGCTATTTTTGGCTATTATTTGACCAGGTGTTGACCAAAGGTTTTAATGAGTTGACCTTTTGACTTTTCTTGACCAACATTGACCGAAATTGACCCTTTTTGACTCATAGATTAAAATGTTCAGCTTCTCTTCTTCTTCATTTAATCATCTTGACCTCCCACTCCATTCCTCTCATATAACCTTCCAGCACCCACCTCGCTTGAAAATTCAAGATTGGTGGAGTTATACCGGTCGTAATTTCACGAAACCACCGCCACAAACATTTCCGCCGCCCGACCCTCCGATTTAGGTCCTTTCCGCCCTTTCCTTAAGCATTGAGGACAATGCTTGTTCTTAAGCTTGGGGTGGGGCATTTCCCTTTTTTTCTTACTCTTTTTCATGCATTTTTAGTTAGGTTGCATAACATATTAGTTTAAGTTAATTTGCATTCATTTTTTTTATTTTATAAAATTTCAAAAAGATTTTATTTTCTTCTTTTCTACTTTTTATTTTTGCATAACATTTAGCTTAAGACATTAGCATTCATGCATTTTTGTTGTCTGTTTATTCTCACCTCTCTTGGATGCCATGGAACAGGTTCACAGTTATTGTATCATTATTGGTCCAGGATCTTGTTGCTATCTCACCCATCGAATCGGGACCACTAGCTGCAGTTTGGGATTTCATACTTGGGATCAGATGCTGGTAGCTTAAAGGGGTAAGTGATCATGGCCAGGTAGTTTCATGAAGAATTATGCATACAATACTAACAACTGTAGGATATACTATAGCAATGGGTGTTCTTAGCATTGTGGTCACTACCGCGGAGAGGATCACACTTGATCATGTTTGAACTGTTAGGATGAAGCATTGGTGCTTGTCCCCGAGTAGAATCCATATCCGGTCTCTTTACATCACCATATCTTTTTGCGATTTTCTTAGAATTTAGAGAGTCTTTTAGTCCACATTTGGACATTTTCATTATCTTTGAAAAACCACAAGTTTGAAAAGGAGCTTACATTACATCTTTACGCTCCACACATGGTCATTTTCACACTTAGGCCATTCGGATTATATCATTACCCTTTCGGTTCCACATACACACCTTTGGGAACCAAATTTTGAGTCAAAGGGTTTTCTCATAAAAAAAAAACAAAAAAAAAAAAACAAAAACAAAATGAAGCATGCAAATTCTCAGTTGCAACTATCTTAGATAGGTGGTCGGTTCAATTATTGAACAAATTTCCCAACATCTTGGTCACCCGACGTTTGATATTCATTTGTATAGGTCTGTTTTATTGTATATAGATCGAGTTGTTATTTTTTTTTCTTTCTCACAAATTGGTGATGTTAGAGAGACTGTCGAGTCGGATACTACGGGAGGTTTGGGCCAACACTAAGTGAACTGATTCCTACAACGGTGCCCGAGCGATTAAACCTAGTTACACATGAGAGAAACCGGCAGATGTGAGATCAGAGTGTGCACTTAAAGAAGAGCTCCACCCGAGCCCATCCAGTTGCTTTCTCCCTACTACAGATGTTCTCCATTGTATACATGTTCCATTGAGGCTGCGACTGCTCATCCCTCCTTACTCACCTAAAGGAGTTGTCCTGGCTGTGGTTTTTGGTTCCATTGTCATCGGATGAAAAAGTTGTGAGATAGCAGCGAAATCAATTCTGACCATGTTGACTAATGTCGAACAGGTTCCATGGTTCTATCCATTCTTTTTATTTCTAGGGTAGTTCATCCCAAGTTCATTTAGTCTTGTCTTACTTGAGGACAAGTAAGGTTTAAGCTTGGGGTGATTTGATAGCTTCATTTTATTTACTTCTTTTTATAGTTTATTTTAGCATATTTCATTCATAATTTAGATAATTTCCATGCATATTTTCCTTTTTGTTATTTTATGACTATTTCGGGTACTCTCGAATCTTGTGAGCATAATTGCAGGTTTTCGGGTCTATCGGAGCGGGAGTGTTCGGGACATATAGGAGGCGATGAGATTTGGTAGACAAAAATGATGTTGGGATTGATGGGTAGTGGCGATGATGCATGGAGTGATCTTGATGATTATTTGAAGACTTGGAGAGAAATAAACTTTAAATTTCCAAGATGCGGGGGAATATTCAAGCGTACGTAAATTATTAATCGGGCGAATTCACGAGCTTTGGAGGATTTGGAGAGGTCAAATTGGGTTTAAAATGAAGAAAAACTTGAAGAAAATGGGCTAGGAGGTGATTGGATTCGATCTGGGCCAAGTGGGCTAAGCTATGGAGGCCCAAAACCTCAAAGATGCTACATCCAGGGACCACCCGCGCAACCTCCTGCAGGGGCAATTTCGGAAATTCTTCTTTTGAGCTATTTGAGGAAGGTTGGTGCCCATCTTTTGCATACTCTTGAACCCCCGATTTTTGAAGATTCTCTCTGGAGTTTTGGGGACTTTTGAAGGCCAAGAACCCTTGAAGAACATCATATTTTTACCTCTTGATTCTTGCTTAATGTTTGGTACAAATTTCTCTAACCTTGTTTCTTTGTGTTTAGCCATGCTTGGCTAAACTAATCTTGGTTGACTTTTGTTTAATCCTTTGAACTTTTGTTGAATGTTGAAGAATCCATGAACATGTTCTTGAATCTTTATGGAAATGTTTTGTGTTTTAACATCTTATCATTACTTGTATGTTTTAGTTCATGAGTTTAAATGTGTTTGTGGTGATTAGTTGGCTAATTTCTTGATTAAGTAAAGGATCCTCAAATTAGCAAGCAACAAATGATTTTTGTGTTGTTTTTACTTCACACAATCATAAAAACATTTCCTCCAACATGGTGGTGAAAGCATTTGACCCCTCTTGGATTTGGTGACTTTTTGGTTCTTAATGCTAGTTGACTTTCACTAATTACATGCTATTTGGAATTAGTGACTTTGACTAAGGAAATTGTTATGAGCTTCTCTAGCCATTTCAACAATTAAGAAAAGTTTAGGTAATCTCAAGCTCCTTGGATTACTATAGCCAAATTGAGGATTTAAAACAAGTATTGCACCATTGAATTCTAATGATATGTTCATCAAAAGTCAAAGTGAGAAAACTTTAAGTCAACCATCTTTCCCTTATTGATTTTACATCAAATTCTTATTTTTGTTGCAATTGTCTATTTAAATCATAGTTAATTCTAGTTAGCATCAAGTATTCAAAACACCAAAACCCCCCATTTTATTTTTATTGTTATTTTACAAGTATTTTTACAAAGAGATTTTTCATAGAGTTAGAAATTGAACCAATCTCCGTGGATTCGATCCCTTTACCACTATACACTATTTTAGTGTGTAACATTTAGGGTTATTATTTGTGTTGGCCTCGACAACCACCAGTACATAGTCACGAACAATGGTCACCATGACACCACCTCTTCTCCGGTCTTCAACCGATGCAGCAAAATCCTTAGGTTACCTTCGTCTTTGCTATTGCTGACACAAGGATCACCGGTGGCTGGATAGGGAGCGGGAGGTATAAGGGTGGCAACTGGAGATGGTTTTCGTTAGGGTTAGGGTTTGGATCGGGGGTGATGGGTTTATATACCCCGATCCCACAACTTATTTCCATAATAACCAAAATGGTCCCTCCTTCGCCCATGTCTTTCAAATTTAATCCAATGTTAACCATTTAAACCCTGCCTCCTGAAATCCTTTACAAATTAAGTCTGAATTTTACCAAGCGGCCCCTCCCTCGACAAACCCTTTTCAATTTAGGTCCATAATTTACTCTTTATCCCCTGCTTCCATAAATCCTTCCATATTAGGTCCAAATGATACCAAACACCCCTTATCTTCTAAAAAATCTTTACAAAATAAACCCCACAACTTACACTTTTAACCACCAACTTCTAAAATTGTGACAACTAGCTCCTCGAGACCAACACCTTGCTATGTAATTATTGATTTTAGGGCTACTATTCGTTCACTTATTTATTTAATAAACGGGGTGTTACAACTCTCCCTCGCTTAAATTAGATTTTGTCCTCGAAATCATTCCTTACCAATCCTTACACGCCAAACCACTCTAGTATTATGCCCACAACCCCGAGCATAACCCCAAGCTTCCCAAGGAAAAATCATCCCTCGTAGAGTTCTAAAACCCAAAAATGAACGAACTTCTTACAACCATATCACATCTACTCCGTCTAAAATATGTTGTCTCGAGGTGGTTTGACTCCCTGTCAGACCGCTCATACTGGATCATTATTGTTGAACCCAGTCCACTTATCTCTCAACTGACTACTCAACTTCTGATAACTAGAGGTTCCCACTATAAAACAAGATCACAAACCCAATTATTTGTAACATCCTAAGCAATCTGTTATTCCGTCCATACCTGCAACCTAAACGCAAATACTAACACTGCTCAAACACTAAAACTGCATGAGACAGCATGCTGCTACATGCCTGCTTTCCAAAATCTATCGAGACCTTCCTAGTCTCAATTCATTTGTCAGTTATCTGAAATATCGGCTCCCAGATCGGCTGCGGAGCCAAAGGACTCCCACTTAGTCGCCACACACGACTTCTGAATGAAATTCTCTTTTGTCAATAATTACCCTTAGTTATCTTGCCATTGTGACTCTAACAACCTCCTGATCCAACCGATCGGGTCCTTGCGTCGAATCCTAATGTCACCAATCCAAGGCTAAAAGTGATTGCTACATGACTAATGGTAGCCTTATATCAAAAACAACCTCAAGCAATCCATTGCTTCCTTGATCTCATAACTGTAGTGGCGTTCTGACGATCTCATCGTTGGATCAACCAGGTATAATTTATCTGGGGAAATCCATGGACTTACCACATTATCACTGTTGCACCCGAACTGGTGGGTACTACTGTTCCTTACGCGATCTAACAACACACACACGCTATCTACCAACGTAGTGAATGCTACAGCTACACCTACAGTCTTACAACACTCTTCATATTATCTGATCGCTAGTGAATGCTATGACTACACCCACAGTCTTACAACACTTCCCACACTACCTGATCGCTAGTGAATGCTACGACTACACCCGCAGTCTTACAACACTTTCTACATTACCTAATCGATAGTGAATGCTATGGCTACACCCCACAATATTACAACACTTTCTATACCAGTCGAACATGCACTCGACCTAACTCGCAACTGAACTCGAGTCCTAAATGGAGCCCTAACATGGTTCCTGAAACTTGTTGCCTGATGCGAAGGAAAATCATGGACCAAACGTTAGAATGTTTTCTGAACTCCTAACTCACCCAATCCTCAACCTAGATGCCCACTCGACCGCCTTTCCCCCTGATGGGGATGCAAAAGTCATCCTAGTCTCCCACCTATTTATGATCCTGGATACCTGATTGATTATCCCTCACTTAGATTTGACTAAGTCTTCATGGCAAGTGAGAATTGAAGGATTCCTAGTCCTTCTTGCTTTGTAATAATCCACTGATAACAACATGTGCTTACCAATGCTAGTGATCACTTACCAGTTAAGCCCTAATATCACCCATCCTATGAAAACTTTACGAGTACTCTTGAAATTTGGTCTAGTCTGACACTTCAATCCACCTCCCATGCTGACAACTGGAGGCCTTAATCTTTACTCTGGCCGACGAATCCTCATTCCCACTTCCAATCTCGCAGCACCATTGAACTCTAACTGAACACAACCCATGCGAAAAATAGTTCTTTTGAACATCCAATGACCAACCACTTATGCATCTAACACCCGCAATTGACACTACCATCTTCATGCTACCAGTCCTGTCCTAGCAACGGTAGTGCCGTGAACTCCAAGGTTCTTCCATAGAAAACTGTCGACCATACCTGAACGATGATAGAACCATTAAACTCTGACTTCACTGGAGAACTATCACTCTAATCCTGACCTAATATCTTCTAAATAATACTCTTGCACAAATCCCGACAAAGATCTGGAACGATAACGATACACGTGGAACCCATTCTGCAAGATACGTCCATATGTAGGTTTATCAAGGACTTTTCGGCATGCAAAATGGCATATAACAATCCTTTATAACCCAGAAAATTGTAAAGAACCGACCCGAGATCCAACTTGTCCGAGCTCAATCAAAACCCAAAGTGGTATAATTCCCGGTATCCACCTATAAGCAGCAGAAAATAACAATCCGCTATTATCCGAAGGATTCCTTGTCACCTCCTCCTGAGATACCTCAACCATCAAATATTTGCAAAATGGCCCACTTGTCCGTGGCGAAAACATAATGGGCTTAGCCCCTGAGAGCAATCTCTACTGACATGATCAATCCTGCCACACCTGTAGCAGCCTAAACCCTTGGAGCGACAAACTCCCTTATGCACTTTCACGTACGTGTTGCACTGACTCCGACCCTGATGGCCTTTCACCCGATGATCAAAAGTCATGCGTCTCTTCCCGGGACCCTCTACTATATGTACCTGGCATGACCCTCTCTTCCCAGGGTGCTCCTAATCGATCTCGTATCTGAAAACTCTTGGAAATCGTATCCTTTAGGGTGTGACACCCTGTCACGCTCACTAGCTCACTTGTCAATGGTTGAGCTGCAATAGTTGGAACATCCTCTGTCCCCACATCGGGTCACAAACTCCTCCCCTAAGCTTCTCAGATTCTCCAAGACTCTCACCGATTCGAGTATGGATCATGTGATTACAGTAGTATGGGCCCAATACTACCTTCCACACATATCCATACTTTCCTCACCAATCCTTCCTAATCCTCCAAGTCACTTCCTCAAACTGATGCACCCAAGTCTCACTAAACCTCACTACTAACCCACCGAAGCATATCCTAGGCTTTTTTAGGTTCCTGAACCCACCCAGTCCTCAGCTGCTAAAAGATTCCCAGTAATGTCAACTAGCTACCTCATGAATATAGCTACATGCAACAGAGATAAGATAATCCTTCGAGTAAAAGACCCATCCCTAGGATGGTTGGACTCATACAAGAGTTACACATTAGGGTCAAGTTCATCACTATGAAATTATCCAACATGTGTCCCATGTGACTTAGCATATTCACTTAGTAGCTAACTCATATCATTAAGAGCCCCACGGAGCACAAGGTAAACAACATTCAGACAATGGAAAATCTAACAATCATACTCCAATCAAACCATTCTATCCTCTAATCAGGAATCCGTACATGCAATTTAAATGCTCATACAATAAGGCATAACCTAAACAAGCTATCCTATCTGTCACAACTAGTATTTTAGGACTAGGTTTTCCTATTCAAGGTAGTGCTTTGTTTAACTATGTAATGTTATGAACCAAAACATCAATATTAGATTAGTTTGTTCATCCAATTCGAAACTTCCTCAAGAAAGCTCTAAACCTAATCCAATAAGCTATATTCACTCAACTTTGGGTTTTGACCTTGAATTCTCAATTCAATCCTCTTAATGGACCAAAACTAGGGATGGAAAAAAAAAACCGAACCCGACGGGGAAACCCGATCCCCGAAGTTTTCGGGTCGGGTCGGGTCGTTCTTATCGGGTTTCGGGTCTTTATCGGGTATTTTTTTCGGGTTCGGGGCAGGGAGTGGGGAGTGCCTACCCCGACCCGACCCGCCCCATATATATATATATATATATATATATATATATATATATATATATATATATATATATATATATATATATAATTACACTTCTGCCCCTGAAGACTAACCCTAAAATCACACATTCAGTCATTCTTGCAGTCACGCTCCTCTTGATCTCTTCCAGTTCCAGCCGACTTCAATATTCCAAATCAACAAAATCAAATGTTCACTTTTTCAGCTATGGTTCGAGGGTGATGATCGGTCGATCGTTTTCAAATCCATCCTTCATTTTCATCGAGTGAACCATCGCGATCAATAGGAAGCTATTCAGCTATTGTGACCATCGTCATTCGTCCAGCAAGCAACGTCCCGACTCCTGAAGTTCTGTTTCATTGAAGACTCGAAGCTCGTCCTCGTTGGTTTCACAGTTTCAATCGTTGGAGAATCGGCAATCGTTGGAGAATCCTAGTAATTTCGAACTCATCTAATCGGTAAAAATAATGCTTAATTGAACTTGATAATTTCGAACTGTGATGGATTTGAATATGATTTATGATGAACTTGATACTCTCGAATCCAATTACTGTTTATGATGAATTGATTTTGGATTTCGAATATGATTTTTGTATTGATTTTGGATAATGTTGAATACAGCTGATTTGTACCGATAATCTGATTTCTGATATTTAAATGCATATATTATTTGATTTCTTTTCAAATGAACATAATATTTGTTGAGTATGATACTCTGATATGACATTGGTTTGAGTTGAATATATGGTTTCTGATTTCTAATCTGTTTCTGATATGCTAAGACTGATCTATTGAGTGAAGTTGATCTGTTCTGATTTCTAATTTATATAGAATATTTGTTGAGTGATTTTGATTTTAGTTGTTTTGTGATTTAAGAACTTAGTTGGTATTTTAAGCCTATGCAACTTCTTAATTTATCATTGTATTTATAGTTTTTCCTTCTTCTTTTTTTCTGCCATATTTCGGGTTTTAGGGTCGGGTTTTCGGGTAATTATCGGGTTTCGGGTTTAGGGTCGGGTTCGGGGAAATTTTCAGCCCCAACGGGGCACCCCGATAAGAAACCCGCCGGGTTTCGGGTCGGGTTCGGGTACACTTTTAAAAATCGGGTTCGGGTTTGGGAAGCCATGCCCCGCCCCGAACCCGCCCCGTTGCCATTCCTAACCAAAACTTACTTATTGGGCCCTAATGGGCCGATAACCCTTCAACCTGGTTCTTGGGCTGAGAACCCTTTCCATTTAGCCTCATTGGGTCACAAACCCGTAAATGGGCCTTCATGGGCTGAAAACCCTTATTGGGCCAATGAGTTCTCCGTTAATTCCCCAAGCCAAGCCCAAACGATTTTTCTTTCTTCCCTCCAAATAACCTATTGGCCATTCATAAAAAAAGAAACAAATAAGGGGTTGACTTGTGTTTGGCACCTCTTCTAACCTACCTTCAGAAGAAACAAACGAGGAAAGTTGATGAAGCAGCGAGTACGTAGGGCGTAAACTTGGCTACGTAGCACGTAGATTGGTTTGGCCCCGTTTTTTGTGGAAACACTCTACATACGACGTAGTGAAGGAGTATGCATGGCGTACTCTAAAGGAGGGAATTGGTCCTTTTAGGGCTTTAGGCCATGTTTGGAAGGGACTAGCTTTAAAATGGTAGATTCGTCTTTTACCCTAGAGAGAGAAAGTATGTATTAGACCCATGATTATGATTATCACCCTAATTATTAATTAAGGTTGGTTTTGATATGTATGGTGTGAGGAAGTTCTTGGACTAACTGCTCAGTGTGAGAATCATCCGTTATCGATTGAGGTGAATCTTCTCATGGTAATTGCGGGTCGAAGGCACCAATGATGGCCCATTGGATTATGCTTATAGAATACAAGTTGTCTTTATGTCTCTTGCATGTATTTGTATGTATGATTGGGCCGGGCCTATTATATGTATTGGGCGGGCCTGTTAATTGGGCGAGTCCTGATGTATGTATGGTATGTGGTATTTTGGGAAAAGTTACTAATCTTTGTGCTTACAATTTTGTGTTTAAATGTTTGTAGGTACTTTTGGTTCCAATAGGAAGAGCTCGACGTCATTGCATCACATCCACTAACGTTCCGCACTTTATGGTATGATTTGTACTCTAATAACTATTCTCTACAATACTCTGATTTTTAATAAATGTAATTCATAATAATTGGTTTTCTTAATTAATGGAATAATAAACTAGGAAGTTTTTATCTTAATAAAAATGAAATTTTTTGTTATGACAATGAGATGTTAAATGCAAGTACAGTAATTTCATGGCATCGAAGCCACCAAGTCTTTTTGGAAGCCTAACACCGATGGAAGTCATGGATTGGATCTCTGGGATGAAGATGATGTTTGAAAGTTACAAGTGCAACAACAAGCAGAAGACTGTTCTCACAGTTCCACAGTTGAAGACTGGGGTATTAAGTTGGTGGGAGCTACTAGCTGATACCCTGCCCAAAGAAGAATCTAGTAAGATGTCTTGGAAAGACTTTTTGGTGCAACTAAAAATGCGGTACTGGTCTGAGCAGGATCTTATGAGGATCAACAATGAGTTCCAAAATTTGAAGAAGGGAAGGATGGGCATCATCGAATACGCTACAAGATTTACATAGAAAATGAAGCTTGTTCCTTATTTAGTTCCAAATAAAATCTCCAAGGTCATCAAGTTTGCTAATGGATTGCCACTAAAATTTGGTCCAATGGTCAAACAACAAACAACCTTGAAAGCCGCCATCAGGGAAGTTGAGAATGTTGAGACCCAGTTAACGGAGAAGGGTCTGGAGAGAGCAGAGGTAGGAGAGAAAAGGAAGTTGATTGGATCTTCAAGGACCAACGAGAAAATCAGGTTCCTAAAGTTTGGTTCTAAGACGTTTGGAGGAGGTGGAGGGGAAGCAAAATGGTGTGAGAAGTGCAAGAATAAGCACATTGGGAAGTGTGGCGAAGAGTTGACCTGTTCCAAGTGTGGGAGGACGGGTCTTTATGCTAACTAACGTACATTCAACAATAATGTGTGTTACGGATGTAATGAAGAGGGGCATATTACAAAAGACTATCCGAAGAAGAAGGAGGTTGCAAAGCCTAATGTTCCACCAAGGCCGAAGGCAAGAGCATTCCAAATGACACTGGAAGCAACAAAAGAGGAAGCATATGTTGCTTCAGGTACTTTTCTCATAAATAGATTGCGTGCCAACATTTTATTTGATTATAGAGCTAACTACTCCTTTATTTCATATAAATTTGGGAGAAGACTAGCATTGCATGTAGATAGACTAGATAATACTCTAGTAGTAGAGGTAGCTAGCGGTAAATTCATACATGTTAGTGAATGCATTAGGAATGTCGTCGTCGACTTGAATGGGAATATATTCTGCAAGGAAATGTTGCCCATTGAGTTAAAAGACTTTGACATAGTGTTAGGCATGGATTGGCTTAGTGTGAACGACGACGGCATCAAGTGTAGAAGGAAGATTGTTGTCATCAAACCGCTTGGAAGAGAACCATTTGTGGTGTACGGAGACAAACTTAGAGTAAATTCTAGAATCATCTCCCTGAGGAAAGTCATAAAATGTTTGTCCAAGGGATGTACATCATATCTAACGTTCGTAATCGATGCGAAGAAAGAGAAGAATGAGATGCAAAGGATAACGGGTTGTGTGTGACTTTCCGAAAATCTTTCCCGAAGATCTTCCTGGATTGCCCCCTAAAGACAAGTTGAATTTAGGATAGACTTGTTACCAGGAACCACACCGATAGCCAAAGCACCTTACCGACTAGCACCGATGGAGATGAAGGAGCTTATAATGTAGCTTTAGGAGTTTTTGGATAAGGGTTTCATTAGACCTAGTTCTTCACCCTGGGGAGCTTCGGTGTTATTCGTAAAGAAGAAAGATGAAAGCATGAGGATGTGCATTGACTACAGAGAGCTGAATAAGGCGACGGTAAATAATAAGTACCCTTTGCCTATGAAAAATGACATGTTAGATCAGTTGGAGGATGTGATCTATTTCTTGAATATTGATTGTAGGTTAGGATATCATTAACTGAAGTTGAGAGAGCAGAATATAGAGAAGACTGTTTTCAACACAAGATATGGATACTGTGAGTTTTTGGTTATGTCGTTTGGACTGACCAACGCTCCAGCAACATTTATGGATTTAATGAATATGGTTCGTACAAATTTCCTCGAAAAAATTGTAATAGTGTTCATTGATGATATTCTCGTATATTCAAAGAGCCAACATGAGCATGAAAAACACTTAAGAGAGAAGTGTTAGAAGTCCTGAAGAAAAAGAATTTGTACGCAAAGTTCTCCAGGTATGCTTTTTGGATTCAGTAAGTCCAATTCTTGGGTCATGTGGTTAACCAAGAAGGAATAATGGTTGACCCGAAAAAGATCGAAGCTGTAATGACGTGGGAATGACTAAAAAACCCCACTAAGATTCATAGCTTTCTAGGATTAGTTGGATATTATAGAAGGTTTATCTAAGGCCTTTCTTCGATAGCTGCTTTCTTAAAAACTTTGACCCATAAAGGAGCTACATATACGTAGAGCAAGAAGCACGAAGCAGCTTTTGAGAAGATCAATAAGAATCTGTGTGAAGCACCCATTCTTTCTTTACCTGACAGAATTTAAGACTTTGCAATTTATAGTGATGCATCTGGAGTTGGGTTAGATTGTGTTCTGACGTAGAGGGATAAAGTAATTGAATATGCATATCGACAACTGAAGGAGCACAAGAAGAACTACCCTAGCCATGATCTAGCGTTGGCAACGATAGTATTTGCCTTAAAGATATGGAGGCATTATCTTTATGGCACGAAGTAGAAGCTTTACACTGATCATAAAAGTCTCCGACATCTCTTTGACCAAAAGGAATTGAATATGAGACAACGACGTGGGTTGGAGTTACTCAAGGATTATGACTGTGAGATATTTTACCACCCTGGTAAAATGAATGTCATAGCAAATGCTTTGAGTATGAAGGTAAATTTTAAAAGAAACAAGCCAATAGCGTTGAGAATAGAGATTGTTTAAAAAATTATATAAAGTTGTGGTGGGTGACAATGAATGAGAGATCTTAGGATGAAGTTTTGGAAGGAGATAACCGAAAGGAAGAACGTTTAGGCAAAACATTGGAATTCAGTATGAACAGTAAAGGGTTGAAGGTACTCTAAAACAGGATTTGGGTACCTAAGGGAGGAGGAATGAGAGATCTTCTCGTGGAAAAAGCCCATAAGACAATATACTCGATTCATGCTGGCAGTACCAAGATGCATAAAGATCTGAAACCTTACTATTGGTGGGTGACAATGAAGCTCGATGTTGTAAATTATGTGGCTAACTGTGTGACTTGCGCAAGAGTTAAAGCGCAACACTAGAAACCTTATGGGAATTTGGAGCCTTTACCAATTCCTATGGGTAAACGGGAAGACATCACCATGGATTTTGTGACTAAGTTGCCTAGGATGAAGAAAGTGATGGGTTTTGGTCATAAGACATCCTATGTGCTCATACAAACCCTAATGCTTGGATCTAGGTTTCTCTATTGTACATGCTTTGAATCCAAGACTTCAAATCCTAATTCTAGTATATGAAATCGATATTAACATATGAATGGGTTTAAGAACATACCTTGATTGTTATAGAGTAATAACAATCTTAATTCCTCCTTGAATTGACTTTGGAATGCTTGGAGTCACAAGTGTCACTCCTCTAATTGTTCACAAACACCATAAGCAAATGGAGAAGGTATAAAGAGAGAGGAGAGGTATGAGAATTCGTCTGTAGGACCTCTTGGGAAGGGATACACGAATTTATGAGCCTTAGGGTCTTTATATAGGTGTAGAGATAGGGTTTCAGTCATTATCCTTATCTAGTTGCTTATCCACAAAGCAACCCATAAGATAATCCTTGAATCCTTATCATAGTCGAATTTTAAGACCTTATCACCTTAAATTCGTCCAACCTAATAATAAGATAATCCTTACCTTATTTTGTAACTATCACATAATTACAAATCAGCCCCTCTAGTTTAATTAATTACACTTGATCACAAAATTAATTCCTAATTAATTATTGACCAATATTAATTAAACAAATATGATTTCTCCTTTAATATATTATTATTATAACATATTAATAAATCATAATAACCTCTCTCTCTTTATTTATTTCTCCAATCAAGTTGCTTTGGTGAAGGCAACCCAAAAGGACCATGCACCATCGGGTTAAGTACATACCAAAATAGTTATGGACTTAGACACTAATCCAACAGTCTCCCACTTGGATAAGTCTAATAACTATTATGCGTATGACTTCAGATCGTGATCTGCAATCGTAGCTTTCCAAAGCCGTTGTCAACTCTGATCCTATCAGATACGCGTGTCCTTAGATAAGGGATCATATATTCCTCCACTCTAGATATCATATGAGATATGATTTCAAATCATTCTCTTTGTACTATATCTCGATTTCCGATTTATGATGACTGACTAATTAAACAAATCAAATTAGCCCTAGCCCGGCCGAGCATTTACGTTTGTCATCACTAAACCATTGAGGGGCCCAAAGATATCGCTTTTATCCTACTTTGAATAAAAGGAACGGATAAACTTTGATACAATGTTTGCTTGCACTCACTCACCGAATCACACACAACAATATGTTTTATAACACCAAGTTACTAGTGCGTTTACATATTATCAATGTGCAACCGATTAGCAAGATACAACTCACACATCTCAGTTTCAAGAATATAAGATGTTATCGTCTCACTAATCACTCGTGATACAACTCATGGAGTGATCCAAGTGAGCGTGGGTTTAATCCAATGCTCAAATCATATTCATAAGCACTCATGAACGTTGCAGCAAACATTTGCTTATGTCTAATACTCTTTTAGACAATCCACACACCAATTCATGACAGTCTTCATTCATATCTACTTCCAACATATAAACGACTGTGGCCCGTTTGAATAATTCGATTATTCTTAATAAACTCAATTATTCTGGAAGTCAAAACATGCAAATGTGAAACACTAGAATAATACTAATCCCATATGGCCTCAAACCTTTGAGTATAAATAAAACTCCTTTTATTTATCACCATATCGATTACTCATTATTTGTTGTTTCGGGTAATCAACTTCTTACTTGAATTATTACACTTGTCCCATGCTCCTAGTATGCACACAATGTTTACCTATGGTTCTTACTTTTGTGAAAGAGACAAATTGAACACATTTCCAATCATTCTCATTTTACAACTCCAAATCCTTTTTCATAAGTGTAAGAATATCAAATTCTTGCTGCTTATAGAATATGCTAGATTCTAACACTTTACGCAACGAACCTTTCGTAATGTCACTGCACCAAAGTCACAAAGACTATTGCCAATGATATTACAAAATCTTCTATCGGAGATTGTTACACGACAATTCCTTAGATATGATGTCTCTCACTCAAAGTACATTCATTTGAACATCCTTTTTGCATAAAAGTTTCTAATCTAGTCATAGATTTTCAATATTTACTTCCCAATATGGACACGCTTCCATATTTTCTATATGACAACTTATTCTTAATAGAATCTTATCTATTCATAATAATGTCAATATGGTCCATCCAATACCATGCTTCCAACTACTCACAAGCAACCAATCCTCGTCGAACTTTGGATTGTTCTTTGATAGTTGTTTAATTATTTTAGTCAAAACCGATTCTAGTCCTTTTCCCTCTAAATGCGCTAGACATTTGGAAAATTTAAGAATGGTCAAACATTAAAGCATTTGCAATCGATCCTATACCCGAAGTGTATGGGACACGATGCACAATGTTTTATTTTCTATGTTCTCAAAATTCGAATTGTGAAGAGGAATGCCGTAATCATAATCGAAATTTTAAGAACACACAATGTACCTTTGACTAAATTTATTAACATTCCACAACCTAATCCTTTAGATTTGAAATGAAGCATAATATTCTCTCCGTTAATTATAGCAAAACAACTTTATAACCCTTACTACTTTGCAAGGTTTAACTCTTGTTTTCTATAATTAATATTGCCAAGTTTGCAATATGTGCCTTAATAATCATACAATCATAACATTTATGCTCCCACTATCATGATGATTATTGTAAAACATAACACTTATGCTCCCACTAGCTTTGACATGTATTCATAAACATCTTAACTTTCAGAAAAACAATACCTATTGAATTTCTTAAGTCCATGTTTCTAATACTTAGTGCTTTGATAATCTTTTATCAAGGCTTCTTGAACTTATACACCTTTGCCTTCGATAGTTCATATGTGTCTAAACACTTAAGACTAAGTGTCAAACCTCACAATTCAAATTATGGAAAGGGATACCGTAACCATAATTGAATTTGAGAATGCAATTTTACAATCACTATCTTCTTAAAATCTTTCTTAGTGAAAGCATTTCCTCATAATCATTTTCATGAAGGAGGAAATCTTATGACACTTAGATTTTAAATGGTGTATGTGTTTCTATCCATGTGAATTTTTTGAAACCAAAGTTTACGACAAATTCAAACTCATATGGACCGAACTTTCTTAATATTAATTTCTTACCTTATGGTAGCACAGCTGTCCACCACGTCTTCCAAGTGGTTAAGCATCTCACCTTTTCCTATCAATGTACCTTTCATTGATCAAGGTGCCCTGCCTTTTATGCGTTCAAAATGAAAACTCATAGAACTCACATGCATAATTAACTCAATTGAAATAGCACAGAAACACGATAGGTTGTAAACCTCAACTCGTGTACTAGTGATGATCGATAAGGTTTATTTGATTTGTTCTTGAAACTTTTCAAGATTATAAAGACTCCCACTGACTCCTTGACATATAAGATTCTCTTGTCATTAACCATTTATTGACAAACAAATATTCAAGAGTTAGTGTAGCTTTTATCAAAACACTTCATAAATTGGTCCTAGTTGGTCTTTGTCTTATCCAAGACATCACAACTCTCCACATTTGATGAATGTTATAAACCTTTAATACTTTTTACTCATTGTCACAATCTTAACTTTAAGACTTGTTATTGGAACGAAGTATGATAGACTTCTTGATTTAACCATTTCTTAAATTTTTGATTCCTCCTCTCAAACATACAATTGTACTAAGACTTACTTAGAGGATCAATTGAAATATGGTTCTTAATCATTAAGACCTATCATAAAGCATAAAAGGTACTCTCCCTTCTTCTTAGAATGGAGAAACTTTTATCTTTCTGCCTACTTGATTCTTCTTATTCATTCTACTATTGATCTAAACCCTTTAATCAATTCAGAATTACACTTAATCTTGTAAGTATAATGATATTTACTAAACCTTTAGTAAATCATGACGAATATCTTTGTTACTCTTATTGTGAACTTGATCAACACACAACTTTGTGTACTTGATCTCCTAGTCCCTCACTTGACACTTTGTCAATGAATTAGTCTAATTTCCAAATACGAGATTTCTCATTCATCGTGCATCCACGTTGCATGATTCCAAGTTTCTGTCCAATTGAAACTTGGGCGATGAGAAACTCTCCCTATTTGGTAAATTCTTGACTTTCCATAACACAATAAGAACCAAATCCATTATTGCTACTAATAGAAACATTTTAACATCAATTTTTCATACACGCCATTTTAAGGATAAATAAATAAAATTTAAAATCAAAATTTATTTTATTGCGGAAAAATTTGTCCTTACAATGCAACTCATTGAAAAAATTATGCTAATACATCTTTCTTAGAAATCTAATTCTAACTCTAAGTAGTAGCTCAAGAATCTAATCTTCGAGAAAAGTGATCGAAATCCATTCCTTCACGGTTAGATTCTGCTCACTTCTTCCCTTAAGCTTCCTTTCTTTTCTTCGATCCTTCAAAACATCAATTGTAATCTTATCACATTATGTATTCAGAATCTAGAATGAAGCTTAAAAGTGTTAGTCAATGTATTTTACCTAAATTAGAGCCATACGTTTCGACTCTCCCATCTCTTAGATCTCTTAGGTAAATGGGGCAGCTTTGTCTCCAATGCCCTTTCTCTTGGCAATAAAAGCAAATTGACTATTTTGGAACAGGACATGGAACTACTTCAGACATCGCCTTTCTCTTATGATCAAAATTTTCGATCATAGCATGTCTTTCATTGCCATTATCTATATCCATAGAGGTCTCGAAGGCAGATTCACCAATCAACTTTGCTTTTCTATTGCGCCAAATCATTGCTGATTCAGCAACAATAAGCATATAGGTGAGATCTATAAGGGTCACGTCGTAGTTCATCATATAGTACTCTCTTACGAACTCACTATATGAGTTGGGAAGTGACTGATGAACCCAATCAACAGCCATTTCCTCACAGATAACGAATCCCAACATTCTTAACTTATCAATGTGTGACTTCATCCCTAGGACGTGTGCACACACGGACTTTCCTTCTTTATGTTTACTTGCCAAAAGGGCTTGAGTGAGCTTGAACTTTTCAAGCCTTCGAACTTGTGGGTTAGGGAGAATAATAGGAGGAGGAGGAGGAAGTGAAGCATGATTTCTTGTTCCTCGATCGAATCGTGGAATATCATCTTCATGTGGAATACTTGTTCCACGGGATTTGGGAAGATCATAGTTGTCGAACTTTGACATCTACAAAACGGTAGAAAACGAATTCAAGTTAGTTGATTGATTGAGTGCTTAGTAAATCACCCAAATGAGATACTAAGGCTAGGACCCAACACAATATTCTACAACTCGGGAGAGGGATGCCGTAACCCTAATTGCAGAATATTTGAAGGTAAGTGAATGACGATTCACTAATTTCCACCACGAAAAACGAAAAAGAAATTTAAGTTTTAAATCTATGAAAACTCCTAGATCCTTTGAGATTCATTGAACTTTCAATGGCATGTTTAAATCTCGATATGCCCCTCTTGTTTGTGACTGGGATGCCGAGGATCACAAAGCGGGTGTGAATAACCATGCAAACTTACATGGTGCCCTCACATGTTACAGTCACCTATTCGATGTGCCGGTAAACCACACACGCTCCACCGAACTATGACAAACATTGAGTCACCCTTTGCTACCTTTGCTTATAACCATTTAGTGTGCCGGTAAACCACACACGCTCCACTAACGTCTTCGCAAGGGCACAAAGTGTAATTTCATGGAATTGCATCAATTCACTTTTTCCTAAGTAACTAAGATTGGGAATTTGAAAAACATTTAGTTACTTTGTATTTCATTATACTTATAATGGAAGGTTTTGTCCTATCCTACCCGTTTGGCTAACGACCCTCCACTAGTCAAGAGTGCGGTGGGGAAGAGTGGATACCCATTCAATCGCCATTTTATAGGCAATTTCCTTAAACACCCCTTATAGACCAGCTTCGTGAATGAGGCCTACTAACGGTACGACTGACTTTTAGTTATACATATATAATGTTAGACTTTTAATGTTATATATAGTATAGGGTGTATTTTATAACTTTTAAAATACTATGTGGTTAACTTTAACTATTACACTTTTAATTCAATTAATTGATTAACCTACACGTTTATGAATTTATTAAATCTCTTTTAACTATACACCTTAATTAATTAATAAAACCATAAGGGTGTATTTGAACTTTTAGAAACTAGGGTTTTAGAATTTAACATTACATCAAAATTAAACTATTTAATCAAAATTTAAATCCCAAAACTTGAAGGCAAGTTTTGAAACCTTTTTTCAAAACATTAGGGTTTTAACTATTTAAATTTCAAAACAACAAAACTTTTAGAGTCAAATTTAAACTATAAAACCTAAAGGGGAAAATATGAAACTTTTCATAACAACAAGGATCAAATAACAAATAATTTTAAATTAATATTTAATCACATAATTATCCATATTTGATTTATTTAATGATTTCTTGCAAAACAATTTCTCAATTTACGCAAAATAATTAATCAATTATCTTATAAGGAAACAATTATCTTATTAATTGATAAATATCTTCATTTAGATCAAAAATATAGTCAAATATATCATATAATCGGATTAATATTGATCTAACATGATAAGGTAACTATCCATATGGAAAAACAGCAAGAAATCCCGAGATAAGCATTATCCGACGAGTTGACTCGTCGAGTCAAGCCTGGACTCGTCGAGTCACCCTGGACTCGGCGAGGTCAGCTATGGACTCGGCGAGTCCAACCTCTAAAACATCAAAAATCGAATTTTTTAGGTATACAATGCATCAATACAATTGAAACCATCCTAAGCTCTGATACCACTGATGGGTTTTAGTCATAAGACATCCTATGTGCTCATACAAACCCTAATGCTTGGATCTAGGTTTCTTTATTGTACATGCTTTGAATCCAAGACTTCAAACCCTAATTCTAGTATATGAAATCGATATTAACATATGAATGGGTTTAAGAACATACCTTGATTGTTATAGAGTAATAACAATCCTAATTCCTCCTTGAATTGACTTTGGAATGCTTAGAGTCACAAGTGTCACTCCTCTAATGGTTCACAAACACCATAAGCAAATGGAGAAGGTATAAAGAGAGAGGAGAGGTATGAGAATTCATCTCTAGGACCTCTTGGGAAGGGATACACGAATTCACGAGCCTTAGGGTCTTTATATAGGTGTAGAGATAGGGTTTCAGTCATTATCCTTATCTAGTTGCTTATCCACAAAGCAACCCATAAGATAATCCTTGAATCCTTATCATAGTCGAATTCTAAGGCCTTATCACCTTAAATTCGTCCAACCTAATAATAAGATAATCCTTACCTTATTTTGTAACTATCACATAATTACAAATCAGTTATCAGCCCCTCTAGTTTAATTAATTACACTTGATCACAAAATTAATTCCTAATTAATTATTGACCAATATTAATTAAACAAATATGATTTCTCCTTTAATATATTATTCTTATAACATATTAATAAATCATAATAACCTCTCTCTCTTTATTTATTTCTCCAATCAAGTTGCTTTGGTGAAGGCAACCCAAAAGGACCATGCACCATCGGGTCAAGTACATACCAAAATAGTTATGGACTTAGACACTAATCCAACAGAAAGGTCACGATATGATTTGGGTAATCATAAATCAATTAACAAAGAGTGGACATTTCATAGCAGCCAATGAGAAGTGGCCTATGTATAAGCTTGCAAATGTTTATGTGAAGGATAAAGTAAGACTTCATGGTGTCCCTTTAACAATTGTGTTAAATCGTAACGGTTATTTTACTTCTAGGTTTTAGAAAAACCTACAAAAAGGAATGGGTACGAAGTTTTGTTTGAGTACAACCTACCATTCACAAATTGATGGTCAGAGTGAAAGGACGATTCAAACACTAGAAGATATGCTAAGAGCATGTGCCTTAGCATAATATCTAACCCTAGCAGAGTTTTCTTATAACAATAGTTACCATTCAAGCATTAAGATGGAACCTTATAAAACCTTTTACATACAGAAGTATGGTACGCCGTCTTGTTGGCTAAAAGCTAGAGAAAAATAGTTTATGGGACCAGAGATAGTCCATCAGACTGCTGAGAAGCAAAAGGTGATTAGAGAAAGGATGTTAGAAACTCAAGATCGTCAGAAGATCTATACTGATAAGAAGCAAAAACCAATAAAAATCGGCGTTGGATATTTGGTGTTGCTTAAAGTCTCGCCGTGGAAGGGAGTTATAAGATTTGGTAAGAGAGGAAAACTAAGTCCAAGGTTTATCAGACCATTTAAAGTGTTTCAGAGAGTTGGAAATCAAGCTTACAAGTTGGAATTTCCAGCAGCACTTGATGGAATCCATAACACCTTCCATGTGTGTTATTTGAGGAAGTTATCAGGAGAAGTTCCCGATATAATTCTACTCTTGGAGTTAAGGATTGATGAGAGTAAGAGGTTTATTGAAGAGCCCAAGGAGATTGTTGACCATAAGATAAAGAAGTTATGACGGAAGATGGTCAAATTAGTGATAGTGCAATGGAAACATTCGGATGGGCCGAATCTCACCTGGGAGACAAATGAAGACATGAAGAGTCGTTATCCTCATATGTTTGAAGATTCCGGGACGAAATCATTCTAAGGGTAAGAGAATTGTAATGCCCGCGTTTCCCACTAGACATTAATAAAGATAATGAAGTGGTTAGGGTCAATAATTTTAATATTTTGAGGTTAATAAAAAAGGGTTATTTGATTATTACGTGGTATTTGTATGTATATATGTGTATACAATGTGTGATTATAGCTATATAATAAATTATGGATATAATTCGCATCTAAATAGATTTAAGATTAGGATGAATAGCCTATGAGTGAGACGAAGTAGTCGAAATAAGGCTTTCGGAGGTATAAGGAGCGCTCAAAACGAACATGTAACGAATAAGTTATGACCCGTTGAAGTTTCACTTTCAAACTAGCGCAACTAGGATATCGTAAATAGCAAATCGGAGTTAGGACAATCATTAGCTTTAGTAATATAAATGAAAGTCGCAGTAGTAGTTAAACCAGGAGTGTATATATATAGAAAACGCCCATATATGACTTCGTAAGAGGAAGTTAAGATTTTTAGAAGTTTCAACATAGTAGTATACGACTTAGAAACCGAAGTAGAAATCAATTGATTGTTAGGAAAAGCAATCTAAACAAGGGTTGAAATCTCTACCATATGGTTTTGTCGATATAGAAAGTCGATAACGAATATCATATGAGGAAGTTATAAATTTTTAACGAACTTTAACAGTCTAAACCTGTTAAAAATATAACTTTAAAAATAAAGTCAAAATTAGCCGACGAAGTCTAACGAAAGTTGATGATCTCTTTGAGAGCTTTCTGGAAATATAAAAACTTCGAAAACGGAGCTTGTAAGAAAAAAATATGATTTTTTGATGTTTTCCGAGAAGCGCCACGCGCAGGTGGGTTGCACGGTGCGCACCTTCCAATAGGTGGGTAGTATACCTTTCTGTGTATATAAAGAATGCCGAAAATGTAGTTGAAACGAAAAAGTTATGGTTGTTTGAAGTTGAATTGGAAATTATGATTTTTTCCCTACGCTGGGTGTAGGAAAGCCCATACATTGAGCGTAGGTGCTGAATTCTGGACATGAGTTTAATAACCTATGCTAAGCGTAAATTATGCTATGTTGAGCATAGCCGCTGCAGACCAAAACCCTAACCCTAAGGTTTTGAGCTATATTTATGGGCTCTACCTTCTTGAGCTCATTCCCATGACTAACCTCCATCACCTCGTATCGTTCCTTCAAAACTGGAGCCTCAAATTGTGACTTTTGGAGCTTTTAAAGAGTTTTATGTGCTATTTGAAGGAAGAAAATGTTTATAGAACCAAGTGGGGATCTTCAAGGTGTGTAGATTTGGTATTTCGAAGCTAACGTATATCTTTGGAAGGTGTAAAGCTTTCATCTTGATGCTTGTATATGTTAGGTCTAGTATGGTTGTGAGTTTTATGGTTGTGTCCCTATAATCTTGGTCCTTGTGAGTACGTGTTACTCCAGACCATTTAATGCTTCTTTTTGATGTTTTTGAGGTTTTAGAGTCATAAAAAGGAGAGTTTGGTCCCTCTTATCCATTTATGCATGAGTTCTTGAGAAAAAGGTGACAATATATACTTAGAGTTTGGGTTTGTGCTCTTCTTGGCCATGTAAAGGGATAAAATCAGACACTTACCGTTAAGACATTCATGTAGATCAGATTTAGAAGTTTGAGGTTTTGGCTTGCAGTATTAAGAGCTTAATAGAAGTTTTTGGGAAACAGCGGCTCTACACTGAGTGTAGCCTTCTGTATGCTCAGCGGTTGACCGTTGACTTTTTGGTCGATTTGACTTTTGGTCAACCATGTTAGACTTAGTATGGGAAGGGAAAAATAGTACTTTTCCTAAAGGAGGTTTAATTGTGATCCTAAACCTTTTGTGAGTTAGTTATTACCTTAATTGTTTAGGGTTTTATTATGGATATGTTTAGCAAGAGAAGACTTGATATCGTTAGCTCGAGTGTGTGGTTTATCTTGTCTTTAGGATTGATGTGAGTCTTCTCACTATATTGCGTAGGATGCTAGTTGTCTTTGTGACTTTTGCATTGGTATGACGGGCTGGGCCCATTGTATGTTGGGCTGGGCCCGTTGTATGTTGTGTTTTCCTTGTTTGTATGTTGAGTTGGGCCCGATATGAGGAGGGGACCCAATGTATGGTATATGGTATTTTGGGAAACTTACTAAGCTTTGTGCTTATGGTTTGTGGTTTAAACATTTTAGGCACTTCCGGTTTCAAAAAGAAGGGCCCGACTTGACTGTAGAACATCCCCTAATGACTTTTTCCGTACTGATTATTATTGTTTTACTTTGATGTTTGAAAGATATATTTTACTCTAATTGGTTTTAGAACAAATGGTTGTATGGTTTTGATGGTTTTAAATGAAAAATTTTATTTGTATTCTGAGGCGTTACATTTAATACTTAAATACCTTTGGAACATTAGTATGTACACAAGGTATTTACATAAATGCTAAAGTAAGGTTCAGTCTTGGGATTTCGGTTTTTGTTGTTTGGTATTTGTACATTTGAATGCTATGTACAAAATATGGTTTTAGACTTGTATTGATTTTGTCTTATGATACAACATTTTGTTCTTCTCTAGCTTGTATCATTACTAAACTTGGTTTAACATGTTTTATGTTTTATCTATTGAATCACTATTTGTTCCTTATTTTATCAACATTTTTTTGCCATCTACCATCATTTTTTTTTCCTGGCACAACACCTTGAGAAAAAGTATTATAAGCATCATTTGTTACCTTGAGAATATACATTGATCACATCTTTTTAATCATGTGAATGAAGACTTCTAGTTGGTCTAAAGACAAGATCTTGGTTGCTTTTATGGTTAATCTAAGGTGTATGATGAATTTACACCAGAAAATTAAAATGATAAAGTGATTGATTATCTTGTTAATAAGATGAGGTTGAGGCATCTATTATTTCAAAGAATTATGTTCTTATTTTATCGGGTATGGAAAATAGGATTGTTCCAAGAAGTTTGATTTACCAATATTGTTTGAACAATGAATCGATGAACGATCAAAATTACCGTGTTTGACCTTATGAATGCATTTTAATTGTTCTTGGGTGTTGGAATTTATAATTGGGAGAATTTCATATATATCCTTGCAAACTTTAAATATTACGTTAATATCCTTATAAAATTTAATATTACATATACGTCCCCTTAAAACTATAGAATTCACGTCTATATCCAAATTCATTTATTAATTAGGATTAAACCTATTTAATATTTAAAAACTTATCTAAAACTCAATATCTCATATAATATTACTAAAATATCCCTCCAAATTAAATATTAGAATGAAAACCAATTTATTAACGATTAAACGAATTAAATTAGGATTATCTTCCGTATCGTTTCTTCTTCTTTTAGGTTCCTAAATTTAAAGTATAATAATACAAGACAAGCTTGTATGGACACATATAGAACATATGGGTTCGAATGATTGTGAAAATATGAAGTATATTACTATATTATGTAGCAGTTTTACCTTTAACGCATCCATTTCCATTCTAGTTTTTGGAAAACTCATTTTGGAATTTGAGCCAATTGTTGAAGAAGAACACATAATTATCGATTTGAAGCACAAGACTTTAGATGTATGTAAAAAATTAAAGAATCCATACAGCAAAATTAATCGATCCATACAATCTTTTTGGAAAACTCATTTCTAATCAAGTGATCTATCATATTTTCTATTGTTTCCTATTCTATTTATCTCAACCAAAGCTTTTCATTTATTATCATATTTAGAATTCGAAAACCTAAACCTAAAAGGAGAAAAGCAACGCATGAGATTCTAATTAAATTGGTTCAACGTTAAATTTTATTTAGGAAGGACAGTTTAGTATTATCATATAATATTTTCTATTTTAGATCAATTTTTAAGTATTAAATTTGTTTAATCCTAATTAAAATATAAATTTGGATATAAACGTGAATTCTATAGTTTTAGAGGACATATATGTAATATCAAATTTTATAAGGATACTTACGTAATATTTAAAGTTTGTAAGGATATATATGAAATTCTCCCTTTATAATTTATGTTGTGTCATATATCATATGATGATATCTATGTATGCTAAAGACATTAACAGATAAGTATGAAAACATTTGAATTTTCTTGCTTGTGGTTGTTAATTTTGCAAAATGTTATAGTATGAATTGTTAAATTTATTTCTTTCGTATTGGTTTGTATAAATGATTTTAATTTATTTTTTTAAGTTTAGTTTAGTCTAGAAATAGCTATTTCAAGACGATGTAGTAAAATGAGAATATGTCGATCACCTCCAAGCTCTCGTTTGGTTTTGGTAAATAGAAGAGAAGAGTAAAATTATAATTTCCAGTATTCAACACAACCAATCAAATTCGTAATCAAACAATATGGTTTGGTTAGAAGCAAGTTCCATCAAAACTTCATACCCAGTCAAATACTCAATCAGATCTTTCGTAGCTATCAAAAACCCTCAATTTCCCCTTGAAAAAACCTATACATCTAAGGCTAATCATGTGGGATTAAGGCGCATTTTAGTGGAGCTTGCGAAATTGGTATTTATTTAGGAAAAAACCTTTCATCTACGCCTAAATCATGAAAAAATCGTACTACCTTTACTTCAATTTTCATTTCCTTTTTTAATTTATTTTTATCTTACTGTAGTTAAATGCTTCAAGCTCAAAGTTAGAAGATCCAAGATCCGCTTGTGCTTGCTGGACGAAGAGTTCCATTCCAAAAAATTATTGTTTAATAACAAAAAGACGAAAATAGTGTTTATAAAAAAATTGATAAATATCAACAGGAAAACAATTAAAAAAAAGTCAAATAATGATATTGAAAAAACATTAAAAATAAAATAAAAACTGAAATTATTAAAAAAAATTATATTTTTAAAACTATATTTAATTTATAAATAAAATTTCAAATTTGGTCAAAAACTTCTTAAACTTTGAGGTGTCGTTCTAAAATAAATAATTAAAAATTAAAAAGTTAATAAATAGAAAATAATGAAGAAAGGAATGCTCAATGCTGTGGTTTTTTGGTCTATCCGGTGTGGTCATGGATGTGTGAGTTCCAAAATAATATAGCCGTGAGCTTCAGAAAGGCGGGAAATGGCGGAAAGCGCGTTCATATCTTCTTGCCTTTTCCCCCAAAAGTCACCAGAGGTTCCTTAATCTCCTAAGCTACCTCTTCTTCGTGGGAGTCACTTTTCCCCCAATCGTATCGATCATTTATCTAATTTACAAAAAGTGCAGCCAAAAAGCAAAAGCAAAAGCAACATCACTACAAAACACAACAGCGATCAATCTCTCAAAAAGTTGAAATGCAAATTCAAAAGATCCCCATATATACCGACTTCATACGTCCGTACAAGAATGAATCTCGATTATACTTTTTCAGCAGAACATATGTTTCCGTTGCAAGAACATCCGTGTACAACAACAGATTCAGTTGGATATTAGTGCTGTTGCTGGAGCTGATTGGAGATGGCGAGCACGAGCGGGACGAAAGATGTTGGGCCACCGAGGTCGCTGTCAAGGAGGAGTTCCGCCATGATTGATCCATATGCGGACGACAACTCTATCGTTGACAGTGAGCTCGTGCCATCGTCACTTGCTTCTGTTGCTCCAATCCTTCGTGTTGCCAATGAAATCGAGAAGGCTAACCCCAGAGTTGCTTACTTGTGTATGTTTCAAATCCGACAATTAACCCTCTCCGCCTTTTTCTTTCATGTGTATTGTGATCATTGATGTTCATCGTCTCTTTGTGGAATTAGGCCGGTTTCATGCATTTGAGAAGGCACACAGGATGGACTCTAAATCTACAGGACGTGGTGTTCGCCAATTCAAGACCTACCTGCTACATAGACTTCAGAAGGTACACCTGACAAGTTTTATGTAGAGGTATCTTGCTTTACAGAAACTCATGGAAATTTGAAATACTCCCTTGTTTACTACAGGAAGAAAACGAGACAAAACCCCGATTAGCAAACAGTGATCCTAAGGAAATACAGAAATACTACCAAAACTTCTATGAGAAAAACATAAGAGATGGTCAAGATACAAAGAAACCGTGAGTTTTGTTGTTTAATTAACTATCTTCCAGAATCTTCTGTAAATGATTCCTTAGCTCATTACAATTTCAATCTTCAAAGTGAGGAGATGGCTAAGATTATTCAGATTGCAACCGTCTTGTATGATGTATTGAGGACAGTGGTTCTACCTTCTACAAAAATTGAAGATGAGGTAAACTGGTCTATGCTCTATCATGCAGATAATAGGTATTTTAATTACTGTGGACACCGACACACTGGATTATTCATGCCCTTATTTCTGTAACATGCAGACTCAAAGATATGCAAAAGATGTAGAAGAGAAAAAGGAACAATATGAACACTACAACATTCTTCCTTTATATGCTGTTGGGGTTAAACCTGCAATTATGGAGCTTCCTGAGGTTGTCCCACTGCTTAAATACATGCACATATAGCTCTGTATCTCTCTGCTTCTGTTTATTTATTTGTTCATTTTAATATTTTTAGATTAAAGCGGCTCTTCGAGCTCTTCGTAATGTGGATAATCTTCCACTTCTTAGAAAGCCTGGGGATAGGGACAAATCTGTTATTGATATACTCGAATGGCTATCTTTAATTTTTGGGTTTCAGGTAAATTGTGTCCCTATTTTGCTTCATATAAGTCATGGTTTCTTAATTACAGCTTTCTCTTGTTTATTTTTCTTGCAATGAAGAAAGGAAATGTTGCGAATCAGAGGGAACACTTAATCTTGCTGCTTGCAAATATCGATACAAGATCAAAGAATGTTGAAGATTATGATCAGGTACTTCTTTTCACATCTTCATTCATCTCAATTTTCTTATTTCAAGCATAGATTGTAGTTTTATATCAGATTTGTTACATTGTGTTTGAATTTGGCAGTTGGATGGCTACACTGTACAACAATTAATGGATAAAACATTCAAGAACTATAGTTCATGGTGTGATTATTTGCACTGCAAATCAAACCTCAAGTAAGTTATCATCAGTGAAAAGATATTAAGTGGCATTCTTGTTTGTTTAAAATCTAATTTTTATTTCATATATTTGCATAGGTTTGAACCTGATGCTGATAGGCAGCAATTAGAGCTTCTTTACATTGGACTCTATCTACTTATTTGGGGTGAAGCTTCAAATATCCGCTTCATGCCTGAATGTCTTTGCTATATTTTCCATAATGTATGTTGTGTTAGACATATGTATGAGTTGTTATTAAAAGCATTGTTCTTTCATCTTCATGATGTGGTTCTATTGACTTATGAGATGGTATTTACATGTTTTTTTTTTGGAATGATTAAGATGGCGAATGAAATTCATGGAATTTTATTTGGTAATGTTGAATCTGTAAGTGGGGCCAAATATCAACCAGAAGCAGTTGGAGAAGAATCGTTTCTGCAAGATGTTGTGTCTCCTATTTATGAAGTTATGCGTAAGGTAACAACATCTATCTCCACTTTCTACAGTGTTCCAATTTTAGTGTTTAGGGTATTGAAAATATTGTTATTAAATGGTGACAGGAAGCCAGGAGAAATCGAGGTGGAAAAGCAAGCCATTCTTCTTGGAGAAACTATGATGATCTCAATGAATACTTTTGGTAATGCACATGAGCCTGGACTTTTTCTTTTTCTTTTAACATATTTTAGTTTTTTTTTCTAGTGGAAACTTGAACTTTTCTCCTTTCAGGTCTGACAAATGCTTCAAATTAGGATGGCCAATGGACCCCACATCTGACTTTTTTGTCAACTCTAACGATGAATGGCTACAAAATGATGTATCCATTTCAACCCGAACACTTTCCAGTTTCTACTAATTAGATATTGTTAATTGGCATTAAGATTTCAACATGTCATTACAGGAACACTTTAAAGTCATATCTGGAAAGAAGAAGCCTAAAACAAATTTTGTTGAAGTGCGAACATTTTTGCACCTTTACAGGAGTTTTGATCGGATGTGGATGTTTCTTATATTATGTTTTCAGGTATATAATTAATAACATTCTAGAGTTTTCCATTCATAGTCTGCTTTTGGAATTAGTTTCATTAAACTTTTTATTTTTATTTTTCAGGCTATGGTAATTGTTGCATGGCATGGAGACGGATCAATATTTGGCATATTTGATGATGGTGTTTTTGAGAGTATTTTGAGCATGTTCATTACATCTGCTGTCCTCAACTTTTTCCAAGGTACTTTTATGCACTTGTATTTCCTTTCCATTAAGTCCATGTTTCTTTTTTTCCCCATAAAGTCACATATGTATAAAGTGGCTGAGTTTGTGATGATGTATACATAAAGTCTCTTTCTTTTTTGAACTGTCTGAATAAAGATCGTTTCTTTCTTTGGACTGAATGAACTGTATGAATCGAAGTAAATGACGATTTTACCCTAACATTTGTGTGTGTGTGTGTGTGTGTGTTTTGACAGCTGGTTTAGATATAATTCTTAGCTTCAATGCTTGGAGGAGTTTAAAACGTAGTCAGATACTTCGCTACCTTCTTAAATTTACAATTGCTGCCTTTTGGGTGGTGATATTACCCATTGGTTATTCAAGATCTGTTTCGAATCCAACTGGAGTTGTTAAGTTTTTCAGTACCCTTGGAGGAAATGGGAGGGATGAGTCACTTTATAACTATCTTGTTGCAATATATTTGGCACCCACCATTTTGTCTGCATTGCTATTTATGTTCCCACCCTTGCGGAGATCCATGGAGCGCTCCAACTGGCGTGTAGCTGTCCTTCTAATGTGGTGGGCCCAGGTTAGCTAATCTTCCCCATTGATTTGCTTCTTATAGCATCCTACTTTCATTTCCTAGCATTATACATTGAAAAATCTACCCAATTTTAGCAATGTCATCCAAATACAAAGAAAACAAGGTAGATCTTTTAAAGTGTAATAATGTCTTAATAAGAAATAAAAATGCTATTTCTTCCTATTGACTTCAAAGTTGTTGAATCTTCTCAGCCAAAGCTGTATGTTGGTAGAGGGATGCACGAGGGCATGTTTTCCCTTTTGAAGTAAGGGTGCACACTTTAATTGATTTTCAAATATTCTTTTTCTCATTTCTATTTCTATGTCTACAACACTTGGTCTTTAGGTATACACTATTTTGGATTCTTCTGCTACTAAGCAAGTTTGCATTCAGCTACTATGTGGAGGTTGTCTAATTTCTTATCATTCAGTTACAAAAAGTTCCAATTTTTATAAACCACATGTAGTTTTAAAGGTCATTTTTCGAATTTTCATGATAGATATTGCCTCTGGTTGCACCAACAAAAACAATCATGAACATGTCAGTTAGCAAATATGAATGGCATGAATTCTTTCCTAATGGTAAAGTAACTATTTTAATCTCCCTTCTTGTGCTTACATTTTAAATTAGAATCAAATTCCTTTTGAATAATTTGCAGTGACTCACAATATTGGTGTGGTTATTTCCATTTGGGGACCAATTGTCATGGTAAGTGTGGGTGTTTGTTTGTGTGTATATGTATATTCTGCTTTCATGCAACTCACTAAAAGTAGATATGTTAATAATGTTCTTTAGATTTATTTCATGGATGCACAAATTTGGTATGCAATATTTGCTACTATTATTGGTGGAATCTATGGAGCCTTTAGTCACTTGGGTGAGGTTAGTACTTAGTACACATATCTTCTTTAATCAAGATCTTTTATTTTGTAAATTATTTTATGATTATTTTCTACTATTTAATTTCAAGATTCGGACACTTGGAATGCTGCGTTCCCGATTTGATTCAGTTCCATCAGCTTTCTATGAACGCCTTGTACCAATGCAAAAAGAAGAACATAAAAGAGACCCTTTGGTAAGAAAAAAAATACTATATATATTTTTCTTTTTTATTCTAATTAAGTCTTATATTTTCTTTTAATGACAAATGGTCTGTAGGAGAATGATTCATTGGTGAGAAAAAACATAGCAAAATTTTCACAAGTGTGGAATGAGTTCATATTTTCGTTGCGGATGGAGGACTTGATCAGCAACAGGTTGAAACCACCTCATATCTTAAATATTGTATTTTGGGTGATTTTACTGATATACCCTTCATTATATAGGGAGAGAGATCTACTGCTTGTACCATATACAACAAGTGTTGTCCCAGTTATCCAATGGCCACCTTTCCTGCTTGCTAGCAAGGTTCAACTCCTTATACCTTGTTTGATCATAAATATTAATATTTTACATTGAATGTGGATCATGTATTGAGTTATGAGTATTGACCACTTTTTATTAATTTAAGATCCCAATTGCATTAGACATGGCCAAAGATTTTAAAGGAAAGGAAGATGCAGACCTCTTTAGAAAGATCAGTAATGATGACTATATGCATTCAGCAGTTATCGAGTGCTACCAAACATTAAAGGGAATATTATATGGTATTCTTGATGATGATGGGGATAAAATGTAAGTTCCATGCTTTTAACTTTTATGGAATTATTTCCTTTCATTTCATGAATATAATGACAATTTGTTTTTTTTCTTTTTTCTTTTTCCCTACTTAATATAATAGGATCATACGGCATATATGCAATGAAATTGATACTAGCATCCAAACAAGATTGTTCTTAAGTAAATTTCGGATGAGTGGATTGCCATCACTCAATGATAAGTTGGAGAAATTCTTAAGCCATCTGGTAAAACTATATACAGTATATATTATCATTGTTGTTATGCTTGTTATAAAAACTATTTTTTTTTAGTATTGTATTGGGTGTTTTTCAGCTAACAGAGTATGATAATGCTGAGAAATATACATCCCAAATTATTAACGTCCTTCAAGATCTTATGGAGGTTATTACACAAGATGTTATGATTAATGGACATGAGTAAGTTTTGACAAAAAATTATACTGTATTTACAGGATTTTTTTTTCTACAATTTTATAACATGAAATCTCTTGGATTACTGTAGAATACTTGAAAGTGTTCATTCTCATCTTCAGGACAATGACAAAAAGGAGAGATTTGTACGGATTAATCTCAGGCTCACTCGAGTTAAATCTTGGAAGGAGAAGGTATGCAGGAAATGCAATAATTACAGTTTTGGTCCCTGTAGTTTTGATTTATATTTTTGGTCCCTGTAAAATTTATGCATTAATTACAGTTTTGTCCCTGTAGTTTTTAATTTGTATTCATTACAGTTTTGGTCCATGTAGTTTTTAATTTAGGAAATGACTGAATTACACTTTTGGTCCCTGTAGTTTTTAATTTGCATTAGTTACAGTTTTGGTCCCTGCATTGTAAAATTTAGGAAAGAGTAACTTACAGTTTTGGTTCCTATGGTTTACACCCTTCTGCAGTTTTAGTCCAACTTTTCAATTTTTGGTATGGCTTGTTTTTCTTAATTTGTCCACTTCTTGTTAAATGCTATTTTACTAATTGTTTTATTTGTGCTTATTTGTTTATTTATAGGTAGTGAGACTCCATTTGCTTATGACTGTTAAGGAATCTGCAATTAACGTGCCTATGAATTTGGAGGCTCGTAGACGTATCACTTTCTTTACAAACTCCTTGTATATGAAGATGCCAAACGCCCCAAAAGTTCACAATATGCTGTCATTTAGGTCAGTGAATTTTAACACCATATTGTTTCACTTGCTTAAAAATACATACATGTCCTAAATGCAATTAAATTACATAAACATGCTTGTTAATGAAAACAAATATTGTTTAAAAACAGTGTGTTGACTCCTTACTATAAAGAAGATGTTCTGTATTCCGAGGAGGAGCTTCATTTGGAAAACGAAGATGGAATTTCAATCTTATTTTATCTTCAAAAGATATATCCAGGTGACTCTTAGTCTTTACCTCAATTATAATAAAATCCTTTTTTTATCTTCAATGACCCTAGCCTCATACTTATTGATTTCACATGTATATAAATCAGATGAATGGAAGAACTTTGAAGAGCGAATTAGAAATCCAAAACTAAATGCCACTGAAAAAGACAGAACAGAAGCAACACGTCAATGGGTTTCTTACAGGGGGCAAACACTTTCAAGGACAGGTGTTATTTCCTTTAATTTACTATTCATATTTATAAAAAAAAAACCCTATAATAACCAAACATTTTTTTGTTTTTTTTTTTTCAGTGAGAGGGATGATGTACTACAAAGAAGCTCTTGAACTTCAATGCTTCCTAGACTCTGCTGATGACAGTGGTTAGTGTAATCTTTTGCAGATTCTTATATATAAAATAATTTTGTTAGTTATTAAAGTAAATTTTTTTGCAGAGATTTTTAGTGGCTACAGAACAGTTGATATGAATAAAGACCACAGGGTTCTTCTCAAAGAACGTGCACAAGCATTGGCAGATCTGAAGTTCACCTATGTTGTTTCTTGCCAGATTTATGGTGCTCAAAAGAAATCAAGTGATAATAGAGATCAAAGTTGCTATGCTAACATACTCAATCTAATGCTTATGTAACTACTTTTACTTTCTGTTATTATTATTGTTATTGTTATTATTATTGCGGTTGTAACTTGTATTTAAATTCTTAATTGTCTCTCAGATATCCATCTTTACGTGTCGCTTACATAGACGAGAGAGAAGATACCATCAATGGGAAATCTCAAAAGGTTTACTACTCTGTTCTTGTCAAGGGTGGGGATAAACTAGATGAGGTAGCTAAAATTATTATTATATATAAATATAACAATACCTTTTTTTGACGAAATGAAATTTCTAAAAGGGTTACATTGGTAATTTAGGAAATATATCGGATCAAGCTTCCGGGCCCGCCTACAGAAATTGGTGAAGGAAAACCCGAAAACCAAAATCACGCGATTATTTTCACCCGTGGGGAAGCCCTTCAAACCATTGACATGAATCAGGTAATTCCAGAATTACCCCTTGGTTTTTTATCTTCAATGCGTGCTACTAAGCATCTTTTGTACCTTTTTTTTTTAGGACAATTACTTTGAGGAAGCTTTCAAAATGCGAAATATTTTGGAGGAGTTCCATAGAGTTCATCATGGTGATCGTAGACCAACAATACTAGGATTGAGGGAACACATTTTCACTGGAAGGTTGGTATACCCTTCATGTTAACACAATTTTGTTGAGTAAATTCCATTTTTAATCCCTAACTAGAGCTGGTTTTTCAATTTTAGTCCTAAAAAGTTCTCTTTTGATTTTGATTCTTATTTGAGTTTCTTGTATATAATTTTTTTTTGAAAAGCCTCCAAAATTTGGTTGACAGTATATTACTTTTTAATTTACAGTGTGTCATCTCTTGCTTGGTTCATGTCCAATCAAGAGACAAGTTTTGTGACAATTGGTCAAAGGGTTTTGGCAGACCCTCTGAGGTATGTATGAATGCATATTATTAGTGATTTTTATGATATTATTATAGTGAAAATGGTAATTTTTTTAAGAATTGAATGTTTATGTTTGACAATTGACAGGGTGAGGTTCCATTATGGTCACCCTGACATATTTGACAGAATATTCCACATAACAAGGGGTGGTATAAGTAAAGCTTCAAAAATCATCAACTTGAGTGAGGACATATTTTCAGGTTACAACTCAACATTACGTGGGGGATACGTGACACATCATGAATACATCCAAGTAGGCAAAGGTAGAGATGTTGGTATGAATCAAATATCTCAATTTGAGGCAAAAGTTGCAAATGGAAATGGTGAACAGACACTTAGCCGTGATGTTTATCGCCTTGGTCGCCGCTTTGACTTTTTTAGAATGCTGTCATTCTACTACACCACAATCGGTTTCTACTTTAGCAGCATGGTATACTCATAGAATCATTCATGTTCATTGTTACATAACAATAACAATTTTCTACTTCCATCAATATGTTTATTGTGATTTTTGTGTTGTGTCCAGGTAACTGTACTTGTTGTTTACGTGTTCCTATACGGAAGAATGTACATGGTTTTAAGTGGACTAGAAAAGAAAATTCTAGAAAATGCAACTGTTAACAACAATAGAGCACTGGAAGAGGCATTAGCAACCCAATCTGTGTTTCAACTAGGGTTACTTTTGGTACTTCCCATGGCAATGGAAGTAGGTCTGGAAAGTGGATTCCGAAGAGCCCTAGGCGATTTCATCATCATGCAACTTCAATTAGCCTCCGTATTTTTCACTTTCCAACTCGGAACAAAAGTTCACTACTACGGGAAAACAATTCTACACGGAGGTTCGAAATATCGCGCCACAGGTCGTGGATTTGTCATCTTCCACGCGAAATTCGGTGAAAATTACAGATTATATTCGCGTAGTCACTTCGTGAAAGGATTGGAATTGGCTATGTTATTGGTTATCTATCAAGTTTATGGGGATACATACCGAAGTTCGAATTTGTATCTGTTTATAACCTTTTCGATGTGGTTCTTGGTGGCATCCTGGTTGTTTGCTCCTTTTGTTTTCAATCCTTCCGGATTTGACTGGCAGAAGACGGTGGAAGATTGGACGGATTGGAAACGGTGGATGGGGGATCGCGGCGGAATCGGAATCCCACCGGATAAAAGTTGGGAATCGTGGTGGGTTTCGGAACAGGAACATTTAAGGCATACAAATATGCGAGGGAGAATTTTGGAAATTGTACTTGCAATTCGGTTCTTTATTTACCAATATGGACTTGTGTATCACCTTAACATAGCTCGTGGCAGCCAAAGTATACTGGTACTGTTATTTCCAATTATACCCCTACTCATGTGCTTCCATCTATCATGCTCATGATTTTTCATTGAATTATTGTTTATAGGTTTATGGGCTTTCTTGGTTGGTCATGATAACTGCTCTTCTAGGGTTAAAGGTATGTAAAGTTATAAAACAAACACATGTTGAATGTTTTTAAATTGTTGGCCTTTGATTCACATACATACATGATCTAACTGTTTGTTTGGTTGTGTTTTTTTCTTAATAAGCTGGTTTCAATGGGAAGACGGAGATTTGGGACAGATTTTCAACTCATGTTCAGAATCTTGAAGGCGCTTCTTTTCCTGGGATTCTTATCAATTATGACTGTTCTATTTGTTGTATGCAGCCTCACTTTAAGCGACATATTTGCTGCTTTTCTTGCTTTCCTCCCAACAGGCTGGGCATTTCTCCTGGTATCTTTATCAACTAAAAATCTTTTTTGGTTGGTTTTGTTATGTTGTAGTAATTTAGGTTGGTTTGGTTGTTTCAGATTGGTCAAGCATGCAGGCCTTGTGTAAAGGGGATTGGGTTTTGGGGTTCAATAATGGAGTTGGGACGAGCGTATGAATGTGTGATGGGATTGGTGATATTTATGCCGATTGTTATATTATCGTGGTTTCCATTTGTGTCTGAGTTCCAGACACGCCTTTTGTTTAATCAAGCATTCAGCCGAGGTCTGCAAATCTCGATGATTCTTGCCGGGAAGAAAGACAAGACTCAATCTGCTTGAGCCCTGATCATGCTTTTTGTAAATTGTAATTATTAGAACAACATGAATATCTTTTTTACTTAGTATGAAACTAGCTATTTTGTATTTTTATTCAAGAGGTATAAGTAAAGAGTTAATTACATAAAAGGTCATATATATATATATATATACTAGCCGTCTACCCGCGCAAAGCGGCGGGGCACGTGAGTTCTTTCGGTGATATGTTTCCATTACAAAATTGTTATGTTAAAAAAAAGTACATGTTGAAGACAATATAATCAAACTATGGTGTTATTTGTTACATCATGCATCAAATAACCAATAAAAAGCAACCAGTCAAGACGACACAAAATATTAATCGTGCAATACTTCTTTATACACCACATTTGCTGTATAAACCCCATCACCTTTTGAATTTTCGTTAGGCTTTACTAATACTTTTGTATTGCAACGTGAAACCCCTCTGGACAATGCAACATAAAGTTGTCCATGCGAGAATACTGGTTCTGGAAGATAGATACCTACATATGGAATTGTTTGTCCCTGAGCTTTATTGATTGTCATTGCAAAGCACAATCGAATAGGAAACTGTTTCCTCATTAGAGGATCGATGGTTGCTACTAATTGGTTGTAACTGGTATTGGTTTCATATCGATGGATGTGGATTCGCATATGAAATCAATTGTGTTCGCATCTATGAAATCAGTTCGCATATGACATCAATTGAGTTCGCATTTGGTTTTGTGGGTCAAAACAGTTCGCATAAGAAGTTCACGATTTGTTTGAGGTTAATTGATTTTGATTTCGCAAGCTTGGAGTCGGAGATCTGGATTGTGTTCGCATCTATAGAATGCGAGGAGAATTTAATGGTGATATTCAGTTCGCATTTGGTGACACAAGTACGTGGTTGATGATTTTTGGTTGGTTCGCATTTGAAATCAGTGGGTTTCGCATTTGGGTTCGTATCTGGGTTTCTCAAACAACTGAAATGCGAATATGAGACAACTGATTAATTTCTCAGTTAATGCGATGAAATGCGAATGAACTCAAAGACGGATGGATGCAAGATGCGAAGAATTTGAATGAAAATGCGAAGTTTTTAATGTATAAATGCGAATTGGGGAAGAAAGCTTAGAGTTTCGCATTTGGCACCTGATCTTTTCAAGAAATAATATAAGTGGTCCAACTTCGCAAAATGGGGTCATTTAATCAGAAAATCGATCATTCTTCAAATATGACATTTAATCAGAAAATCGATCTAAAAATGAGACATTTGGTGTTTATCGATTTTTCAGGGTCGACGGGTTGTATGAAAAGCGAAGGCTGAGTAATTGAAAATTAGAGGATCGATGGTTGCTACTAATTGCTTGTAACTGGTATTGGTTTCATATCGATGGATGTGGATTCGCATATGAAATCAATTGTGTTCGCATCTATGAAATCAGTTCGCATATGACATCAATTGAGTTCGCATTTGGTTTTGTGGGTCAAAACAGTTCGCATAAGAAGTTCACGATTTGTTTGAGGTTAATTGATTTTGATTTCGCAAGCTTGGAGTCGGAGATCTGGATTGTGTTCGCATCTATAGAATGCGAGGAGAATTTAATGGTGATATTCAGTTCGCATTTGGTGACACAAGTACGTGGTTGATGATTTTTGGTTGGTTCGCATTTGAAATCAGTGGGTTTCGCATTTGGGTTCGTATCTGGGTTTCTCAAACAACTGAAATGCGAATATGAGACAACTGATTAATTTCTCAGTTAATGCGATGAAATGCGAATGAACTCAAAGACGGATGGATGCAAGATGCGAAGAATTTGAATGAAAATGCGAAGTTTTTAATGTATAAATGCGAATTGGGGAAGAAAGCTTAGAGTTTCGCATTTGGCACCTGATCTTTTCAAGAAATAATATAAGTGGTCCAACTTCACAAAATGGGGTCATAAAAAGACAAAAGTGCAGAATTTTCATTTCGCATCCCTGTAGTCTTCGCAAAATGGAAAATTTTACCCAGTTTCGCATTTGGGGTAAATTTTTTTGAGAAATTGGAATATTTTCAAACTTTTTTTCTTAAAAAAAACACATTGTTTTCGTCTAAGAGAGGGAGAAAAACGATTAGGGTTTATAAGGGAAATACTTCATGGCAGTGGGATTTATAGCAGGGTTTATAAGGTGGAGAGAACAAACACACGTCTGCTATGAGATATTTTAATCAGTTGCAAATGCAACATTTAAAGGATATTTGTTGAAGCGTATTAGGATGAAAAGGTTTTAAATTTTGAATGACCATGAAATTAGGATTTTGCTGAGAAATATAAGGAATCAAAACAAATTTAAAATTTAATATTATTTTATTAATGGTTGTTTGTAATATTAGCTTAATCGTTTGTACGTCTTAAAAAAATAATATTATTATATTCAATCTATTTATAGAAATAGTTAGATTTCTTTTATAAGTAGTAAAGATATATATATATATATATATATATATATATATATATATATATATATATATATATATATATATATTTCAGGTTAAACATAAGTTTTATTTTATTATTATTTTTATTTCTAAAAAAGCCCTTATGTTTTTTCATATTTTTGATTTGACCGTTTTAGCAGGTTTATCAGAAATTTTCTGGTTTACTCAAATGTTAAAAAAAAATCTAATCTTTTTTTTTTTCTCTAAAAAACCTCTAAACCTTTTTTTTTTTTTGGGGAAACAATCCTTGCATTTTGCAAATTTTTTTGCTTGGATCAACTTTTTTGTTTTGGTTCACAATTCTTTTGTTTTCATGTTGTTTATAATGTTCTTGATAATTTTCAAAAACAAAAAGAAATGATGTAGTGATTCTTGTTGGCCAAAATAAATATTAAAATCTATTACATGGTACCTAGAGATTGGAGACCGTAGAAGGTTAGGAACAATCGTCTAAGTTGGCTTGGCTGATATCTTTGACCAATTGGAGTTAAAAATTTGTCTTCCTGATTCTTAAAACAAGCTAAAGGGTTTTTGGCACCGTAGCACAACAAAAGTTTGAAGAATTTACACATTTAATCATCCATGTATTTTTTTTTGCGCAGTTAGTCCTTAAAGTTGGTTTTTACCTATTAAATAGGGTCTTGACCCCAAACTAACGGGTTTCCAGTTAACTCCACTTATCTGGAGTCCTACATGGCAAAATAGGTTTATATTAATGCCACATGTTGCATATGTGGTGTCCATATAGATTACCATTTACTTAAATAAACATTTAACTCGTTCTCTTTCTTTTACTCCCTCCAGTGAATCGAAGCTAGCATCCTCTTTTTCTTCTCTTCAATCAATCGCATGTCACATTTCTCCCTTCCTATCTTCAATCGATTGCATGAAATAAATCACACCCATTCTCTTTCTTTTACTCCCCCCACTAAATCTTCGAGTCTCACTCCTCCTTCGTGTTTTTTAATTTCACTCAAAGCAAAAGATGAACAGGTGGTATTTGGTGGTTTGATTTGTGGTGAACAGGGGCTGATTTCCTTGGATGTTGCAGATGGGTATGGATTTTCCCTCTTCTCCCTCTTGATGTGTTCTTTTTGAATTATAGGTGTTGTATGGTTGATGCGATGATGGAGGGTGAAGATGGTCATGATAAATATCATCTGTGGCATTGAATGAAGGATTGTTGATGAACAAAGCAAGGAGTGTAAATATCGATGTTGGTCAAGGCGATGGGGGATGAAGGCGATGGCGATGACGCTCCTCCAATTTCATGAGAAATGCTTTAAGATAGTTTCCGGGATTTCCCCAATCAGTTCATTCTTGTATATGTTCAACAATTTCTGATGGGATTTCACAAAATAATGAATTTTAGGATGTCAACAACTTGAAGATGTATCAACGGAGAAAGTAAGAGCACCATAGATGCTTCCAGTCAGCTTATTCCCTCAAAATAGAATACTTCGTAGCCCTAACTGAAATACTCAGGTAGGAAGAAACCTTGTGAATGAGTTCCGACTTACATCCAAGCTCTGAAGATTCTGGCATGAGATATCAACGATCGGGACTTGCAGATTTAGAATCCATGTCTGTAGATCTATGTTTTCTGGTTTACCTAATGCAAACGAATTTCTAGGGTTTTCGGATTCAAATGGTTTTTGGAATCGAAATTTTCAGGTTTGTAATCGATATTTGCATATCCCATGTTCGATATTGTAAAAGTCAGTCTTCTTGAAAATCTCCATTGATGCCGAAAATGTACCTTGTCTCCAAATTTTGTTGTGGATGGAGACGGTGGATAGTGGTGGTGGTGGGAGATTATTTTTGTTCTTATTTTTAGTTTATGATATGTGCCAAAAGAAGTATTTCATACGTGGATTAGTGAGAAAGTGTTGTTTTGTTATTTTTTAATTTCCAGGTCAGCAAATATAACAAATATACTGGTTCATCAGGTTGCCTAGCTAAAAATGGTATAATTGAAACATTTTTTTTAAAAGTTTAATGACTAATTGTGCAACAAAAAAACTTGAGTGACTAAATGTGTAAATTTGTCAAACATTATTGTGCTACAGTGCCAAAAACCCCAAGCTAAAATGTCAAACCAGTTTAGACTGCAAGATTAAATCACTTCCAAAATGAAAGCTGAATTAGATTCCAAGCACATTGGGAAATGACATCTTAGATTGTTTCCAGAATCAAGCAAAATGATAGTTTCCAGACTCCAATCTAAGGGTTGCATTTAATTATCAACTATCATCCTTGTAAATTTCCAAATAATAATTTACCATGTCAATAAACCACAATCCAAATCAAAACATGACATAATATGTCATTACATAGCAAACCATAACTTAGTATAATAAGAGTAACATAGACCAACAAAAGACAATTTTGGGTTGACACAAGACCATTACATAACAAAATAACCTTTTCCAAACCGGTTATGATCATGATTTCTACCTTGGAACTCCATTAGATGAGCCAACACCTTCACAGCTCCTTGGTTTGTAATCTTTTTGATTACTTGTTATTTTTTCTTTACCATGTGTTAACTTGCAATCTCATCTTGTGTTTTATTTCTTTTCTTTTTAGCTCTTCCAACCAGCATGTGAAAATAAGATTGGAAAATCACTTCTAGGCCACATTCTTTTACCTCTAATTTGTTCTATCTTGAATGCATACGTATTTACCATGTTTTTAGCTAGCAACACTTAACCAACTCTCTACATTCCTACATGCTCGTGACTTTCTGTCATATCCTAATCGAATGCAACATCATGCGCTTACAACCCACTTCCTACATGAGAAACTTATAATACTAACATATACTACACATTGCTCATCAAAGGACCACTAAGCCAATACTTGGAATTCACATAGTATACTACACTGTATTAATTGACTTGGGTTTGAATACCATATAAAATGTAAGTTGTTGTTGTCAAGGGTCTATTGGCCTTATAAATAGCCTTTTGCATATTTGCCATTTTTTCCATCATGTATTCCAAACAAGTTATTATTGGTTTGTCTCTTCCATCAATCAATTTGCTATTAAACACCTCATAAATGTTGTTCAATAACACATCAATATAAGCTCTTTCTATAAAATGTGACTTGACCAAGTGTTTTTGATGGAATTCATTTTAACCATTCAAACCCTTATTGATTATGCATCCTTAGCTCCTCTAGTTTTTTTTTTTCAAAATGTGGGACAATACAAGAAATTGCACAATTCCATAACAAGCCCCTATAAAGTCCCCTTCCAAATAAGTTTCATATTCTCATGTATGAGCCTTAAGCAATACTTATGATAGGGTCCCTTTATGATAAGCACATGGAAACAACTTTTGTATTTACTGTACCCAATCATAAAGGAAAATAAATACAAACATTAAATTACAAGAATTAAAATGAGTTTATACTTATGTTTGAGAGTGAGGTATGTATCTTTTGTGTATCTGTGACAAATGTGAATTAGAGTTAGGTTAAAGATCCATATCATCACCCAAGACATATATTATTTTTCAGATCTTACTTTTTCATTAGGGTGGAGGGAGTCATTCCCTCCCAATCCACTCAACTCATTGTCACATTAGTTCCATATAAGCTTTTCTTTCTTTTTCTCTCTCTCTCTCTCTCTCTCTCTCTCTCTCTCTCTCTCTCTAAATCTTTCCTTACCCGCAACATATAGAAATTCTATCTTTTCCAACCCCCTTAACCCGTTTGTCAAATTATCAAATCATTTTTTATTTAATTAAATTGAAAATATAAAATAAAATAAAACATAATATTTTTTCTTTAAAATAAACTTTTGCTAACTCAAAACAATTTTTTTTGTTCCAAAATAACATTTATATAGAAAAGAAAAAAAATAACATTGAGTGGGAGAATGAATTGTAATGTACTTTTGATATATATGTATACAAACTTATGTAGAAAAAAAAACAAATAAATAAAATATCACGGTTGCATATATGCATGCTATGCCTCTTGTTTTTATTTTCTTTGAAAATTAAATAAAAAGGAGGTGCATGACCCACAAAACAAATAGATAAAGTTTCTTTCGGTTTCTAAAAGCCACTCAAACTAATTTTCCATAGCCCACTTAAACCACTTGCATTGAAGGAATGACAAATCGACGACACCACCTAAAAAACTTACAACCCGCGTCAACAAATCCACATCTATACATTCTTCCTAGAGCTTTAGAGAAGCGTACCTGATGGCACATCTTTGCTGTGAACATGCTTGGATTACCTTTTGTATATCATACAAACAAATTAGAAAAATCAAACTCAAAGAAAACCACAAATATCAATAAATATTTCCATATAAGCTCAGTCATTATCATTCCCCCATGGCCCTATGATCAATAACATAACTAACTTGCATATTTAAATCGCATCCATGAGCTCGAATGTTCCACATTGACAAGAACTTTGTAAAAAAACACAACTTCTGAAGTTTATAACAAGTTTATGATCACATAAATTGTTTTGTTTTTCAAGATTATCTTTGCTTCTTCTTGCCAAACATTCAGGATCAATGTTGAAACTCTTTTCTTTGGGTAGATAAGGTAAATGTCGGTAAGAGTATGTAAGCGAGTGTCGTAAAAAGAGTAAATGCCCTTATGAGCAAGACACATGAGACTTGAGAGAGGTTAACGGAAAGAAGGAGACAATGTCAAGTGTCCGGACCAACCTTATTAGTTTAGTTTGGACTCAACTTGCAAAATCAGTTTACTGAACCTTGGACCAAAGATAATCTTTTATTACAAAGTTTATTTATTTATTTTTTAAATTTCTTTTTGTCTAGCTCCAATCACGTATCGGAAGCAGTGTTGTAAAACTCATCGAGTTGACCGATTATTTGGCCCCTTACCGATGTGAGTCACAGAATCCGAGTACTCCCTGATCGGCTCCTTGCTAAAGCGAACAATATTATAAAACTTGATCAACCCAGTGATTAATATGTATAATATATTTAATGATTTATTATCACGAAGTGAAACCATTATGCGTTTTACAGTTTGTGTATTCACATGTATCTAATTTTGTTATATATTTCAATCAATTTATGATTTTAATTTATGATTTTGACATATATAATTTTCCGAAAAATATTTTACATGAATTACCGAATCCGAATGGAAAATGATGCTTCTACTTAATAATTTGATTCGTCCACATTAGGTACACCACCTAAGTAATTATCGTATAAGTTAGTAAAACATACATTTCAAGTGGATGAATCAATTTATTAAATGGAAATATTACCTCTTAATCCGAATACTCTTCGAGTACTCGTTACTTGGCCGAACAGGTACCGAGTAACGAGTTCTACAACCTTGATTGGAATCATAAAATCGTAACACATTGCTATTACATCATTCTATTAAAACATAACAATTATAATACATACTTAATTATTTCTTTATATATTAACAATATTTTACATAAAAAAAATTATTAAGATAAAAGTGATAATGTATATATTTACGGTTGGAAAATGAAATTTAATATTTAATTCATTTTAAAGATCTCAAATTAATGTATATATATTAAAAAAAGTTTAAAGTTAGGAGTAGTGAACATGTATGCTTTTTGTCAAATTTGTCCTTATTTTTTAGTCATTTTGACATCTTTGATTATTGCAATCAAAATTTTTATATTTTTTAGAAACTTTTTATATTCAAAGTTTGGCCACAAAACTTTAAGGAATTGACAACATTGGTTACCTTTCTAAAAACTTGCTAATTTCCTCTTTAATTCTTTAGCCATTTTGACAATTTTGGTCCTTAGGGTCTAAACTTTTATATTTTTTCATAAAAAACACAAAAAACGGTCCAGAGCAAAGTCCGGGTTTATCATCATATTTAATTTTTTTGTTTTTTCCCGTCCATTGCACTTTCTGCCATCTGTCATTTTCTTCTTTTAGTATATATTTGTTATATATTTGTCCACATATTTACTTTTTTTGTTTTTTTCCTGTTTCTATCTATCCGTCTCCGTCTGTGAAAATTAGGGATTGAATTATCTCACTTGCATCTTTTAACAAAAACAACACTTACAAAAACAACACTTAAGTCAGATGCACACGGCTCATGTAGAGCATGAGCAACATATCTACTTAGATCATTATGATTATATATTTTTATAATACAATTTCCTATTTTCCTATTAAATATTGAACAAAATTTGATGATTTTAGTAAAAAATAAATAGCATAACACTAAATTAGCATGCTCACCAACATTGTTGTTGTAATGTAAACAACATTTTGATTTTATTTCGTCCACCCGAATAAAACAATTATTTAATCACAACGTCAATTTCCCTAAGCAAATTGTTGCATATCAACAACAAGCAACTTCTTTAACAAATAATACACATATCTGTCACTTAACCACGCACACAATTAATATAATAAGCAAAATCTTCACCTATATGTCTTATTAGAATATTAATATAATCAAAGACTAATCTCATAAAAACAAACTAAATTCAGAATCATTTCTACTCACGTAAGTCAAACCACAACATATGATGTTGATCCATTCCTAGCTACTACTCTTGTTTGTACAATTTTAAAAAAACTTTCCTTCTTCCCCTTCATCATCTGTGACGCGATGCCCTAGGATCCATATTGGGTGGTGCAGGTGCACCGTAAGCCATGTGTGGTGGCGGTGGTGCAAGACTAACCGGTGTTCCTACCGCTGGTCCTACCGGTTGTCCGATTGTTGTTCCGCCATACATACTGACACCTGGCGCTTGTTTGGCGTTTGTTGGCGGCTGTGGGACCGACACGTCACCATTGTTGACACTAGTGATGTCATGGATGCTTGATCGCCTCCTGTCTTTGTTCATGGAGTTTAATCGAATGAAATATTTTTGTGCGTGACTTGCTACTTGTGTTGGTGTCCGTGTCACCACATAATTTCTTGATATACTCCGCCAATCTCCTTTCCCATATTTCTCCAAACCAAGAAGAAATAACCTGTAACAGAATTTAATATTCTGTTAATTATATATGAACCTATGTTACTAAATAGTAAATACTAATTATTTACTCAAGGAACGCTAGTCATATTCCAACATAACAACAATAAATGGAAAATAAAACTTCCTCCTACTTTAATTATCTTTCCTCGTCTTATTCTTTGATTTTGACACTTGTCATGATCCGGTGAGTAGAGGATAAGTAGGAATATTTAGTAGGAGGATATTAAATTATTGAATATTGAATATTGATTCTCTCACAATAAATTTAAGGAATATGTAATACATAACTAACCTGTGTTCATCTTCAGTCCAAGCAATCCCTTTGCGTCGTTCTTGATCTGACTTTGAGGCTTTACCTCCATGATTATGATTGGATTCACTTGTGTTCTGAGCTTTCTTACTGGTCCCACTTCCACCATCATTGCCCGCGTGGCTTTCTGAGTCATCATCCAGAGAGGAACTATAACAAGGCAAAGGAACAAGTCCAGATTCAATTCGATCCAAATCCTCCATTAACATCTCGTAATGACGCTTAATCTCTTCCACTGATTTCCCTGGAACATCGCCAGCGATTTTCTCCCATCGATTCTCATCATCTTCATCAGGGTAATCAACCAAAGCGTTTTCAAAAGCTTTATCCTGCTCTCTACTCCATACGGAATTGGAATCTTTCACAGGTTCATCAGCCATTGTGTGTAATTTGTTAAATCTAGTAAAATTGACCCCTGCTGATGACAAACAAAGTGAAACCACAAATTTGAGAAATATTTGAATGTCATTATGTCAAAGATGTAACATAGCAACATATAGGCGCAAATAGATCATGGTCGGTATAGTTCAATGGAAATTTAGGGTTTTTGAGTGTACCCAAATGTAAAAGAGCCGTTTTTTGTAATCAAACAAAGAAGATGCGCTCAGAAACTGTAGATTGGATAAATGAAAGAAAGAGGAAATGTAATTTAAAAAAAAAAAACAAAAAAATCTATTTACGATGTCAGCAGGAATACGAAAAAAGAAAACGATCTACTGCCATTACTTAACAACAGTTTTCACCGAAACAACAGAAAATCTCACCAATCTTTATGTTCTTATTTTTTTGTGCGCTTTAGAAATGTACCTAGTAGAGAAGGATTTTATCACCCATTGTAGAATAAAAATCAAGAGTCAAGACGCTCATAAATCAACTGGAACTAAATCAAGAAATTAAGTATGTAGTATGGATTACGAAGAAATACCCCTTGAATTGATATGTGATCGGCATCAGCAGAAAACTCGACTGAACAGCAGTCCCTTGGTTTTCTTCGATTAAACCCTAAAACTGATTGAAGTGCCCAAATTAGGAGAAGTGAGGTGGAGGCGGTGGATCGGTTTTGATATAAATGTAAAATTGCAGTAAAAAGGAAGAGTGATGACGACAGAATGACCCCGAAGAGAACTGAAGTTGCGAATTGGAGATGTCAGATATTTTTATCTGGAATCTTGTATATATAGTATATACTTCCTCGCTTCAAATTCGGCACAAATCGTTGACAGTGGTAACAAAATTTTCGTAATTGGCAAAAACGAGGTGGAAAAAAAAAACTCGGTAATTTGAAATATTAACTTTGGCAACAAAATCTTAGTATGATAATATGAGCATTTGTATTAAAAATGGACCGACTATTTTTATTTTTTATTTTTTTTAATAACCAGCAAATAGATAAAGAGTAATCCGAGCCGATGGATCAAGAATACCTGACGGGCCACCAAGATGGGCACCACTCACCACCAAAGGGAACGAAGAATCGAACCCACGCCAATCCAAAGAAAATCCTCCAAATGTGCTCAACCAAAAATTGAACTCTTGATCTCACTCACTGAAACCTATAACCCATAATGCATCACAACCAGCTAGGCTGGTGATCACATGCTTACTTATCATCTTATCAATATCTGTTTTGAATTGTTATTAATTTTATCAAAATATAATAATATGTGTCTTGAATTGTTATTAAGTAGGTGTAAGATTCATATATTACATAGGTTAATTAAAAAAATTAAATATAAATGTAAATATTTTTGAATTTATACGAAAATAAGAAAAATAATGAATTATTAAAATTGATTTTTTTATCTTTTAAATTAAATAAATAAACAAAATAAATTAATAAACTAATAAACTTTAATTTGAGAATTTTGAAATAAAAAGGTAAGTCCATTAATGAAATTGATATTCATTTATTACTACATTTATTATAATTATTACATTAAAGAATTATGTTGAATTTATTTAAATAAAAAAAATTCATAAAATAACATGTGGAAAATAAATTAATTCAAAATAACCAAACATGACATTTTGCAAATTGAATGCAAATGTGACATGTGACAAAAAAAACCCCTTCATTTATTAGAATAAATTTTATCAAAATATAACATTTGTCATTATTTCATATTAGTAGGAGGACAAGTAGACAAAAAATATATATTTAATTTCTTAGTTTAAATCAAATGTAATAATTATAACTACATACATTTTATTGATATAAAACAAACATGATTTTTTTAGATTTAAGAATAAATTGTCCTTGCATTATATCTTTTTAATTTTCACTTAGACTATGTCTATGGTTCGGTTTTATGCTTTTATAGTGATTTTCATTCATATTAGACTTAAAATAACTACGTGACCCTCAAATATTTATTTATTTTTTAAATTTATTGGGGCTTGTGGTTCCCATTGGTTATATGATACACAGTCGTAGCGGTTGTACCTTTCAACTGTATCAAAGACGGTAGTCCATAGGGAAGTTTGACTAGTTCATTCTTATCTAGTCGAGTTGGGTGATGAGAATCAAACAAGGTATATATATATATATATATATATATATATATATATATATATATATATATATATATATATATATATATATATATATATCATGCATTGCACTTGTTTATATTTTGAAGATACATTACAATAACATCCGGTGACAGATTCAGAACCGAACTTAACAGAGATCCAGCAGATATATAAAAAAAAATAATAGATAAATAAAAATTTGATTTTTTAAGGATTTTTTTTTTTGGATTTGTTTAGCAAAGTGGGTGCCATATATGAACTTTTTCAACAAAATATTGATTTATTAGGGTTATTTTTTAAAATATACAGGGTGTACCTACTTCCAAATGGGGTCATACTCCCCACTAGGCATAGCCTGCATCTGCCGCTGATAACATACATCTATAAGTATTTGTACTACAATCTTGGATTTTGTGTGTTTTATGGAGTTACCAACATGTGCATTACTCAGGCTTTCTTTTAGAATGACACAGACACACTTTCCACCTCACTTTTAAACTTTTTATTTTGTTTCCAATGAAAGTTTGTAATCACTCAAGCTTTATGACAGGATTTTGTTTCAATGTTGGGCCTTATGTATGCAGTGACGGGATATGGTGACATTCAAAGTAGAGAGGAGAGACAAATGAGATGATTTGATTACGTGAATGAGGATGTAACTTGATGCTTGGACTTGGTTTCTTTTCGTATCAAACTGATGTAACAAAATAACGCCTTGAGAATTGTCTACATTCTTGTTATTTATGCTTCGGATACTTTATGAAAATTTGGTTGTGATTTTAAAGTTCAGTAAACTATCCTCACCTTTCCAAGGGTGTGACAAGATTTGGAGTTGAAGAACATCTATTAGTCGATAATTCTACAACTTTTCTTCAAATCTCTGGGTTTGTCAATTCCTTCATATGCACTTGAGGGATTAAAACGTCACAAAATATAAGAATGGACGAAACTTGTAATTTTCAGCATATCACTAGGACGAAAACTATAACTTTACCATGGGAATAAATCATAACCAAAACCAAAGTCAAACCTAAAACAAAATTACACCCAAATCAAAATCAAAGAAAAAAACCCTAAATCAAATTTGTAATCATAATTGGTGTTGTAACTCATAAATTTTTTATTTCTCCAGAAGTAATCACACAGAAAAGTTTTTGGAAGAAGAATATGCCTAAAAATGCTTATTTCATCTATGAGATAATGGCTTTACAAATCACATGCTAACCTTCTGCAACAAAATCATAACGATTATACATATTCATTTCATCTCTGCTTCTTTCTGCATAATGTTAGCAATTCTGCAAGCAGAAAAAAGTCAAATATTCAGCAGGAGTAATCATCTTGAATAAAGTGTAGATTATACCTTTTTCTAAGGTCCCGAACAGCATCACGAATTCCCACCAGTTGTTTCACCTTCACATTTTCATGGCTTTTCTCACTTTCAAGAATCAAGCTTGAGAACTTCACAACTGTCATAAGGTCAGCTTCAATTTTGTTCAGATGCCGATCAATACGATCCAACAAGTCTCTATAAGAAGTCAACTCGGTCAAGCTACTGATCAGGTCACTATCACTATCAAGAACTTCCAAAGAATCTTGAAGTTCGGTGGGAATGTTATAGATTTTATCTTGCAGTTCTTGATCATCAGTAGAATTCAGCAAATCCTTTTCAGAAGGTGGAGATACAACCCTAACTGGAGATGTATCATCTTCTGTTTCAATTTCAACATCTTGACCAACTGTCCCAACAAGCTGCTGTTCTCGCAGAGATATTGCCTAACACCAGATGGAAGGAATATCAAATGAATACTCAAAAGTGATGTACATGGAATGTAGCTTCTAAATCTCGAAATTGGTGATAGAAAAGGTTAATGGATGAACAGACCTCAATAAGCTTAGTTGAGAGTTCATCAAGCAACTCGATTCGACTTTTTGTCTTCTCTAAAGCTTGCATAGTCTTCTTCTTTTGGAATAGCAGATCTCTAGCCTCGTTTTCTTTTCCAGTTTGAACGCTAATGGCTGCCTGTCTTTGAAGTTTCTCTGCTGCTTCAGACAACCGCAACAGCCTCTGCCTTGCTTTATTAGCTGAGATAACCATATTCATCACTTCTTTAATGAAGGCTTGTTGCCAAGGGGTTTACCTAAAAGGATCATATGTTTTTGAAGCTAAATGTGATATGATTTACATTTAAAGCCATATGAAACTCTTTGATTTGCAATGAAGATTGTATGTGGCATCCAATTGTAAAACCTAAGATTGTAGGTGGGATTCAATAAGGTTTACCTTTAGCTCTGGTGTTTGAAGCCTCATAGTGAAGCTGATCGAGTTGATCTCGTAATTGATCGGTGTCGGTTCGAGAAGCCAAGCAAACTGTCCTCGCCGGAGAACACCGGTGAAGAAAGGTTGCAGCGCCGGTTAGCATCATCGCTCCCGGAAACATTATCCTTGTGCCCTCGTTCCGTATATAATTTTCAATTTATCTCGACTTTTGGTTAATATTCTTCCCTTTCATATTTATTTATTATTTTTTTACTTTTAAATATTTTATTTTTCAATTTTAATCTTAAATATTTTTATTTGTATTATAAATTAATTGATGAAACTTATAACAATAAAAATATATTTTTAAAAACAATCTATTTATATATTTTGCATCAAATATTATACATATAAAAAAATAATTTAAAATCAAAGTTGAAGAATAAAGACTTTAAAAATCATAAGTAAACAATAAATATGAGATAAAGAGAATATTAAATACTTAAATTTCATGCAATTAGTCTCGATAAATTAGATTATAATTTGATGATTTTTAAAACTTTAATACGAAATATGATAAAAATGAATGAACTAAATTTTAAAAATTAAGACCGTAAAAAATGAGATCTTGATCATATATCTATGAAAGCTTAGTCGCACTGTAATAGGATTGTTTTGTAGATCGCAGATAAGATCGTATGATCAGATCTAATCCGATCCTAACAAAATTTCCAAATTTTAATTTGATTTTATAATCTTACCTATTTACTAGTTGATTCTCTTCTTATCCGAAGGTTATTCCAAAATAGCAACATTCATGTATTGTTTTTTTGAATCGTAAATGACCAACAACCTTAGAATTTTTTTTCTTTTTTTATGTTTAACCCTCTTTGATGGTAGCATTTGAGATTTAACTTGGATTGTTATTAATTTCTTCATTCTAACAACTCAAGCACAAACACACATACATACATATATACATACATACACACATACACATTTATTTACTCATGTGTTAAACGTAGTTTTTCTGCTTATTTGTGTGTTAAACATAGTTTTTTTTTGTAAGTGTTGAATACATTTTCGGAGATCGAGCATCTTATTAAAATCAACGGTACCGACGAAATATCGCTAACTCAAAAAAATTTTAAAAATGTTATGATCGAAGTTCAAACACGGACCAACGTTGTATGGGTAGAGGATGCAACAACTACTTCAACCTCATCCAAACACCATTCCATATAAAAGGATTATATAGAATTAAATGCAGTTTTTTATATTATTATTATTATTACCATTTATTATTATATATATATATATATATATATATATATATATATATATATATATATATATATATATATATATATATATATATATATATATATATATATATATATATATATATATATATATATATATTAAGGAAATGAAAGTTAGGAACAGTACCTGACCAGGGTACTGTTCCTCGGGTTACTCTCCTCTACCATGGTTACCGCTTCCCGATCCTTCCCATCGCATCTCTTACCAGGTTCACCTCCATCGACTCTTTCGTTCAACCTTTCTCTGCAATTGATTTGGTTTTCGCCCCTCCACCGTCTCATATTTTCTTTTTGTCTTTCTCTGTTAATCACTTCGGTCGTCTCACCCCTGCTACTCCAAACCACAATCGATTCATCCACTGTAGTTCAACAGGGAAGCAGCAACGTGGTGCGAGGCGTGGGTTGCCGATGGCAGTGACCGAAGGCATTGTGGTCAATGGAGCTTTTGTTTTCCTCCAAATATCTATATAAATGGGTATGCAACTTCTTAAAATAGCACAACCATCAAACTATTACTGTTTCTCTCAAAGTTTCCACCACTGTCCCTCAATTTCCCAAAGAGGATTCATCAAAAAACCCTCAATCTTCCATTAGAGATTATCGCATGCTGCTACCGGGCCTTACAGGTACTTCTATAATTTTATTTGTTTGTCTTCCTCCACTCAATCGATGATTATTGCTGACCATGACAAACTACTGTCTCTTCTGCATTTGAGAAGTAATGTTTGAGGATTCATTTGTGGAGAATAGGAACAATGAAGGCAAGTAGTTGCTTGGAAAGGATAAACAATAACAAGAAGAGAACGAAGCTTAATTCCTGCTTGTCTTCATTTTGAAGGTATGTATGGATGGTTTTCAAGTTCTGAACACAGGATTTTGAGCTTTCTGTGATCATTTTTATAAGTTTCCACACATGATTTATAGGTTTCTGATATCGATTATTTTATGTGATCATTTTTAACAGGTATTCTCCCCATTAAGTCATGTATTTTATTAATTTGCAGATGATTTCAATATGATTCCCCCCTCTTAAGACCAGAAATCTAAAAACTACTTGCACAGGTATTGCAATTTCATCCCGATATATTTTTAGGTCAATTTGGCATGCCATATGTTCGATGAAATGTTTAAGAGAATCAATTTTATAAGTTTCTACACATGATTTGTATGTTTCTGATATTAATTATCGTATGTGTCAATAGTGGTTCGGGAATGGAGAATCAACGTATCAATGGTTAGATATCAATCCACTTTGTATCTAAAGACGAGGGTTATTGTAAGTCTATTCAGGGCATCACTTGCTACTGATTGAAGGTCTGCTAAGAAGAAAAAGAACATTATGAATCGACTGAGGAGCGAAACATGATTTGGGAGTAATGTTGAAGCTCACATACCTTACGCTATCTGGTGGTAGTGGAAAGATATACAAAGACCGAACTTCCTTAGATGGAGAAGAAGAAGTAAGTATTTAGTTTACAAGTTTCTAACGATTAGTTTTGACAAACCTTATTTTATTTTTTTAATTCAACTGGCCTAAAATCATAGATATGTGAAAACTAAAATTTTTAATTTTATTTATTTATTTATTTATTATTATTATGCATTTCAACAGATGTGAAAGTGGTTCTGATATTAAAATAGAACATTTGAAACAATTAAATTGAAAAGGTCAATTATTGTTAAAGGTTAATCTTTTCTCAATTTTATGTTTTAGTTGATTCCGGATGTGTACTCATACAATTATTTTTGGATTCTTTATTATACACATCCTTTTAATTGGAGTTTTTGTACATATAAACCCATGGAACAAATTTAATATAAAGGAGTGTTGTACATCTAAATTCAGTGGTTTGCATCAGATTTATGGAAGCTACAAAGTACCTGTATGTTGTTTTGGAAAACATCTTCAATCTCCTCTTAAGCACTAAATAAGGTACCACTATCTGCTTTCTACATATTCATTTTTGTTTTAATTAGTTATAGGGGTTTATAATGTGAAAAGGTTTTATTGACTTCTATTTTTAATGTAATTTTGATGTTTGTAGACATTATTTTATGGTAATGTTTTTTTTGGCATTTATACACCGATTCATGACGATAAAAAAAATTGACAACTTTAAAGAAATCAGTAAGTTCCACCTACAACTTCTCCACCCCCGTCCTCTATTTTGTGTGTTCTGATGATTTGTGTTGTGTTTTTTTATAGAGCTTCAATATTGTTCCGAGATGCTTCTTCCCTTTTTGGAACATCTTCAAGCGACCGGAGTTCGGAACCACCCACCTCAAACAAAATCAAATGTAATATTGATACATCTCCATCTGAATTTGTTCGTATGAATCTTGATCTTCATTTCCACACTTCCTGGTTTCTGTTAGATTTGGGTTACATCCAATAAAGGTTTTGTAATAAAATAAAAAATAACATCTCATTGTATGCAAATTATCTAATCTGGACGATTTTGCACCTAATGATGTTTTTCCGATGACATAAAATTGTTGTCTGCGTTTGTACCGTTGCTTACCGGCTTTAATAAAATTTTTTAGAATTGTGTATATAGGTTGGCTTTGGACAAAATTTTTCGGGAGGAGTCCATGAGTTGATCCGGTGAAAATTAAACGTCAGCACAAGCTTATGTTTTGGATCAATGTTTATAGCGTTTTTCTGGCAAATTACACAGAATAACAACATACTTTAATGTGGATACTAATTTATGCAATGTACTTCATTATTTATCTCACAAAATGACACGTTCGTCCGCGCAACGCGCGGGAAACCCCTCTAGTTATTATTATTATTATTATTATCATTAACATTAACATTATTATTATTATTATTATTATTATTATTATTATTATTATTATTATTATTATTATTATTATTATTACCATTTCTATTATTATCATCATCATTATTTGTTGATACATAAAAGTGACATTCGGCAGCTAAGAAGATCTTTTGTTGTTGCAAAGACTTTGGTGATGAAGATGCGAAGAGTTGTCTCTTTTGATATGGCGAAGAAGTTATGATGACCGAAGTTGAAGGAGACTTACTGAAGACCTGATGTTGATTTTTCTTTTTGTGTATCCGAGGAGATAGTACAATGATCAGCTTTTGCTAACATTGAGTGTTTGGTTGTATGTGTTAGTTTAGATGTGGTAAGTATGTCCGCCTATCCTTATCTCACTTTTTGTATTGACTAGTTCAAAACATGTACTTTTTGCTTCTATAAATAGATGGTCATGTTGATCAATAGAATGTGTGTCTGATCTTATCTTCCTTGTAATTTTCATGATATTGAAATTCAAGTGTCCTTATCTCCATTATCTTATTATACTTTGTTGTTCAACATTTACTAACTTGTGTTTGCATGCAAACCATGTTATGATTCAACAAGTATATTTAAACTTGCTTACATTTAATGTTGTATTTTGTTGTTATGTTTCTTTTTTAATTCTGCAATCTTATTATTGTAAAACTATCTAAAGATCCATGAGTTTAAATATTCCACACCATAATCTTTTAATCATAAGTTCTTATCTCAACATCATCATCATCATCATCATCATCATCATCATCATCATCGTCATCGTTGTCATTTTTTATTTTTCAAGTATTAAACGTAGTGTTTTTTGGTTCGTTTTGTTTACATATTTATCATACATATACACATATTAAATTTCTCGTGCCAACCCTATTATGAAATCATGCTTCCGTCCCTCCTTGATACACATACATTATTGTGTTACATATACACAGATAAAACATGAAGCAGAAAAAACAAATGTAACACACGAATAATGGAAAATGATGATGATGATAATAACAACAATAACAATAATAAACAACAACAACAACAATAATGATGATGATGATAGCAGCAACAGTAGTAGTAGTAATAATAATTGTAATAATAATAATAATAATAATAACAATGAATGTGTTTAACACACAAAAAAATAGAAAAAACTACGTTTAACACATGAATAAATGAATGTGTATGTGTATGTTAATTTAAATGTGTATTTGAATGTGTATATGTGTATGTATGTGTATATGTGTATGTGTATGTATATGTATGTGAATGTGTATGTATCTATTTTCTTTCTCGTATCATCCTTTACCTTTGTTTTCCCATATTCATAGCACTCCTTGTGTTTTCTTATTTTCTCTCTTTTCCATTCTTCAAAACTTGCGATACTTAATCAACTCTTGGAGGTTAATCATTGCTCGAATAACTTCCTATATCCTTGTTATGATAGCAAGAAAAGAATTTCATGTTTTTCTATGTATCTTCTTCTTTGATCCCACTTTGAGATATATATGGATCTTTACACCTTTTTCCTTTGGACACTCTTTTGCTTTTGGAATTTTGCATTGTTGTCCAACTTCGGTTTCTTTCTTTAACACTCATTTAATTTTGGAAAATACATTGAAATTGTCAGCAATCACATCGCTAATAATAGGTAGTTCGCATCCTAAAAATCATGATAAAAATTTTGGAAAATACATTGAAATAGGTAATTTTGGAAAATACATTGAAATAGGTAATTTTGGACATGGAATCATATTTTGATCGTGATTTTTGTTCATTACACAGTGCGTTCATGGAATATCCGCATGTAACATCCCAAAAATCATGATAAAAATTTCCATTTTTCAAAAACTATTTTCATAATCCATAATTCATATAAAACACCGTTTCCAAAACATAGTCATAAAATTAAAGAATCCAATAACATCTCTCAACATAAATCCCAAGGATGATGTGTACAATCACGCATTCGCCTTGCCCCGATCATATGGTATACCTAAAACTACGAACACAACTGTAAGCCAAAGCTTAGTGAGTTCCCCTAAAATACCTCACACAAAAAACATATACAAGCATGCATACTGGGTCCACACTCATCAGACTGGATTACCTTCGGGTCCATAGTCATCAGACTAGAATGTTGTGGCCCACATTCATGAAACTTGGTTGCCCTGGGTTTGTTGACTTACAACACAGAGTAGTAAATCCTCAACCCAACCACACTATGTCGACATATGTAACACCTAGTTTGAGTTGGAAAGGATCTATGCATGGACTCAGCGAGTTGGGAGGTCAACTCGTCGAGTAGGGGCGTGAGATCAAGAAACGTAGAATGGGACTGACTCGGCGAGTCCGAGCTGTTTAAAGAAAACCCTAAATTTTGGGTTTGCCCCATTTATAAACGTCATTATCCGCCCCAGTAGCCTCCCTTAGCACCATAAAAGAACGTTTACGTCCGCACACCCTCTTGTGAGTGAAGTAAGATCAATTGGGAGCTTATCCTTGAGATTTTGGGGAGGATTCCAAGCTTGAAGAAGAAGTATCAAGTGAAAAACACTAGATATAGCATCTAGTTTGTCTTGGACATTGATTTGAGGTATGAATCTGTTAACGTAAGCATAAATTCTATTTGAGAGTTGCGACCAACTTTTAGGAAATGGAAGCAAGCATAGATCTGGACCTATCACAAGGATATGGTTACAGATCTGGATCTTCTTAGGCCCCAAATATCATAAAGTTGCATCTTTTATTGAGCTCATTCCCTCTTCATGCATAAGAACCTTGTTTGAATGTTAGTTTTGGTGTTATGGCCATGTGAGGCTATACATGCACGTAAAGTTTTCAACTTTACGTGACATTTTCACTAGGAGAGTATGGATCTAAAGTTGCATCTTTTATTGAGCCCATTCCCTCTTCATGCATAAAAACCTTGTTTGAATGTTAGTTTTGGTGTTATGGCCATGTGAGGCTATGCATGCACGTAAAGTTTGCAACTTTACGTGACGTCTTCACTAGGAGAGTATGGATCTAAAGTTTTGCAACCTTAAATCCCTCTGGAAAGAACCGATTATGTGAGAACTCGTCGAGTCGAGAAGATTCACAGCCAAGGGTTCACGGTTAGGGGTGTACGATTGGTGGTTTACGGCCATGAACATCAAGAAACTCGACAAGTCCCTCGGATGACGCGACGAGTCGGTGAGTGAAGCAGTGGATCTGACGAGTGACTAATTGTACTCGTTGAGTCAAGGTCAATATGGACTGTTGACCTTGACTATAGATCTTGACTTTGACCAGGGTTGACCCTGGGGATATTTATGGGATTATGCTGAGTCATGCACGCATTGATTATAAGCAGTTTGGGAGGAGCAGCGTGGGATATATCTAACTACAATTTACCGGTTCAGCCTGTGAGAGGTGAGTATTCTCACCATATCAATGGGTCTAAGGCACCAAGGCCGGACCATTTTATGAGATACGGTTATTGATTGGATGTGTGATATGATAGTATGGTATTTGCATGGAAGACCACGTATGGGTTCCCGTGGCTTTTGGTATAGGATCTTGGAGGGTTTCCATTGCATCCTAAAATATTTGCTTGTATAGTTTGCATTATGTTTGTTTGGTAGGAAGACCTTGTGGGGGTTCCCAAGGCAAGAAGACCATGTGGGGGTTCCCATGGCACACAAAGACCACGTGGGGGTTCCCGTAGCATTTGGTATAAGATCCGGGAGGGTTTACAGGGCTTCCTTATTTGTCGAATGCATGACTTATGTGATATATGTAGCGTATGTCTAATTCGATATGTGTTATGTGGTTGGGTGTGGGATACGCTCTGGGGGACTCACTAAGCATTCGCTTATAGTTTGTGGATTTGTTTCAGGTTCATCTGAGTCCAAGGGCAAGGACAAAGCTTGATGGCGCGACGTGCACTCTTTCTCAGATGACTTTATGGGACATTCTGATATTTGAAAATAAAGTTGTCATGAATATGGATTTGAAACAGTTGTTTTGGAAATTGTGGATTTCTGGAAATGTGGTTGGTTAATTAAAAATTAAAATTTTCTTTGAAAATTTTGGGTTGTTACAACATATGCATCAGATAAATAATAACCAACAAGTATATGTAATCATAGAGATCTACCAATTTAACATATCACTACAACATAACAACATCCTATATACTAGGATACACAACACAACCTGGTGGACCGACATTGGTGCCTTCGACCCAGAGTACAGTGAGGAAACTCACCTCAAAATCTAGCAGATAATCCAATAACTCCCTCCCGGGATAAAGGTTGATATCACGAGTTACCTATAATACAATAGGGAAACTCATTTCCCAACCTAAAGTCCAACCCATAAGTTGACCAAAAGTATACTAAGTCAAAAAATCAACCCTCGCCCCCACAGTCAGCGGTCAAGTTAACATCCCAAAAGTCCAAATTAGCGAGTCGCCACATTATATACTTGTATCCATCCATTTGCCACGTCGTGGCAACATAATGACAAAATACGCAGGTCCTTACCCAGTCACTATGTTGTGGTAACCTAAGGTCACACTGTGGGGACTGGTCTGGACAGCTTAACATATTAATCCATTTTCCAACAATTCCAAGAGCTCTAAAGCTCATATATGGTCCTCCCCACGGTCTTGATGAATAAAGTTTCCAAATTTATCCATTAAGACATCTCAATAAATCAAGATCCCAAACCCTAAATCCTTAAAGGCAACTAAAGGCATGAAAACACCCATTAAACACCTAATCACTAGAATTATTCTTCGTTAGTTTCCAAAATGGTTTTCTACACTTAATGGAACATAGAAACCGTAGCTTTATAGACATGCATGAACAATGCATGCCCCTTCCATTTTAGGTAAAAGACATGCCAATTAGGAACTCAAAGCTTGTGCATGAGACCAAAACCACAAGGATCCTCATATTTGGAACGTATGTCACTAAGATGACCATAAAGATCCATAAAGTTGCCAACTTTATGGGATCCAACCTTCCAAACTCCCACACCATGAATATTAAGGGACAAAAGGGCTCGATGTAGAGACAAGTAACATAAAAATTAGATCTTGAGGACTTACAAAAGTCCAGAAAAAATGCACAAGGAGGATGGGGAGAGGTGCTTGCTGAAAAAAAGATCAAAGAAACATTCTTCTTCTGTAAAACACAACCAAACACCACAAAAACTTAAGAGTTAGCAATGGAGGCTAGGGTCTTTTTTTGGAGGCTGAGGGTAGGCAACCTAAGCCATTACATCCATTAAATAGGGGCACAAACCCCACAATTAGGGTTTTTCATTAAACAGCGGTCACGTCGTGGCGAATAGATTGCCACGCCCTGACACTTACTTGGCTTCCATGAATCCACTGATCATGGCCATGTCGTGGGACTCAATGACCACGTCATGGCCACCAGAAATTCAAAATTTAAAATATTAATATTTTTTAAGAGAGATATACCCGAAACTTGGTGTTACACAACATATCGTATCCTCCCCCGCCTCCAATATTTCACACCCTTCTTCTATTAACTTATCGTATTTGTGCATTTCTTCTTCAAACCCTTATTCCTTTTTCAACTCAACATCTATCATCCCTTTTACGATGTCATTTGTTTATTCTTCAAATGAATTGACATAAAATACTTCATCATCACTTTCCCTTGAATATTTTTTTGATTGATCAACCCCAAATGTGATTTCTTCTGAATCCACTCTTAAAGTCACATCTGAATCGTGAATGTCAACTAAAGCCTACGTGTGCGTTGCTAACGAATGGCCGGCCAAGAATGATTGGAATGTCATAATCTTCCTCCATTTCAATTACCACAAAATCAATTGGAAATACAAATTTCCCTATTTTTACAAGTAGACTATTCACAATTTCCTTCGGATAAGTTGTCATCTTCGTGGTCATATGGATTGCCATTCTTGTAGTTTTGTCTAATTATTATTTGAAAGTATATGTTTGTACTTAGTATCAAATCTTTAACGACTTTTACTTGTATAATATTGTATGAAATTATGTATAACTAATCATGTTGAAGTAAAGCCATTAAACATGAATATAGTACACAAAAGATCAAACATGGTTATGTACAAAAAAATCAAGAATTATCAAGTTTATATCAAAATAAAAATTAAAAAATAACAAGGACATATACAAAACATGTAACCTCGATTTTTTTGAGTTGTTTTTTGATTCTTTTCTCAAGTTCTTCATGATTCTTTGTTTGATTTATGAGGACGTGAAAAGTTTCTTGAGTGGCTAAAGGGAAATTTTATTTTACGCCTTTTACTTTACCCTTTTAATCGTTTACTGTTCAAAAAATAAAACAATAAAAAATAAGGGGAAATATGTACAAACCTATTTGGGTAATGTCTAAATTCATATTTTGATTGAATGGTAAGATCAAATGGGATCTCGACCTTACAATTCTAATCTTAATCCCATAATCCCAAATACAATCTTATGCCAAATTTGTGACAACCTGAATTTTTTTTTTTTTTGCTTTGAAAGCTCAGTCAGTTAACTTAACTCAATGTCAGGCTCACTCCTACTATCATTTAGCACAATTTAGAGTCTGTTTGAGTGTTCTGAGGCTAGTACACTTAAGGAATAAGTGTTGGGATTTATCTGCTAAAGCCACAGTATAAGATTCAAGCCCTAAACTCCAACATGTGAAGTTTACAACCGGAAACATGGAGTTTACGGCCGTAAACTCAACCCTGGCCGAAAACTCCTCTATATAGTCTCATATCCTTCCACTTTTCTTCATTCTTTCACTTTCAAGCTCAAGAACTTGCAAATCCTCTCAACTATCATCCCGACCTTCATTCTAGATCTTCAAAAGTTGTAAGTATTCTTCCTTGATTTGTTGATACATCTCATTATCTATTATCAATCCATGATTCCATCCATAAAATCATTCCATTTACTAGATCTTCAAGTTTCACCAAGAACACCAAGAACACACACTAGTGTTATTGACCGTAAACCCCTATAAGGGTGCCATTTTGGCCCTAAACCCATAGTTGATGCAAAGTTGGTGACCAAGAACCATTCATTGATGAGTATAGGACCTTCAACTACACCCATTTTATAATGCCCATGAGTTTACGGCCGTAAGCTCCTTAATTGGCCGTAAACTCATCAAAAGCCTTCCTTATGATGGTCTTTATCATCCTTGTGTAGAGCAATGGTCCCTCAAGCTTCCGGAACCTTCAAACACCCTCTTATGCATGTTTGACCATGAGTTTATGGCTGTAAACTCCCTTGGCCATAAACTCATGATAGTGCCATTCCACACTCCTTAGTCCAATCACATGTGATTCAACACTTCATTCCAAGTGTTTCCTAGTCCCACGAGGTGTTTCCTTGCCTTTGGTAACCTCTAAACCCTATATTTATGTCAATATATGTCATTTAGTACATGTTAAGTCTTGGGACTTCATTCGTGGATCTTCTCATCCTTACTCGCGTATTTATTTGATTCACCCACATCAGTTGAGTTCATACCCCGTAATCCATCTTTTAAACTGTTTTAATGCTTTTAAAAGGGGGGGGGGATACAAGTTGAACATAATGGTTAATTGTGTAATTTTTTGTTAAAACATCTTTCAAATGTCGCTTATGTCTTTAATAAGTGGCTAAAAACATTTCAAAAACTCTTTTAAAGTTATGTTACTTTTTAGTTTAACAAAACTCCATTTTTAAAGTACCATCATAACTTAGTAGTAAAATGAGTCTTTTCAGTAATAGCTCAAGTAAAACATTAGTAAACTATAAGGGGTATAGTTTAGAGGTTCAGTTCATACTAGATACAATACACGATAACATAAGAGAACACACAATAAAGAGAAACAGGGAGGAAGATACAATACACGATAACAGAAAGAACATACTAAGATACTATAACAGAACAAACATAATAAGGTGTTATAGCATGGGACAACTACAGGATCTAATTATACCAATGAATCATTAACGCATTGTTCTAAACAAAAGGTGATAGTTATATTGGGTATACATGATCACATAACCTTAGTGTGAAGTTACACGGCCTAGCACCTCGTTTGCTGAAGTCGCGTTGGTTCCCAGAATCTTTTGATAGGAAGAGCATATAGTATGGGAACTAGCCTTCACATTATGACCTTAATAAAACAAATATGTTTTAAGGTAATTAGTACGATCAATATGTCAATTTATAAGACAACTGAGTACTTATATTTTCCCATTACTTTCATAAAGTGACAGTTCCACTTGAAAGTTAATGCAAACTATTTTCGAGTCAAGATAGTTATAAACTAGGAAAAAACTTACATCTTTTCAAAATGACAAACAGAACAGTCATGTCTAGTACATTTAGTAGAAAGGGACCATATTGCTAACCTTATGATTCCTTAATGTATACATCAAAGGATATATATATATATATATATATATATATATATATATATATATATATATATATATATATATATATATCAATAGGATCCAACAAGTAATAGGATGTGTGATCTCCGCTTCATTTCCTGTTCCTTGTTTGGTTGTGGGCTTGGAACGGATTCACCAAGTCACCCTTTGCCACCTTTTCTTAGAGCTCATTTAGTGTGCCAGTTAACCACACACGCTCCACTAACGTCTTCACAAGGGTACAGAGTGTAATTTCATGGAATTGCATCAAATTTACTTTTGCCTAAAGTAACTAGGATTGGGAATTTTTGTAAAAATATTTAGTTACTTTATTATTCATTATACTTTTAATGGAAAAAGTTTTCCCTATCCTACCCATTCGGCTAACGACCCTCCACCAATCAAGGAAGTAGTGAGTGAGAGTAGACACCTTAAACGACAATTTTATAGGCCATAACCTTATACCCCCCCCCCCCCTCTTATAGATCGGCTTCGTGAATGAGGCCTACTAACGGTAAGACTAACATTTTTAATCATACATATATATAATATTAGACTTTTAACTTTACATATAGTATAAGGGTGTATTTTACACTTTTAAAATACTAGGTGGTCTAATTTAATAAAATTATACTTTATTAAATGTGAAGCATATTACTGTGGATTTATTAACTTTCTTTTAATCATACACTTAATTAATTTAATAAAATCATAAGGGTGTAATTTGAACTTTTCAAAACTTAGGGTTTTAGAATTTAATATTTCAAAAATTAAAATTTTCATCAAAATTTTAAATTTCAAAACTTGAGGGCAAGTTTTAAACCTTTTCAAAATATTAGGGTTTAGAATTTAAATATTTCAAAATTAAACTTTTAATCAAAAATTTAAATTCCAAAACTTGAGGGCAAGTTTTGAAACTTTTTAAAACTATCTAGATCAAATTACAAATAATTAAATTAATCAAATAATTGGTAATTATCTAAATTTGACCTAATTCAATTTCTTACAAGATAATTCAAAACAAAATTACAAATAATCAATATTTATCTTATAAAACAAGTAATTATCTTAATTTTGACAATTATCTTCTCTTTTGGTAAGAATAATCACCAAAACCCGAAAAATCTGGCATCTGATACTCTGATTTGTCGAGCCAACCTTGGACTCGTCGAGTGGCCAGTGAACTCGGCGAGTCCACATATGGACTCGGCGAGTCCAGCCTCCAAATCCGAGATTTTTCGATTTCCAGGTTTGAATAATCATGTAAAACATCAAATACATCAAACAAACAGCCTAGTGTTTGATACCACTGATGGGTTTTGAGCAACACATCAATCTTATGGTGTACATGCAAACCCTAAAGCTTTTGGATCTAGTTTGTCTAATGAACATGCAATAATCATCCAAAGCTCATAAACCCTAAATCTAGCATACAATAAACGATTTAAAATATGAATTAGGGTTTAGATCTTACCTAACAATGGTTACAAGAGTTCTTTGATCTTCAAGAAGCTTAGTGTCACAAGTGTCACACCTCTAATGGCTCACAAACACCAAGAGCAAGAGAATGATTTATGAGAAGGAAGAGGACGCACCAAAAACATCCAAGATCTGCAAGGGAACTCTTATCCAAGGTTTTGGGAGCCCTAGGGGTCTATTTATACTTGTGTGGGCTGCTAGGGTTTCAGGAGATACCCTAATTCTCTGCTTAGGCCTTAAGCAACCCATGAAACCTTTCTAGAAGGCCCTTGGACGAAAATCATATGGGCTTCCCATAGATTTCGTCCAATCCCCTTCCCAAATGGAATCCATAGCCCACAATGCAATTATCTTATAATTATAATATCAGTCCCCCAAGTTTAATTAATCTCTTTTAGCCATAGAATTAATTTCTTAAATAATTCTTGTCTAATATTAATTAAACTATATGATTTTTCTTTTAATATATTATTCTCATAATATTTTAATAAATCATAATAACCTCTTACTTCATAAATCATCCTATCTAGTTGCTTTGGTGAAGGCAACCCAAACGGATCATGCACAACCAGGTCAAGTACATACCAAATATAGTTACGGGCTTAGACACCAATCCAACAATAACTTTCTTTGTTATAACTCGAATTTCAGTGTTCTTTATATGCACGAAACCCTTGTGACATATACTACAACTTAGTTAAGATTATTTATTCTAAATAATATTCTATCAAAAATTCTTTCTTGACACTTATTGTCTTTAAATTGACTAGCCCAAATCTGCGGGCGTTACAACTAACACTGTTCACATTTATGATTTATGTAATCAATAAGATTAACTCTAAGGAATGGAATGAGGGCATTATGTTAGTTCTCAATTGCATGGATATTGACCTTGTATTTCAGACAATGTAACATTTTTTGAGGATGTGAGTTTGGGGGAGAAACAATTTTAAAAAACATTATCCTTAAGGAGGAATCAATCTTGATTCCTGTTATTGACTTTGATAGTATGCATATTATAAATCAGGGATCAACAATGTTATCAGTATCCTATTCAGAATGAACAAACTCAACAACCTTAACTTTGGATATCCCATATATGGTACCACAAGTTTCATCAATTTATTTTCTTGTTTGGTTTTGAGGTAAATACAATAGATGATTGTGTGTATCAAAAATTCAGTGGGAGTAAATATATCTCTCTGGTTTGTATGTTGATGACATATTGCTTTCCATCAATAAATTAAAGTATTTTGAAATGAAGGATGTTAGGGAAGCCTATTTTGTATTAGGAATCCATATTCAACAAGACAAATCTTGTGGAATTATAGGATTATTACAAAAGAGCTACATCGATAAGATCCTTACTAGATTTTGCACGCAAAATGCAAATCAGGTGACACCCTTGTTGCTAAAAGAGACAAATTTAGTGTCGATCAATGCCCTAATTTTATCCTTAAAGTTAGAGAGAGATATAGAGGATTTGTTACATTTTTCTTTGTTTAGAATCTAATCTATGCTGAAGTATGTATACGTTCCTATATTATAGGGGATAAGCCAAGCTTAGTCTGAATACCTTTAAGGGAAGAGAGATCATATAGGTTCTTGGTGGTTTGTACGAGTTAGGAATGAGTTTCTTGGATTTGTTTAATAGTTTTAGGGTTACGTTCTGGGTGGAGTATAGGGTTGAATGGGGTTGGTTAAGGTGTTCCTCAGCTACTTCAATTCCTCTATATGATTTCTAATCAAATAGGGTATACTGTACAGAAGATCGCAATTGAGTAACTGTATTTTTAATAAAGATTGAAATTGGTTTGGTCGGGGTTTCTCTAAAACTGTTTCATGTCTTCTTCATGGGAATTTAGTGAAGACATGAGTTTTGGAATAAGCTTATGATGGGTCGATTAAGGATGGTTGGAGTAGGTTGAGGTGGAGGAGTTAGTGTAGAGGTTGAAGCTTTTTCTCTTTTAAGAGTTTAACCTCCTTGGTTAGGTAGGACAAGGTGGTTTGTTGGGAAGAAAGAGTTTCATGAATAGACTACAGGATGAGGTTCATATCCTTTTTATTGGTTTTATAAAAAAGAGAATGTGTAAGTGCATGGCTTGGTGATATCTTCCTCATAAAATATTGATAAAACTAGGGGTGAGCAAACCCAAACCAAGAAACCGAAAAACCGACTAAAACCGACAAAACCGAAACCGAAAAAACTGAAACCTAAGCAAAACCGACGATTAGGGTTTGAATTTTCTAGAAACCGAAAAGTCGGGTTCGATTTCGGTTTTTACCTAGAAACCGACCCATCCAACCCAAGAAACCGACCCATACTTGATTGTGTTTTTGTTGTAATAGACTATTTGGAGCTTTGGTTGTAACTTGTAATAGATTATTTGATTATAAGACTTATGTTTTTTAAAGTATTTAACTTCAAGTTGGTGTTTTTTGAAGTATTTAACTTCTTGATTTATTTTTGGAAAATGGGTTTGAACCCAAAACCCATGGGTTTAAACCCATAAACCGTCAGTCTATGGGTTGAACCCAAGAAACTGAAAAACCACCCAAACCGACCTCAGAACCCAAGAAACCGAACCAATCAGAAACCGATCCTATTGGGTTCTGAAAATTAGAAACTGACCATTTATGGGTTGGGTTGGGTTTAGGTCCAAAACCGACCCAAACCGACCCATACACAGCCCTAGATAAAACACACTTCCTAGTCTTTGTTCTAAGATAGACAGTTGGAATATTCAAGTTAATGACTGTTGGGAATACACTGGACTTGGGCTGAGAGGGTGTGTATGATTATAATAGGGGAAGAAGATGGGTTCATCAACTTGCATATCCCTAGTTGTGTGTTGCGGGGGAGATAAGGGAGAAAGAGGAGAAGAGTTACCAAATTGTTGAGAATTTGTGGCACTAGGAGGAAAAAAAGATTTGGCAATGAAAGAATTATCAACTGCAAGCCACTAATCATCAACTCTATCATCACTACCATAACTACGTACCATCATTAATAACATCATAGTTGTGACACCATAAACATCACCATTTCTATCATCACTATCTCTACAATTAGAGTGCTTTTTTAATTTGTTTTTTATGAGTTGTTTATATAAGTTGTCAATTTATAATTGGTTGAAAACATAAATCCCCCTGCACACCCACTCTAACTTACCTACCCACACACCTACTTAACATATACCCTCCCATACCTACCCATATACACACCCACCCTACTTACCCATGTGCCACCCCGACAGACCTTACCTACTCTGCACCCTACCTACCTCCATCTATCCACCCATAACCCACCCTACACTCATCCACCAAACCCGTATAGACCTTAACCACCCTACATACTCTACCTTAGCTAAGGATGAGAATTTGGCCCAAAAACCCGAACGGAACCGAACCGAATTAGGCCCGAATAAGCAATTCGATTCGGGTTTCGGGTATCAATATTATGTTTATTCAGTTCTCGGATTATTCGGTTTGGGTTACCCAAATAAGAGCTTATTCGGTTCTAAATACCTTACCCGAATAAGCATTCCTCGCCCCCTTTCTCTTATCGACAGAAATCAAAATCACGAATTAGGCCTGAATAAGCAATTCGATTCGGGTTTCGGGTATCAATATTATGCTTATTCAGTTATCGGATTATTCGGTTTGGATTACCCAAATAAGAGCTTATTCGGTTTTAAATACCTTACCCAAATAAGCATTCCTCGCCCCCTTTCTCTTATCGACAGAAATCAAAATCACGATTTACACTTCTATCATCATCGTTCATAACAGGAAAAAAAACCTATGTTTGTTGTTGTCGTTTCAAAATCGACCAATCTTCTCAATTCTTTCCAAACTTGAAATCAATTCTGTATCTTTCCTCTTGTTTCAGACTTTCAAAAATCGACCCTTCCTACTTTCTCTAAGGATTCACGAATTCCTACTTTGTCTAAATTAGGCTCCAACTCAAGAAACTTAAGTAAAAAATTAATTGTCATTATGTTAATCCACTATGTAAATGTTATTCTTTCAATGTGTTATTGTATTATATTAGTCTTTGAATGTTTTACACATGATTGTCAAAATCGCGATCTTGATCGTAGAATCGTGCGATCCTAGGTATGAAAAACAATCTGGATCGTAAACGTATCGTATTTGGGGTAGGATCGCATGTAGGATCGTAGGATCGAGATCCGATCTGATCCTACCTTCCATTGATTTTTTTTTTAAATTTTATTGATTTATTTATTTATTTGCAAATGAAAATTATTTTTACCATTTTGTCTTTTATCTTTTACCAATTTACCGTTTATCATTTTATGTTGTGACTTATGACTAATATTTTAAAGTTTTTTTTATAACTTTTGATTGAAAAATTAAATGTTCGAAATATTTTTCATGTTTAAACATTATAAATTAAAATCATGTTTTATTTTGTGGGATCTTAGGATCCCAATCTTACGATCTCGATCTTACATTGTTATTCTATTATTCGGGTTATAGAATCATGATACCGTTTATTTGGTTTTTTTCGGTTATATTAGCTCCGTAATCATCTTGTACATATTATTCGAATACCGATTAATATCCGAACTGAACCGAACCTGAATTGGCAAATCGTTTCGGTTTTCAGTTCATGCAATTACCCTTATTCGGTTTTCGGGTTATTTGGGTTCGAATCGGGTCAATCCTGTTCCGACCTGAATAACATCTCTAACCTTAACTACACAAGCCTATCAATCCACCGCCACTTATCGCTAAACCAGACACTACCCTAGGGATGGGCAGTTTGTACCTAATCCCGATCATGTACCAGCACCGGAACCAGTACTGAACCGTACCGAATTTAAAAATATGAGACAGTACTTGATACTTCAAATTCACAAAATTCAGGATCCGGTACCATCGTTATCGGTACTAGTACCGAAAACCGATACCAGTGATGTTAATTCAGTTCGATACTCAGAATTCACTTTTGATTAAATTCGGTTTTCAGGAAATAAAAAACGGTACAGATCAATATAGGTTTCATCCCATACTCATCCTTACACTACCCCATCCCTTATCCTATTTAAACTGACTTTAAAAAAATTTAATAGTTAGTTTTTTCCAAAAAGCAATTTAAATCCAATTTAAAATAACAAAAACTAGAAAATAAAAAATGATAGAAAATACATAACCAAATACAATTTCAAATTTTTTAAAATGGAAAATGAAAAATCAAAAGTTATAAAAACTCCACTCTTTTTTTTTTTAAATCGTTTCCAAGAAAATTGAAAAAAGTTTTCCACCACCAAATGTAACCTTATAAGTATGATTTACCTTATAAGTACATAATACATGCTATTCACTCGAATTGTTATCAAGATAACATGTTACTTCGATGTAAGGGTAAATACATGCCATACAATAAACATTACCATCAACCAATTTACATACTATTTTGTTAAACCAATCCATAATTTCATATTGTTCTCAAAGTTTCCATTCCATAAACACAGTGTCCTCAATAAGTTTTGGCTATATAGTCCACACACCTCATTATTTATATCGATAAAGCAATCTCAATATTAGGTTTCCTTTTAGACTGTGAGCGTTGTTAGGATGCTCACAATCACAAAAAAAAGGAACCAAAACCCGGTCCCACCTTGTTAAATACGTGATATCAACAAAGGAATAGAAGCTGGGGTATCCTCACCCATGACAGGCTGGAAAAGATCAAGCTCTCCATAACGTTCTAGAACACGCATCCTACAGTCCTCAGCCGCCATTAATCCGGTGTGGTAGGCACCATGTACTGACCCCGGGTAGTCGACACTTGTCGCCTCCCCAGCAAAAAATAAGTTATCCACAGGAATCCTTAGCCTTTCATACAGATCATGGGGTTTCCCTACTGCATCATAGCTATACGACCCGAGTGAATTTACATCACTACCCCAACGCGACACCAAATGCTGAATCTGTTGCATCAAAACAAATAAAATATATATATATCACATTACTGAGTTGCTATGGTTGCGGTGGTGTTTTTGTTACTTTTTTTTTTTTTTAAAGAAGCAAGCAAATAATGGTATTGGTAATTAGTATTACAGGGGGGGAGGCGTCAGGAAGAATCTTTTTGAGATGTAAAAAAGCAAAATTAGCGGCAGCATCATCTGATAATTTCTCGATGTCTTTTGCGAGGCGTCCAGCTGGCATATAAACCAAGACAGGATGACCAGTGGCTTTGTGGAGATTAAGAAAGTAGCTACATCCATAAGAGGTGTCTGAAACTACTCCTAGAAATTCAACATTTGGCCAAAACACTCTCTCAAAATGCAAAACTATCTTGTTTTCGATTCCGACTCCGAGGTCGGCGATGGCTTCCTCTTTCCATTCCGGTAATCTTGGTTCAAATTTAATGGTGTTTGACTTCAAAACGCCAAGTGGCACCGCCACAACCACTGCATCCGCAAATAATGTTTTCCCGTTTTCAACGCTTACTTTTACGCCGTTTTTACGTCTATTTATCTTCGTTACCCTTTGCGAATGAATATACACCAATAAGTATTAAACAAAAAAAAAAAAAAAAAAAAAAAAAAAGTGGGTGTAAGTTTTTTTCATCACTATTTTTTTTAACAGCTCAGGTAAACTACCTGTGATCTAATCGGATGTCGAGCCCTTTGGCAAGTGTGTTTATAACTGGAAGGTAACCACGGACCATAAGTCCATGTCCACCTGGAAGCAATTCTTCCTGTTCATCAAAAAGTAACTATCAGTGAATGCCCTCTGCAGTCTAAAATGTTTATATAGCCATATAGAGAGATAAATAAAAAGGAAAAAGAAAAAAGACATGCCTTATCCCAGCATTTAAGGGATATGGTTTCAGCATCTGCAGCAAACCAGCCTTCCATTCTACATAAGTACCACTGCAAGACCTTATGAGAAAGCCCCTCCAACCTGTAACAAATGGATGCTTTAATTATAGGATTTTATGACAAACAAACAGACTTAAAAACTGGAAAACTGATTTTAATATTTTTAACACTAAGTTAATGAAGTGTGCTATGACTTTAGGGAGATGGTTATACCTTAGTTTTGGGTTTCTTTCAAACACAATTGATATTGCCTGCTCTATAGACATGTCTTCAGGGAACTCCTCCCTTACTTTATTAGTCTGCAATACATAAAGTGGCATGTCAAGAGGCCAATAATGAAAGAAAAAAAAAAAGGTTGACTAGTTAATGAAAGAGAAAAAGGGTTGACTATTTAGCATAAATTCAAATAATGATAACAGTTGTGATATAGAAGAACTTGCCTCTTCCAATATGTTCTCAAATGTTTTTCCAACCTGTGAGACTAATTCTTGAGGAACTTGATTCCCATCCATATCAAACAGTGCATAGCTGAAGAGTGAGTACAAAAAGAAAATTTAAGGAGTACATCAGTAACAGGAAATTGTTTAAAAAAGTAATAATTTATTCGTTAAAAAAGTACATGAGCTTCTTATAGGTCTTCCAGATCTTCAAAATTGCTAAACAATTTGCACAATGAATTAAGTCATTAACAAAGTAAATGCAAATTGATCATTATCTTTTTTTTTTTTTTTTTTTTTTTTTTTTGTTTCTATGTCCAAGAATCTAAACTAATATAACTTGAGCTCATAACTTATTTCCAAGATATGAATATAACAAATACATAAACCATAATAATTAGGCAATAACAATACACTCTCCACATAGAAGTAGAGCTAACAATATAGATTAAATATGAAGATTTGAAATTCATTACCTCTCCAAATCATGATCATATAACACTGAATCATCACCACTAGTTCTGTATAAAGGTAATCCAAGTCTACTGATAACTGGTGCCAATGGATTCTCTTTGCAAACCCCATGCAACCTGAGAAGTTTAACATTAAGGTACAATTAGGGAAAGAATCTTAATATGGTAATTATTATATTTATCTATTATGTAAAGTCAAACAGTCAATGGATATGAAAGCCCTTCTCACCATGATGCACCCAAGTCCACTGGAAAACCAAATGAGTAATCAGTACGAACCCGACCACCAATTCTATTACGAGATTCAAGTACTATAACCTGAAAAAAAAAAAAAAAAAAAAAAAAATGAAATTCATGCTTATGTCTTGTATGTTTGTGTATTATTATCTTCAAGAAATAGTGTCACTGAAAAAGAATCATCATTTAACAATATCTGAAGAAAAAACAATGTTTATTTGAAGTACCTGAAATGAAGCATCATGAAGGGCACGAGCAGCAGCTATGCCAGCAAATCCACCACCAATCACAATAACAGATGGTGAGGTTGAACGCCTTGCTTCAACATTTGAATAGCAAATTGCTACATTTTAAGAGGGAAACAAGAATTAGATATGAAACTCTCATATAAATAATTAATATGTGACTATGAGTACTTGAAAGTCAACAATAAATTTACAGTTTTTTAGCTTAACCAAGAGAATAAGGCTTGATTCATTACAGCTATTCAGGATAGAGACTGACATACAATTTTCTCCATAAAGGGTTTACAATTTAGTAACTGAAAGTACAATACATACATATACATACACACACATACATATATACATACATACATACAACATGTTTGTGTATGAAAAGAAGTTACAAAAAGGGATCTGTAAAGGTTTGCTACTTTAGGTGACATGAATGCTTTTTTAGGGACCACATTGGAATATAACTAGAATGCATAAACAATAATACAGATTCTCAGAAGCGGACCCACCAGCAGTATTGATGTGCACATGTAGCAATGGTAGTATATTACTATTAGTATACACTCCATTCCAAAATAGTGTTACAGACAGATCAAAACACAACATGTAGAGCCCAAATATATGAAAACTATTTGTCATCGTATGTGGGATACCCCAAATAATACTTCCCCATTTACAACAATTCATGGTAGAGGCAACGACCCATGACACGCAGTTCCTTTAAAACCCTCTTTCATAACCACAAATAATATGATCGGTTATCTGTTCTTGACTTTTTGTAGTGAGAAATTATCTATTACCACTACAGTTTATTCTTCTAGACAAGTAAAATACCTAATTGTAACTTTGGTGTGTCTTTTAAGTTTTAATCTTCTCCTAAAATTCAAGTTGAGAATTGAAAGAAAACTAGCAAAAAGTGTAATATGCTGTTACGCATGAAGATCCCCCAAAATTGAAAAGTAATCGAATAATGAATTATTGCACAGGTAATACAGATACTAAAGTAAGAACAAAAAGAGAATAGATTTTACGAGATACCTTGTTTCAATTGGGGATTACTCTTGTCTCCTCCTGAACCCATGTTGCGATGATGATGTTGGACCAAATAAAGGGATTAATTCGTAACCAAAACAATAATAACGACAACTGTAAGAGGGAGAAACTATTAACAGGCCTTCTAGGATCCAAGGGTTTGTCGAACTGAAAAAGGGAAGTAGGTAACAATTGGGGTGAGTGATGAAGAACGAAAAGGAGAAGACAAGTGATGAAGTGATTTGAATTCGAAGAATTACAACCCAGATTTACCAACCAGCTCATGCGTATTACGAACTCTTGGTTTCAAATCTTTATAAATCTCTCGGAAACCCTGGTGCCTATATGATCTGGTAGGATTCGGGTAAAAGATCAAAATCCAGGTAACCAAATATGGTAACTCCACCGGAATGATTTGATGATTGCTAAATGCGTTTCAGAGTTTGATTCGACAGAGACTCAGAGAGAGAGAGAGAGAGAGAGAGAGAGAGAGAGAGAGATCCACGGGTGAGATATTTTGTGATTTTGGATTTGTATTTATTAGTGAGATGATGAAGAGATCAACCAACACACGTTGCTTTGTTCCCCTTCCTTTCAATAAATTGTGTGAGAATTGTTAGGTTTCATAAAGTACGTGCTTTTCCTCTTATATGCACTAGGCGAAAATATAGATAAATATACTTTATAAAAAACAAAATTATTTATGCAATAATAATTTTTATATTAACTTAGATATAAAGATATAATAATTATTTTTTATATTTTAGTTTTATCTTTATCATAAATTTCTTTTAAAAAACCATTAAATCATTTATCTTGAATCACATTCATTTATTTATCTTTAATTACATTCATTTAAAACTTCAAACTAACTTTTTATTAATTAACCATAACATTAATTTATTTTAATGCTATAATTATTGATATTTTAACTAACTAATTACTACAACTTAAAACATTTTAACATAAGATATTTAATTAGATTCCATGACAACTCAAATGATTTTTTAACTTATTATAATTAAAGATTAAAGTTAATTTTGTCATTTAACTTTATGTGTATTTATTTGGTCACTTAAGTCCCTTTAAGTTTTATAATGTTACTTAACTTTTTATTTTTTCCTGAAATGATCCATATGAATGGTATAGCATGTAACCTAGTGAATTTGCTTACTTAGTCCCACTTAGAAATATACATATATTGATCATTCCCATTTGGAATTATATGCGGCAGTTGGCCTTAAAACAGATTTAAAATACCATTAAACAAAGATTTAGCCTCTTCATCTTTCAAAAGCTTCAATGAGAAGTTTAAGGTTAGTGAATGACAAGAACTTCAAGGAGCGACTCTCCAAGTGAAAATCTAGGTGTCTAACTATCCTTAAACAAAGAGTAGGCTCAAATCACCTTAGATTTCACACTGACGTATTCACATTTCTTAGAGTCGCTATTAGAAGAACTTCAAGAAACCATTTTTACAAATCGGCCCTACAATTGATATTACAGGTACACATTTATCATAAAACAATCATGTTTAGATTTAATCTTGAAGTTCTAAGTTTTGATGTCTTGTTAATGGAGATCAAATGTTAACTTGTAACATTCTAATTTTTACCACAAAAAATTTCATTTTTAAATATAGAAAAAATCTCAAATATCATAACACCAAGTCAGTAAAAATCTTAGGTACATTAAATACAATCATTCCAATTAGATTATCAAAATGCAAAATCATAAAAATTTGCAAGCTGGAGTGTACAGTCAAGCCTTCGCCTTTTTCGTGATCATCCGTAGTACCTGAAACACAATAATCCACAACTCTAAACATGAAGCTTAGTGATTCATGATTCATTTCCAAAATATCCAAACAACACATCATAACAAACAATTATGGGTTATCAGCAATCCTGGGAATTAGCAGCAATCCCACTGAGCTAACAATACACCCAGTGGATTATCAACACGTTTCAGGGGTTATTAGTAACCTTGGGGGATTTTCAACAATCCCGAAGTTATTAGCAATTCAATTCGATTCACGTATAACAACAATCAGGAATTAAGACCCAATTGGTCATATACATAAATATAGTATAGGTAACTATAGTGAGAAGACTCACCTCGTGAATAACAGCTAAAAATGTCACGACTCTCATACAGGGTAGGCAGGAGCAACGAGACACCTAACATCAATAAAGAAGTACTCTCTCAGTCTACACTCTAAAACCCTAGTTTGACCCACAAGTCAACCATAGTCAAGAGTCAATGCTAAAGTCCACCTCAATTGATTGTCACGTTGTGATCACCCATGGGTCACGTCGTGATAGAGTTAGGACAAAACAGTCGCAGAAACATCATGTGTTATGACATGACACAAAACTCGTCACGTCGTGAGACCTAATCTGAACAGCTTAGAGCATTAAGCTCTTAATCCCTAAAGCCAAATCTTCAAACCTTCCAAAAGGTTTTCCTCAACCCAAAGGGCCATAAAAATTGTAGCTTTTTAGTCATGAATGTCCAATGCATGAATTGGACACTAACTAGGTCAATAAAGATAAAATGATGCCAAAACTCATGCTTGGAGTCCCAACCACCATCAATCCTCAAGTTTGATGTTTATGCTAAAAAAGGGGCTTAATGATACATAAAGTTGCTAAATTTATGGATCACATGCATCTACTCAACCCAATCATGAAGAAAAGTGAATAAAACTTAGATCTTACATGCTTAGATGAGAAAGTGTAACACCCGTTTTCCAGGATGGATCGCTTCAGGATTTCAAGGAGTCAAAATCTTGATTGTTGGGAGAAAATTGAGTGTCACGATGTGACCATTGGGTGGTCACGGTGTGACAAGGGTAAATATGAAAAACGTGTCCGGGACCAATCTTACAACGTGAGACATAAAGTCTCACTACGTGAGAACTGTTACACCCTAACTCATGATCTTTTAGGGTTTCCTTTGTATTTAATCCCCTTTAAGCTAATTTTAGGGTTCATTATCAGCCTCCAACACCCATTTTACCACAGAAAAACCCTAACCCTAATTCCTTGGTTGATTCATGGCCTTTTGGACCATTTCTTGGCTTGAAGAAAAAGAGAAGAATGAGAATAAGGTGTTCTATTGGTGGAACTTGCAAGGAAACATCATCATCATCATCTCATTTTGTTTCTAGACCTTTGTAACTGTCAAAGGCTCAAACTTTATTGTTGAAGGTGGTTAGATATAAGTTATTGTCCCATTTCTTTCATGTTTAAGCAAGTTTAAATGGAATGAATACATAAAGTTGGCAACTTTATGCATTTTAAGGGGCCTTAGAGTATGATTATTGTTCATATGTAAAATTTGGTTGATTATTGGATCCATGCTTGAGGATTTTGGTTTAATCTCTTAGTTTTGACCTAGAATAGATGGATGACATGCATATCCATCAAGTAATCATTTTTATGGACCTTTGGAGTCCCCTTTGGCTTCTGGAAAGTTAAAGTGAAAGACTTGATGGATTAAGGGCTTAAATCCGGATTTTGGATTCAGGCTATAGTCATGATGTGAGACATGAGGTCTCACAATGTGAGATTGAAAGAACCTATTGGCTGCTAAGCTTTTTGGGGATCACAATACGACAGAGGGATATTTAAAATGTAAGGCTTGACAGTGGGCTGAGTTGGGGCGAGTTGAGTTGGAATCAGATCGAATGGTTTCTTACGCCATGACCAAGGGTTGGTTAAAACATGAGGCTTGACAGTTGGCATTGTGGGTTGTTGAATTTGACTTTGACCATTGACTTGTTGGCATGGGTTGACTTTTGGTTAAATTTCTACTTTTAGAAGGTAAACTTAGGGTTTACCTTATGTGGATTATTAGGAGGTGTTTAGCACCCATCATTTGGCAGTAAGAGCTGCTAGCTATGGTCGACGCGACATTAATGTAACATCCCAAAAATCACAGTAAATTTAAACTTTTCAAAAACAACCCAAGATAATAATTGTTTACAAAACCATGGTTTTAAAAGTGTTAATCAAATATCAGAGTGTCCTAAAAATCCAAATATCATAAATCTAAAAGATGTGCACGATCATGCCTTCGCCTTGCCACGATCATCTGAAGTAACTGAAACAATAAACTAAAAATGTAAGCTAAAGCTTAGTGAGTTCCCCTAAAGTACCACCACACAAACATATAACCAAACAAATATCGGGTCCACAACCTCCTGAATGGATTACCCTCGACCCACAACCTTTTGGTTGGCTTGCCTAATACATAATGGGTCCACAACCTCCTGATTGGATTACCCCAACCCATAACCTCCTGGTTGGAATGCCCCGATCCATTGACTGACAGCACAAAGAAGTACAATCTCAACCCTACATACTATGTCGGCATATACATAACAAATAACATCTATCTAGCAACAAATAATCGTATAACCAGTCAACTGACTAACAAACATATCTACAGATCTCTACTGCATAGCAACATCCTATATACCAAGATACATAAACTAATGGGTCAGCACCGGTGCCTTTGATCCATAAAGAACAATGAGGAAAACTCACCTCTTAGTCTGAACAAATAGCTGAATCGGTCTTGGCTCCAAATATCAGCTCTACCCGTCACCTATTCATCAAATAGTGACCAATCTTAAATACAACTCAAAATACCCAAAATACCCTTAGATCAAACTTGGTCAAATCTTGGTCAAAGTCAAAAAGTCAAGAAGTTAACCGACAGCTGCGTACGCATAGTGTTTAGAATGGATGCATATCTATGACATCCCTAAAATCTCGGCCAAAAAAGACCGATTTTCATTTATGCTTTTAAAATAATTTCAGAGTAAATCCTTTTGATTTGAAAGAGTTGCGGAATTTGTTCCCAAAAACAAAGTATGATAAAATAATATTTACCAAAGCATTTCATAAAAGAAATGTATTTTCATTATATAATCAAAACTCGGGATGTCGTGTTCCGATACAGACCATAAAGCATAAACGATAACATTACAAGTCATTTAACAAATATATACATATACAGACTTGTAAACAAAACAACTTGATGATTCATCCATCTTATGCCCTTGCGCCACTTCCTGTAATACAAATAAAACTGAGTTGGTCAGGCTTGGGAGCCTGGTGAGCATATAGGGTTTTCAACCCATAATAAATAATTATATTTAATTCCACCAACCAACAATAAACCAATTACCCATTCCCGTTATTCTCACTTTACGTCCCTAAAACAACTAACACAAGGGACATAGTCTTAGAATACTTCATCAGGGTGACAACACATGCATTCGGGGGTTTCCCAACAATATATGTCAAATAAGGCAACCATGAGGGGGATGGAGTACAACGAATGAACAACCAAGTTCATTAACACCTACAGGTGGCGAACCTGCTAGCGTTCCACAGGACTGTCTAGACAAGTCTGTGGTCGTCATCTAAACTCCGCTAGATGATTGAATCAAAAACAACATCGAGGCCTCTCATCTGTTTATCACACGTCAACTATCTACCCATGTTCTACCCGACATATTAGTAGATAAAAATATATATTTTTATACATAGTTTAAAACCTGTATAGCATTCTCACTCAATACATATTCCAAAACAACAGATGAGACATATACACATAACACATATTTCATAGAGAATAAATCGTATCTATGAGATAGAAGAAAAAGAATATACATTCACGCATATAACAACAAAATATACACATAACACGTATTTTATATTAAATACTTAATAGTTATGCGTTAGAAGAAAGTAACCACACACTCACTTGATCAGAAGATGATCGGACAGCACTATGGCTTATAGAAGTAGTATTCTTCGGCAGATCTGGAAGATCTTCACAAAAATCGAACTCCTCGCGGGCAGAGCTTCAGCTCGGGAATCGCACTTCTCGGGATCTTCAGGGCTTCGGGACTTGCTTCGGGGCTCGGGATTAATACCGAGGCTTCGAGATACTTCTAGCATGCAAAACGATGCAAAAATGCGAGAGAAAGGGAAGAAATGAGCAAAGAAACTCGGCAGCCTCGACTTCCTTTTATAGGGGTTGGAACCCTCGATTATGCTGGGCGTAATACATGTACGCTGGGCGTACACAACGTCATTTCATGCGTATGTGCTCGAGTGACGTCGTTGCATGCGTAGCTGAGGCGGTTCACGAGTACGCTCGGCGTACCCCAAATTACGCTGGGCGTACTCGATTAAGCAAACTTCAAACTTGCGTAACTTTCGCATACGAGCTCTGTTTTCGACGTTCTTTATATCCACGCGTAGGTGAGACTACGCTCTACAACTTTCGTTTAGACTCTGTCGGCTAAATATCGCTCTAACATAAATTTCACTTTTTACGTCATTCAGCGTTGCCGGTTCTCTCGCGAAACTTCGACAGGTCATAACTTCTTCGTTATAACTCATATTTCGGCATTCTTTATATCTTCGGAATCCTTGTTTCGGCCACTACAACTTTATGCAATGATATCGGGCTTATCTCATACTTTAATTTTGACACTTATTTTATTCTTAATTCATTCAATTATAATAATTAAGAAAATAAACACATAATTCACATAATTCACAAATAATACATTCTTATTATTTCAAAACGGGTTACAAATGTTAACCTAGACTATTACATCAACGAAAATGCCTAGCCTGGAAACGCGGGCGTTACAATTCTCTCCCCCTTAGGATGATTCTATCCCCGGAATCACACATCAACAAACAAATGCGAATAGCTACTCAACATGTCACTCTCCGTTTCCCAAGTGAGATTTGGCCCATTCGTATGTTTCCAACAGACAAGCACTAATTCGACCATCTTGCGTCGAAGCTTCTTAGTCTTTCGGTCAACAATTGCCTCTGGTTCTTCAATTAACCTCTTGTTTTCATCAATTCTCAATTCAAAAATTGGAATTATATCCGGAACTTCTCCCGTGAACTTCCTCAAATAACACACATGAAAAGTGTTATGAACACCATTTAGTTCTTCTGGTAATTCGAGCTTGTAAGCTTGGTTCCCAACCCTCTGAAGAACTTTAAACGGTCCAATAAACCTTGGACTCAACTTTCCTCTTTTACAAAATCTTATAAGTCCCTTCCACGACGAGACTTTAAGCAAAACTGAATCTCCAACCTCAAAAGTCATCGGTCTTCGCTTCTTGTCAGCATAGCTCTTTTGACGATCCTAAGTTGTTAACATTCTTTCCCTGATCACTTTCAACTTCTCAGTAATTTGATGGACCATCTCGGGACCCATAAACTGCTTTTCCCCAGCCTCAAGCCAACACGGCGGCGTACGGCACTTTTGTCCGTACAAAGCTTGATAAGGTGCCATTTTTATGCTCGAGTGGAAACTATTATTATAGGAAAATTCTACCAAAGGTAAATGTTCATCCCAATTACCTAGGAATTCCTGGGTGCATGCTCTCAGCATATCTTCAAGTGTTTGTATTGTTCTTTCATTTTGACCATCAGTCTGCGGATGGTAAGCTGTACTTAAATACAACTTGGTACCTATTTCCTCTTGTAGACTTTTCCAAAACCTTGAGGTGAAACGGCTGTCACGATCTGACACAATCATTAACGGGACACCGTGAAGCCTCACAATTTCCTTCACATAAGAATTTGCAAGCTTATCTGTAGACCATTTCTCTTTGGCTGCTATGAAATGCACACTCTTAGTGAATCGATCAACGACCACCCAAATCATGTCGTGACCATTCTTTGTTCTGGGTAGTTTAGTGACAAAATCCATCGCAATGTCTTCCCATTTACCCATAGGCACAGGTAAAGGTTCTAAACTCCTGTATGGTTTCTGATGTTGTGTCTTGACTCTCGCACAAGTCACACACTCGGCCACATACTTTGCAACATCAAGCTTCATCGTCGACCACCAGTAGTAGGGTTTCAGGTCCCTATACATTTTAGTGCTACTAGGATGAATCGAGTACATGGTTTTGTGAGCTTCTTCCATCAGAAGATCTCTAATTCCTCCTGACTTAGGTACCCAAATCCGATCTTGGAATACCTTTAGTCCATGACCGTTTGTACCAAACACCAACGTTTTGCCCAAACGTTCCTCCTTTCGGTCATTCTTCTCAGAAGCTTCCTCTTGAGCTTTCTTTATACTCTCCACAATTGTTGAGACAACTTTAATTCTCAACGCTCTTGGCCCCCTTCTTTCAAGATTGACTTTCCGACTGAGAGCTCCGCAACAACATTAGCTTTACCGGGATGGTAAAGTATCTCACAGTTGTAGTCCTTGAGTAACTCCAGCCAACATCGTTGCCTCATATTCAGTTCTTTCTGATTAAAGAGATATGGGAGACTCTTATGATCAGTGAAAAGTTTTCACTTTGTGTCATAGAGGTAATGCCTCCATATTTTCAGAGCGAAAACTACCGTTGCCAACTCCAAATCATGAGTCAGGTAATTCTTTTGATGCTCCTTCAGCTATCGAGATGCATATGCTATCACCTTTTCTCTTTGGGTCAAAACACAACCCAATCCAACCCCAAATGCATCGCTATAAACAACGAAGTCTTCAACTCCATCGGTTAAAGAAAGTATCGGTGCCTCGCATAGCTTCTTCTTTAGCTTCTCGAATGCTTCTTTATGCTTATCGCTCCAAGCATAAGTAGCTCCTTTGTGGGCCAAAGCTGTTAATGGACTAGCAATCGAAGAAAAACCTTGGATAAACCTTCGGTAATATCCGGCTAATCCCAAAAAGCTTCGGATCTCCGTGGGACTTTTCGTTTGTTCCCACTTCATTACAGCATCAATCTTTGTTGGATCAACCATTATCCCTTCTTGGTTGACTACGTGATCCAAGAATTGAACTTCACGAATCCAAAAATCACATTTGGAGAACTTTGCATACAGCTTCTCCTTCTTCAAGACTTCCTAACATTTCTCGCAAGTGTCTGCGATGCTCCTCTTGGCTTTTCGAGTAAACCAAAATGTCGACTATGAATACTATCACGGATTTATCAAGGAACGGATTACAAACCATATTCATTAAATCCATGAATGCTGCAGGAGCATTGGTTAGTCCAAACGACATAACCAAGAACTCGTAGTGTCCATATCTAGTTCTGAATGCAATCTTCTGAATATCTTGTTCTATTACCTTCAGCTGATGATACCCTGACCTTAGATCGATCTTCGAGAAATAGCTCGAACCTTGCAATTGATCAAACAAGTCATCAATCCTCGGCAACGGATATCTATTCTTTATTGTTGCCTTGTTCAGCTCTCTGTAATCGATGCACATTCTCATACTTCCATCTTTCTTCTTTACAAATAACACTGGAGCTCCCCAGGGTGATGAACTAGGTCTAATGAAATCTTTGTCCAATAACTCCTGAAGTTGCATCATTTGCTTCTTCATCTCCGTCGGTTCTAATCGATAAGGTGCTTTTGCTATTGGCGTGGTTCCTGGTAATAAGTCTATTCTGAACTCTACTTGTCTATCATGTGGTAATCCAGGAAGATCTTCGGGAAATACTTTCAGATAATCACACACCACTGGAGTGCTTTGCATCACCTTCTTTTCCTTCTTAGCATCAATCACGAATGCTAAGTATGATGTACATCCCTTGGTCAAACACTTTCTGGCTTTCATTAGAGAAATGATTCCAAAATTTACTCTGCGTTTGTCCCCATACACCATAAATGAATCTTTCGCAGGAGGGTTTACTTTAACTATCTTCTTCTTGTACAATATCTCGATGTCATTGGCGCTAAGCCAATCCATTCCCAGAGCGACGTCGAAACCATTAAGTTCGATAGGGAATAATTCCTCGTGAAACTTATTCCCATTAAGTTCGATTAAGATGTTTTCCATACGATGGCTAACAGGTACAAACTTGCCACTAGCAACTTCGACTAATAAAGCATTATCTAATTTATAAATAGGCAAAGCTAGTTTTCTACCAAACTCATGCGAAATAAAGGAGTAGTTGGCTCTAGAATCTAACAAAATTTGAGCAGGCAATTCGTTTACGAGAAAGGTACCTGAAGCTACATCAGTTTCATCTTTAGCAGCCTCAAGTGTCATCTGGAAGGCTCTCGCCTTCGGCTTTGGTGGAATGTTGGGCTTAGCTGCCTCCTTCTTCTTCGGACAGTCTCTCAAAATGTGCCCCTCTTCATTGCAACCAAAACACATCCTTTTGTTGGAAGGACACTCATTGGCAAAATTCCCAATTTTTCCACACTTGTAGCAGGTTACATCCTCACTACACTTCCCAAAGTGCTTTTTCTTACACTTATCACACCATTTCGCTTCGCCTCCTTTTCCTCCAAACTTTTTCGAATTAGATTTCGAAAATTTGCTTCTCTTACCGGAACCAGATGTTCCCTCAAACTTTCTCTTCTCACCAACTTCAACCTTGTCGGTGGTTCTCCCCTTAATCATGTTCTCAACAGACTTGGCAGCCCAAATAGCTGCCTTTAGAGTAGGTGTCTGACAAACTGGCACTACGTACTCCCATGAGAGTCCCTTTGTGTACCGGTCAACCTTTTTCAACTCATCTGGAACGATGCGCAAAGCAAACTCCATCTTATCGGTAAAGTTATTAGTGTATTCATCAACTGACATGCTGCCTTTCGTTAATGTCAGAAACTTGTTCTCCAATTCCAACAGATTTTGAGCCGAGCTGAACTTGCACTTGAACTGCACAAAGAATTCTGCCCATGTCAATTGCAGTGGCTCATTAGGGCTTAAAGTCTTCCCTAGAGTGTTCCACCAACGAACAGCTCCACCTTATAACTAACGCACTGCATAGGTAGTCTGCAACTTGCCTCTCCAGCCACAAGTCATGAAGGCTAACTCCATTTCAGAGATCCAATCCATCACTCCGGTCGGGTCCTCCTTTCCAGTGAAGGTCGATGGTTTGTAAGTTAGAAATTCCTTGTACTTGCATCCCATTCCATCATTCCTTCCATCATGGTTGTTTTGCCTAACTATCGGTGGGTTGGCTTGACCAACATACCCACTAAAGTTTCCACCTTCCGAGTGCCCTTCATTTAATCCAGTCTCTTCCACATGAATTGACAGTTCTTCACGATTCTGTTGAAGCAACCGCCTAGTCTCCTCCATTTGACGATCCAACATTGTTTGAATCATCATTTGTACACAAGCAATTGTTATTGGCTCCGTTGCTGCAACAACAATAGGTAATTGTTCAATCACTGGTGGTTGATTCCTGTTTTCATCAGCATTTCCAACTCCACTCCTCGTTCTCACCATTTTTGATCTACACACCAAATAAGGTGAAATTAGATCCTCATTCACGATAGATATTCAAATCATCCTTATCACTCCGAAATGTTTACATGCTAGTTCTAAATTCGTAGACGTACGCTTAGAATCCTACACACATAAGGTTTCTAGATCCGGTCGGCAACAGACCATAGATCCGAACAAATAATATCATATATGGCAACATATAACATTTAGCACATAAAATCATTTCAGACAATTTTCCTAAAATAAACTAGTGCTCGTGTCTAAAACATAACAGACACACATCTCAAAATTTCACTTAGCATTTTAAGTTTAAGTCTATAAATCCTACAAATTCCTAGTTCGCTTAAACTTGCGCTCTGATACCAACTGTGACATCTCCAAAATCTCGTCCAGAAAAGACCGATTTTCATTTATGCTTTTAAAATACTTTTAGAGTAAATCCTTTTGATTTGAAAGAGTTGCGGAATTTGTTCCCAAAAACAAAGTATGATAAAATAATATTTACCAAAGCATTTCATAAAAGAAATGTATTTTCATTATATAATCAAAACTCGGGATGTCATGTTCCGATACAGACCATAAAGCATAAACGATAACATTACAAGTCATTCAACAAATATATACATATACAGACTTGTAAACCAAACAACTTGATGATTCATCCATCTTATGCCCTTGCCCCACTTCCTGTAATACAAATAAAACTGAGTGGGTCACGCTTGGGAGCCTGGTGAGCATATAGGATTTTCAACCCATAATAAATAATTATATTTAATTCCACCAACCAACAATAACCCAATTACCCATTCCCGTTATTCTCACTTTAAGTCCCTAAAACAACTAACACAAGGGACCTAGTCTTAGAATATTTCATCGGGGCGACAACACATGCATTCGGGGGTTTCCCGACAATATATGTCAAATAAGGCAACCATGAGGGGGATGGAGTACAACGAATGAACACCCAAGTTCATTAACACCTACAGGTGGCGAACCTGCTAGCATTCCACAGGACTGTCTTGAAAAGTCTGTGGTCGTCATCTAAACCCCGCTAGATGACTGAATCAAAAACAACATCGAGGCCTTTCATCTGTTTATCACACGTCAACTATCTACCCATGTTCTACCCGACATATTAGTAGATAAAAATATATATTTTTATACATAGTTTAAAACCTATATAGCATTCTCATTCAATACATATTCCAAAACAACAGATGAGAGATATACACATAACACGTATTACATAGAGAGTATATCGTATCTATGAGATAGAAGAAAGTGAATATACATTCACGCATATAACAACAAAATATACACATAACACGTATTTTATATTAAATACTTAATAATTATGTGTTAGAAGAAAGTAACCACACACTCACTTGATCAGAAGATGATCGGACAGCACTAAGGCTTATGGAAGTAGTATTCTTCGGCAGATCTGGAAGATCTTTACAAAAATCGAACTCCTCGCGGGCAGAGCTTCAGCTCGGGAATCACACTTCTCGGGATCTTCAGGGCTTCGGGACTTGCTTCGAGGCTCGGGATTAATACCGGGGCTTCAGGATACTTCTAGCACGCAAAACGATGCAAAAACGCGAGAGAAAGGGAAGAAATGAGCAAAGAAACTCGGCAGCCTCGACTTCTTTTTATAGGGGTTGGAACCCTCGATTATGCTGGGCGTAATACATGTACGTTGGGCGTACGCAACATCATTACATGTGTATGTGCTCGAGTGACGTCATTGCATGCGTAGCTGAGGCGGTTCACGAGTACGCTGGGCGTACCCCAAATTACGCTAGGCGTACTCGATTAAGCAAACTTCAAACTTGCATAACTTTCGCATACGAGCTCTGTTTTCGACGTTCTTTATATCCACGCGTAGGTGAGACCACGCTCTACAACTTTCGTTTAGACTCCATCAGCTAAATATCGTTCTAACATAAATTTCACTTTTTACGTCATTCAGCGTTGCCGGTTCTGTCGCGAAACTTCGACAGGTCATAACTTCTTCGTTATAACTCGGATTTCGACATTCTTTATATCTTCGGAATCCTTGTTTTGGCCACTACAACTTTATGCAATGATATCCGGATTATCTCATACTTTAATATTGATGCTTATTTTATTCTTAATTCATTAAATTATAATAATTAAGAAATAAACACATAATTCACAAATAATACATTCTTATTATTTCAAAACGAGTTACAAATGTTAACCTAGACTATTACATCAACGAAAATGCCTAGCCTGGAAATGCAGGCGTTACAGTATCGTACTCAAGCCTTTGACCAGAAAATCATGATCTGAACCTCGAACGCGTAGCGTCCCTGGGGGGGGGGGGACACTTAGCGTTCTTCAGTTGTTTCCTTTTTCTCTTATTAAGAGCTTAATCCTTAAGTTATTTTCATCTAATTCCAAATCTAGTCCTTAAATGATTCGCTCAACTATAAAATTTCCAACTTTATGGTCTAGTATGGCTATTAAGTGCCCAATACCAAAAATTGTAACTTCTTAACCCATAAAGACATCCTAGTTCATGCATGGAAGGAAACTAATGACCAAGACTATATTTTTGCTTCTAAATACTCCAAAATGTTTGAAATGACAACTTGTATGAATTAGAGTAACCTATACTCATAAGACCAAGCCTATGGGACCAAAAGGAACACAAGTCCATGGCTAAACAAGATCTAAACATGACTTCATCAAGTTCAAAGCTTTTTACCTCCAAAAGATGTCAAATAATGTTGTGATTCTAGATCCAAGGTGCCCCACTCTTCTTAGATGGTTTCCTCTTCTTTCTTTTTTCTTCAAGATCACTAGAACACACTTCAATGGATCAAGAATGCTTAATAATGCTCAAAAATGGATTAAGGTTTTTATCCAGGCCATGAACGCTATGCTTCCAAGATAGACGCTATGCGTTCCTCTGAAAATGAGTTTTCTCCAAAACGCTATAAAGGACCCATTTGAAAACAATTCCACACTTAAGGGTCAAAAGGTAAATACATGGGAATCAAGATGTTACAGTTCTCCCCCACTTGAACTAGACTCCATCCTCGAATTCTGCTGTGAAACACGGAAGGTGTTATGGATCTGAGTGAGCTCGAATTCTGTTGTTGTGAACAATGCAGGGACACCACCTTGTTACGCAAGGCCTTCGTCTTCCATTCCAAAACCGCCCATGGTCTCTCAATATAGTTCAAGCGATCATCAATTCGAACATCATCCAAAGATACAACCGCTGAATCATCAGCTATACACTTCCGAAGCTGTGAAACATGGAAGGTATTATGGATTCGACTGAGCTCCTCAAGAAAATCTAACCTGTAAGCTACCTTTCCAACCTTGACAATCACTAGAAATGGATCAATATACTGGGGTCCCAACTTTCCCCTCTTCCTAAAGCGTATTACACCCTTCCAGGGTGATACGATCCGCAAAACCATATCGCCGACTTGGAACTCCAACTTGGATCGACGTTTGTCGGCATAACTCTTCTGCCGACTCTGAGTTGTTTGCAATCTATGTCTAATATGTTGAATAAGCTTTGAAGTTGAAGGACTACCTCAGTCATTTCCATGACCCTATGACCAATCTTTCCCCAATAAATTAGGGTACGACACTTCCTCCCATAGAGAAGCTTGAATGGCGACGCGCCGATACTAGAGTGATAGTTGTTTTTGTAAGAAAACTCAGTTAAGGGAAGGTAGGAGTCCCAAATTCTGTCGAAGTCTATGATACTAGATCTTAACATATCCTTGAGTGTCTGAATGGTCCGCCCACTCTGACCGTCAATCTGCAGATGATAAGCAATGTTAAGATGCAACCTCGTACCTAGTTCCTCATGGAACTTCTGCCAAAAACGATATGTGATCCGAACATCTTGATCAGATGCAATGGATACTAGAATACCATGTCGAGCAAAAATCTTGTGTATATACAAATCGTCCAATTTCTTGGCCGAAGAACTATCTCAAATGGCTAGAAAGTTAGCGTTCTTAGTTAGACGGTCCATTATAATCCATATGGCGTTGAATCCCTTAGACGATCGAGGTAACTTGGTGATGAAATCTGTAGGGTCGAAAGTAGATAGTGAGAGTTGAAAGCTGTTTATTTTGTCACGTGTCTATAAGTATCGAATGCTTAGTGCTTTCGATATGTTATCTATTTACAAGGCATAGTTGTTTCGATACGTCATGTTTAGTCCTTGTATTTTTTGTATGTCTATTGTACCCCATAAATAGGATAAGTACTTAGGTTAGAGTGTCAGTTTGAATATTCTCTCTTATCATTTGTACTCTCTCTCTCTCTCTCTCTCTCTCTCTCTCTCTTTGTACTCTTCAAACATGAAATTGAGCCAATCAGATATTATTTAGATTTGTATGTCTTTTACTGATTTTAGTTAATTGATGGATTCGTTTATCATTTTTAACACATTTCAATTGGTATCAGATCATGATTCATATCATTGATTGAAGTTTTCTCGTAATTTTCATCTTTTTGAATCATTCTTTCCGATTTAAAATTTTTTGCAGATTAAAACAGCAAACTTGTATCAATCAATTGGATTGTATCGATTATTCTTTTTGTGTGTTAGATCAATTAATCTCTAATTGATTTCTCTTTGATTCAAAATTTTCTTTCTTAAAAAACCATACATCAATGGAGAACTTCAACTTGAATACGATGACAAATTTCTCTCATTTGCTTGGATCTGCAACAAAAATTCTAATGTTGATTCCAGAATAATGGGCTGACAGAATGGAGGATTACTTGAATGCCATTGATGAAGATATAATGAGGTCAATCACCAAAGGTCCATTTCTAATGGAGATGTTAATCACTATTGGAACTGTTGCAAATGATGAAGACATTATTAAACAAAGTAACAAGATGCAAGCAAATGAAAGTAAGTGTTTACGTGAATTATGTGGAGCTCTTCCACTAGTGGTGTAAAACTATGTCTGTGGATGTTCAACTGCAATGAAAATTTGGGACACTCTAAAGGAGAAGTATCAAGGTAATGAGAAGATAAAGAAGGTTCAGCCACACAATGTTTGTTGGAGTTAGGTGAGTTCAAGTAGAAGGAAGGTGAATCAATTGAATCATATTATGATCGATTGAATGAGTTGATCTTCAAATGTTCTCACCATGGAGTTACTCATTCGACAACGGAGTTCAATTTGATGTTCTTATGGGATTAAGAAAGGAATGGCGTAACATAAGCTTGATGATTAAAACATAGGAAAACTTTGATGGTTACTCACTATCGAATCTTTACAACATCTTGAAAGCTCATGAAAATGAGGTTAAATATATTGTTGAGGAAAACAAATCAAGTTTGGGTGGACCATTGGCTTTGGTATCGAAAGTTACTACAAAGGAAGTTGAATCTGATGAAGAAGCTAAAAATGGCAAAGAAGGATTCTTGTTTAATTCTGATGACGAAGCAGTTGCATACTAGAAAAATAAAGTCAAGAAGTTTTTCAAAAAGCTATTCAATGGGAAGTTCAAGAATAGTTCTGATGGTAAGCGAGTGTCGATGTTTGGAAAAAGTGTGAAGGAAGGTACGAAAGTTGAGAAGAATGAGGTAGAAAGTTCAAACGAGAACAAGAATGAATTGAAATTAAAAGGTGATTTGGGTTACAATTGTAACTGTTGTAATGGGCATAATTACCTTGAAAAGGACTGTATGCTAAGGAAGAAGGAAAGAGTTACAAATGAAGCTTATTACGTGGAGAGGCTTGAAGAGATTCGTTCTCAAACGAAGAACATTTCTTTGGTTGCTAGAGGAAATGATGAAGATAATGGTTTTGGATTAGTGTCTAAGCCCGTAACTGTATTTGGTAAGTACTTGACCCGGTTGTGCATGGTCCTTTTGGGTTGCCTTCACCAAAGCAACATGACAGGATGATTTGTGAATAAAGAGGTTATTATGATTTATTAATATGTTATATGAATAATATATTAATGGAGAAGTCATATAATTAAATTAATATTAGAAAATAATTAATTAAAAAATTAATTATATGGAAAAAAGAAATTAATCTAATGAAAGGGACTTAAACTGTCAAATGTGTGATAGTTAAGTATTGGGTTGAGGAGTCTCTTGGACTAGGCTTGGACAAAATTAGGATGTCTCCATCCCTAATTTCGGCTCTAAGGCCTTATTCCAGAAGCTTCCTTGGATAGCTTAAGGCCTAAGCAGTCCATTAGGGTTTTTTGACTGAAACCCTAACAGCTCCAGTATAAATAGGACCCTAAGGTTTCAGAATTCGGACTACCCTATTCCTAAAAGCTATAGAGCCGAATTCAAGAAGCCTTCAACCTCTCTCCAAGATCATTCTTTTGTTATTGGTGTTTGTAAGCCATTAGAGGAGTGACACTTGTGACTCTAAGCTTCAAATACAAGAAGATTTAAGCAAGAAACAAGAGGCAATGATCTAGATCTAATTTTTTTCTTACAGTTTTGAATTCTTCTCATTAGATCTAGGGTTTGTAAGTCTTGGATGATTGCATGTACAATTAGTGAAACCTAGATCCAAGCATTAGGGTTTGCATGAGCACATAGGATGTTCTTTTCTCTTAAACCCATTAAATGGTACATATCAAATATGGTATTTATGATCAGATGATGAAGAAATGCAACATCCAACTCATTGTGAAATGTATGCAAAGCTTGAAGAGGAAAATAGTGAGTCAGATGAGGAGAATGAAGAAGAAAGGATTTCTGGGAAATTCTTTGTATCGACAGATGCAACCAAGTCACTAATGATAGCAAAGGTATGTGATCTTCATACTTCATTTAAAATTCCTTTGACTTTTTATAATGATGTTTTGTTTGATTTTGATAATACTTGTGCTTATCTTAATGATATGTTAATCTGCATGAGTAGTGAAGCTGAAAAATCCAAATCCCTGTTATATGAAGCTAGAAATAAACTTGAAGAAAAGAATGGATTAGTGAAATCTTTAGATTTAAGGATTACGAATCTTTTGGTAGAGAAAGACATTATTAGAATGGATAATTTGATGCTAATAAAACAAAGAAACATTTATTATAATTCAGCAAAAAGATTGTATATAAAATTAACCGAGTTGTACCATTCAGCTGAAATTTGTGATGAACAGCTAAGAAAATTACATATATTTCTTGCTTTCAATAGAGAACAAAGAGATGAAATTACATATGATTGTGAAAGTAAGATTGTTGATTATGATAAAATTGTAACATCCTAAAAACTTTCAACAAATTTTAAACTTTTCGAAACACCCATTTAATAATAAAAGTGTTTACAAAACCATTGTTTCCAAAACATTATTTAAAAATCAGAGTCTCCCAATATCCAATCAGTTGAAAAACCAAGGATGTGTACGATCACACCTTCGCCTTGCCACGGTCCTCTGAAGTATCAGAAACCATAAACCAAAACTGTAAGCATGAAGCTTAGCTAGTTTCCCCTAAAGTACCACCACATACATATAACAAACAACAATATCCATACAGAGCCTTCAACCTGACTGGAACACCACACCTGCCTACAAACTATCTGGAATGCTCACAAAACCTTCAGCATGACTGGAATATGTCATCGGGCCTTCAACCTATCTGGACTGTTCTCTGGGACTTCGGCCTGACTGGTATACCTCTCAGGCTTGCAGTTTATCTAGGATGCCCTGGGTTTCTTGGCCTTTAGTCTACACTGTTCTGCCTCAACCTAACCAAACACAACATGTCGACATATACATAACATATACACATACATATAACCAGTCAACAGATAATCAGATAGCTCTTACAGATCACTAAGCATGGCATCATCGTATTTATCAGGATACCGATCTAACAAATCACTACAACACGATAATATATTATCATATAACAGGATATCTAATCCAATGGGCTGACCTTGGTGTCTTCGACCCACAAGTACAATGAGGAAGACTCACCTCACAACTGGACAAAATCTGATGAGGTCCCAACTCTGAATCTCAGCTCTAATAGACACCTAACCATCAAAAGACCAATCTCAATCAAATCCCAAAAAACCCTTAAGGTCAAACTAGGTCAAACAGTCAAAAATTCAAGAAGAGTCAACTCAGTTGACCACTGTGTCGTGGTAGATCTTTACCACGTCGTGGTGTCCCAAAATGACAAAATAGTCACGACCATCCCTGCCACCACATCGTGGTGGCCTTACCATGTCGTGGTAATAGGGTTTTTAGCATCTTAACACATTCAACCATTTTCTTTAATATAAAAGGGTCTCCAACTCAGATTTGGTCCATAATAGGGTATAGATGGATAAAGTTTTCAACTATATCCAATAGAACCCTCCAAAGTGTATAGATCTCAACTTTAAGGTCCAAAACACTACATGGTTTAAGCAATAATCACTTAATCCATAAGTTTACTTGCCTAAAAGCTCCAAAAGAGTCTCCAACATCAAACACATCATAAAAATCAGTACTTTTCAGACATGCATGTCCAATGCATGTCTTGAACTCTTATTAGGCCAAAATAGGGCAAAAATGCCAAGATTCCATGCATGACCTCAAAACTCAAATCTAATTCATATCCAAAGAGTTAAATGCTCCAAATGGCTTCGAGATTCATAAAGTTGCAAACTTTATGAATTTCAACCTTCCAAAGCAGCAAGATATAGAGAAAGGTGGACAAAATCCAAAGATCTATCAACTAACTCATCAAGATGAAGAATTTATACCTCCTTGAGATGCTTGTGGAAGATGAACTCCTAGATCTACATTGATTTGGATTCCCAATATGATCTTCCACCACCTTCTTCTATCACAAGCACCAAACACACACATTTTAAGGCTAAAAACTCACACAAGGGATCTAGGGTTTGCAAGGGACGATTTGGATAAATGGAGGCTGATAAGAGGGAGGTTGTGAGAGGTTAAAGAGTTTAAATAGGGCTCAACCCTTAAACTTAAGAGTTTTCTTCCAACATCCGCCACCACATCACGTATCCCTTTACCACATCATGGTGGTTCATTAAACTCTCGCGACCCAAAAGCTCGTTGCCACGTTGTGGTGAGGCTTCACCAAATCGTGGCCAAAAAGAAAGTATACAAAAATCGAAAATAATTTCATACATGGAATCGAGTGTTACAAAAATACCAAATGATTCTTATGCATATGGTATAGTTGATATTAATGAATGTTTGAATGTTGATGATCTTGTGAAAAATATGAATGAGACTTTGACCAAAAATGAACAAATTAAGATTTTGAACATGACTGAAAAGTCGACACTAGATTCTCAACAAAGTTTGCCGATATTGAAGATAATTCTTACAATATTAGTGAAATTGAGGAAGAAGAATGTGTTGATTGCTCACGATTGTCTGTCATTAATGTCACTTTAATGGCTAAAGGTAAAGATAATAATGATCTGATGACAAAATTAAACACCGATCAATCTTCAATAATCATAAACTATGTTTATCAAGATTTTGTTGTTGTTGAGGATGATGTGAGTGATGCAGATGAAGTTTCGAATGATAAACCAATTCCATGTGTTGTGGAAGATCAAGTTTTTGAAAACTCAAAGGAGTACTCGAAAGTGTTGAAAGACAAAGTATCACATTATCTTGAGCCAAATGTAGTGGTTTATCCAAGGTTCAAGGATTCTGATAATATTGTTTATCCAAATCAAGTTTTATTCACCAAAGGAAATGGTTATAAGGTTGTTCCTTAACTTAACGAGTTAGTAAACGAAGACAATGAGAATGTGACAAATGAATGATTTTATTCAAATCAGAGAACTGTCGAATATGGTTTGAATCAAAATTCAAAAGTTTTTGAATGTCAAAATAAAGCAAAACATGTTTGGGGAGTAAAAACAAAAAGTATGGTGTTCAATCTTTGCCTAATGATGTAAAACATCAAAAGGAAAAACCACAAATTTTCTAAAGAGAAATAGATAAATTGGCATTTGAAAAAAGGAATTTCGAAATCAAAAGCACAAATTAAAATATATTGGAAAAATGAAAAATGTTTTCACAAACAAACAATTTTTAAGAAAAAATCTAATGGTTAGAAGAGAAGTTTTTAAAAAATGCAAAGAATTTTCAAAATAGAACTTTTTAAAAGCAAAATGATTTTCAAAAAGGTCAAAACCATGTTCAGAATAACTTTTGACAAGGTCACAACTATTTCCAAAAAGAAAATGGTTTTCAAAGAAATGTTCAAAATCATGGAAAATGAAACTATGCTCAAAATTAAAACGTTTTTCAACAAGATTGACATTTTGGTTATCAAAATAGATATCAAAATCGTTTTCAACACAAACCTCAAAAAATCATATTCCATCTGACATTTTGAGAAATTCGAAGTTAACGGAAATATGAATGCGCCTTTTAAGTTTTAAACCTGAAAATCCAAACTTTCCAAATCCTGATTCAAATCAAAAGGTGAAAGCCTCATTTGTTAAAGGTAGAAATGATATGAATAATATCAACTATTGGCTTGAAGGAAAAGGAAAATAATATCAATCACAAGTTTTCTCAAGAGCAAATTCAAAATGCTTACGAAAAGTATTTGAATAAGTCAGTGACTGGAAACACTTCATCTCGAGAGTCTACTCCAAGAATGGGTAACTGGAAAGAAGTTACAAAGTAGAAAATTGATTTTTCATAGAAAAAGGTTGAACAAGAGGATATCAAAGTTAAAACTTTGTCATTGCATGATTATATATCGATGCCTAATGCTAATGAAATTGACTTAATTGACAACTTAAAATCGAAAGTTTGTAATTGGGTTTTAAGTTCTTCTTTGCACCATATGTTTCAAACTAATGTCCAAGGACCCAAAAGGTCTTGGGGACCGAATTTTTGTAACTGAATATTGGTACTATGTGACGAGCAATATGACGAAAATTGGTATTTCAATAGTGGATGCTCACATCACATCTAAGCAGTTAATATCGGTGATTTGCAGGTGGGATATCGGTTATCGGTACTTTTCAAAATAGCGGTGTCAAATATCAGTCCAAAATATCAGACTGCAAATATCGGTGATATTTACCGATATTTCCAGGAGATTTCCAGGTGGGATATCGGTTAAGTAATTTTACTTGCTTTTTTTAGTGTTAAGTCATGGCCTTAAGTCTTTTGGAATTAACTTAACTGAACCTGCTATTATGTTAAGTACTTAATTGTTAGTTTTAGGTCATAGACTCATGTTTTAAGTATTAACCGATCTTATTGTTATGTTAATTGTTACATACTTAAGTGACAACCCGAAATTTATTCTGTCAATGTAACCCACTTCCGTTAATAAAATTTATTTTTATTAAAAGTTTTTCTGTTAACTTCTTAAGTTAAGTAAATCATTTAGGGTTATTATCGTAATTTCATACGTGTCGGAAAACAATAAATCACACGAAAAATCCCGTTTGCGGTTGATGTTAGGTGGACCCCCACCCTGACCGCAAACTCAACCCTATATAAGGGTTGAGTGGTCTTCATTCCAACCTTTTTCACACCCTAGAACTTTCTCTCTCTACTCTCTCTCTACAAAAGTTGGAATTTGATCAAGAAAACACCCTTTCAAGCTTTACAACAGTAAATAAACCTTACTAGCTTGTTGTTTAGCCTAGCATACTTGCAAATCCATGGTTCAAACCCTCAAAAACCCCAAGAACAAGAGTTTACGGTTTGGGAACATCCTAAAACCGTAAACACACTAAAAGGGGGGGGGGGGTTGATGCCCCAAAACCCTTCCAATGCTTGGCTAATGACCTAGAAACTTGCATGAATGATCTTAGAACCCCAAAACATGAAAAGAAAGGAGTAAACATGAGTTTACGGTTGGGGAATATCCCAAAACCGTAAACACCTTCTAAGGGTGTTAAAATTCCCTTAAACACCTTCTATGACTTGAATGGGTGGCTAGAACCTTGTATGCTTATCCTAGAAGCACCAAACCATGTAAGAAAGTGAAAAACATGAGTTTATGACCGTAAACTCATGTGTTTACAACCGTAAACTCCCCAAAGAGGGATTCAAAAACCGTAAACTCCATAAAGGGTCCATTTCATGCCCCAATCACTTCCATAGCCCTTGATTCAAGTCTAGCATAACTCCTTGAGTAGTTTAAGACCTTTGAGCACCCAAAGCCATCATTCCCATGAGTTTACAGCTGTAAACTCATGGGGGATATGGTCCCTCAACCGTAAACACCCCTAAGGACCACCACTTGAAGAATAAACTCCATAATGAGGCCATACACTCCTTAGATGCAACCCGTATCATTCCTAACACTTGAAATAAAGTGTTTTCACGCATTAGAGTGTATTTACTTACTTAATTAGTGATTAAATAACTAATTAGATACAATTATGTATCACTTCATGTTACATAGGATCCTCGCGTTTGTTCAAGTCCTCACTTAACACCTAACATTCCTACGGCACTTCCATCCATTCACAGTAGGTGAGTTCATGTAACGCCCGTAGATCCGGGCTAGTAGATCCGGGCTAGTCAATTTAGAGACGATAGGCGTCAAAAATGAATTTTTTATGAAATATTATTTAGAATTAATAATCTTAACTAAGTTATAGTATATGTTACAAGGTTTCCGTGCATATAAAGAACGCCGAAATTCGAGTTATAACGAAGAAGTTATGACCTGTCGAAGTTTCATGACGGAACCGGCACGACGCTGAATGATGTAAAAAGTGAATTTACGTTAGAGTGATATTTAGCCTTATCAATATAAACAAAAGTCGTAGAGTTCGTTAAACCATGAGCGTGCATAAAAAGAACGTCCATATCTGACTTCGTATGAAGAAGTTATGATTTTTCTAAGTTTCGACTTAGCGGTATGCAGCCCGAATACTCGATTTGAGATCGAGCGGTTTTTTGCTGAAACAATATAAATGAGAATCGAAGATCTCATTAATTTTTGTAAAACGATAAAAACGTAGGCGAAAACGAACGTCGGATGAAAAAGTTATGAATTTATAATGGAATTTTCCTGTGTCGGCCTACTAAAAATAAATAATAAAAATAAATTCAAAATTCGCCGATGGAGTGTAAACGAAAGTTGTAGATCGTGGTCTCACCTACGCGGGGATATAAAGAACGTCGAAAACGGAGTTCGTATGAGAAAGATATGAATTTTTGAAGTTTATTAAATATTTTAGATATTTAATTTAAATATAAATTCGATATTATCCGGAAGGGGGGGAGTCAGCGTTCTTATCCCCGTTACGCCTAGCGTAATTTAGAATTACGCCCAACTTAATTCGTGTTCCAGCCCCCTATAAAAGGGTGTTGAGGGCAACCAACTTCTTTACTCATTTCTTCCCGTTTTCTCGCGTTTTTGCATCGTTTTTCGTGCAAGAATTATCCCGAAGCCCCGGTATCATTCCCGAGCCCCGAAGCAAGTCTCGAGGCCCCGCAGATCCCGAGAAGTGTAATTCCCGAGCCGAAGCTTTGTTCGCGAGAAGTCCGGTTTTTGTGAAGATCTTCCAGATCTACCGAAGAATACTACTTCTACAAGCCGTAGTGCTGTCCGATCATCTTCTGATCAAGTGAGTGTGTGGTTACTTTCTTCTAACGCATAATTATTAAGTATTTAATATAAAATACGTGTTATGTGTATATTTTGTTGTTATATGCGTGAATGTATATTCACTTTCTTCTATCTCATAGATCTGATTTATTCTCTATGAAATACGTGTTATGTGGGTGTGTCTCATCTATTATGTGGAATAGGTATTGAATTAGAATGCTATACAGGTTTTAAACTATGTATAAAAATATATATTTTTATCTACTAATATGTTGGGTAGAACATGAGTAAATAGTTGATGTGTGATAAATAGATGAGAGGCCCCGATGTTGTTGTTGTTGATCTAGTTATTCAACGGAGTATGGATTAGACCAAGATGTTAGTTTTAGATCCGAGAGTATAGATCAGGTAAAGAGATAAAACTTGTTATTAGTCCGGGAGTATGGATTAAGACTAAGTTAATTGTCCCTAGTCCGGGAGCATGGATTGGGTACAGTTATTGATCCGGGAGTATGGATCAGATCAGGATTAGGGTATAGTTAATTGTCCTTATTCTGGGAGTATGAATTGGGTACAAATATTGATCCGGGAGTATGGATCATATCAGGATGTTAGTTTTAGATTCGTGAGTATGGATCAGGGGAAAATGTTAGTTGTAGATCCGTGAGTATGGATCAGGTGAAAAGGGTAGTTTTAGATCCGTGAGTATGGATCGGGTGAAGATAATAGTTTTAGATCCGTGAGTAGGGATCGGGTAAAGAGGAAAATTTTAGATACGAGAGTTTAGATCGTGTCGTTGTGAGGATCGATGGGGTGGGATAAGAGTTGCCTTTATATGGTGAAATTGTACAAGTTTGAATGTTCTATATTTATAAATATATGATGTAACATTGTGGGATGAAAAACCTATATGCTCACCAGGCTCCCAAGCCTGACCCACTCTGTTTTCTTTATATCACAAGTATCGATACGAATACATATTTCACAGAGAGATTTAAAGGAGATATAAATCATTAGTGTAATTGAATGTAAGTTCTGTTTATGCTTATATGTCTGTATCGGAACATGACATCCCGAGGTTTTATTATTAAATGAAAATACATTCTCTTTGAGAAATGTTTTGATAAGTTATTATCATATCTTGTTTCGGGAAAAAATTCCGCAACCGTTTTCTTTAAAAGATTACTCTGATTTTATAAAACAAAGCATAAACAAATCGGTCTTTTCTGGCCGTGAAAATGGGGATGTCACAGTTGGTATCAAAGCATTAGTTTAAGCGAACTAGGAATTTGTAGGAAGTTTCTAGACTTAAACTTAGAATGCTAAGTAATGATTGTGAGCAGTGTGTCTAAAATATGTTAGGTAGTACACCTAAATTGACACAAACACTAGTTTATTTTATGAATAAAGTCTAAAATGTTTTTATGTGCTAAATGTTTTGTGTGATAGCTATATTGGTGCTATTATTTGTTCGGATCTATGGTCTGTTGCCCACCGGATCTGGAAACCTTATGTGTTTAGGATTCTAAGCGTATGTCTACGATATTAGAACTAGCATTTAAACGTTTAGGAGTGATAAGGATGATTTGAATATCTATCGTGAATAAGAACCTAATTTCACCTTATTCGGTGTATAGATAAAAAATGGTGAGAATAAGAAGTGGAGTTGGAAATGCTGATGAAAACAGGAATCAACCGCCAGTGAGTGAGCAAATACCTGTCATAGCAGCACCACCTGAGCCGATAACAATGGCTGGTGTACAATTGATGATTCAGATGATGTTGGATCGTCAGATGGATGAGACGAGATGTCTGCTTCAACAGAATCGTGAAGAACTGTTAATTCAAGTGGAGGAGCCCGAAGTGAATGAAGGGCACTCGGAAGGTGGAAACTTTAGTGGATCTGTTGGTCAAGCCAACCCACCGATAGTTAGGCAAAACAACCAGAATGGAAGGAATGATGGAATGGGATGCAAGTATAGGGATTTTCTGACTTGCAAGCCATCGACCTTCACTGGGAAGGAAGATCCGATCGGAGTTATGGATTGGATATCGGAAATGGAGCTAGCCTTCATGACTTGTGGCTGCAGAGGCAGGTTGCAGACTATCTATGCAATGCGTCAGTTCCGAGGTGGAGCCGTTCGATGGTGGAACACTCTAGGGAAGATCCTAAGCCCTAACGAGCCACTGCAACTGTCTTGGGCAGAGTTCTTGGTGCAATTCAAGCGCAAGTTCTGCTCGGCCCAAAACCTGCTAGAGTTGGAGAACAAATTTCTGATATTGAAGAAAGGCAGCATGTCAGTGGATGAATACACTAATGCCTTCACAGACAAGATGGAGTTTGCTTTGCGCATCGTCCTAGAAGAACTGACAAAAGTCGACCGGTACGCAAAAGGACTCCCTTGGGAGTATGCGGTGTCAGTGCGTCAGGCACCTACTCTAGAGGCAGCTATTTGGGCTGCCAAGTCTGTTGAGAATATGATCAAGGGGAGGACTGAAAGTAAGGTTGAAGTTGGCGAGAAGAGAAAGTTAGAAGGAACTTCAGGTTCTAATGAGAAAAGAAAATTTTTGAAGTCTGATTCGAAGAAGCTCGAAGAAGGAGCACAATGGTGTGACAAGTGCAAAAGGAAGCACAGTGGGGAATGCTCTAAAGAAATGACCTGCTTCAAATGCGGGAAGACTGGTCATTACGCCAGCAAATGCCCAAACAAAAGAGAAGCCTGCTTTAAGTGTGGTGAAGAAGGACACTTCAAGCAAATCTGCCCAAGAAGAGAAGAGGCTATAAAGCCAAATGCACCACCAAAGCCAAGAGCATTCCACATGATCCTCAAAGAAGCTGAAAACAATGCGAGGATTCAAAGATGAAGACTTCATGTCAATATATAAAGTTTGTATCAGGAAGTGTAGCCTACTAGAGGCGTAGTATAGGGTGAACTTGAACTTTTGTGTAATCATTTCAAGGAATTAATATAAACCCTAGTTTTGCTAACTAATGTGTTGAATGATTGTCTGATTTTCTTGTATGGTGACTTGGTTGACTGCAGGACAATACTTGGGATGATTATGAGTAGGTGTGAAAGGTAGTAGATGCATATACTACCGGAAGCACATGACTCGCACTTGGATCAGGGAAAGTCACAAGGTTACCAAGAATCTAGTAATTGATTCCACTTTATTCTGGTATGTCATTACCATTGTTTCGGTAATGACTAGTAATATGGTTCTTGTTCCAACCCTAGTGGTCATATTTAAATTTGATTTCGACTACGAGGAGTATGTTACGTGGTCTAGAGGACCAAGGTAGATGTAACATCTGACTTAAGTCAGAAGGTTGAAGTTAATGTGATTGATAGTGTCGCGCTCGTTGTTAAAAGAAGTTTGTAGGTAGAAATGCTACATGCTGAAATGTGATTATATCACATTAGAATATGAAGAAAGGTATATTCCATCCTGGAATTTAACTTCATTAAAGACCGAGTCTAAGCGTCGCATCGTGCGATGAGAGGTCAATAGAGCACGACCCATCGATTTGTTACAATAGATAAATGAAATTAATTATCCTGAGAAGAAGAAGGAGTCCACAATAAGGACTTATTTGGAAACTTGAAGGTTACGATTGAAAGTACAACATAGTACGATAAGCAGATACAAGATTGGGCATCTTCTGCGATCAAGAAAGCCATAAAGTTAAATACTCTTTCGAGGAAACACAGAAGTTACGGTTATTACCTAGGATGAATAAATAATGTGTGGAATCATTATGCAAGTCCTATTTCGTTGATGATTCCGGGACGTAATCATCCTGAGGGGGAGATAATTGTAACGCCCGCAGATCCGGGCTAGTCAATTTAGAGACGATAGGCGTCAAAAATGATTTTTTTATGAAAGATTATTTAGAATTAATAATCTTAACTAAGTTATAATATATGTTACAAGGTTTCCGTGCATATAAAGAACGCCGAAATCCGAGTTATAACGAAGAAGTTATGACCTGTCGAAGTTTCGTGACGGAACCGACACGACGTTGAATGACATAAAAAGTGAATTTACGTTAGAGTGATATTTAGCCTTAGCAATCTAAACGAAAGTCGTAGAGTTCGTTAAACCATGAGCGTGCATAAAAAGAACGTCCATATCTGACTTCGTATGAAGAAGTTATGATTTTTCTAAGTTTCGACTTAGCGGTATGCAGCCCGAATACTCGATTTGAGATTGAGCGTTTTTTTTGCTGAAACAATATAAATGAGAATCGAAAATCTCATTAATTTTAGTAAAAAGATAAAAATGTAGGCGAAAACGGACGTCGGATGAAGAAGTTATGAATTTATAACGGAATTTTCCTGTCCCGGCCTACTAAAAATAAACAATAAAAATAAATTCAAAAGACGGAGTCTACACGAAAGTTGTAGATCGTGGTCTCACCTACGCGGGGATATAAAGAACGTCAAAAATGGAGTTCGTATGAGGAAGATATGAAATTTTGAAGTTTATTAAATATTTTCGATATTTAATTTAAATATAAATTCGATATTATCCGGAAGGGGAGGAGTCAGCGTTCTTATCCCCGTTACGCCCAGCGTAATTCATGTTCCAGCCCCCTATAAAAGGGTGTCGAGGGCAACTGACTTCTTTGCTCATTTCTTCCCGTTTTCTCGTGTTTTTGCATCGTTTTTCGTGCAAGAATTATCCCGAAGCCCCGGTATCATTCCCGAGCCCCGAAGCAAGTCTCGAGGCCCCGCAGATCCCGAGAAGTGCAATTCCCGAGCCGAAGCTCTATCCGCGAGAAGTCCGGTTTTTGTGAAGATCTTCCAGATCTACCGAAGAATACTACTTCTACAAGCCGTAGTGCTGTCCGATCATCTTCTGATCAAGTGAGTGTGTGGTTACTTTCTTCTAACGCATAATTATTAAGTATTTAATATAAAATACGTGTTATGTGTATATTTTGTTGTTATATGCGTGAATGTATATTCACTTTCTTCTATCTCATAGATCTGATTTATTCTCTATGAAATACGTGTTATGTGGGTGTGTCTCATCTATTATGTGGAATAGGTATTGAATTAGAATGCTATACAGGTTTTAAACTATGTATAAAAATATATATTTTTATCTACTAATATGTTGGGTAGAACATGAGTAAATAGTTGATGTGTGATAAATAGATGAGAGGCCCCGATGTTGTTGTTGTTGATCTAGTTATTCAACGGAGTATGGATTAGACCAAGATGTTAGTTTTAGATCCGAGAGTATAGATCAGGTAAAGAGATAAAACTTGTTATTAGTCCGGGAGTATGGATTAAGACTAAGTTAATTGTCCCTAGTCCGGGAGCATGGATTGGGTACAGTTATTGATCCGGGAGTATGGATCAGATCAGGATTAGGGTATAGTTAATTGTCCTTATTCTGGGAGTATGAATTGGGTACAAATATTGATCCGGGAGTATGGATCATATCAGGATGTTAGTTTTAGATTCGTGAGTATGGATCAGGGGAAAATGTTAGTTGTAGATCCGTGAGTATGGATCAGGTGAAAAGGGTAGTTTTAGATCCGTGAGTATGGATCGGGTGAAGATAATAGTTTTAGATCCGTGAGTAGGGATCGGGTAAAGAGGAAAATTTTAGATACGAGAGTTTAGATCGTGTCGTTGTGAGGATCGATGGGGTGGGATAAGAGTTGCCTTTATATGGTGAAATTGTACAAGTTTGAATGTTCTATATTTATAAATATATGATGTAACATTGTGGGATGAAAAACCTATATGCTCACCAGGCTCCCAAGCCTGACCCACTCTGTTTTCTTTATATCACAAGTATCGATACGAATACATATTTCACAGAGAGATTTAAAGGAGATATAAATCATTAGTGTAATTGAATGTAAGTTCTGTTTATGCTTATATGTCTGTATCGGAACATGACATCCTGAGGTTTTATTATTAAATGAAAATACATTCTCTTTGAGAAATGTTTTGATAAGTTATTATCATATCTTGTTTCGGGAACAAATTCCGCAACCGTTTTCTTTAAAAGATTACTCTGATTTTATAAAACAAAGCATAAACAAATCGGTCTTTTCTGGCCGTGAAAATGGGGATGTCACAGTTGGTATCGGAGCATTAGTTTAAGCGAACTAGGAATTTGTAGGAAGTTTCTAGACTTAAACTTAGAATGCTAAGTAATGATTGTGAGCAGTGTGTCTAAAATATGTTAGGTAGTACACCTAAATTGACACAAACACTAGTTTATTTTATGAATAAAGTCTAAAATGCTTTTATGTGCTAAATGTTTTGTGTGATAGCTATATTGGTGCTATTATTTGTTCGGATCTATGGTCTGTTGCCAACCGGATCTGGAAACCTTATGTGTTTAGGATTCTAAGCGTATGTCTACGATATTAGAACTAGCATTTAAACGTTTCGGAGTGATAAGGATGATTTGAATACCTATCGTGAATAAGAACCTAATTTCACCTTATTCGGTGTATAGATAAAAAATGGTGAGAATAAGAAGTGGAGTTGGAAATGCTGATGAAAACAGGAATCAACCGCCAGTGAGTGAGCAAATACCTGTCATAGCAGCACCACCTGAGCCGATAACAATGGCTGGTGTACAATTGATGATTCAGATGATGTTGGATCGTCAGATGGATGAGACGAGATGTCTGCTTCAACAGAATCGTGAAGAACTGTTAATTCAAGTGGAGGAGCCCGAAGTGAATGAAGGGCACTCGGAAGGTGGAAACTTTAGTGGATCTGTTGGTCAAGCCAACCCACCGATAGTTAGGCAAAACAACCAGAATGGAAGGAATGATGGAATGGGATGCAAGTATAGGGATTTTCTGACTTGCAAGCCATCGACCTTCACTGGGAAGGAAGATCCGATCGGAGTTATGGATTGGATATCGGAAATGGAGCTAGCCTTCATGACTTGTGGCTGCAGAGGCAGGTTGCAGACTATCTATGCAATGCGTCAGTTCCGAGGTGGAGCCGTTCGATGGTGGAACACTCTAGGGAAGATCCTAAGCCCTAACGAGCCACTGCAACTGTCTTGGGCAGAGTTCTTGGTGCAATTCAAGCGCAAGTTCTGCTCGGCCCAAAACCTGCTAGAGTTGGAGAACAAATTTCTGATATTGAAGAAAGGCAGCATGTCAGTGGATGAATACACTAATGCCTTCACAGACAAGATGGAGTTTGCTTTGCGCATCGTCCTAGAAGAACTGACAAAAGTCGACCGGTACGCAAAAGGACTCCCTTGGGAGTATGCGGTGTCAGTGCGTCAGGCACCTACTCTAGAGGCAGCTATTTGGGCTGCCAAGTCTGTTGAGAATATGATCAAGGGGAGGACTGAAAGTAAGGTTGAAGTTGGCGAGAAGAGAAAGTTAGAAGGAACTTCAGGTTCTAATGAGAAAAGAAAATTTTTGAAGTCTGATTCGAAGAAGCTCGAAGAAGGAGCACAATGGTGTGACAAGTGCAAAAGGAAGCACAGTGGGGAATGCTCTAAAGAAATGACCTGCTTCAAATGCGGGAAGACTGGTCATTACGCCAGCAAATGCCCAAACAAAAGAGAAGCCTGCTTTAAGTGTGGTGAAGAAGGACACTTCAAGCAAATCTGCCCAAGAAGAGAAGAGGCTATAAAGCCAAATGCACCACCAAAGCCAAGAGCATTCCACATGATCCTCAAAGAAGCTGAAAACAATGCGAGGATTCAAAGATGAAGACTTCATGTCAATATATAAAGTTTGTATCAGGAAGTGTAGCCTACTAGAGGCGTAGTATAGGGTGAACTTGAACTTTTGTGTAATCATTTCAAGGAATTAATATAAACCCTAGTTTTGCTAACTAATGTGTTGAATGATTGTCTGATTTTCTTGTATGGTGACTTGGTTGACTGCAGGACAATACTTGGGATGATTATGAGTAGGTGTGAAAGGTAGTAGATGCATATACTACCGGAAGCACATGACTCGCACTTGGATCAGGGAAAGTCACAAGGTTACCAAGAAGCTAGTAATTGATTCCACTTTATTCTGGTATGTCATTACCATTGTTTCGGTAATGACTAGTAATATGGTTCTTGTTCCAACCCTAGTGGTCATATTTAAATTTGATTTCGACTACGAGGAGTATGTTACGTGGTCTAGAGGACCAAGGTAGATGTAACATCTGACTTAAGTCAGAAGGTTGAAGTTAATGTGATTGATAGTGTCGCGCTCGTTGTTAAAAGAAGTTTGTAGGTAGAAATGCTACATGCTGAAATGTGATTATATCACATTAGAATATGAAGAAAGGTATATTCCATCCTGGAATTTAACTTCATTAAAGACCGAGTCTAAGCGTCGCATCGTGCGATGAGAGGTCAATAGAGCACGACCCATCGATTTGTTACAATAGATAAATGAAATTAATTATCCTGAGAAGAAGAAGGAGTCCACAATAAGGACTTATTTGGAAACTTGAAGGTTACGATTGAAAGTACAACATAGTACGATAAGCAGATACAAGATTGGGCATCTTCTGCGATCAAGAAAGCCATAAAGTTAAATACTCTTTCGAGGAAACACAGAAGTTACGGTTATTACCTAGGATGAATAAATAATGTGTGGAATCATTATGCAAGTCCTATTTCGTTGATGATTCCGGGACGTAATCATCCTGAGGGGGAGATAATTGTAACGCCCGCAGATCCGGGCTAGTCAATTTAGAGACGATAGGCGTCAAAAATGATTTTTTTATGAAAGATTATTTATAATTAATAATCTTAACTAAGTTATAATATATGTTACAAGGTTTCCGTGCATATAAAGAACGCCGAAATCCGAGTTATAACGAAGAAGTTATGACCTGTCGAAGTTTCGTGACGGAACCGACACGACGTTGAATGACATAAAAAGTGAATTTACGTTAGAGTGATATTTAGCCTTAGCAATCTAAACGAAAGTCGTAGAGTTCGTTAAACCATGAGCGTGCATAAAAAGAACGTCCATATCTGACTTCGTATGAAGAAGTTATGATTTTTCTAAGTTTCGACTTAGCGGTATGCAGCCCGAATACTCGATTTGAGATTGAGCGTTTTTTTTTTGCTGAAACAATATAAATGAGAATCGAAAATCTCATTAATTTTAGTAAAAAGATAAAAACGTAGGAAAAAACGGACGTCGGATGAAGAAGTTATGAATTTATAACGGAATTTTCCTGTCCCGGCCTACTAAAAATAAACAATAAAAATAAATTCAAAAGACGGAGTCTACACGAAAGTTGTAGATCGTGGTCTCACCTACGCGGGGATATAAAGAACGTCAAAAATGGAGTTCGTATGAGGAAGATATGAAATTTTGAAGTTTATTAAATATTTTCGATATTTAATTTAAATATAAATTCGATATTATCCGGAAGGGGAGGAGTCAGCGTTCTTATCCCCGTTACGCCCAGCGTAATTCATGTTCCAGCCCCCTATAAAAGGGTGCCGAGGGCAACTGACTTCTTTGCTCATTTCTTCCCGTTTTCTCGTGTTTTTGCATCGTTTTTCGTGCAAGAATTATCCCGAAGCCCCGATATCATTCCCGAGCCCCGAAGCAAGTCTCGAGGCCCCGCAGATCCCAAGAAGTGCAATTCCCGAGCCGAAGCTCTGTCCGCGAGAAGTCCGGTTTTTGTGAAGATCTTCCAGATCTACCGAAGAATACTACTTCTACAAGCCGTAGTGCTGTCCGATCATCTTCTGATCAAGTGAGTGTGTGGTTACTTTCTTCTAACGCATAATTATTAAGTATTTAATATAAAATACGTGTTATGTGTATATTTTGTTGTTATATGCGTGAATGTATATTCACTTTCTTCTATCTCATAGATCTGATTTATTCTCTATGAAATACGTGTTATGTGGGTGTGTCTCATCTATTATGTGGAATAGGTATTGAATTAGAATGCTATACAGGTTTTAAACTATGTATAAAAATATATATTTTTATCTACTAATATGTTGGGTAGAACATGAGTAAATAGTTGATGTGTGATAAATAGATGAGAGGCCCCGATGTTGTTGTTGTTGATCTAGTTATTCAACGGAGTATGGATTAGACCAAGATGTTAGTTTTAGATCCGGGAGTATAGATCAGGTAAAGAGATAAAACTTGTTATTAGTCCGGGAGTATGGATTAAGACTAAGTTAATTGTCCCTAGTCCGAGAGCATGGATTGGGTACAGTTATTGATCCGGGAGTATGGATCAGATCAGGATTAGGGTATAGTTAATTGTCCTTATTCTGGGAGTATGAATTGGGTACAAATATTGATCCGGGAGTATGGATCATATCAGGATGTTAGTTTTAGATCCGTGAGTATGGATTAGGGGAAAATGTTAGTTTTAGATCCGTGAGTATGGATCATGTGAAAAGGGTAGTTTTAGATCCGTGAGTATGGATCGGGTGAAGATAATAGTTTTAGATCCGTGAGTAGGGATCGGGTAAAGAGGAAAATTTTAGATACGAGAGTTTGGATCATGTCGTTGTGAGGATCGATGGGGTGGGATAAGAGTTGCCTTTATATGGTGAAATTGTACAAGTTTGAATGTTCTATATTTATAAATATATGATATAACATTGTGGGATGAAAAACCTATATGCTCACCAGGCTCCCAAGCCTGACCCACTCAGTTTTCTTTATATCACAAGTATCGATACGAATACATATTTCACAGAGAGATTTAAAGGAGATATAAATCATTAGTGTAATTGAATGTAAGTTCTGTTTATGCTTATATGTCTGTATCGGAACATGACATCCCGAGGTTTTATTATTAAATGAAAATACATTTTCTTTGAGAAATGTTTTGATAAGTTATTATCATATCTTGTTTCGGGAACAAATTCCGCAACCGTTTTCTTTAAAAGATTACTCTGATTTTATAAAACAAAGCATAAACAAATCGGTCTTTTCTGGTCGTGAAAATGGGGATGTCACAGTTCATACCCCTACACTTTTCCGAGTTTTTCATGTTTTCAGGGGGGGGGGGGGGGAATACAATCAAATCATAAAGGATTTCGTAATTTAAAAGCTGATGTAATTATAATGATTTTCTATCAAACCTTTAGATACATTTATCCCTTTTGTAATATGGGGAGCATAAGGGACGCTTTCTAAATATAATTACACAGTTTTCAAAACAGCATGGGAACTTATCAAACCATTCAACTTATTATGGGAATAATTTGGGATTTTCATTACTTGTTTTACATATTCGAATTTCATGAAAAGTCAAAGATATAAACTGTCAGATTTAGTTTATCCATTTGTTAACCTAGAGTATCTTGCTAAATAATTATTTTATGTATAATTATTTATACTCTACATCATTTCAACAATTTTGAACTTGGGAACAACCGAACCATACGTAAACTAGTTAATACAAGATTGCGAGACTTATCTTTGTTATACCCCTCGGGGTACCAATAAATCCTCACTTGTAGTATAACCAGAGTCTCCCGGAGGGAGAGCGTGAAATTTGTGAATAGATCTATTCGGGACTGACAATACCACACCTGAACTGCTAGCTACAGTTAGGCAGGCACGCCTGGGGTGACAAATTTTGGTAATCGTGTGATGCCTGAAGAAACATCAAGGAGGTCATCAGTCAGATTAGTATGGTTATACGACTCATAATAAGTATAAACTAATCTTTGTTTATGAGATTTCTTTCTTCTATGGTTTTATTTTAAGTAATAAACTACTATACATACTGGTGGTAACCAGGGTTTTCCGAACGATCATACATTACATACTGGTGGTAACCAGGGTTTTCCGAACGATCATACATTACATACTGGTGTAACCAGGGTTGCCGAACGATCATACATTACATACTGGTGGTAGCTAGGGTTTTCAAACAGAACGTATTTTTCATATAGAAAACAACAAACATTTTAGAAAATATTGGATTTTCTTGGTAAGCATGCATACATATTTCAGAACTTGGTAACAACGATTTTCGATACAAATGATATTTACTTATAAATGAAAGAGAACATTTATACAAACTCAGTGACTAGTTTTCAATACAAAAACATGCTTATGAAATCACTAGCTTTATGCTGATATTTCTAAAACTGCTTGTTTTCTCAGGTCAATGTTAGACAGGTACTTCGATCACTTTTGGAGAAGACGGAGCATATAGAAGTCTCGTCTTTACTTTTGTTTGTACTGATGTATATAAACTATGTATTTATCCACTTTTAAACAAATGTAAATATTCTTATGTAATGTAATGGTTGTGTTTACTATGCTTACTATGTACAATGGTTGTGATACTACGCATGATATTCTTGCCCCCATATGTTTCCGTTGTTGTTTTCCTGACGTTTCAGGGGTGTGACATTAAGTGTTAACTTGCTAGTTTCTATATGTTTGGTCATCTTGATGTGTTAGGTACATAATTCTTAAATGATGATGATGATATTAGAGTTGATGTGGATGATCTAGATAACATAATTGGATGCCTTGGTTGATGTAGACTTGGAGGATGATTCCATGGCTTACGTAAGATTATATTTCAAACATTAACAATTTTGAATTTTGACTTTTTATATTACTTTTATATATGTTTTATGTATATATATATATATATATATATATATATATATATATATATATATATATATATATATCATGCATTATATATATATATAATGCATGATATATCATGCATTATATATATATATATATATATATATATATATATATATATATATATCATGCATTATATATATATATATATATATATATATATATATATATATATATATAATGCATGATATAAAAACATCGATATCCCACCGATATCCCACCGTGATTACCTATATCCAAAATATCGGCCCTTGACCGATATTTGATTTTGGACCAGGAAAGAAAATTTGAGAGATTTTCAGAAGTTAGAGAATGCTTGAGTGGTCAAATTTGGAAATAATCACAAGTGTAAAGTGAAAGGAAGTGGAAAATTATCGAATGGAAAATTCACATTGAATCGAGTAGCTTATGTTGAAGGATTTACGCATAATCTGATTAGTGTTTTGCAATTAGTTGTCGGCACAGGAAATCAAGTCCTTTTTGACGAGGAAGGTAGTATTATCTCAAACTAGGTAATGAAAGAGGTTTTTTTGACGTCAAAACGAAAGTGAAACATGTTCACTCTCGACATAAAACCAATTGTGAGCATACCCTATGTGTGCTCTCTATTGAAAGCATCTCCGTATGTCAGTTGGTTATCACATCAACATCTTTCTCATTTTAACTTCAAGAATTTAAATAATCTAGTTCTTAATGATCTTGTTCGTGGTTTACCTGTTTTAAAATTTGACAATGATTTTTTGTGTGCAACATGTGAACAAGGTAAACCACATCTTCAGGGTCATCCAATCATAATTGATTCAAATATCATTTAACCATTGGAACTTCTTCACATTGACATGTATGGACCTTCAACTATTAAGTCACTCAATAAGAAGAAGTACATACTGGTTATTGTTGATGATTTTTCTAGGTTCACTTGGGTTTTCTTTCTTCGCTAGAAGTCTGGAATGACTCAAATGATGATTGATTTTATTAAGAACATTGAATTTAGCTTGAAAAGAAAAATTCGAAAGATAAAAAGTGACAATGGAACCGAGTTCAAAAATAGAATCTTAGATTCGTTTTTGATTGAACTGGGAATTTCACACACCTTTTCATCTTCATACACACCACAAAAAATGGTGTTGTCAAAAGAAGAAATTGCTCCTTGTGTGAAGCGGCGAGAAGGATGCTCATATATGCAAACTTGCCACAATACTTCTAGGCAGAAGCGATTTCGACTGCTTGCTTTATGCAAAATCGTTCTTTCATCCATTGTCGTTTCAATATCACGCCTTAAGAGATAATAAACAAAGGGAAATATAATGTTAAAATTTTCCATGTTTTTGGGTGCAGATGTTTCATCATGAATCTCAAGTAGCCTTGTCGAAAATACCCGTTACCCGAATTACCCGCCCGATTTTTTCGGGTATCAGGTAAATCCGGTCGGGTAAATCAGGTATCGAGTAAAATTTTTTGAGTATTCTGGTAACTCGATTTTTTAGGTCGGGTATAGGGTAGGTTTGTTGGGTTTCAGGTATACCCGAATTAGCCGAATTATTTAATTTTTTTCGTAGAACTTTTATTCTATAGCAGGTATTTGATCACGCTTAAACTAACTATCATTATTGTAAAACATGAATATCTTTTATTATGCCATATGACAATAACAATATTAAAAGCAATTGTTTATATATCACTATGTTCTTTAAAACTTAAATGTTTTCTAGATTATAGTTTTTATTGCAACTAACAAACTCATTATCTTGACGAAATTTCTGAACATAGAAAAACTTATGGCTACAATTATCTTAAACATTTTAAACTTTTAAACAGAGATCTTCAAGTATTTTTTTAACATCGTATTATATTAGATTAAGCTGTTAAAAGATGAGTTGATATCTCAAGTATTATTGAATAAAAAATCTCAATGTTGAAAGTTTGAGTAACTTCGTTTATGCCTCGTTTTTTTATATAAACAAGACTAATAAAACACAACGTATTTATTTCATTAAATTTATTTTTAGGTGTAATTAAAAAAAGAAATTATATATTTCGGGTAATACCTGAATTACCCAAACCCGAACCACTACCCAAATTACCCGAATTTAATTTGGGTCGGTAACGGGTATTTTTTTTAAAGATGAGAAACCCGAATTACCCGACCCAAATTACCCGAAACCCGAAAAAATTACCCATTCAACACCCGTAATCTCAAGGATAATCTTAAAAAAATTTCAAATGAAAGCGGATGAGGGGATTTTCTTGAGATATTCTCACAATTCTGTTGCTTATAGGGTGTTGAACAAGCGAACAAGGAAAATCGAAGAAACATACAATCTCATGTTTGACGGTCATTATGTCAAGAAAAATAAACAAAAATTTCTACAAAAAACAAGATTCTATGAATCAAATAATGAATCTGAACAAATGCTTACATTTGACGTTGATATTGATTTAATCTTTGGTATTCTTGACGAGGCAATTGATGCAAAGATCACTGTTGAAGATGATCAAATACCTGAGACATTCAAACATTATGATGATACGACACTTACAAATGAAGAAAATAATGCACATTATTCATCAACCTCAAGAGTTAATATCGAAAGAATGCAAGTTTCGAATGATGATCAAGTGGAGGGGGAGCACTTTATTTCTTTGTCTAATAATGAAAGACAAGATTCGCATGTTGAGGGGGGACAAATAATTACTCAAGTGAATGTCGAGGGGGAGCATCTCACACCAAATCCTTTAGTTGAGGGGGAGCCAAGTGGATCGAATCATGATGAGGATGATGAAAGAAGTAATGATTTTAATGATTCCAATGATAATATCTCTATTTCAGGTGCAATCTTAGATGATAAAGAGATCATCCAAAGGAACAGATTCATGGTGATCCAAATTATGGTGTTTTAACACGAGCCCAAATTTGAGCCAAAAACGAAGTATTAAATGTTCATCAAGAATTCTGTATGTTTGATGTTTTTATTTCAAAAATAGAACCAAAAACAATCAAGACTGCATTATAACATCCTGATTGGGTTGTTGCACTGCATTCTGAGTTGGCTGAGTTTGAAGGAAACAAGGTTCAGAGGCTTGTTACTAAACCTGATGATGTTTCGATAGTTGGACAAAAATGGGGTTTTAAGAATAAAACTGACAAAGAAGGCAATATTGTTAGAAAAAAATCTAGATTAGTCGTAAAGGGTTATTCTCAACAAGAAGGTATTGATTATGAGGAAACCTTTGCCTCTGTCGCAAGACTCGAGGTTGTACAAATTTTTATGATTTATGGAACTCACAAGGATTTCAACGTTTATCAAATGAATGTAAAGTGTGCATTCCTAAATGGTGTTCTTGAAGAAATGGTTTATGTCGAACAACTACCCAAATTCATTAACGATATGTATCTTGATCATTGTTATATCCTTGATAAGACGGTTTATGGGTTGAAACAAGCACCTCGTGCCTAGTATGCAACTCTTACTAATTTTTTGAAAATTGCTAAATTTAAACAATGATCAGTTGATCCTACTTTATTTTGTAAGAAAGTAGAGGATCATTTGATGCTCATTCAAATTTATGTTGATGACATTATATTTGGTTCGACTGATCCTTCATTATCTAAGGAATTTGAGGAGTTAATGAAGAGTGAATTCGAAATGAGCATGATGGGTAAGATAGATCACTTTTTGGGTTTAAATATTCATCAAAGCAAGGAATGAATTATTTATCAATCAAGAGAACTACACATGAAACTGGATTGAAAGTTTTAGGATGGCAAATTACATGAAAGTCAAAGTACCTATGGTGCTTGGCACACGATTAAGTCCTTCGTTGGATAAGCCTGTTGTAGATCTCAAGACATATAGAAGCATGATAGGTTCGCTTTTGTATTTAACTGCAAGTCGGCTTGCTATTATGTTTTCTGTATGTAACTGTGCCACGTACCAATCGAACCCAATAGAACCCCATCTTACAGCAATGAATAATACGTTTTGATACCTCTAGGGCACAAAAATGTTAAGATTGTGGTATCCGGTGAAAACAGGATTCTTTATACAAGGTTTTTCTGATGCGGATCCTGGGGGTTGTCAATTAGATCGAAAGAGCACTACCGGGGGATGTCAATTACTAGACAAGAAACTTGTGAGTTGGAAATCAAAAAAGCAGACATGTGTTTCTATTTCAACAGCCGAGGCTGAATATATTGTTGCTGCTACGTGCACATCTCAAATAATCTAGACTCCAAGTCAATTGTGTGACTATGCAATCGATATGAAAAAGATGCATTTTTAGTGTGAATCACAAAGTGTCATTCACATTTTCCACAATCCAGTACAACATTCGAAAACAAATCATATTACTCTTGGTTACCACTTCATCAAGGATTACGTTGAAGATGGGAACATTGAAGTTCATTTTGTCAAAACAACAAATCAGCTTGTAGATATTTTCACCAAACCTTTGGATGAAAAATCATTTTTAAGGATTTTGAATGGATTAGGAATTATGGATGCATGTTCTGTTCCACATTATACATATTTTTTGTTGAATGAGATAGGTTTATGTGTTTTTACCTCACTTTCGATTGTTTACATCACTTTCGATTAATGGGTATAACTTTCGAGTGTTATCCTAACTTTATTTTCTTGTTTCATTCTTGTTCAGATGTTATTGTTCATGTTAATCATTCGATTGCCTTCACATTCAAATTCCTTATGAATCATTCAGTGTAACTTTCAACTAAGGAGGAAGATTTTCGATACTCAACTTCATTTTCGGAGAATGACCACATTTGCAAAATCATGGTGGGAACAAACAGACATTGGTAATGTTTTTGATTACTTTACTTTTATTTTGCTTTGTAAAAAATCAAAAATCCAAAAATATTTTTCTTATTTTTGTTTTTGCATTATAAAAATCAAAATTCCAATTTTTTTTTTCTTATTTTTGTGTTTTCATTGATAAAAACAAAAATCCAAAAATATATATTTTTTTATTTTTGTGTTTTCATGGATAAAAACAAAAATCCAAAAATATTTTTGTTATGTTTTTTTTTTGGAATCTTATTATAATAATATGTTGTGCTTCCGCATACCATATGAGCACATTCAAATGTAACATGTATGACTCAAAAATTTGAAATAGTTAAGTGTCCCTAGAAGCATGTTGAAGCACGTTGTCCTCGAGCCTCAAAGACTCTTTGTGCTCGAAGCCTTAATGAAACTCTCGATACAAATGTTTCTTCCCAATCAGGCTATATTCACATTAGTTGACGAGCTACCTTTATCTTCTCATGATGAGTAAAGAAAATTCTGCGTTGTCTATATTTTTTGCGGAGGTACATTGAGTTCTTTTAACCAATATTTTTCACTCGAAATTTCTTTCATGATCACACACAATGACACATACCCATGACATCTATGATCGAAACCAAACTGGATATAGGTATGTCACAAATCTGTTAATGATCCTAAATCATTTTTCCATGATGAAGGTGAAACCCAACAAAACTAAACCTAATGAATTGACAGTGAACATTCTTGTTCTAGATTTTAACGAAACATTTGTTTTAATGTTCAAAATCTCATTTTCATTTGTCTTGCATGATCTTAATAAAATGTACCAATCCCAAGTAATTTTTTCCCAAAAAGATCTAGATCTTGTTTTTCATGAAATGAGATTTCCATTTGAACATCTTATCTATCACTTTTGTTACTCAAATTTTTTCCAAACCTACTTGTTCTTGACTACACCGATCATCCAAGTATTTTTTCCATAATGATTCACTCTTATGTTAAGTTATGAACTTATGTGGAAACGAAACCACCTTAGAACCTAAAGAAAAAAGAGGCCCTTTGATACTCATCAAAGAGTTTTTCGATTGTAATTCAATTTGTCATCTCTCTTGATGTCGAATAAAGAGATCTTTATTTAGTATCCATTTGCTTTTATATCAAAGGATTTTTGATATCACAATCACCATATTTTTTTACTTTGGTTTTGTCTTATTCTTTGGCACACGAAAGCACTAAAATCTTTGAGGTTTTGGGTATTACCAACTTGAAACTTAGATTTCACAAAGTATGGCAAATGATTTCACTTATCTTTCCCATGAGTGAATGAGCCTAGCCTCCATGCCAAAGGATGGTTCGATGGTTCTTTCTTGGTAACGAAACTTGTGAAAATTCTTATCTGGTTGGGAAAAACGAAAGATTTAGTGGAAGTGACGGTTTAAGATTTTCACGGGAATTTAGGAGAAAAGTGATCATCACTTTTACACTTGGCGGGTTTCATAGAGACGGTTTAATAACCAATATTCCATGTGACATGTTTTATTGGTCAACAATTTGAATTCAAAATCCATGCCTGATATATAAGGAAACAATTCCTTCCACTTTTAAGTTTATGCTCTTAAAACGCTCTTAAGAACCTAACTGTTCATCGACGGGTTTTCTCTCCAAAAATTTCTTCGATTTCTTAGATGGCTGTTACACCACACAATGTTCATCTAGTTACAACTAATGAAGTAGATATTTTACAACCAACAATGAAGATTCTACACACAAATCTTCATCTCATTCTGTCTCTCCATGTGCATCCGAATGAACTGTAACAACTTGTTTAAATTCTGAATAATTTTGGTCTTTCTTTTGCGTTATTTGGATAGTTTTCTATTCCAACACAATGGTTATCTCTTCCTGCTTTAATGAATGTGTACGATAAGACTACTAAGGTTGTTACTTTTCAAATATTGCAAACCAAAACAAAGAAACTTACAAAGAAGTGGTTCACACAAATTTGAAGTTACCTTCTTCATGTACTTTTTATGAAGTTTCAACTGATCATGTTATTCAGATGTTTAATGAGATGAACCATCAACCCACTCTTGTGAATATCAGTTCTTTTAAGAATTCAAGTCTTACCTGTTTATGGAGTTTCCTGTTTGGAATTGTCTTAGGGTTTTTGACAGGGACGAGTTCTGGACTTGATAAGGCTAAGCTTTAAGTTTATTCAGTCGTGGATAGTCTATATTATGGTCTTAATGTAGATTATGCTTCATCGCTTTGGGAGGAATTTGACACTTCTATTTCTCATTCAAAACTAGTGATCGGGGTGTCGAGTGTTAGATTTTGGGGGTTGATTTTGAAAGAAATCTATAGTCAATAAAATATTATTGTTCCATCAAGTGTTGAAACTAGTGAGTTTCCTACGATGATAGTTCGAAAGTTTGTAGTGGATGATTCTACACTATTTCCTGATGTTGCTCGAATCCATAATTCGATGCTCAATTTGGTGGATCCTACAAATCAGTTGTTGGTACAATATTTGGTTTGTATGGATTCTACTCCAATTGGTGTTTTTCCAGCCAAGGCTTCTAAAAAAGAAGTAAAAGGACCTTCTAAAGGATCTAAGACTCAAAAACTAAGAAACAATCCAAAAAGCCAAAAGAGGTAGATGGGGAGTTTGCTAAAGAAACAATACCATGAAGACTGGTAAAGGGGTATTCAAACGAACCAATAAACCATCAAAAAAACTTCCGATTCTGGAACCATAAAACCTACTTAAGATCTAGAGCCAATTGTTGAGTCTGTTAAGCCAATGGTTGTTGAAACTTTTGTTCCTGTTGCTAGTACAACTACCATCACACAAGAAAGTGAACCAGTTGCGAAAAAGCGTGGTACAAAAAGAATTAATAAGTTTCAGTTTACAAGAAAGGGAATTGTAATCCTTGAGGTTTCGAGTTCCAGTTCCCTAGAAATAAAGCAACGTCGAGCTATAGATGTTGTGCCAAAGATAGAGAAGATAAAGAATGATCATGCTGAAGTTTATTCTGAGAAAGTAACAGTCGAGACTGAGAATGATAGTGATAGTGTCAGGTCAAACATTTGACTTAGGGACTCTTTTCTTGGATCACTACGAAAGGATACCCTTGTCAAATCGACTTTAGAGGAGACAAGGATTCTTAATGTTCTTGCAAACATATATGATACAGGTGTAAACATCAATTTTGATGACCAACCAACCTCAAACACCTCTAAAAAGGTGCTAGTCAAACCATACGGTGTTTCGCATACCAAGTCCATTGTGGATGAGGTTGAAACTCCAGACATCACTGTGCAATTATCTAATAAGGACAAAAATGTCAACAAGGATGGTAGGATGAATACAGTCAGCACTACAACAACAACAACCACCACTGAAACATCAATAGCTTTACCACCACCAAAATCACCAATTACTTCTTAAATTTATAGTACAACAGTTTCACCAGCCTTTGATGATGTCATGCAAGAACCAATCACAACTCTTCTCTTATCAAAATTGACTGAAGCTGAGAAGTCAGTTCGAGAAGACGAAGCTGATGATGATAATGTGATGGTTTCATTTGCAAAACTTCAGTTTAATCCAGAGGAAAATGATATTCCTAATGAATTAATAATGTCTGGTAAGCAATTCAAGATTCTCAATTCCAAAATGAATTCTCTTCTTCAATTTTTTGCTAATACTGGAGGAAAGAATTATGTCACTGGAGTTGAATTTCATTATCTGATGAAGGCTCAAGAGAACCGATTACGAAACTTGATTGGGGATGTTGATAAGAAACAAGAGGAGCAATTGGCTACTCAATCTTGAAATTTTAATTATGATATTACCATGCTCCGTAATGCGGATTTTTGAGAAAAAGGTGATCGAAACAAAAGAGTCTCTTGATCTCAAGGTTTCTAAGTTTCAAGCTTTGATGTCTAAAGAAGTGAAGAAGTTGGATGAGAATTACAATCAGTTGCATGAAAAAGTTGATATCGTAGTCGTTGTAAGAACAGGTTTGGTTGAAATCAACAAAGATCATTCCAAAGAGCTCAAAGACAATTCTGAGAAAGATAACAGGGTATTTGAGAAAGTTGAGGAGTTTTTGTCTGGATTTAAGCATACATTGTTAAAAGTGGGTCTTTTGAATCAATCTTCTATCACTCAATAATTCATTTCTATAATGGTTTCGAGTATTGAATATATTATCAAAGTTGAGTTGGCTCTAATCCATGATTTGGTACTCCGTTTACCAATTAATGCTCAACATACGACGCAAGTTTCACAAGGGGGACAAAGAGGAGTTGGATCATATAAATCTTCTAGTGAATACACAAGAGTAATTGTTGGGAAGATTATGTCGACACAAATGCCAACAACAATCCCGATGAAGCATGTACTTGTATCATCAACAACAACCTCAACAACAGCAAAATTTGATCAGTCGAAAGTCTAATCGAAAGGGGTTTCAATTAAGGAAGGTACCGGAGTTTCGAGTTCTACTATTGTCAAATAACTTCCAATGTTGATCCAAAATACAAAGGAAAACCATTGTAGTTGTACAATCTGATGAAGTAAAGAAGAGGCTACTGTTGGGTTTTGATCACTATAGCACTCCTATGGTGCACATGCAACCCTAAATGCTTTAGATCTATGTTTTCTCTAATTATACATGAATTTTGTTTTTCCAAAGCATTCACCCTAGCTAGCATACAATTGAAGCTATATAACAAAACTTAGTTTGAATGCTTACCTCTTGAGTAGGGTAGAGTTCTTGACCTTTGAAAGCTTGAGCACCTCAAGTGTGATGCCTCTAATGGTTCACAAACATCAATATGCAAGAGGAGGCTTTTATAGAATATGTTAGTTGACTTCAAAGAGAGTGTAGCTGATTTTGGCTTATGGGGTCACTATTTATAATGTGGCAAATGCTAGGGTTACACATTGTAAACCCTAATAACCCATGACTTTCCACATTCTCATGCTCCATGGGTTTAACCTCCATGGACTATCTATGGATTAGTTTAGCCCATAATCATGGATCATTAACCCACATTACAAGAACCATTGATTTACGTTATCAATCCACATATATTTAATTAGTCTCTTTTGATCACAAAATTAATTCCAAATTAATTATTTATCAATACTAAATAAATAATATTAATATATTAGACTTGTAATATATTAATAAATCACAAATAACCTTATTCTCAAAAATCCATCCTATCAAATTGCACTGGTGAAAGCAACCCAAAAGAACCATGCTACTATCAGGTTAAGTACATCCCAATTATAGTTATGGGATTAGACACCAAATCCAACCGTCTCCCACTTGGATAAGTCTAATAACTATAGCTGCCAATGTGACTTCAGGATCCGACTTAGCAATCATAAGCTTTCAAAAGCCACCGTCAACTCTGGCCCAGTCAGTGATACATCCTTTAGATAAGGGATCATATAATCCTCTTTTCTCAAGATATCAGCTAGACAAATACATGGATCAATGTCATACTTATTGTCCAGCAGTTTGTTTCCTGATTTCCGATTCGTCTGACATAGAACATAATGAACACATCAATTTATTTCTGACTGGGCTCGACAAATAAGTCAAAACATAATCATTGAGGGGACAAAGATATCACTTTTAATCCTCTTAGGATAAAAGGGATCAGATAAACTTCGACATGCTATGCTTGTACTAACTACTCATTAAATCATGTACAATGACACATTTTACAACATCAAGTTACTGATCCGTTTTCGTGCCATCAATGCGCAACTAACTCATAGTCAACAACTCATATATCTAGGTTTGAAGACTTATATGATGTTATCGTCTCAAGATCACTCGTGATAAATTCCATGAAGTGATTCAAGTGAGCGCGGGTTGATCCAATACTCAAATCTTATTTCAGGAGTACTCATGAATGGTGTAGCAAACCTGTTGCTATGCCTAACTCCTTAGACAATCCTACAAGCCAACTCATGACAGTCTTCTTTCATACCTAGTTCCAAAGTGTGAACTACTCTGGATGGTTTGAATAAATTTTGTTATTTTGGAAGTTAAAACATGCAAAGTGAAACAATAAAAAATAATTGACACAAGACAGTAACTTTACTTGTAAATAAAACTCCTTTTATTTAAACATCAAATGTCAATTACAATTTAGCTATTATAAGTTTCGGTTTATCTAGTCAATAAAACTAATATCATCATTTAGCCCAATGCCTCTCACATGCTGCAAGTGCTTAACCCTGGTCAGTCCCTTTGTAAGGGGATCTGCTAGGTTGTCCGCTGGCGACATCCTCTTCACCACGAGGTGCCCTTCTTCTACTTGATGTATTATAAAGTGGTACTTTCTGTCGATATTTCTGGATCTTCCATGATCTCTCGATTACTTGGTTAAGGCAACCGCCCCTTCATTATTGCAGAAAACCTCCACAGACTCCTTTATAGATGGAATAACTCCAAGGTCTCCGATGAAGTTTTTCAATCATATCACCTCCTTTGCTATTTCGCTTGCTGATATGTACTCTGATTCACATATTGAATTAACTATAGTATCTTGCTTGGAACTTTTCCATGTTACTGCTCCTCCATTCAGGGTAAATATCCAGCCTGACCGAGAGCAGAAATTATCTCTGTCGGTCTGGAAGCTCGCGTCACTATATCCTGTTACTCTCAAGTGATCACTCCCACCGAGGATAAGGACCTAGTCCTTAGTCCTCCGCAGGTACTTAAGAATATTCTTAACCGCAGTCCAATGGGCTTTACCAGGGTTCCCTTGATATCTGCTAACCATGCTCAAAGCAAAGGCCACATCAGGGCGAGTACAAGTCATAACATACATGATCGAACCAACTGCGGAAACATATGGTATATGAATCATTTCTTCTATCTCAGCCTTTGTACTCGAACTCTGAGTGTTACTCAGTTTGGTATTGCCTTGGATAGGTAAGTCACCTTTCTTGGAGTTCTCCTTGCCGAAACATTTCAACACCTTGTCCAAGTAGGTACTTTGACTAAGTCCTATTAGTCTTTTACTTATGTTTCCTAATATCCTTATCCCTAGGATATAAGCAGCTTCTCTGAGGTCCTTCATAGAGAAACTCTTCCCAAGCCAGGACTTGACCTCCTGTAAGGTTGGGATGTCATTTCCTATGAGCAGTATGTCATCGACATACAATACCAGAAAGCTCACTATACTCCCACTAGCTTTGACATAAACACAAGACTCCTCTTCTCTTATCGAAAATCCAAAGTCTTTGAATTTCTTATCAAAACAAAGATTCCATCTGCGAGATGTTTGTTTTAATCCATAAATGGATTTCTCAAGCTTACACACTCTTTTAGGGTACTTTACATTGACAAAAACCCTCTAGCTGACTCATATAAACATCTTCAGCCAACTTTCCATTAAGGAAAGAGGTTTTGACATCCATTTGTCATATTTCATAATCATGAAATGCATCTTTGTCTAGCATAACCCTTATAGATTTAATCTTCGCTACTGGTGAGAAGGTCTCATCATAGTCAACTCCCAAAGTTTGAGTAAAGCCCTTCGCAACCAGTCGCGCCTTATATGTGTGTACATTCTCGTCCATGTTTGTCTTCTTCTTGAAGATCCATTCGCAATCGAATGTCTTATGGCCCGGTACATTGTCAACCATGTTCCAAACTTGATTATCATACAAGGATTGATTCTCGCTGTCCACAACCTCTTTCCATTTAGCATACTCGGGGCCTGCCATGGCTTCCTTGTAGTTATTAGGTTCATCCAAATCTATCAGTGTGCTATCACTGATAAATGTGTCATCCTCAGATGTTATATGAAATCCATATAACACAGGTGGAACACTAACTCTATTAGAATGCCTCGGAGGTACGGACTTGTCAATTCGTTTAACCAGAGTTTCCTCCTCAGGTTGAGTGCTAGTGTTTAAGGTTCCTTCATCACTTAACTCTTGAAGATCTTCAAGGTTAATTTGCCTCCCACTGTCCTCTTGGCATATGAGTTCTCTCTCACGAAAGACTCCTCTCCTCGCAACGAAGACAACATTTTCACTCGGTCTATAGAAGAGATATCCAAAGGACATTTGTGGGTAGCCGATGAAAATACATCGCTCACTCCGAGGTTCGAGCTTGTCATGAGTCTCACATCTCACGAAAGCCTCGCAACCCTAAACTTTTATGTGGTCTAACGAGGGAACCTTCCCAGTCCACATCTCATGAGGTGTTTTGGAAACCTTTTTGGTATGGACTAGATTAAGGATATGGGCGGCAGTCTCTAAGGCATACCCCCAGAATAAGATAGGTAACGAAGCTCGACTCATCATGGAACGAACCATGTCTAGAAAGGTTCTATAGCGCCTCTCAGCCACATCATTAAGTTGTGCTATTCTAGGTGGGGTCAATTGTGAAAAAATTCTACATTCCTTAAGATAGTCAAGGAACTCGATAATAAGATACTCTCCTCCACGATCGGATCGCAACATCTTTATCTTCCTGCCCAATTGATTCTACACTTATTGCTTAAACTATTTGAGCTTTTCAAAAGTTTATGACTTATGCTTGATTAAGTAGATATAGCCATACCTATTGTAATCATTAGTAAAAGTCACATAGAAGCTATTAGCATCCCTTGTGGCGGTTTTGAAGGGTCCGCACAGATCAGTGTGTATGAGATCCAACAGACCTTTACCCCTTTCACAAGTGCCAGTGAAGGGTGACTTGGTCATCTTTCCAAGTAAACAAGATTCGCAGGTTTTATCCAACTTGAAGTCGAATGAGTCCAAAACTCCATCCTTTTGAAGTTGGGCTATGCCCTTCTTGTTGACATGTCCAAGACGACAATGCCACAAGCATGCTTTATCCAAATCATTGGAAGAATCAATGTGTAACACATTATTTCCTTGGTTTTCTACAACATTCACAGTTTCATATACACTATTTCAAGGTAATACTTCAAAATAAAATACACCATTGTAATAAGCATTAATACCACCAATTTCATAATTAAAAGAAAAGGTAAAACATTGTTTGTACAAACTGTGAAAGGAAATAATATTTCTCACCATATCGGTCGAGTAACAACAAGTATTCAAATCTAAATCTAAACCATTAATAAGCAATAAAGAATACACTTCAATCTTGGTCACAGACGACATTTTCCTATTTCCCATGATTAAGTTTAACTTCCCGTGCTCCACATCCCTACTTCTTTTTAGTCCCTGCAAATAAGAACAAATATAAATTCCACAACCTATATCAAGGACCGATGAATTAACATGTTGTAACAACCCGAAGTTGTTCATCGCCAAAACCTGTTCTACCCGAAAAATTCACCGTTATCAAATTCGTTCCGTGTTCACTTTGGATTGAATTATTTAAACTTATATGTTTATTATAATTTAATGAGTGTCCAAACCCCTTTGGAATTCATGAAATTAACCCAAAAGTGTTTATTTCAAAAAGTTAGAAACATTCCCGCCGGGTTACGGTAACTTAATCGGGTGCGACCAAAAGCCCCGTTTAATGTCGGTATCGGGTAGAATTCCACCATGTCCAAGTTTTAGGACCTTTATAAACGTGTTTAAGCACCCATTTGAAGCTTTTTCTTCCTCTCTCCACTCTCTCTCTAACCTCTCTCCTAAAATCCAAGTTTAAGGGTCCAAATCATCAATTTTAGGCTCCAAATCTTTGAGGTACTTTCCCTAGCTTGTTATGTAACCTCCCTAGCCTTCAAATTCAAGTTCAACACATGGATTAGGACCACATTCATGAGTTTATGGCCCTGGAACGATCCTAGGCCGTAAACTCATATAAAATGGGTTTTGGAGCACAAAAACCCTTCCTAAACACAATTGGACCTTAGATATGGCTAGATGGCTTCATGGAATGGACTTATAACGTTTTAAACATGGATTTTGAGACATTTGAAGGAGTTTACGGTCATGGCACATGTTTGGGCCGTAAACTCATATATATGGGGTTTTTATGACCTTAAACCCTTCCAAAACCTCAACAAGACATGGATATGACTTCTAGAATAATTGCTTTAGCCTTGGAACACTTTAAACATAATTTTTGGGGGAATTATATGAGTTTACGGCCAAGGCTTGTGCTTGAGCCGTAAACTCCTTAAAAATGGGTGTAAATTCAATTTCAAGGTGTTAGAAAGCCATCCAACACCACCAAAAGCCTTGGAATAAATCATAGGACCAACCAAAAATAGTTTAAGGACCTTAAACACATCAAAACCACACATTTGAGAGTTTACGGCCATAGAACGTGCCCCGTGGCCGCAAACTCCTAAAAGTGTGTCAAATGGTGCACAAAATTCACTTCTAGGCTTGTGGGAATTTTTAGAATCACATGTGATTGATTTTAAGACCTTAAAAACACTTATTCAAGAGGATATGAGAGTTTACGGCCATAGACCCCATGATTAGGCCGTAAACTCCCTTAAGTGTTGTATTTGATGATTTTAATTCAATCCAAGCTTTAGGTAAAATTATTCCAAGCATTTCCCAAGTGTCCATATCCATTTGTGACCCATTAAACACCATAAACCACCCTACCAAGAGTTTACGGCCGTAAACTCATGGGGAATGGGTGTTATGGCCGAAAACTCCATTTAGAAGTTTAATCTTGGGGAGTAAACTCATTTCCTAAGTCCCTCGCATCATTAAATGTCCTTAAACGCCACCCGAGTCCCTCCAAACACTTGTATCGGAGTGTTTTCGCGAGTTGAAGTAATTGTCCTTATCAAATAATCAATCTAGGTCCTAATTAGATACAAATGTGTATCTTTACATTATACTTAGGAACCTCGTGCGTTTGCAAGCCCCGGACCAACGTTTAGCATCCGAAATCGTCACATTTCTCGTTCGGTGAGTTCATACCCCTACCCCCTTTTCCGTGTTTTTCAATGTTTTCAGGGGAGGAATACAAGCAAACTACAAATGTTTTTGAATTATAACATTGATGTGTTTCAAATAGTATCTGGCAAACTTATAAACACTTTTACTCCTTATGTATTATGCTGAGCATAAGGAATGATTTATCAATTACAACTAAATGGATTTTAGTTAAGAAAATAACCAAACTAATCAAATTATTATGGGAATAATTTGGGGTTCTATAGTTCTCCTTATATCATGTACTGATATCTATATAAAGTTATTAGATAAACTATGTCTGATTCAGTTTATCTCCGTATCATTTGAATGTATTGCTAGATAGTTTCATTGTATGTATCTATTTTCACTGTATTATGTTTCATAATCTTTGTATGTTTGATATCGTATGAGAATCCTGTGAATAGTTTAGTACTAGTTTGTGAGTAGTCACTACCCTTATGGATGATCAGTAAATCCTCCCCGGAAGTGTAACCAGAGTCTCCTGGAGGGAGAGCGAGGAATTTGTGAATAGATCTATTCGGGAATGACAATCCCACACCTTAACTGCTAGCTACAGTTAGGCGGGCACGCCTGGGGTGACAAATTTCTGGATATCATTCGACGTCTGACAAGCGTCAAGGAGGTCTCGTTGTCGTATTAGCATGGTTACCCGACTCACAACATGTATTAATATAAGTTTATTCACAGTATCATTTTGACTTTGTTTCGATTCCGTATCTACTTTTTATATGGTATCTATAACTTGTACGGGATGTTTGCCCCATGATTTTTAACTATATCTTATACAGGTTAGTAATCCCATGGTTTTGTATCTATAACTTGTACAGGATGTTTGCCCCATGGTTTTTAACTATATCTTATACGGGATAGTAATCCCATGGTTTTGGATCTATAACTATTACGGGATAGTAATCCCATGGTTTACACCTATATCTTGTCCGGGATAGTGATCCCATGGTTTTCAATCTATATTTATTTCGGGATAGTAATCCCATGATTTCGATCTATATCAAGTATGGGATGATAATCCCATGGTCTAAATCTATATCTTGTCCGGGATAGTAATCCCATGGTTCCCAATCTATATTTTCATATGTGTCAAACTATCTTATATCTCGTTCGGGATAGTGATCCTAAGATTTTCAATATATAGTTTTGTGTATTAAACTATACTCTGTGTTATTCAATCTTGCATTTAGGAAAATATAGGATTTTCCTGGGGTAAAATACATCACATAATCGAATTGGTAACAAATGATAACTAAACTAACTTTACATAAGAAAATATGGGATTTTCTTGGATAACAAACCTTTTCGGAAAACTAAAGGAAACCGATACATTTTCATAAAACAAAACCGCTTATGAACTCACCAGCTTTATGCTGATTTTCAAACCGCTTGTATTATCAGGTCCAAGTTAGACAGGTACCCGGTGATCTCTTTTGGTGAAGACGGATTGCGTGGAAGACTCGTCTCGTTTTGTTCATATGATATATGTATAACTTTTGTACAATTTACTTTTGAAACAAATGTAAACTTTCATATATATATATATATATATATATATATGTAATGGTTGTTTACTGTGATTACTATGTACATTGGATTTGATACACAACGTGGAGTCCACCCCGGAAATGTTTCCGCCTTTGATTTTCGGGGTGTGACAGATTGCTATCAGAGCCCTTGTTTATAGTGAACGGAGTATACCAAACCTTACATGGTATAAAACTATAAACATTAAAGGGTCTAAGTGCGCTGAATTAAAAGTATCTTCAAAACTATAAGTATTTTCAAAAGTATACAAGTATACCGAGCCGTCGAAATCCGTAACTACAAGTACAACAAAACATAAGTAAATGGGTGTTGTACACTGCGCTTAAACCTGGGCAGCTATGTAGTCGTGTCTAGGATCAATATAGCCTGGCCAACTATATTCATTCGAGACACGGCCAACATGTGTTTGGGAGTGACTGTGGTACGCAGCATGCCTAAAACTTACCTAATACCCAAACAATGAGTCGTCATTGCAACGAGACAAGAAATACTATGGGAGTATTTCTCGAGCCAATCCTTCGTAGAAAATCCTCGTATACGCGATGTTACTTGACCATTCCTCTAGCGATAAAATGTTCTGTCTTGATAACTCTTTCCTGCTTTATCGCTTAGTATAATGCTATATCTGTCTTGATGAGATATCCCCTGTTCCATATCTCTTGATTCAATTCAGAGGACTTATGATCCTCTCTTTCCTGATCTTTTTAGATCAAGATGCCTCCAAGAAAGAGACCCAACTCAAAGAACAACAGTAATCCTTCTCCGCCACCACCTCCTCCTCAATTTGATCTCACATCACTTCAGACAGTTCTGACTGCCGCAATGGTGGCAGCCATGTCACAAATGAATCCCGAAGGCTCCGGAGGTGGTCCCCAACCCCAAAACCCAGAAGACAGACAGGAACACCAAAGAAGGGGTTCCTATAAAGACTTCATGAACGCGAAACCCACAACCTTCGATGGCACTGGAGGTGTCATTTCCCTGACCCGATGGTTCGAGAAAATCGAATCAATCTTCGAAATATGTGCCTGTTCGGAGTCTGACAAGGTAAAGTTTGCCGCCTGCACCTTCCTTGATAAAACTCTGACTTGGTGGAACGGCCGAGTCAAACCCTTAACTTTACCAGTAGCAAATTCCATGGGATGGGAAGCTATAAAGGAGCTTCTTCTTGTAGAGTATTGCCCTCGGGGCGAAATACAGAAGCTAGAACACGAACTCTGGAACCTTAAGATGAAGGGTTCCAACATAGCCGCTTATACCTCAAGATTCGATGACCTGGCATTACTCTGTCCTGGAATGGTTACCCTGGAGAGTAAAAAGATCGAGAGGTTCATCTGGGGATTGACCCAGCCAACAAAAGGGAATGTCTTGGCTGCGAAGCCAGACACCTACGACAGCGCTAAATGTCTTGCGAAAATCTTGATCGATCACGAAGACAACTCTGATGAGCAAGCTACCACTCCTGAGCCACACACAAGTGGAGGTGGAAGTAAAAAGAAATTTTGGAACAAGCGGAAGGCCCAAACTACACAGGGATCATCTAAGAAACAACAAACAGTAGCAGTCCATGCTGCTACTGCCCCTATTGCTGTTTCGGCTGTTGGTTCCACAACCCAAACTCCTACCAGTGGATACACTGGTACCCTTCCTTGGTGTGGTAAGTGCAGCTACCATCACCGCATTCCTGGTCCATGTCGCGAAAGGATCTGTGACAACTGTGGCAAGAAGGGCCATCTTGCTCGAACTTGCAGAAAACCAGCCAAATCAACGAACCAATCATCCGGAGCGGGAATCAGTCCAGCCTGCTACAATTGTGGTGAAGCAGGGCACTTCAAAAGGAATTGCCCCAAAGCAGCTACAACCACTATTCCCTCTGTCGCCGCAGGTATACTTCTCTTTGATAATTCTTATACCTTCAACTCTTTTCGATTCCAGTACAAAGAGGGAAACCTGTTATCTATCTATTCGAACATTTTCTAAGCTCAATCCTTCGTATGTGATGGAAATGTGTATCATCGAGACGACTAACCAGTGAGATATAGAACACTAACTTCGCACCTATAGATTAAATCCTAAGTCCAGAGGACTATTCTGTTCTATTCGATTAAATGGGAAAATTTTCACGAAATGCTTTGATGCTATGTTTAACATGGAATGAATGAGCCTCATTCATGTTGTTATCTTGGTTTCGAAAGGGTCGCCTGTCTAGATCTTTTCCTCGACCGGACTCTCATTCAGCATCAAACCTTCATATTGTTTCATGCTTTAAAACTCAAAGGTTTTTCCTGATATGAATTACCACACATCCCTCGTTTCTGTGATCATTGAGAAACGGGAAGTTAGCAGCTCTTTCTTCTAAATGTCTGTCCCGAAGGGTTCCCGGGAATTTCATTTGAACGTCTAAGTTTAGTCCCACCTCAGACCTTTCGAGATCTTCGTAGAAATTGATTCTGCAATCTTCAGATTTCGGATGCCTTCAGAGCCTGGTAACATCTATCCAGTACATCACGTCTCGAATCCTTAGAATTACCTACCCAACAAAACCCTAGTGATTTTTTTTGAGGAAACCGAAGTCGTTCAGGGTTGGAACCTCCATGGGAGAATCAATTAACATCATAGATTGAGAGAGAGTCAAGGTATGAAACAAAGACACGTCCCGATAGTGAGAATTCGCTAGAACGCCCAGTAGAGACCTGATTCCACTTGAGAAAGTGAAGATCTGAAGCAACAAATCCATTCGTGTCTCATTCCAAATTCATGATCTATATCTTATTCTTTGAATTTCGGGATGAAATTCCCTCTAACGGGGGGATAATGTAACAACCCGAAGTTGTTCATCGCCAAAACCTGTTCTACCCGAAAAATCCACCGTTATCAAATTCGTTCCGTTTTCACTTTGGATTAAATTATTTAAACTTATATCTTTATTATAATTTAATGAGTGTCCAAACCCCTTTGGAATTCATGAAATTAACCCAAAAGTGTTTATTTCAAAAAGTTAGAAACGTTCCCGCCGGGTTACGGTAACTTAATTGGGTGCGACCAAAAGCCCCGTTTAATGTCGGTATCGGGTAGAATTCCACCGTGTCCAAGTTTTAGGACCTATATAAACGTGTTTAAGCACCCATTTGAAGCTTTTTCTTCCTCTCTCTACTCCCTCTCTAACCTCTCTCCTAAAATCCAAGTTTAAGGGTCCAAATCATCAATTTTAGGCTCCAAATCTTTGAGGTACTTTCCCTAGATTGTTATGTAACCTCCCTAGCCTTCAAATTCAAGTTCAACACATGGATTAGGACCACATTCATGAGTTTACGGCCCTGGAACGATCCTAGGCCGTGAACTCATATAAAATGGGTTTTGGAGCACAAAAACCCTTCCTAAACACAATTGGACCTTAGTTATGGCTAGATGGCTTCATGGAATGGACTTATAACGTTTTAAACATGGATTTTGAGACATTTGAAGGAGTTTATGGCCATGGCACATGTTTGGGCCGTAAACTCATATATATGGGGTTTTTATGACCTTAAACCCTTCCAAAACCTCAACAAGACATGGATATGACTTCTAGAATAATTGCTTTAGCCTTGGAACACTTTAAACATAATATTTGGGGGACATATATGAGTTTACAGCCAAGGCTTGTGCTTGAGCCGTAAACTCCTTAAAAATGGGTGTAAATTCAATTTCAAGGTGTTAGAAAGCCATCCAACACCACCAAAAGCCTTGGAATAAATCATAGGACCAACCAAAAATAGTTTAAGGACCTTAAACACATCAAAACCCCACATTTGAGAGTTTATAGCCATAGAACATGCCCCATGGCCGTAAACTCCTAAAAGTGTGTCAAATGGTGCACAAAATTCATTTCTAGGCTTGTGGGAATTTTTAGAATCACATGTGATTGATTTTAAGACCTTAAAAACACTTATTCAAGAGGATATGAGAGTTTACGGCCATAGACCCCATGCTTAGGCTGTAAACTCCCTTAAGTGTTGTATTTGATGATTTTAATTCAATCCAAGCCTTAGGTAAAATTATTCCAAGTATTTCCCAAGTGTCCATATCCATTTGTGACCCATTAAACACCATAAACCACCCCACCATGAGTTTACGACCGTAAACTCATGGGGAATGGGTTTTATGGCCGAAAAATCCATTTAGAAGTTTACTCTTGGGGAGTAAACTCATTTCCTAAGTCCCTCGCATCATTACATGTCCTTAAACGCCACCGGGTCCCTCCAAACACTTGTATCGGAGTGTTTTCGCGAGTTGAAGTAATTGTCCTTATCAAATAATCAATCTAGGTCCTAATTAGATACAAATGTGTATCTTTACATTATACTTAGGAACCTCGTGCGTTTGCAAGCCCCGGACCAACATTTAGCATGCGAAATCGTCACATTTCTCATTCGGTGAGTTCATACCCCTACCCCCTTTTCCGTGTTTTTCAATGTTTTCAGGGGAGGAATACAAGCAAACTACAAATGTTTTCGAATTATAACATTGATGTGTTTCAAATAGTATCTGGCAAACTTATAAACACTTTTACTCCTTATGTATTATGCTGAGCATAAGGAATGATTTATCAATTACAACTAAATGGATTTTAGTTAAGAAAATAACCAAACTAATCAAATTATTATGGGAATAATTTGGGGTTCTATAGTTCTCCTTATATCATGTACTGATATCTATATAAAGTTATTAGATAAACTATGTCTGATTCAGTTTATCTCCGTATCATTTGAATGTATTGCTAGATAGTTTCATTGTATGTATCTATTTTCACTGTATTATGTTTCATAATCTTTGTATGTTTGATATCGTATGAGAATCCTGTGAATAGTTTAGTACTAGTTTGTGAGTAGTCACTACCCTTATGGATGATCAGTAAATCCTCCCCGGAAGTGTAACCAGAGTCTCCTGGAGGGAGAGCGAGGAATTTGTGAATAGATCTATTCGGGACTGACAATCCCACACCTTAACTGCTAGCTACAGTTAGGCGGGCACGCCTGGGGTGACAAATTTCTGGATATCATTCGACGTCTGACAAGCATCAAGGAGGTCTCGTTGTCGTATTAGCATGGTTACCCGACTCACAACATGTATTAATATAAGTTTATTCACAGTATCATTTTGACTTTGTTTCGATTCCGTATCTACTTTTTATATGGTATCTATAACTTGTACGGGATGTTTGCCCCATGATTTTTAACTATATCTTATACAGGATAGTAATCCCATGGTTTTGTATCTATAACTTGTACAGGATGTTTGCCCCATGGTTTTTAACTATATCTTATACGGGATAGTAATCCCATGGTTTTGGATCTATAACTATTACGGGATAGTAATCCCATGGTTTACACCTATATCTTGTCCGGGATAGTGATCCTATGGTTTTCAATCTATATTTATTTCGGGATAGTAATCCCATGATTTCGATCTATATCAAGTACGGGATGATAATCCCATGGTCTAAATCTATATCTTGTCCGGGATAGTAATCCCATGGTTCCCAATCTATATTTTCATATGTGTCAAACTATCTTATATCTCGTTCGGGATAGTGATCCTAAGATTTTCAATATATAGTTTTGTGTATTAAACTATACTCTGTGTTATTCAATTTTGCATTTAGGAAAATATGGGATTTTCCTGGGGTAAAATACTTCACATAATCGAATTGGTAACAAATGATAACTAAACTAACTTTACATAAGAAAATATGGGATTTTCTTGGATAACAAACCTTTTCGGAAAACTAAAGGAAACCGATACATTTTCATAAAACAAAACCGCTTATGAACTCACCAGCTTTATGCTGATTTTCAAACCGCTTGTATTCTCAGGTCCAAGTTAGACAGGTACCCGGTGATCTCTTTTGGTGAAGACGGATTGCGTGGAAGACTCGTCTCGTTTTGTTCATATGATATATGTATAACTTTTGTACAATTTACTTTTGAAACAAATGTAAACTTTCATATATATATATATATATATATATATATATATATATATATATATATATATATATATATATATATATGTAATGTAATGGTTGTTTACTGTGATTACTATGTACATTGGATTTGATACACAACGTAGAGTCCACCCCGGAAATGTTTCCGCCTTTGATTTTCGGGGTGTGACAGATTGGTATCAGAGCCCTTGTTTATAGTGAATGGAGTATACCAAACCTTACATGGTATAAAACTATAAACATTAAAGGGTCTAAGTGCTCTGAATTAAAAGTATCTTCAAAACTATAAGTATTTTCAAAAGTATACAAGTATACCGAGCCGTCGAAATCCGTAACTACAAGTACAACAAAACATAAGTAAATGGGTGTTGTACACTGCGCTTAAACCTGGGCAGCTATGTAGTCGTGTCTAGGATAGACATCTGAAAAAGAACAAAGTTTAGAATATATGAGAATCCTTAATATTACACCCAACATGAAATATTAAGGCTACACTACTAAAAAAAGGCCTTTTACGACGCTCATTGCGCGTCGTAAAACGCTCAGACGACGCGCAAATGCGTGTCAAGGAAGGCCCTGTTATAAAGAGAGACGACGCGCATTTACGACGCGCATTTATGACGCGCATTTACAACGCGCGGTTACGACAAGCATTGCGTATCAAGGAAGGCCCTGTCATAAAGGAAGATGACACGCATTCGCGTGTCGTAACCTTACGACGCGCACGTTAATGACACGCAATGCGTATCAAGAAAGCCCCTGTCAAGAAAGGCCATGTCATAAATGAAGATGACACACATTTTTGCGTATCATAAATTTAAATGTTTAAAAAAAAAATTATTTATAGATTTACTTATTTTCAAATTAAATTTGTATTTAATGTTTCATAATAGAAATTAAAATATAATATACAAAAAATAGAATCCATTGCATCAATTTAATGTCATACAAATAATCGTTCCATGGAAAGAGGTTTTCCTAACTATATAACCTAATACTACATTGTTATTAAGGAACACCTTCTTCTTTCTACTTCTTATTGTTATGTTTCTGTTTCCGCATGATACCTATTTTCATCGTCAACACATTAGTATTCAGAAAGGCTTCAAGCATCATCAATCTATGTTATAAAATATTAAAATTTAATACACATGTAGTAACATACATTTTTCCAAGAATCCAAAGTTCAATATAACCAATTAATGAATAACTTGAAATACGATCTGGGGTTGAATGATGTACATCATGAACCAACACAACACAACAGATATGATAGTTACCTTGAATTGCAAAGTGCTGTTAATGGCATCACTTATAAGCTCCCGGTTGGACCCATATCATGAACCAACACAACAAGTTCCTGATGAGACAACACACATTTTATAAAATCAAGAATTTCCCTATGTACCACAATTAATATCTCGAGAGTTATAGAATTTCATGTCAATTTTGGTGAAATTTTGAAATGGATAAACAAGCTTTTCAATCTATCACTATACAGTTTTTGATCAACCAATTCATAATACAATAAAAATAGTACCAAAGATTGATTAATTTAATCAAGTCTTTAAAAAATGGTGCAACACTTACTATTCGTGAAAGCAAGGAATGAAGAGCATGCTCAAATTCATGGAAAAGGGTATCCACGTCAGAGTGGTTAAGTCTCACGATTGATGAATTATGGGGCTTTGAGAAGTTGCAAACAACGACAATCACCTTCACAATAATAATCAACAAAAACATTTCATCACTTTTTTTCTATTCTTGGTAATGGAATACAATAATAATTCCTGCAATTTGCCCTTAATGAACAAAACAAAATATATTGTAATAACAACTTACTGGCAACTGGTATTCTGTTTTGGAAACTGTACGCCCTCCTCTTATGGCAAAATGAGCACAACCAGGATACTTCCCCTGTCTACAATTTAAATCAAGGTATATATACCCCAAATCCCCCTTAAATGCATTTAATAACAAAACAAACAACAGTTAATTATATTTTTGGTCCCTTAATTTTTGCAATTTTGGTCTTATTTGAAGTTTTTGGTATATGTTTCAAGAAAATGACTATATTTTTGGGGCCAAAGTTGAAAACAATCAGGTATTACTTGGAACAAGGATCAAAAAAGTTATAAGAACCTCAAAGGATGACCAAAACTGCAAGAGAAAACTTTTGGGACCAAATTGAAAAAATAAGCCATATTCAGAGACCAAACATTTAATTTACACGATAAAACAAAATTGGGAATATTCATATAAATGGATATGTACCTCATCAGGATGATGAAGGGCAACTGGTATTCTGTTTTGGAAACTTTTGGGACCCTTTTTGACATTTTTACCCTTCAACTGGTTGTTGTTTTTCTTGCCCACCACAAGCTTTGAGTTTTTTGCATTGGTCAACTCCCTTGCCTGCACTTTAGGTGGTCTTCCCCTGCGTTCTAATTTCTTGAAAAGCGCCATGTCATCAGTCAGATGTAATGATGTAGATTCACCTTGTGTCTTAGGAGGTCTTCCACGATGTTTTTGCTTCTTCTGTGGTTGACCAGTCTGTTGAATGTTTACATTGACTTCTTTGAGCTCAGTTTGGTCGAAGGAAATTCCCATATGTTGACTCAATCACACACATTGTTCCCTCAGCAACCACCCTTTACAATGATACAGCAGCAGCAGCAACACGTGTTGCAGAGCCAACTTGGCATTCAGGCCCCACGAAGCGGAAGTGGGACCAGCATGGAAGGTCAAGGATGTGGAGTTTTTCCTAATTTCAGCTTTGGGGAAGTAGCATCCTCACAGCAGCAACCAGCTCCCTGCAGTAAAGTGATTGCAATAAGTATAAAGGATTTGGTTGGTCGGCAAATAAGTACAAGAATAGTACCTCTGGGAGGAATCGATAGCAGCAATAACACTGATCATAAAAACAGCTTGCATGAAATTTAAAAGGTCAACAGAAGCATACATATCCCCACCAAAGAAAAATCAGTCCAAAAACTTGATAACTATTACACATCTTCTACACAAATTTGCCTTTGTAGTGCCTCACTAAAAATTAAATCAGTTAGATAAGAAAAAAGAACATGTGGTGAATATTTTTCACAAGAAATGACGTTCAATAAAATTTAAAAGGATTTAAATACCTCCAACTCAATTTTCTCACTATGCAGGGCAAGATACAAAAGGGTTACAATGATGGTTTCCATGATAGGGCGTGGTTGATGACCAGCAGCTAAAACCTCATTGGCTTTAACGACCTTATCCTTAAATAACACCACCAATTTTACACTAAAATTTGACCTGGAAAATGGAGAAACATAATCAGGCCACATATAGCAGTCAGTACCTTAGTTGGCTGAAGCTTAACATCAGAAAGCCTATCAACCATGTTGTCCAGTGATATAACCTGCAATACCACATATCAATGAAAAAATTAGACAAAAGAAATATCTATTGTCACTATATATTTACAGGAGAGTACCATCTCAGAAAACCCTTGACAATAGACCAAAACCCTACCCGCTTCAAGGTTCAAGACCATTCAACCACAGCTCAGACATTAAATAACAAATAAACTGTGAATAAAATCTCAAATGTGGATATTTTACTTGATAACCGGATGAAGACGCAATGATAATAGTTGACATGAAGTTGAATTTCAGACCATCGATATGCTGAAACAGTGAAAAAGGAAATACTAAGCGGCTATGGAAGGGATAGAGGAGAGAGAATGAAGAAGATTTTGCGTTTTTGCTTCGTGATGATGCGAATATTTTATGGATTGAGCACCACCTGTAAGAAAATTAGGCGGGATTTTGCAAATTAGTTCCATGAACCAAGAGTTGGATTAAGAGGGGAAGAAGCAGAGGGATAGAGATGATGAATTCGAGATTGAGATGATGAATTCGAGAGATGGAGATGAAGAAGCCCTTTTTCTCCTCACACTGTTTTCTAATTTCACTACTAGAAAACAGCCTGATGCTTAGGGTAGGGAGGGATAGAGATGATGAATTCGAGATTGAGATGAATTCGAGAGGTGGTGCTCATTGTTTGCGTTTTTTCTCCTCACACTGTTGGCGAGTATTCTCAATAACAGCAAAGAGATGAAGAAGATGAAATTACAGCAACGATGAAGTAGATGAACGGAAATCAGAAGCCCTTTTTCTTGATTGAGATGATGAATTCGAGAGATGGAGATGAAATCGTAACCTTCGATCTTTGATTGAGAAGTTGCACAACAGTGTGAGGAGAATCAAAGATGCGTGAAAATGCTTAGGGCAGGGAGGGTAGCGAGCTTTTCTAATTTTTTGGCTTTTCTTTTCCCGCTTGTAACTAAGGAACGCGCGTTCATTAAAATTATAAAGCGACACATATAGAGGGCACGCATTTAAGGTACAACGCCCTCCGTGTTTTTATTTTTTTCTTTTGACACTAATTTAAAGGCACACAATAATGCGTGACCTAAATCCTTAAATTTTCTGAAGAGATGACACTTTTTTAATGTCACTCTCGTTTGCGTAACATATATTAATGAGTGTCGTAATTTGCGCGTCGTAAAAGGCTATTTTTCTAGTAGTGCTAGGACCCAACACAATATTCTACACTTACGAAGAGGGATGCCGTAATCATATTGTAAAATATCTAAAGGTAGGTAAATGACGATTTACCAATTTCCACCATGAAAAAATGAAATAGTGTATTAAGTTTTAATTGGTTTGAAATTCCTATATCTTTGAGATTCATTAAATTTTCAATGACATGTTTAAATCTTGATTGTGCCCTTTAAGTTTGTGACTGGATGTCGAGGATCACAGACAAGGTGTGAATAACCATGCAAATTAACTGGGTACACCAAATGTTACAAATCAACTAATCAATGTGCCGGTTAACCACACACGCTCCATTGATCTATGATTAACACCAAGCTACCCTTTGCCACATATTGTCAGTCCCAAATTAGGGTGTCGGTTAACCACACACGCTCCACTAACGACTTAATAAGGTGCAAAGTGTAATTTTATTGATTAGCACAATTTTCACATTTCTCCTAAAGTAATTAAGATTGAGAATTTAATAAAAGTCTAGTTACTTTATATTTATCGTTATACTTTTAATGAGGGAGAATTAGTGTCCTATCCTACCCGTTCATCTAACGACCCTCCACCAGTCATGGAAGCTGTGAGTGAGAGTAGACATCCATTAAACCACCATTTTATAGGCAGTAACCTTATACCCCCTCCCCCTATAGACCAGCTTCGTGAATGAGGCATACTAATGGTAAGACTGACTTGCTCTTATATATATATATATATATATATATATATATATATATATATATATATATATATATATATATTAAACTTATAATACTATAAAGTATAAGGGTTGAATTTTAACTTTTAAAACTCTAGGGATTGGAATTAAAGTTTCATTTAATGAGAGACTTTGCAAATTCCAAAACTTGAGGGCAAGTTATAGAGGTCATTAAACATCAATTAGATCATTTTTTCTAACAACTAAATTATCACATAATTCATGATCTAACTAAACTCATAAACAAGACAATTCTAAATCAACAATTTATAAAAACAACTTGGTTTAAAATATAAAGAAAAATTATTTTAAAATTTTTGACAATTATCTTGTGGTTGGATGAGTACAAGCACTACCATATTATAAAAAAAACATTTCCAATGATCCAAAACAGTTTGTGGTAGTGTTCCAAATCCAAACCAGGCCAATAAACTCGAAATTCTGCACACAGAGCCTTCAACTTGTCGAGTGCATGAACTGACTTGGCGAGTTGCTCTATTACTGAGTGGACTCGTCAAGTCTATTTATGGAATCAACGAGTTCACCAGTCAGAGACCAGAATTTTGACTTTTTCAGCTTTGAAAAACAAGTGAGTTGTTGGGTTATGAGCATTCTAAGATTCCTAAGTGTACATGCAACCTTAAATACCTTGGATCTATGTTTTCTCTATTATACATGCAAATATGAATATTTCAATGTATTATCCAAACTAGCATACAAAAACATTGATTCATATGGAATAATATAAGTTAAAAGATATACCTTTTGATGTAGCTTGATTCCACAAGTGTGACACCTCAAATGGTTCACACAACACCAAATACACTTATAATAACTTGAGAGAAATGAGACACTTCATGAAATCGATTTATCCTCACCATTCCTTCATAGTGACCGATTTTTGGGAGGAATAAGATGTTTATATAATGTATCACAATTAGGGTTACACCATGTAAACCCTAATTGTCATTGCCTTTCATTTCGATGATCCATGGGTACAAAAACACCATGGACAATCCTATGGGTTTTAGCCCAACTTGATAATCTATGGAGCATTAGCCCACTATACAAGTATGGATGACTTACACAATCAATCAATATATTTAATTAGTCTCCTTTTTATCACTTAATTAATTCTAAATTAATTTTTGATCAATACTAATTAAATAATCTTATTAATATATTAGAAATTATAATATATATTAATAAACCTTAAGTGTTATTTCTCTTATTTTAGTCTATCCAAATGCATGATGCCATGCAACCCAAATGGACCATGCCAATTGGGTCAAGTACATACCAAATATAGTTATGGACTTAGACACTAATCCAACATGAGCATCAAATATAATGGAAAACAATCCTAGGCTTTGATACCACTGTTGGGTTTTGAGCACTATAACACTCCTATGGTGCACATGCAATCCTAAATGGTTTGGATCTATGTTTTCTCTAATTATACCTGCATTTTGTTTATCCAAAGCATTCACCCTAGCTAGCATACAATTGAAGCTATATAACAAAACTTAGTTTGGATGCTTACCTCTTGAGTAAGGTAGAGTTCTTGACCTTTGATACCACTGTTGGGTTTTGAGCACTATAACACTCCTATGGTGCACATGCAATCCTAAATGGTTTGGATCTATGTTTTCTCTAATTATACCTGCATTTTGTTTTTCCAAAGCATTCACCCTAGCTAGCATACAATTGAAGCTATATAACAAAACTTAGTTTGGATGCTTACCTCTTGAGTAAGGTAGAGTTCTTGACCTTTGAAAGCTTGAGCACCTCAAGTGCGATGCCTCTAATGGTTCACAAACACCAATATGCAATAGGGGGCTTTAAGAGAATATGTTACTTGACTTTAAAGAGGGTGTAGCCGATTTTGGCTTATGGGGTCACTCTTTATAATGTGGCAAATGATAGGGTTACACTTTGTAAACCCTAATAACCTATGACTTTCCACATTCTCATGCTCCATGGGTTTAACCTCCATGGACTATCCATGGATTAGTTTAGCCAATAATCATGGATCATTGGCCCACATTACAAGAATAATTGATTTACATAATCAATCCAAATATATTTAATTAGTCTCCTTTGATCACAAAATTAGTTCCAAATTAATTCTTGATCAATACTAATTAAATAATATTAATATATTAGACTTGTAATATATTAATAAATCACAAATAACCTTATTCTCAAAAATCCATCCTATAAAATTGCAATGGTGAAGGCAACCCAAAAGGACCATGCTACTATCAGGTCAAGTTCATCACAGTTATATTTATGGGCTTAGAAACCAAATCCAATAGTTACAAGCTATTGAATCGGAGAAATAGAGACAAATTGTAACGTCCCAAAAAATAAGAGGTAAAAGTTTCATTTTTAATACAATCAAAAGATATATTATCTTTTATTCAAACATTTAAAAGTATTTCATAATATAACAGTCATCATAGTATAATCCCAAAATCATCACAATGTAGACACATGGGTGCATGTGCTGCGATCAAGCCAGGCCTTTTCCTTTCGAACCGGTAGTGCCTGAAAGCATAACCATAAAAACCGTAAGCATAAACATAAGTAAGTTCCCCAAAATACCACATACCATACATACCATTGGGCCTAGCCCCCACATTGAGCCCAAATGTTATGCGTGTCAAACCCAACAAATAATAGGGGTACAACTGACTCCAAATACACCGCTTTAATGCATTAAAAAGTAGTATAAGGCAAGCAGGGTGGAACCACAGAGACACGGGATAAAAGTCTATACCTCTTTGCGCAAGGTACTTTGGTCACAAAGGGGGATTTGTTTGCAAAAGTGAAATAATAAAATAACAATCTACTTTAAAAGCATGCACAAAATGAAATAAACTTGTAAACAATTTGATTGAATGGTCCTAGTTTTAGTTCTCAATGTTGTTGTTCAACTTGATTATGACTTGATGTAATTCATGATTGTTATTCTAAGTTGGTACTGAAAGATATTAACACGCTTTAATTCCTCTCGTTTGTCAAATTATCAAACCAAAACACGCTATTTGACTATACCTAACTTTAATAATTCAACCTAAACACTCTCTTAGATTGCATTGAAAAACTGCATTAAGTCTTGTATAAGTGTAATGCTCCATTCATGGTACGTACTTAATCTATTTATATCATTTTTATAAGATTAACTCGATGAGTAGCAGCCCTAACTCACCGACTAGATGTGAGGAGTGGACGCGGGTTTTAAGTGATCTACTCGCCGAGTGCGCGCCTGACTCGATGAGTAGGCCAGTCTGGGCGAAACCCTAATATTTGGGGTTTGCACCCTATGTAAGCAACATTATGAGTTTCAAGTCTAACCTCCATCACCTCCAGAGCATTAATCTCGAAACCCTAATTCCCCATAAGAGAGCTTGAGCTTACTTGGTGATTTTGAAAGTTATTGGTGCATCTTGTAGCTAGTGAAAGGGTTGGAAGGAAAAAGAATCAAGGGAGTAGAAGTAGATCCAAGACCTACATCAGTTTCTCTTCACTTTCTTTAATAAATCTTCCCTCTTGACTTGTGATTTCCTATATCTTCTTATGGTTATCTTGGGCTAAGAAGCATGACTCTTGGGATTCGGATGTCCCAAGTTGATTCACCATCAGATCTAGGACCTTGAAGGGTCCTCATGGCATAAAGGTGCCATCTTTAGGGCCATGAGAACCCCATGCATGCTAAAACCCCCATTTTTGGCCTTTTAAGCACCAATGATACATGCATGCATGTAAATTTCATAACTTTACATGTTAGATCAACCTTAGAAGCCTAGATCTACCTTTTGGATGAGATTTGTACATTAGAAAATCGAGTTATGGACTTGGACAATAGGCGACTCGACGAGTTGTTCTAGGAACTCGGCGAGTACAGGGTTTAAGTCCCAAATCTGTTGTGGTTCAAAGGAGCCCAACTGAGTGATAGCAAGGATTTAGACAAGTCCAGAGGAGTGATTCGACGTATTGAGACATATCCATAATCTGGAAACCATGGGACTCGACGAGTGTTAGAACACACTCGGCGAGTCCAAGGCAATCTCCTTACCCACAACAACAGACTCAACGAGTTATTCATACAAATCAGCGAGTCATAGTCTGGACGTGTTCATATGATGAAGGAGGACTCGACGAGTTGTTCATACAACTCGACGAGTCAGATGAAGGTTGACTAGATGTCATTATAAAAGGGGAACTTGTCGTGTCTTTGCTAAACTCGACGAGTAGAGTCGGATTGAAGGATAAAAGAAAGGATAGGGACTCGACGAGTTGGCGGCCCAACTCGGTGAGTCAGGTCAACTGGAAGTTGACTTTGACCAAGGTATTGACTTTGACCAGGGGTAAAATGGTCATTTTAACCTAAGATTAATTATCAGTGTTTGATTAAGTGTCTTTATGGGAATTGTAGTCGGGAAGTTACCAGAGCAGCAGTCAGACAGTTCCCGATCAGCATTTCAGCAGTCAGCCTTACGAGGTGAGTTTCCTTTCGGTAGGAACGGGTCTACGGCCACAATGTTGGCCCATTTAGATAGCAGTAGTTCAGTATGCTTGATGTCTCTGTGATTCAGACATGTCTATGTGTTATGTGTTCCGGGCTGCAGTCTGATGCAGTATGCAGTATATGTGTTATTATTATATGTTATGATTATGTTATGCTATGTTCAGTAGTTCCGGACTCCGGTCTGATGCAGTGGGCAAGGCCCAAGTCAGTTTCGGACTTCGGTCCAATGCAATGAGCAAGGACCTAGTCAGTTTCGGACTTCGGTTCAATGCAGTGGGCAAGGCCCAAGTGAGTTCCGGACTTCGGTTCGATGTAGTGGGCAAGGCCCAAGTCAGTTCCGTACTTCGGTCCGAAGTAGAGGGTGAAGCCCTAGTTAGTTCCGGACTTTGGTCCGATGTAGTGGGCAAGGCCCAGTATGTGATTTATTTGTTATTGCATGGTATGTAGTAGTTTGCGGGATCTCACTAAGGTTCGTGCTTACAGTTTCAATTTTGGTTTCAGGTACTTCAGCTAGCAAGGGGAAGGATCGGGTTGATGGCATTGCACACACCACAGTTTTAGCATGGGAATTAGACTCTGATATTTTGATATGATTATGACAGCAGTTGACGAGAGACTTATTTTATGACATTTTGAGACACACGACTTACATTTTTTATATTATATTTGGATATTATGGTTTTAGTAATGTTTTTAAACGAAATTTTTGGCATGTATTTTTGGGTTGTTATAAGTTGGTATCTGATATGTGCATAATTAGTTAATTATTTAGCAAATATTCTTAATCATTTTTAATTAATTATGTGAATAATGTGGAGAAAAGGTACTTAAAATGTTTTGAATTTTGTTTTCAGTCCAGAAGATATGCTTGGAAGTAAAAGGGAGCAAGGGGAAGCAATTGAAGATCAAAGAATGAAAATAAGAGACAAAAGACCACCTACTCGGTGAGTAGATGACTCTACTCGGCGAGTACACGAGGATGTTCCAGAAGATAGCTACGATTCCTGATTCAAGACGGATAACTATGCACCTACTCGGCGAGTTGGTCCTGCTACTCGCCGAGTACACCCTGTTTTGAGATATCTATAAAAACCGAATCTTTATCCAATAGGACAACATTCCTGGCGATTTTTGAAGGTCAAGCTGCGACTAAGAGCCCTAGAAGACGCTGAGGAACCCTAAGCTTCAATCTTTTGAAGAATTCAAGCAATTAGGTTAATCCTACCACTTAGATTTAGGAATTGAATATGTTTGATCTAGTAAAACTTGTTTCTATGTTTGTTTCTACTGCAACTATGAACTAAATTCGTTTTTGTTTCTGTTTGGGGAATACCAAGGAGCTCCTATGGTTTAATTATTAGTTTTTGTTTGATTGTTTATTGGTGATTTATTAAATTAAGTTTGTTAAAGAACCTTATGCATTAATCATTACTATTTTCTATTAATTGGAAGACAATTAGGTTGCATGAACATCTCTTAGTTGTTAACCTCATATGTCTATGTGAACACTAAACCATATGCTTAGAAGTAATGATTATGAAACTAAGATTAATAAGACAATAGGAAGATTAATGTGTGAGCTTTTTTGAGAAACCATCAAACAAGAGGTTAATTGAATTAATAACTTAATTGACCACTACAAATCTTATTTAATCCAAATCATTAATCTAGGGAATTAATTAGTTTAAACACTTGATCACCGCTTAAATTAGTTAATTGTCTAAGGGTTAGGAGTAATGAACATGAACCTAACTATTATAATTGGTAACCAATAGCAATTAATCTATCATAAATACAAATAACCATAGGAGTGAATTGGTTGAACCTAAATAGAAACATCTTTATCAAATTTGGTGAATAGTTGTTGCTTTAGTTATTTAATTAATTTAGTGTGCCTAAGTTTCTAGTCTTGTAAAACTAGAAGAAACCCCTTTTACTTTTATTAGTTGTTTTAGTTAAAATTAGTTATTATTTTAATTTTCCGTTCCCTGAGTTCGACACCTTACTTACTAATCTATACCACTAAAAGACAGGTTCACTGCCTTTGTGTGTTAAATCTATTAATTAAAAGTAGGGATAAAACAAGTGCATCTTACACACATCAGTATCTGAGCCTCAGTTTGAGGGATTCGGGCACACTCTCGGGTGTGTCTGAACTCAAACTACGGAAATGGTATAAGGTTTTGAAAAGAAAAACATTTTCAAAAGAAACTTAAAAAGAAAAGATTTTTTGAAAAAGCAAAGAAATAGGTGTGGTGCATGCGATCAGCCGAGCTCAAGTAAGTACTCCCAAATTACCAATACAAGTTATGTTATGATTATCAGTTTTAGTAGAACAACATGCTAGAATAAGACTAAGGATCTAGGAAGGATGCCTTATGTGCCTGTTATATGTGCTTCAGCTTTATGAGAATTGCATGCTAGTATCAAACAGATAGTAGTAGGATAACCTGTTTAGGTTATGCCTTATAGTATGAGCTTAGAATCGTATGCTAGTACAAATTCTTGTTTGAATAGAATTTCTTGGGTTAGACTTCCCTTTTTGCCTGAATGCTACTTGCTTTGTGCTTTGTGGGACATTGAGTGATGGGAGTTGGCCATTAGGTGAATAATCTCAAAGTGATGGATTTGGCCCTAGTATGCAACTCTTGTTTGAGTCTAACAGATGTAGGGAAGAGTCCTTTACTCAAAGGATTATCCGAGCCTTGTCACATGTGATGGTATGTAGGCAGTGACAAATTGGTGTTACAAAGATACCTTCAGCAGCTGAGGATCGGGTGCGGGTTGGAGGTTCCCTAGGGTAAGCCTAGGATGAGAGTATCAGAGATCAGTAGTAGTAGAAGGGACTTGGTGGAGTCAAGACAGTTCTTGAGGAAATTATGGATAGATGTGGAAGGTAGTATGGGCCCGTACTACTGAAAGCAGAGGATCCATACTCGAATCAAGAAGGGCTGAGAAAAGACCAGGGAACTCATAGTAGATATGATCCTTCGAGTTATAATTGTATTATGATGTTGTTGTTATGTGTTTTAATAATGGTGGTTTTGCGCCCTAGACCAGCAGTCGGCAGTTCTTGTGCCGGAGAGGGATCAGGTTCAGGCTCGGGGGTCGAGCATTTGGATGAGAATACTAGGGAGTTCATATCCTCAGAGATCACAAGCAGCATACTTGAGCAGACTCCTGTGATCTTCGGTTCGATCAAGGAGGGTATTTTGGAGCTTTTAGATGAGAGGATGAGTACGTTCTGAGCTGAGATGGCATCCATGATGGGGTCGTGTACGCTCACATTTAGGGAGTTCAGGGCTTGTGGAGCTCCAGATTGTTAGGGGGGCCGAGACCCCATTGCGAGTACTAGATGGTTGGCTGATGTGGCCAACGCCTTCCACACTAGCAGACATCCTGAGGGGGATAAGGTCTGACTTACATCCTATCTTCTGAAAGGCAGGATACTTGATTGGTGGGAGGAAGTCGAACATGTTATCGGGGATGACACAGCTCTTGATGCTATGACCTGGATGGATTTCGCGATCAGGTTCAAAGTCGAGTTCACACCTGTTATTGAGGTGCAACAACTTGCTAGGGAGTTCCAGGACCTCCAACAGACAACAGAGACAGTGGTGGAGATTACCCCCAAGTTTAGGGAGAGGGCTCTTCTCGTTTCTCAGTACGCGACAGACAAGGAGATGAAGAAGGCCCGATACCATGAGATGTTGAGGAGTGATATCAGACAGTTTTTAGGTCGTTCCAGCTGTAAAACGTTGGATGACATGATTGCGAGGGCCCGTGAGAGGGATATTGATTTAGAGATGGAGAGGAAGAGGAATCCAGAGGTGGTATCTAGCACAGGGAGTTTGGGAAAAAAATCCCAAGGTATCTGATCATAGACCTAGGGAATAGCAGAGCCACAATCGGTGTGGCAAGTGTGGGAGGTTGCAAGATGGAGTGTACAAGGCAGGGGGTTTCGGCTGCTACAAGTGCAATCGGACTGGGCACATGAGCAAGGATTGTACCGCTTCTACCACTACGACTCCCACCTCAACATCTGATCTAATTTGCTTTCAGTGAAATCAGAGGGGCCACAAGAGGTCCCACTGTCCGAGGAAAGGTGATGACACCTAGCCCTGCTACCTTGAGTATTATCGATGGTCGTCCGGGTGGGGCTGAGGTGCCATTGGCGATGAGCAAAGCCTTCCAGATGACAGCAGAGGAGGCACAGGCGACTCCTGACGTGGTGACGGATAGGTATTTTCCTCTTATCTTTGTATTTAGTATCGATTGTTTCTCATGATTATGTGTTTGTGTATAGGGTGGTTCTTACTGAATGACATTTCAGCTACATTATTGTTTGATTCGGGGGCTACCCGATCATTTGTCTCACTTGCGCTTAGCAAGAAATTTATCAGAGTCCAGGGGAGCTGGATTGCCCAATTGAGGTTGAGATAGCAGATAACAGGACCGTCAGGGTCGCTGGGGTATATAAGGGGTATTCGCTGCGATTATTTGATCAGTGGATTTGGTTCCTATTCCCCTGCAAGGGAATAAGGTTATAGTAGGTATGGATTGGTTGAGCCCCAATGGGGCAGTGATCGATTGTGAGATACAGTTAGTGAGGGTTCGCACTCCTAGTGGGGGATAGTTAGTGATTCAGTGCGAGAGGCCACATCGCAGATCGATTCTTTGCTCCTCAGAGAGAGCGAGGCGCTACTTTCAGCAGGGTTGCGCGGGGTACATTGTATGTTATGGATGTACAGGAGAAGGGTAAGGTGACAGTTGACGATGTACCAGTGGGACGAGAGTACCCAAATGTATTCCCATAGGATTTTCCTGGAATACCTCCTAAGAGACAGGTTGAGTTCAAGATTGACCTGGTTGCTGGTGCGGCTCCGATAGCCAAGGCACCATATTGGTTGGCTCTTCCATACATTTATGCCTTCATGTTTTCTACCATGGAATGATCGGTTCATCTTCTCTTCATTCTCCAAAGCTCCATGCCTCCACGTTCCATCCTCCATGCATCTAAGCTCCAAGCTCTACGCTCCATAATGCCTGCAAAATAAATCAAAAAATAGTGAAGTACCAGACATTCTTAATGAAATATGCTATTTCCCAAATAATTAACTAAATTCAAGAATTATGAAGTAGAATGCTATGAAAGTACAGAAATAAACATGCAAAATAGGTGCATAAAATGCACCTATCACCAACCATCCATAATGGGCCTAGCCCTGCCAAACCAATAAGCCTAGCCTGATCATACAAATGCAAAAGTCACAAAGACAGTTAGCACCTACATAACATACAATGGGCATATCCCTTCCTGGTCCATAGGCCTATCCCAACATACAAATAGGCCTAGCCCAATATTCAAACAGGTCTAACCCCAACATACTAATGGGCTTAGCCTAACTTACCATGCAATAGTCATAAAGAAAACTAGTATAACACATCCTAGTGGGCCATAATTGGTGCCTTTGACTCACGAGTACGGTGAGGAGACTTACCTCCAACTGCTGAATTACTCGAACGAATATCTAACTGCTGGTCCGGAAACTATCTGAGCTATCAATATCAATAACATCCAAATAATAATTGGATTTTGACCCATAACCAAGATTCAAGGCTATTAGGCCCACAACCAGGGTAAAAGACCGTTTTACTCTTTATCAAACTCGGTCCAAAGCCAAGGACTAACTCACTTATTCAAAAGGCCCAAATCCTATATGACCAACCAAGACCCAAAAATGGCCCAATCTTGTAACATTCCAAAAAGTCAGGGTAAAATTTTCATTTTTATTATAATTAAAACACCATTGTAACTTTGTTCAAACATTAAAATAAAGACATTTATTAGAGTTAATTCCTAAAGATCACATATTGCGGAAATCAAGGGTGTATGCACTGCGATCACCCCGAGCTCTTTCATCTAAAAACTGGAGTACCTGAAACATAAAATGAAAACTATAAGCATAAATCTTAGTGAGTTCCGTAAATACCACATACCATACATACAATAAACATATAATGGACCCAGACCAGCCATCGGGCCCCTCTCGGTCATCGAGTTGAGCTCGGTAGTAAATCGATCCCTGACCATCATGCCTATAACATATATCAAATAAACATATACACATGCAACATAGATACATGGTGTACAAACAGTTATCGGGCCCTACCCGTCATTGGACCTTAGCCTGGAAAGAAAACAAACACACACACATGCAAAAGTCATGAAGACAGCTAGCATGCTAACATAGCATAATCATGGGCCGACATTGGTGTCTTTGACCCGATAAACCTAGTAAGGAAACTCGCCTCGAATGCTGAAGCACACTGAAAGAAATCCTTAGTTGCTGCCCTGACAACACCTCCAAACTGTCAGATTAAAGTAACACCCAATTAACATTTGGGTTCCAATACATAACCACAACTTCATGCCTGGGGTAAAAAGACCATTTTACCACTAACCTACCCCACCCTTGACCAAATTAATGACCCAAACTACAATCTGCAAGACCCCAAAGGCCCATTAATCAACCAATGGCCCAATTTTCCAAATTGAGCCCAAAACCCATACATGGCCTTGCCTTAAGGCCCAACCATTCTTTCTAGTCCAAACACTTTGCATCCCGATAGCCAATTAACAACTCAAACCCAAGATGCCAAAAAAACTAATAGATCCAAAAAAGCCCACTAATGGCTCAATTTTCCAAATTAGGCCCAACCTAATATGGGTCTTATCCTAAGCCCATAATTCCCTTGATTACAAATTCAAATTGCCACAAGTACCCCTTGGGATAAACTTGCTCAAGGTCATAAATTGAAAGTCAAAGTCAATGGTCCAATTTAACCCAACTCACCGAGTTGTCCTTCAACTCGTTGAGTTTCTACCTTAATCTGCAAAGTCGGGAAAAATTGAGCCAACTGGCCGAGTTTACCCATGAACTCGTCGAGTTTACCAGTAACCCAACCTCTTAATTCATTAATCCGACATTAACGAATTAAAGTGCTTCACAACTCAGATCTCAATTGAAATGGCATGTATCACCCTGTTATGAAAGTATCCGTTGTTGGATTTCAGAGCTCGAGGATAGGGGTGTTTTGGTATTTTATGTGTCTTGGAGTTCTATTTGAGAATTTTTGGGTCGAGGTGTGTAGCTAGAAGTGGAGGGCTTCTCGCTACCTTTTCGTGGATATAAAATTTGTCGGAAACGGACTTAGAACAAAGGAGTTATAGCATTTTGAAATTATTGACATTTATGGTCCCTTAATGGAAAAGTTGGCAAAGAAGGATCATGCATGCAAAGTGGAAGGCGCGTGGGTACGTCCAGCGTAAGCTGGGTTATGCCCACCGTACAAGGGAAATGGTCGAGGTTACTTTTTTGCATACCCCCAGCGTATGTCTAGAGTCCAGAAACCCTAAATTTAGGGTGTGTCACTATATAAGGAACATTATACCCTCAAGATTCAACCTCCATTTCACCCTAAAGAGCTACTACGAAACCCTAAACCCTTTTGAGTGTTCTTGGAGATTGTGAGGCCATTTTTTAGTGCATTTTAGTGTTTTTGGAGAGGTGTGATCATCTTGGAGTCTCATTGATCAAGGAAGAGCTTTTAGATCCAAGTTCTCCAGCTCGTTTACAAACCCCAGAAGGTATAAAGCTTCCAAATTTCCTTATAGAAGTTTAGATCTAAGTTTATGGAGCTTTGGACCTTTTTAGGTCCAAAGAATGGACCTTTTTTTATGAAACCTAGTGTTTGAGCTTAGGGTTGCCACCCTCAGAGCTAAAAGGGTCCCATAAGCAGTAAAGTCTCCATCTTGAACGTCTTAATGGGTTCATGCATGAGATCTAGCCCTCTTTATGGAAGAAGAATGTCATTTTAGGAGTTTAGGCTTGATTGGGCCAAGTTAAGTCACAAAGCCAGTGACTTTATGGATTAAGACATGGAAAAGGACCAGGATCTATGTTTGTAGCCTTTGAAGTGGAGTATTAAGCACTTAATGAGAAATGGACTTAGCAGCGGGAGTTACGCTGAGCGTACGTGCAAGAACGCCAAACGTATTCACTACTTACTTAGTACGCTTAGTGTACGTGGAGGTACTCCCCGCATACTTTGTCAGTTTGGGCTTCGTGATTTTGGGCATCGGATTGGGCCATGCGTTGGACTTTGGGCCTTAGATATGGACCAAGTTGGATTACGGGTAGAAGGGTTATTATACCCTAGGAAGGATTATTATATTGGACTAAGTGGTATTTGGTATTGGTAGTTCGGGAAGCCGAAGGGTCGACAGTTTGGGAATTTGCCAGTCAACAGCCAGGGGAGTATCAGCAGGGTTCAACAGTAAAAGGTGAGTCTCCTCACTGTGTAAATGGGTCTAAGACCACAATTTCGGCCCATGTATTTTATGAGTAGGAAGACCCGGGGGTTAGCCCTAGGCACTGTATGCTAATATGTGATTCCGGATCAAGGTCCGATGTCGGGCGGGTGCCCGAGGAATGGTTGTATGATAGTTTATACTTGTTGTCTGTGTGACACTCTTATGTGCTTGGTATGGAGGTGAGGGTGGGCAAGGTCCCGTATCTCACCACTAGCAGAGTATGTACAAGGTTTTATATCTCATTAGTAGCAGAGCAGGGGCGAGGCCCGAGATAAGAGAGGGGTGAGTGTGGGCTGGGGGGGGGGGTGTTATCTCGCTATCAGCAGGAGTGTGGATGGGGTTCCATGACTCGTTAGTAGCAGGACAGGGGCGAGGCCTCAGATCAGGAGTATAGTAGAGTATATTAGCTACTTGTTACGTGTTATGTTATATATTTGTATGCATTTAGAGGGCGAGGCCCAGAGAAAGGCGGGGCCTAAGAGAAACATATATGTATACCGAGCGGGGATCGATGCCAGGCGGGGCCTAATGTCGGGCTGGGCGGATGCCAGAGCTAGTCTGATGCCGGACAAGTCCTGATGTAGTGGGCGGGGGCCCAGTATGTGGTATGTGGTAGGTTGGGGGACTCCCTACGCTTCGGGCTTACGATTTTCAGTTTTGGATTCAGGTACTTCCAGTTGCGGAGGGAAGAGCTCGGGGTGATATCATGGCACACACACCAAAGGAGTTTTAGCCTGGGATGTTTACTCTGATAAAATAAAATAATGTTTTAGACATGATAGTCTGATGTGATATGTTTTGAATGAATGGTTGGCACTTATGGTTTTTATTAAGTAATTAAAAAGAAATTTTTGGGACCATGTTTTTAGTATGTTACATGGCATCTAGAAGGGTAAAGTTTCCATTTACCATTAATAACCACCAAAATGGGTTCAAAACCCAAACCCTAGGCTTAAAATGGTGAGGGCTTAATCATTAAGCACTTAATCATCAAAGACACAACCCCAAAATACAGATCTGACCCAATAAGGCTAAATGGCCACCTAAAGTTTCCAACTTTACACTTAAGCATGACTAGGAGAAGCTAAAAAACTCAAAAACGGCTTAATAAGGGACTTAACGAATGCATGAAGCCCTTAAACCCATAAAGTTGACACCTTTATGCCAAAAGGGCTCATGACGATTCTGATTTCGAAGGAATAAACACTTGGGACGTCCTGTACCCCCATTATCCAATCATGGCTATAAACATACAATCTAACCCAATAAGAGATCTAAGAAAACACAAGGTAAGTTTTGAGCTTTATACCTCAAATGAGTGTTAAATGATGATGATGTTTCAGATCTTCAAGCTTAAGCTTCACTAACTCTCTTTCACCCACTTCCTCTTCTTCTTTCCAAGGATCTAAGCTACCAAAAATGATCTTTAAAAGGTCAAGAACACACAAGGATGATAAGGGTTAGGTTTTAGGGTTTTTGAGCTAAGGAGGCTGTGGCATGGGACATAATGACATATTTATATGGTTTCAACCCTAAAATTAGGTTTTCCTCTGCAACTGCCAACTCGCTGAGTTGAGGTTCCTCAACTCACCGAGTTGTCTCATTAAAGTTCGTGACCAAAACAACTTTTGCTTGTCGAGTTGAGGCTCCTCAACTCGTCGAGTTGACCCATTAAATCCCTGCGTTGCTTTATCTGCAACACGCCGAGTTGGCTCGTCCAATTCGCTGAGTGCAACTCGAATTGGCTTATTTTCAAAAATTAACCTTCTAGATTCCGGGTGTTACAACTCTCCCCCACTTAAATCAGATTTTGTACTCGAAATTTCTCCTTACTAACACTCATAAAAAACAAACAACCTGAGGAACACAACTAAAAACGTTGCGCATAGAACAATCTTCCCAAGTCAAACGAAACCCAAACCAAAACTTCCATCTCAAAGACAACGATCAATCCTTTAGCCCATACAAACCACTTCTACTTTATGAGACCTGCAATCTATAATGGTCTGACTCCCCTGACAGAATGCCCATGCTGGAAAAACTCCATGCCAACTCTCAACGAATAACATACCAAACATAACACTTCCAACCCTGATCATACAACGACCTATCCAAATCTATTGAAACCATCCTCAGAATAGTTCTTCAAGCTTGGTGAAGAACGAATCCTCAATCTCTTGAATAAAAACCAATCCTTCCTTGTCTGAATTTCGAACCTAAAGTCTAAATGGTCTAACTCCCTGTCAAACGTCCCACATCGAACCACCACCATGCCAACCTCATAGAGTTTCGTACCAAACAAAATGCGTCCAACCCCCGATCACATCGTTGTTTCAAAGGGAACAAAGTCACTGATCATATACAATTACAAAACACTTCTACTCGATAGAAGGATCAGATAATCCTTCGAGTGGAAGATTCATCCATGTAACGGTTAGACTTAGAAGAGAGCTGCGCACCAGGGTCAAATCAATTACTCTGAGATTATTTAATCCCACTACGAGTGACTTAGCATTTCCCAATCAACCAGTTACCCACTCCCACATGAAACCTCAAATCACAAATAATGCCTGAAGCACCACGCTACCTCCTGGATGCTTCCGACAAGCAGCTGAGACCTCCCTGGTCCTAACTTGTCTGCTAATTATCTATCTAAAATAATGAATTTCCACTTGGATGCTGAGCCAAACGACACTCCCACAGTCGCCTCACACGACTTCCGAAAGAAAGCCTCGACTGAAAATAATTACGTGAACAATCACGACATCAACCCGAAGCTAATCTAAACGCTACATGACCAATTGTAGCCTTATCTTATATCCGGTCTCCCGCGACCTACCGATTCCTGATTCCAAACATGTTGTGGCTCTCCCATATCCTTGCGAATAGATCCACCTTGGTCTAAACCATCCGAAGAAAACCAGGAACAAATCACAAATTTGTCACAATCTCACCGTTGCATAGGGACCGGTGAATGCTACGGGTCACCCCGTAGCCTTACAACACTTCCCATGCTAACTGGCCGCTGCAGTCTTATATCAATTCCACCTTGCCACTACTGCCTCTTAGAGCCTTATCGTTAATCTATCAATTCAAACACATCCAAAGTCGAGCACACACTCGACACAACATTTGAGCTTAACTCGAGCCATACCTGGAACCCCAACTCCCCCCCCCCCCCACGCGAACGGGAATGCAAAACTCATCCTAGTTTCCAAACCGCTCCTGCTCCTGAATTCATGGACGATTCTCCTCCACTTTGATTTGACTAAGCTCTTACAACACCCAAGATTGGAAGGATTCCCAATCCCTCTAACCCTTTAATAATCAAAATGATGACTACCTGAGTATTTATTGGCTTGAAGAAGAAGGAGAAGAAGGTATTCTATTAGCGGAACTTGAAAGGAAACATCATCATCATCATCTCATTTTGTTTCTGGACCTTTATATGTGTCAAAGGCTCAAACGTTATTGCTTAAGGTGGTTAGATCTAAGTTCTTGTTCTATTTCTTTCATGGTTAATCAAGTTTGAATAGAAGAAATACATAAAGTTGGCAACTTTATGCATTCTAAGGATCCTTAGAGTATGATTAATGTGCAGATCTAAAAGTTGGTTGATTACTGGACCCATCCTTAAGTATTTTGGTTTAATCTCTTCATATTGGCCTAGAATAGATAGAGGACATGCATGAGGAATGCATACACATCAATTAATCATTTTTATGGACCTTTAGAGTCCCCTTTGGCTTCTAGAAAAGTTAAAGTGAAAGAATTGATGGATTAAGGACTTAAATCCATGGATTTTGGCTTCAGAATATAGTCACAACGCGAGACATGAGGTCTCATGATGTGAGACTGAATGAACCCATTTTCAGCTGAGCTTTTGGGGGGCTCATGACGTGACAACATGATGTCACGTCGTAAGGTCAGCTTAAAGGATTTTTCCATTACTGAGTGGGCTGAGTTGGGGTGTATCAAGTTGGAATAAAATCGAGTGGACTCTCACGATGTGACAAAGGGCTGGTCATGACGTGAGGTTTTCCAGTTGTGGGTTGTTGGCTTTAAGTTTGACCGTTGACTTGTTGACATGGCTTAACTTTTGGTCAAATTTCTATTTTTAGAAGGTAGACTTAGGGTTTGCCTTGTGTGGATTGTTAGGAGCTGTTTAGTACCCATCATTTGGTGGTGAAAGCTACTAGCTGTAGTCAGCATGACATTGAGTTAAGTTTTTAGTCGGCTTTGTGAGTCTGGTGAGTTTTCCTCACTATACTCGTGTGTAACGCCCGTAGATCCGGGCTAGTCAATTTAGAGGCAATAGGGGTCGAAAACGACTTTTCGACAAAAGATTATTTAGAATAAATAATCTTAACCAAGTTGTGGAATATGTCTCAAGGTTTCCGTACATATAAAGAATACCGAAATCCGAGCTATAACGAACAAGTTATGGCCCGCCGAAGTTTTACGGCAAAACCGGCACGGCGCCGGGAGACGTAAATAGTGAATTTACGATAGAAGACTTTTTAGCCTTAGCAATCTAAACAAAATTCATAGAATATGTTAAACTAAGAACATCGATAAAAAGAACGCCCAAATCTGACTTCGTATGAAGAAGTTATGATTTTTCTAAGATTCGGCTTAGCAGTGCACGGCCCGAAACTCGAATTTTAGTTCGAGCAGTTTTTGGCTTACGTGACCTAAATGAGAGTTGAAGGTCTCATTAATAGGAACTCAACGGTAAAAAGACAGACGAAAACGGAGTCCGGATGAAGGAGTTATGAGCTCTTCGCGGTCATTTAACAGTCTAAACGCCTCCTACTGTTAAATTTGAGATCGGTCGAGAATTAGCCGACGGAGTCCAAACGAAAGTTGTAGATCTTGATTTTACCTACGCGTGGATATAAAGAACGTCGAAAACGGAGCTCGTATGCGAAAGTTATGATTTTTCTAAGTTTGAAGGCTGATACGCGATAGGGGGTGACGTGGCACCACCAGAATTGGACACGTGGCACCACCAGAAGGCCACCACATGGAGAAACTCGGCGAGTAGGTCCCCCTTACTCGGTGAGTCCATCAGATTTTTGCACTATAAATAGAGGTGTCGGGTCTAGCCTCTTCTTCACACCTCCCAAACCTTCTTTCTCTCTCTAAACTCTCTCTCTAAGCCTCCCTAACCCCCTAAAGCCTAGGGTAACTCCCTAGCACGAGGCGGAAGCCCCGGAGCACCCGACGGCTCCAAGAAAAGAGCCTTTCGGCTCGGGAAACGCTGCTCCAGCGAAGCCCAGTTTTGCGAAAAACCCGTTGTAAGTGAGCTACGCCTACGCTAGTTTTAATATAGCTTCTAATTAATTATAGTAACATTATTAGGACCTAAAAATATTTATTTGGGCTATTATTATGAGTTATATTGAGTGTTATTTAACGCTTATATAATAATAATAATAGCTAGACTATTAATTAGTCACGGTTATCGTTAGACTAAACCCTAGTGGTATTGATACTAGGTTTTATCGAAGGAAATTGTTTTGAGAGTATCGAAGCGCTGTCCGAGTGCTGAGTCACCACCTTTCAAGTGAGTGCATAGACCCTTTCATGAACATGATTTTAATACAAGTATTGGTTGAAGTATTAATTATATGTTTATGTGCGAGTTAATTGATGTTGCTTGAAATTCGTGTTAAAGAACATACCTGATTATATTTGATAATTTAGGATAAAGAGTAGACCTAAATTAAAAATGAGGAATATTGGGTAGTATATTCTTACGAGTACAAGTGAGTTAAACTCAGAGAATAGAAGTTAGTATATGTCACTTATCCGGGAGTATGGATTAAACATAGTCATTGTTCCTAGTCCAAGAATATGGATTAGGCATAATCATTCGTTATTAATCTGAGAGTATGGATTAGTCATTGTCCCTAGTCCGAGAGTATGGATTAGGCATAATCATTCATCATTAATCCGAGAGTATGGATTAGTCATTCGTCCCTAGTCCGAGAGTATGGATTTGGTAAATTCGTTCATTTCTGATCCGGGAGTATGGCGTAGGTAAAACGACTAATCTTAGGTCCGAGAGTATGGATAGCCTCGTTGCGAGGATTGACGGGGTGGGATAAGAGTTGTTTATATATATGTATGGTGAAATTGTATATTTTGTGAATTTTAAACTATATATATGGTATAACATTGTGGGATTGAAATCCCTATGTACTCACCAGGTTTCCTAACCTGACCCATTCAGTTTATTTATATCACAGGTGTTCATATGAAGTCAAATTACACTGAGAGATCAAAGAGATGTAGATCACTAGTGTGAATAATTGTAAGTTCTGTTTATGCTTATGTTCCTGTATTAACGATGACATCCCAAACGTTTTAAAAATGAAATAAATACGTTTCTTCGAAAATGTTTTAATAACGTATTTACCAAGTTTTTCTGGGAACAAATTCCGCAACATTTATATGAAATGAAGTACTCTGATTTTTATAAAGCATAAACAAAATCGGTCTTTTGTGGCCGTGATTTTGGGGATGTCACATCGTGGGTTGAAGGCACCAATGTCGCCCCACTAGGTTATGTATCCTGGTATATAGGATGATGCTATGATGGTTATATGTTATGCCGGTAGATCTGTATGATTACCTGTATTCGCTGGTTATATGCTACATTGGTAGATCTGTATGATTGCATGTACTTGTTGGTTATATGTTTATCTGTTGCATATGTCAACATAGTATGGGTGGGTTGAGCCTGATGGGCAATCCAGTCGAGAGATTGTGGGCCAGAGGCAATCCAGTTGGGACACTATGGGCCAGGGGCAACCCAGTTGGGAGACTGTAAGCCAGGGTAATCCGGTCGAGAGACTGTGGACCCACCATGCATTATGTGTTTATGTTTTGTGTGTGGAGTATATTACGGGAAATCACTAAGCTTCTTGCTTATAGTTTGATTTCATGGTTTCAAGTACATCAGAAAATTGGGGCAAGGAAAAGTCATGATCGTACACACCCTCCTGCTGATATTTGTTTTTGAGGGATTTTGATACTCTGATTTTATGGTTATGTTTTGAAAACAGTGTTTTGTATAACTTATGGTTTATGAAAATGGTTTTGAAAAAAATAAAAAATTTTACTATGATTTTTGGGATGTTAGAAAAAGGCAAGAGCTTTAGGACTTACAAAGGTCCATAAACAATACAAGGTGGTGACGAGGATACTTGCTTGCCAAGATAATGCGCCAATGGAGCCTTCTTCTTCAAAAAAGAGCTATAAACCACAAAAGAGCTCTTCACAGTCACAATGCAAGTTGACTTAGATTTGGGCAGGAGGGAGGTGATGGAGGCTGAGGTGTGAAAATCCTAGCCCCTCACTTCCCTTAAATAGGCCGCAAAACACAAAATTAGGGTTAGCCCCTCTTCACGTCGTGACCACCCATACGTCACGTCGTGACCCATAAGGATGGACATGCATTTTTGCATCGATAGTCACATCATGAGGCTTCCTTCCTTATGTCGTGAATACCTATAATTAGTGGTTTTACAACTTTAATTAAATCAAAAGCATAAAAAGATCGAATACCTACATTAGGTGTTACACAACTTTTGAAAGTTAACTACGCTACGAAGGGGGTTTCAAGTTAATAGTGCCCGGTGTCAATTTCAACGAAATGGTGAACCCATACCTAGTTGAGTGTATTTTTATGTTGACCAATTTCATAGTTACAAATCTTTTTCACTATGTTGGAAATCGATCAATGGCAAGAAGTTTAAAGTTACTGATATGGGATATAATTTCAAACAATGCAAAGTTAGGGGAACATCTTAATGGTGGTCATGTATGTATGTATTTTCATTCTTATGACTATAATACTAGGTTGGATTGCAAAGGAAACCATTCATCTTGATAAAATCGATCTCATACATGATGAACTTAATGAAAGTGAGAATAACAAGATAATGACGATGATTATGAGTATGAAAAGGATGGGGAAGATGGTGACCTTGAGTATAAAGAGGATAAGGAAGATGGTGCTTCTAATGATGATTTCCTAGGAAACATGAAATTGATAAAAGAAAATAGCAACCAAGACAAGCCAAGAGGATCCATTCTTGAATGTGTTAGGATACAAATACAAATGACGGTGAATATCCTAATTCCACCATAATCCAAATATCACCCAATTATATGATTCTATTTTTTCCGTTAAAAAAAATGTAATTCTATTTTATTATTAATTATTTAATTAATGAATTTATTTTATTTTCATTAAAAATGTCCAAAACTTCTAGTCCGGAAATTAAATGTTACATTGGCACACTGTTTGACTTCTAAACAAACACCGGGAAGCTTCTAGAAGCCTTTAGAAAATGTGTTTACTTCATGGATAAGCACTTTATCAAACTATTGATATGTGGCAAGCAGTGATAGAGCTGTCATCGTCATAGTTCCATGTTTTTGGAAGGCTCTTAGGGTTTATGGTACTATAAATATGGCTCTCATGGATTCATATTTAACACACCAAAACAAGATATCATATGCTTTCTTATTTCTTTGTGAATACAAGAAGCAGGCTACTCTAGAATCTTCATTCTTCTTCGTTTACAAGTATTCACTTTGTGTTTATCAGTTTTGTGATAGCTGTTGGAAAGAGCAATCATTTGCATTAAATCCTAATGTTTTACGATGAAGCTTACAATCTTTGAACAACATAATAACCTTTAAGGACATGAGTTATTCTATGTAGTTACCAGTAAAAATACTATGCAATTTTCAAATGATTTATAATTATGGCTTATTTTTTAATTCGTCCGATAATAATATAGTCTTCATTTACTTTCTTATAATCATATACAATCGTGAAGAATCAATATATTCTTTTTGAACGAAACTTGAGAATAAAATAATAAAATATGATTTGTTATTTGCGAATCATCATTTAATTATTGAATATTAGACTTGTTTGATTTTAAGATTGGTAACGGTTCAATTGAATGGTGGTTTAGTAAGCTTGAAATACAATGTTATGGGTTATAGTTGGTTTATAGACAAAGTGAATGGGTTTTTGGTTGGAAATCATTTAATAGCTTCTTAGGTTGTCATTTTGATTCCGACCCCAACAATAACGACGAGTTAAGAGAAATGATTTGCACACAAGTCATACGTTTTTCTATTGTTTTTAACACACATAAACACAATACATGCATTATGCATAATCCTTTTGTAAAAAATACCATATACCTTCATAATAAGAAAAACATTTTAGGCATGAATGAAGACTTCAAACGATTGCATAACTAACATTCTTCATGTAACACATAATATGCAAGAAATCAACTTGGATTAACTCTTGCAACTGTATTTTAAGCATATCCAAATATCATGACATAAATAATTAATATAAGTATATTTTAAGATCGCACAATCGAGCATATGAGATATAAAAAGTTGGACTTACATGGAGTGTTTATGTCATCTACAAACGTTTTCAATTTTTATTTTCTAACAGTTAAATGTTAATATGTTGTTAGTGCAGGAGTTCCGAAAGTACATACATGACCAAATAAACACAAATAAGTAAAGTTAAAAAAATTTAAGTGTTTGTGTGTATTTGCGTACCTTGGTAGTTTAAAACAATTGTTTGAAAATTATTTTGCACAAATAAATATTTAAAAAATACTAGTTTGAAAATTATTTTTCACACACAAATATTTCAAAATTTCATGACGCTCATCTAAAATTCAAATATTAGATGAAAACTTTAAGTACATAATCCTGAACAAAGGAAAATTAATTCGATTTTTTTTTAAAATATAAAATCTAAAAGTTCTATAAAAACTTTGGCCGTATGCTTTACAAAATTAGTTAGAAAGATGAAAATTGTATCTTGTGTTTGTATAAAAGTGTTCGGTAAAAAAAGTTGTATGTGCTGATAACATAAAACATAAAAACTAAAATTTAAAAATATCTAAAAGTTTTCAAAAGAAAATGTTCAGTAAAAATAGTTGTATGTGCTGAAAATTATAAAATACATAAAACATAAAAACTAAAATTTAAAAATATCTAAAAGCTTTCAAAAGAAAGCGTTCGGTAAAAATAGTTGTATGTGCTGAAAATTATAAAATGACATGAAACATAAAAATTAAAACTTAAAAATATCTAAAAGCTTTCAAAAGTTAGTTGACGTCGTTTTTAGATTAAGTTGTCTTTAACAAAACTAGTTCACAAGCTATAAATTTTATTTATATAGAAGTCTTTAGAAAAAATAACTTTTATTTATGTAGAAGTATTTCGGGAATGTAATTATAAGTTTTTGAAACAAAAAATAACATAAATTTTAGGGCACGATAGTCTTTTAAGGTTGAATTTGGACCAAGACGCCATAAAATCAGCATATAAGGACTCTACTATGGAAAACTCGACTTGGACACTAAACACGTAATAGCACAGTACCACAAGGATCGTTCGTGTAATTTACTCTAAATTTGGGTAAATCATACAAATAGTCATTGTGGTTTGAGGTAATTTGTACGTTTAATCCCTAAGTCGGGGTTTCCATCTGTGAAGTCCTTAAAATGCCAAATTTGTTGCACGCTTGGTCCTTGATCGACGTAAAAAGTCAATTATACCCTTACTGATTTTATTCTTACTTTATTTTAGTTATTTATTATTATTATAATAAAGAAAATGCAAATGGGCCATCCACCCCCACCGACCAGTACCCACCCACCAATACCTCCTAGGCCTTTGAGATCCTCTTCGTCCCCACCAATTCAAGCTATAGCTGACACCACCATCTTTGATTCAAAATCCAGTATACAAAGACGATTAAAAAAATCATTAGATTTAAATGAATTATCATCATCAAAACCATTTGAATATCAATTCAGAAATGTAAATTATAAAATCTGGATATTTTTACTCTTCACCTTCAATTTAACCCTGCATATATATATATATATATATATATATATATATATATATATATATATATATATATATATATATATATATATTGCGAAATAGACCTATACATTATACATATTGTTAAAAGGTGATGATTTCTTTCTAACTAATAACATATGCCGATTTCATAATTTAAATGCAAGTTATTAGAGAACTTCATCCGGGTGGGTTGCAAAATCAATTGTGGTCCATATCTCTATTTCTCCTTAGATAACATATGCACCTTCATGAAAAATCGAACTCCATCCATCGATTGGGTCAAAATGGACATGTGAACTTTCCGGTGAGAAGGAGGAGAAGCCCTATTGGGTGGTCTAAGAAGAGAATGTGTGTGTGTGTGTGTGTGTGTGAGAGAGAGAGAGAGAGAGATGAGACGAGATGAGATAATGAGTACCTTTGAAAACATTTTTCCCCTGCCTCTTTTTCACCTTGTCCATACGTCTGTGGCATATCTGGTGGGTTTCATCGGTGATTGCAGATGGTGATTCGAGTGAAGAAGATGATATTTTTTCGGTGGGTTTCTTATGCGGGTAATGGATAGTAGATGTGAGAAAGGGAGTCAAAAGGAGTTTGGAACAGAGATTTCCCAGCTTTGGATGTAGTTCCCCATCACAACTCTTATTTTCAGCAAGATAGTGGTCCCCAACGATGGATGTCGTTTTCGACTAAGTTTCAAACATAGTTGGGGTAGTTAGGGGTCGAAGGTGGTCCAGATGGTATGCGACAAGAGAGAAATGGAGTAGGAAATGTTCCGAAAATGGTTTAGGGTGGTTGGCGAAAGTGGGTGTGGCGGTCGTCCCAGTGGTCTAACACCCGATCTTTGCAGGTATGCTTCATTTAACTTTATTGAAAAGTCTTAGGATTTAGGTGATTTGTTCTTACGCGGGGCATAGCATAGTCTCCTACGTAGCGTGTAGGAGGAAAGCTGGACATGGGACATAAATGCTCTATATTGGCCTTCGTGCTAGTTATGCAGGGCCTAGTTGCATGTTTGTAAAACCCTAATTTTCGGGGTTATGATCCCTATTTATGGTCTCTAACTCCTTGAGGGCCTTCTTATCATTAGCCTCCACCCCTTGTTGCACACCTCTCGAAACCCTAATTCCCTGGAGTGATATTTGAGGTCCTTGTGTATTATTTTGGTGCACCTTGAAGAAGGACGACCTCATTGTTGAAGACTTGGAGTGCTCAAGCTTGTAGATCTAGGACCTTTTGGCTATCATTCATCTTTAGAACGTATAAAGCTTACAACTTTATGCTTCCATTGTAAGATCTAACTAGGTTCTTGAGATTTATACCCTTTTTGTCCCATTACTTTGGTCCATTTGAGTATGAGCTACTCTAGACCTTGTAGAGTGCATTTCCAGACATATTTGAGGGTGTTAAGTCATAAAAATGAGATTTTGTCTACTTCCAACCATCCACGCATGAGTTTTTGGACTTTAGGAGTTGTCATGAGATTAGGGTTTTCCCTTGAGCCCTTTAAGCCATGAAAATGCGTAAAGATTGGAACTTTATCATTTAGGACATTTATTACGCCATACGTACGGGCGCTGATGCCCAATCCTGCATTAAGTGCATTTTGATTCCTGAGGATAAGAAAGAGTACAAAATTGCCCACATTGGCATTTTGGTAATTTTGGGAATTGGAGTAGTATGTTGAGCGTACTAAGGCGGACCCTAGTATACTAGGCATACACCTCGTATGTTGGGCGTACGTGGAGAAACTCCAAACCCTAATTTTTAGGGTTTGGTCCATATATAAACACCATTATAACCTCACTTATCATTCTCTCATCAGCCCCCATATGAGATTTCAACCCTCTAATAAACCCTAAGTGAGAAAGAGTGTTTTGAGCTCATTTGTGTGCCTTTTTGGTGTTCTTGAAGAAGGAGAAATTGGTGCAAGAACCTTGAAGTTTGGAAGCAACTTAGATATGGGATTCCACACTTGCTAGGAACATCTCGGAGGTAAAAAGTTCACAACTTGATCACTTTATCTTGTAGATCTATCCATTTCTTCCTTTAGGGCACTTTTGGTCCCAAATATGGCGATTATTGATCATGTCATGTTCTTGATCAAATAAGTCGTCCTTTCAGACCTTATGGGGGGGGGGGGGGGTTCTTAAGTCATAAAAATATGGTCTTGATGGTTTGTTTTACTCTGTGCATGCTATAGAAGATCTTAATGCATTAAGATGTTGAGCTTTTGGATATTAAGCACTTAATGGACATGCAAAGTCATAAAGTTGGAAACTTTATGACTTGTGATGGTATTTTAGCCTTGGATTTGTAATTGGAGATGTTAAGTCGAAGAGTTAAGCTCTTAATAGTTTAAGAGAGGGGACTATTGTGTATAATGGGCATACCGGAGGGTATGTTGTGCGTACGCAGATCTGGCCCCGCTGCCTTGGACATGCTTGTACGTCCCGCATACCTCTGGAGTACACCCCACGTATGAAGCCTGAGTCAACTCGACTGTGTTGACTTGTGGAGTTTGAGCAGTTTTAACCCAGGGTATTTTTGGGAAAATGCTATTAATTTAGAATGTAAATGTTTTGACATTTAGGATTTAGGTTGAGCCAGTATTTGGGAGTAGAGTATTGATCAAATATTCATCAGACTGTGAGGTGAGTTTTCCTCACTATACTTACAGGTCGAAGGCACCAGGGCGGGACCATTGGATTGATATATTGGTTACCATATGATGTTATGTTGTTATGATCCCTTAGATCTGTATGATTATCTGTATTTACCAGCTTTGTGTTCATGTTTGTTTGTTGTATATGTCAACATATTGGTTTGGGTTGAGGTAGTCATTCTTTGTGATGTAGGCCAAGACACCCGAGGACGACCGGATAGGATGTAGGCACTACGAGACGGTCTAGTCAGGCCGATGGCCCATAGAGCGATTCGGATAGGCTGTAGATCCATGTGAGGCGGTCCAGTCAGGCTGGCTGCTTGTGGAGCGGTCCAGATAGGTTGTAGGCCCTACGAGGCGATTCGGTCAGGATGGTTGCTCATGTATGTATGATAGTTTGTTATTTTTATGTGGTGGTACTTTGGGGGGAGCTCACTAAGCATTAGCTTATAGTTTTAGTTTTATTTCAGGTACTTTAGATGCTGCCCCTTCTCTCTAAAAGGGTCCGTTACTTCGTTCGTACCGTCTTGCCTTAGGCACTGTGGCAAGGCGAAGGCATGACCATATACATCGTTGGTTTTATGATTGATTGGATCTTGGGAGACTCTATTTTTGAATAATGTTTTGAAAACAATGATTATGTAAACACTTCTTTTCGGTAAATGGGTTGTTTAAAAAAGTTTAAATTTATTGTGATTTTTCAGATGTTACAAGTTGGTATCAAAGCCTTGGTTTGAGCGAATTGGAGGAACATTCGTGTGAATCCATTCTCAAACGAAGGAACTGCAAAAGTTTTAAAAATGATTTCCAAAATTGTTTTAAAAAATAACTAAGAAAGGATGTGATGTGTACGACCATATGGAGCCAGTAAGTAGACCCCCAATTACCACACTGTTATTTGATGTTATGTTATGTTAGAACAACATGCTAGTGATAGGCTAGAGATTCATGAATTGCATGATAGAATTTCTTGATTATATGATGCCTGATATCCTAGGTTTTTTTCCCTTATATGAAATTAACATCATTATTGTAGTTTCTTGGTGTATGCATCAAAATTGTATATAACTAAGATTTTATAACCCAAGAATGTTTGAATTAGCCTTATTTCATGTTCCTTGTTTCGTTATGGGCTTAGGGTAGAATCAAGTATTCGATTGACTATAGGATCCAATGTTATGTATGATTAGCATACACGGGTGTTGTAGGGTTGGTGCAAGTTTCATGGATGAGTTATGTGGGGTCAACCGACCAGTTGAGGGATGTCTAGCATTCTCTAGCAAGTGAGAATAAGGTGTATGTGTATTCTAGGGATGCTATTAGGGTTGTTGTGATGATCTTCTAAGACAAATACAGGTAAGTGAGAAAGCTAGTATGGATCCGTACTACTGGAAGCACATGACCTGTATGTATAACAAGGAAGTCACAATCCATAGGGACTTGATGTGGGTTGGTTCCTATGGTGTAATATGCGTTTTATCTGATATCTTTCTAAATTATTTTAAGAATGGTGTTCACGAGGGGATCCGGATCAGGAGCGAGTGGCCATGATAAGCCAAGGTTGACCGAGGATCAAGTTAGAGACATGATTCATGATGAGGTTGTTTCTATTGTCCGGGGGCGGATACCGGAGTTGTTTGGGTATATCAAGATCACTGTGATAGAGTTCCTTGATGACCGATACGATGCACTTTCAGAGGTTGTTGCTATTGTATCCATCACGACCATTGTTGCTGCGGGGATTGGAGGGGGGAGAGCCTTCCAGTACTGGGACTTCGACAATATGAAGCCCACAGTGTTTGAGGGAGTCCATGATCTGATCATAGCCATGAGGTAGTTGTTTGACATTAATGGATGTTTCTTTACGTGTTCCTGCCCTGCTGAACAGAAGATCAAGTGCGCTTTGAACCTTCTTCGGTCTGGAGTGAAGGATTGGTGGAAGCTGGTTACCGGTTCATACACTCCAAAGCAGAGAGCTATTGTATCTTGGGAGCAACTCTTTGAGATGTTCCATTCGAGATATGTCCCTTTAGTGGAGAGAGAGAGAGAGAGAGAGAAGGAGGGAGAGATTAGCTTACGAGTATATGGACCTGAGGCAGGGCACAGAGTCGGTGACTGAGATCACCAAGATGTTCATTGAGAGAGCGATGTTCTGCCATGAGTTTACTGCTTCTAAGCAAGCTTATATGACCCGGTACTTGAGCATGCTCAAGACGGACATCTGCTAGTTTGTGTCTACTCAGCACTATGGTCTACTCATTGAGTTGTAGGAGGCTGCAAGGCGGCGAGAGATTGAGATGGAGCTCCAGATGAGGGAGTTGAGGCAGGCCTTTGTGCAGTCGCAGCCTGCGGCAAAGCGGTTCAAGGCCGATGATGCGAGATCTGGGAGTCAGAGGGGTCACACTTGTGGCAAGTGCGGCAAGGTTCGTGAGGGTTCTTGTCGATCTACTTATGGGTGCCAAAAATGTGGCAAGGATGGGCATTATGCCAAGGATTGTCACCAACATATCCCCGAACCAACCACCAGGATATGTTATCATTGTGAGTAGGTTGGTCATATTAAGGTGGTCCAGTCAAGCCGACGACCTGTAGAGCGGTTCAAATGGGTTGTAGGCCGTGCGAAGCGGTCCAGTCAGGCCGGTTGATCGTGGAGCAGTCCAGATACGCTGTAGGCCATATGAGATGGTCTAGTCAGGCTGGCTGCTCATGTTTTCATGCTTGTTTGTTATGTTTATATGGTGGTACTTTGGGGGAACTCACTAATCGTTGGCTTACAGTTTGAGTTTTGTTTCAAGTACTTCAGAGGATTATGGAAAGGTGAAGGCTTGATCATATACATCCTTGATTTTATGATGTATTAGATCTTGGGAGACTCTGTTTTTGAATAATGTTTTGAAAACAATGATTATGTAAATTTTTCTTTTCGGTAAATGGGTTTTTTAAAAAGTTTAAATTTATTGTGATTTTTGAGACGTTACACTGTAGGCTCAAAGGAGTGGTTCAACTTATAGCTGAAGGCTCGGTGGCAGCCCATCCTTGTGGTGTAGGCCTTATTTGCGTGCATAGTATGTATTTTGTTGTGTGGGGTATTTTAGGGGAACTCACTAAGCTTTGGCTTACAATTGTTGATTTCATGGTTTCAAGTACATCAGATGATTGGGGAAAGGCGAAGGGGTGATTATACACATCATCCTGGGATTTACGTTGAGATATGTTTTTGGATACTCTGATTTTTATGACTATGTTTGGAGACAATGTTTTGTATAACGCATGGTTTATGAATATGGTTTCTGAAAAATAAAATTGTTTATCATGATTTTTGAGACGTTACAAGTTGGTATCAAAGCGTTGGTTTGAGAGAATTGGATGAACACTCATGTGATTCCAGACTCAAACTAAGAAGGATCTACAAAATAATTTTAAAATTAAATCTAAAATGATCAATGAGGAGGATGCAATATGTATAATCATCCCAAGCCAAGCAAAGTATTCCCCAAAATACCCACACTTGTTTTGTGTATTGATTATATGATAGAATTGCATACTAGTTGGTAAGTTAGTGATCTTCAAGAATTGCATAATAGAATTACCTAATTGATGATTTCTGATAGCCTAGGGGAATTTATTGATACGCTAGATGGAACTGACCTTATTACTATGGTTGCTTAGTGTGTGCATCATAATTGTACGTAACTAAGATTTTATATCCTAGGAATGTTTGATTTAGCCTTATTTGCTATTCCTCGTCTGGTTGTGGGCTTAGGGTAGAATCAATTATTCAATTGTCTATCGAATCTAGTGCTATGTATGATTATCATACATGAGCGACTACATGGTTAGTGGAAATTTCATGAGTGAGTGCGGTTGTAGAGGGCCAACATAAGGAATGATTAGCCACTCTGGAGAGGCTGAGTATAGGATGTATGTGTATCCAAGTAGTTTCGGCTTAGTGGCGGAGTGGTCCGTGACGATCCTTTAAGACAAATATGGGTATGTGTGGAAGGTAGTATGGGCCTATACTACTGGAAACATATGACCCGTATGTGTATCGAGGAAGTCACGAACCCCGAAGATTTAGTGATTCTGTAATATTGTAGCAGTATTAGTTGTGGATTTTTTGATGTATTCCTATTTGTTTTCGGTATGACAATCACTAGAGGCTCAGGATTAGGAGCTGACAACTCAGAGAGGTGTGAGATGATCACTACCCAGGTGACCATGGCGGTTAGGCAGGCGATCCCGGAGGTATTTGGGTCTATCAAGACCACCATGATCGAGTTGTTTAACAAAAGTTATGCTTCCATCAATGAGGTTGGTGTTGTTGTAGCCATTGTCGTCGTTGATGATGTGGGAGTTCAAGGGATAAGGACGGTGAAATACTGGGACTTCAGAAACACGAAGCCCACAAAGTTCAATAGGGACAAGGATCTGATTGTTACCGCGAGGTGGCTATATGATGTGGAAGGTTGCTTCTTCACTTTCTCGTGCCCAGAGGACCAAAAGGTCAAGTTTGCTTTGAACCTTTTTTGTTTGAGGGCAAAGGACTGGTGGAAGCTTGTGACTAGAGCTTATTCTCCTACGGAGAAGGCTGCAATAACTTAGGAGTAGTTTTTTGATATGTTCTGCACTAAAGCAGATGACAAAGTCAGTGACAGAGATCACCAAGATGTTTACTGAGAGAGCCCTTTTCTGCCTTGAGTATGCTGCTCCGGAGTAGTTTCATATGTCCCATTACTTGTGCATGCTCAAGACAGAGATCCATGATTTTGTATCAACCCATAGGTATAGTTCTCTCTCCGAGCTGCAATTTTTCATTCGGAGAAGAGAGATTAGGATTGAGACCCAAACCAGAGAGAAGAGGTAGACTCGAGTTCAGGCACAGTCAGCAACAAAGCGGTTTAAGCCTACTGATTCACGATCCTGAGGACAGAGGGACCACATGTAAGGCCCCAACTCTCAGGTATTAATTTTTACATCTTTATTTTTCATATTGGAAAGTCTACTCGACGAGTTGATGCCCTGACTCGTAAAGTAGGAACTGTTGGGGCCACGTGTTTAAATGAGCAACTCGCCGAGTCGGAGACATGACTCGACGAGTTGGAACTTGAGGATGAAACCCTAATTTATGGGGTTTTGCACCCCATTTAAAGGGTCATTAACCTCCCTTAGCCTCCTTTACAGCCCCTTGTGCGTCCATAAACCCTAATTCATGTGTGTGTGCTCCATTCTTGTGTGATTTTCAAGCTTGGAAGGTGTTTTGTAAGGACAATACTTGAAGTATAATAGGAGTAGTGGATCTGACTTTTCTTAGTTTATTGGCATCATTTTGAAGGTAACAAGTCGTAACCTTGGTCTTCTTTCCTTTTTAAATCTCATTATGTTGAAGATTAGGGCTTTTCTAGTATATTTATGTTAGCCATTTTGGGTATGGGCTAGGATCTGAAGTTGCAACTTCAAATCTGAACTTACCATGGTCTCTAAGTATATAAAGTCTCTAGCTTCAGCAAGTATGAACCTTCTCTTGTGAGTTAAACCCTATTACACGATTGGATTTGACATTATAAGCCTTTAGAACCTTGCATGCATGTAAAGTTTGAACCTTTACGTGATAAACATGCCTTAGGAAGCTTGATCTGCAATATGGAGCTTTGGAATGGCTTAAAAAGCATATGAATGGAGAAGGGAATAAAGGGACTCGACGAGGTACATGGCCAACTCAACGAGTCCAATGAAGATTGTCGTGCAAGGACTTCTGCATGGACTCGGTGAGTCAGTAGGGTGACTCGGCGAGTCAGCTACGGTCTCCCCAACATTTGGACATGCATGAAATTGGTGAGTTACAGGGGAAACTCGATAGGTCAACTGGGAATTTCGACTTCTCGAGTTCAGGAAGGACTTTACGAGTCAATGAACTGCACTCGACGAGTTAGGTCAACATGGACTATTGACCTTGACCATTGAATTGGACTTTGACCAAGGGTTGACTAGTTGACTTCTGGGGTATTATGGTGAATTGGAAACTTATGGAAAAGGTCTTATGGTATATATATAGGTGGTGGATTTCGTGGCCGTTGTTCGAGAGTTTGAGTTATCATTTTGATTCGACAGTTAAGATGTGAGTTTTCCTCACCGTACTCAAGGGTCGAAGGCACCAAGGCCGGCCCGTTGGAATGTTATCCTGTTATGCTATGCTAGTATGATCTGTTAGATCGGTATCCTGGTAGATAGGATGGTATTATGTTATTATGTGGCTATGATCCGTTAGATCGGTTTGTTTGTCTATAGACTGTTATGTGATTATCTGTGATATGTGCACATGTTTGATTGGCGGTTGAGGTTTATCTGCTTTGTGCGAAAGCCAGTAGACATAGGCATTCCAACCTGTTGGTTATGGGCCGTGAGTATTCCGTCTCGAGGATGATTGGACTCATAGTATATGGGCATTCCAACTTGTTGGTTGTGGGCCTGGGGTAGTCCATCCCAAGGATGATTGGACCCATATTATATTGGCATTCTAACCGGATGGTTGAGGGCCTGGGTACTCCAACCCGATGGTTGATTGGACCTAGAGATGCACAAAGCTCGGATCCGATTTGGTTCCATGACTTCAAGGCCAATCCGAATTAAGGATAAATCTGAACCGGTTCGAAACCGGTTTTGACCTCCCCGAATTCGAATCGGTTTAAACCGATCCGATCCAAAATCTGATCCGATTTTGCCATTTAAAAAAAAAACCTTTTTTGGACCTCATATATAACACAAAATGCAACATAGGTTCATTAAAATAGTTAAAAAAATACATCAAACGTCAAATTAGAAAGAGTTTTCAAACTAGTTAACTAATAATAATAATAAAGTGGCGTCATAACATTTTGCCAAATAGAAATAGTTTTTGTGGTCTTCCACTTCGTGTCGCCTTCACTTAAATAATCTTCAACTGCCACACAAATAACTAGGGGTCTCATCAATACCATAATCTTCATCTTCGTCTGCATTGTCTTCGTCTTCCGGAGGTGTTGATAAGCCTTGTGGATATTCTTCATCCATGATCTCCGGTTCAACATTTTGTGCTAGTGGGCCTTCTAGTGATGCCAAGTGTTGTATACGTTTGACCGAATCCAAGTAATCCTTCAAGAAAACGCAAACCTCTACCACAATTGGGGTAAGATTCGTCCTCAACTTTGATATAACTCTACCACTAAAAGAAAAAGTGGATTCTGAAGCTACCGTGGAAGCTTGGACGATTAGTAAATCGCGAGCCATGATAGAATAGGAAATTGTGCTTCCTTTTCTCTCCACCAAGCCAAAAGATCCAAAATTTTAAATTGTGGTGCACTCATGAATTTTAAAAAGTTTGAACCCATATAAATTCCAAGTTTTCTACTAGGCGTTAATGTGCGTGCTCTTTTGTTTTGTTCCTCCAAAAGGTAGTTATAGAGGTCGATATGAAAATCCGTTCGACCCCCACCACTACACGATGCACCTGATGGGTTTTTGGTCATAAGACATCCAATATGCTCATACAAACCCTAATGCTTGGATCTAGGTTTCTCTATTGTACATGCTTTGAATCCAAGACTATAAACCCTAATTCTAGCATTCAAGTAATCATATTAATATGTAATTAGGTTTAAGATCATACCTTGATTGTTATGTAGCAATAACAATCCCAATTCCTCCTTGTAATGACTTTGGAAGGCTTAGAGTCACAAGTGTCACTCCTCTAATGGCTTACAAACACCAAGAGCAAATGGAGAAGGTATAAAGAGAGAGAAGAGAGTTTAGAATTCATCCTTAGGACTCCTTAGGAACAAGTACACGAATTCTAAGGCCTTAGGGTCTTTATATAGGTGTAGAGATAGGGTTTCAGTCATTATCCTTGTTGGATATTATTCCTTTTATATATCAGCTCAGATACCGATTTGTTGGAAATATAACAATCTGATCATCACAACAAAAGGCTCGGTTACCAGTTACTGTGTGACAGATATATTAGTTTAAGATATAAGATATATATATATATATATATATATATATATATATATATATATATATATATATATATAAAATAATAATTGCGGAATAAGTATAAATATGAAAGCTGTAAATGACTGAAAGCTATAATAATATAAATGACTGTATTTAAATGACGTAAAGCTATAAATAATATAAATGACTGTATTTAAATGACATAAAGCTATAAATAATATAAATGACTATATTTAAATGACATAAAGCTATAATAAAGTATATAAATATATAAATATATATCAAGTAGGTTCGTCAATAAATTGACTGAACTGGACTTATGGAGCGACTGGTCGATATTTGTTCTTTGAATGGACTGGTCGATATTGGGACTCTTGGAGCGACTGGTCGATATTTGTTCAAAGATCAATCCGACATTGGATAAGTAACAAAAAGTTCATTTAAAGCTCGATTTTATGTAAAACAAGTGTTTACAAAAGGGTACAAAATACATGGGTTTATGTATTTGTATTTGAGGTATTTTTGGGTAAAAACATGCACACGGGTCGTGTAAGATAAGGTACAAGTGACACGGGTCGTGTAGGAGGGTTTTGGAGGGTTTTCTTGATGAATGATGCTGACACGGGGCGTGTTGATTTAGCCTTGCTGAACACGGGGCGTGTTCATGATGCTGATGCTGACACGGGGCGTGTTGATTTAGCCTTGCTGAACACGGGGCGTGTTGAGGTTCAGAAGTATGAAGAAGGCAATCAGAGGGAAACACGGGGCGTGTTGATTTTGCCTTGGTTTTTAACACGGGGCGTGTTTGTTTCAGAGTCAATTTCGGGATTTTTGTGATTTGAAGGTAAGTTTTGTTTGAGATGTTTTGGCTAGGGTAATGGTGTTATGGTGTTTTGAGGATGTTTTCAAGGTTGTTTAGAGGTTGGAAGGAGGTTAATATAAGGTGGTAAAGGTGGTGAAATTTCTTATGAAGATGATGATGAATAGTGATGGGTTTTGTGGTTGATCTTGATGCAGAAGGTTTTGGGTTGTTTCATGGTTGTGTTTTGGTGTTTTGATGTAAGGAAAGTGTTTGATGGTGTATGATGTGATAATCAAAGGTGGTGAAGATGAAAAACCTTTAGTTTCAATGAAGAAGATGAAGATGGTTGATGGTGTTCTTCATTTCATTGTTGATGATCTTGGTGTTCTTCACTTGGCTTCTTGTTTGATCTTGGTGTTCTTAATTTAGCTCCAGGGATGAAGATTGATAGGGTTTAGTTTTACAAAGGAAAACTCACTATATCATATCTATCTCTCTTACTCTCTTCTATTATCTCCAACAACAAACACACACTACATACACATGTATATATATATGAGAAACAAATATCTTGTAGTAGTGCACTTGACTGTAAGTTGAAAGATGATGTAGAGGCTGCAAGTTGATGTAGTAGTAGGAGCAAAAAACGTGGGAAGGGTTTTAGCTTCTTCATCTTTGACTATTCAACATATATACAACACACACACACACACACACACACACACACATATATATATATATATATATATATATATATAATACATATATACATATATAATAAATACATATGTATATAATACATATATATATATATATATATATATATATATATATATATATATATATTGTTGAAATTGTTTAGTCACACATATGTGTTTTTGTCATTCGCGTGTTTTCGTATTTTCCGTTTTATCACGCATTCATGCAACCTGAAATAACTGATAATATTTATTAGATTGTATAAAAACAGTTCATCTTATTTCAGTTATGGTCACATACAAGGTTACATAAGAACATTTTTCAACAATTTCCCCCTATGTGATCATTGCTGAAATAATGACAGGTATGATATAATCATATTGACAGTTTAACTTTTGAAGATTTGAGATAAAAGATTTGTCAATAGATAAGATATATATATATATATATATATATATATATATATATATATATATATATATATATATATATATATATATATATATATATATATATATAAAACCATAGCAATTGATTTGAAAGTTTGTGACTTGGTTTAACATATCTTATGTAAAAGATTTTCAGAAATTTGTTTCCGAATCAAAGTCTCGGGTTCGGTTATCAAAGGGTAGCCATATATGTATCTAAAGAAATTTCTTAAGATTTTATAGCATTATTAATGACGACAAGTGGTTTAACAGGTCGATTCAGATGAACGCTCATAGGTATAGCTCACACTTCACTTGGGTGTTTGGTTGTTCTGGCAGCAGAACAAGTTAATGATCACTAAAAACGAGTGATATCTCTCTCTGTCGACTCACACTCATATTGAAGGTGTTCAACTATGCTTTTCCCGAAAGGTCACTTAGTCTCATTATTAGATAATCAATCACATAAGACTGGTTTCGGCATTACTCAGCGGGTTTCTTCATTCATACCATTTAAGTTCACTTTCTCTCCGTCGGGAAATACATGTAGAGGGGTTTAGCAATTTTCATAGTGCAGTTTGCAACTAAGAATCTTCAGTGATGAAGGCTACAGTATCCCGGGAAATCCATTGTTGTTGTAGCTTTTTCTTTGATGGTATCCTTTTTGTTGATTAATATCTATTTGTTGTAAAAGGATATTTTGTTTTAGCATCGAGAATTTGCTACATTTGAGAAAATTAGGATTTTTGAGAGTATCTATCTTGCGGGATTAAGATATCCCTTTTTGTGAAAAATGGTTAAAAACAGATCACGAGATCTTTTGATGTTTGCTTTGAAATAACCATTTGGTTGAACTTTGTTTGAAAATACCAAATGTAGAGTTTTTTTTTTTTTTTTTGTTTGGTATTTCTTCGGTAAATGATTTGGTTTCTTTTGTTGATTCTACTTTATCTTGTTTCGTCTTTTCTTGTTGATGGATCACGGGATCTCAAGACATCATTTTTGGTTGGCTTATATCTAGGTAGGGATTAGTGGCATAAAAGACAGTTTGTCTAGTATGTAAGAAATGAATGTATCGTCGACGTCCCTGGTCATTTTGATATCTAAGAAAAAATGAGACCGTGACAAGGTATAATCGGATATACCTTATAAGCAATAGTGACACACCTAAGCTCACAAGAAATGAATTCCACAATGATTCAGATTGATGAGGCACAAATTCTCACATGGGTTTTTGTTTTCATCTGAACCTCCTAACCTTATGTCCCTTTTTAAAATCATCAATAATGAAATAAAATTGAAGGAAATAAAGTTATGTACATTATGAAAAGTAGGAGATTTGAACCTTCACTCCAATTGAGAATCAATATGACTTAAAATCTTCATCGAGCATAAGCATCTGAAAATTAAGTCAAAAGACGATTAATCACAAGGTTTTATAAAAGCTTATTACGGCAAGTCTTTTATTATATTTTGGAAGATTTGTTTTTCTGAATTTTTTTGGAAATATTGGTTATTTCAATGTTTTTGGTTTTTTTTTTGAAAAGAAAGCAGTTTTCAAATGTTTTTGAATGAAAGTAAACACACTTTTGTACAAACAAAAAGTAAAAGTTTAAGGATGGATGTTATCTGGATTTAACATTCCTAGACGGCCTAGGAAGTATTGAAACTTTGTTTCATCGAGAGCCTTAGTGAAGACATCGGCAATTTGATCTTCGGAGTTGATGAAGTGTAGTTTGATATGACCCTTTTGAATGTTGTCTTTTTATAAAGTGATATCGAATGTCGATGTGCTTTGTCATGGAATGGTGAACGGGATTGTGAGAAATGGCAATTGCACTGGTTGAGTCACAAAATATGGGAATTTGTGAGATTTTGAAGCCATAGTCACGCAGTTGAGTTTGCATCCATATGACTTGTGAACAACAGCTGGCGGCAGCGACATATTCAGCTTCTGTTATTGATGTGGATACACAAGTCTGTTTCTTTGAAGTCCAACTCACTAGTCTACCTCCTAGGAATTGACAGCTACCAGATGTACTCTTCCTATCTAGCTTGCATCCTCCGTAGTCTGAGTCGGTGAAAGCATTCAGCTGAAAATCGGATTTAGCTGGATACCAAAGGCCAAGTTTGGGAGTGCCTTTAAGGTATTTGAAGATGCGTTTCACAGCAACTACATGGGATTCCATAGGATTTGCTTGGTATCTAGCACAAACACATGTAGAAAACATGATGCCAGGTCTGCTGGCAATGAGGTACAAGAGTGATCCGATCATTCCACGATATCTTTTCTGGTCAACGGGTTTTCCATTTAAGTCTGCATCAATTTTGTATCCAAAAGCCATTAGGGTTTTTGCGGTATTGGATTTTTCCATTGAAAAACGAGTGAGTAGGTTTTTGACATAATTCTCTTGGTTGATGAAAATGTCATCAGTTGACTGTTTAATTTGAAGTCCGAGAAAAGTAGTCATCTCCCCAATCATGCTCATTTCAAATTTGCTCTTCATTAGATCTGCAAACTTAACACTTAAAGATTCATCAGTAGAACCGAAAATAATGTCATCAACATATATTTGTACGATTAACAGATGTTTATTAAAGATTTTACGAAAGAGGGTTTGATCAATTGATCCTCTTTTAAAACCTGATTCTTCGAGAAAGGTTGACAACGCGGCATACCAAGCTCGAGGTGCTTGTTTCAAGCCGTAGACAGCTTTCTGCAATTTAAAGCTGTGATCTGGAAATTTGGGATCTTCGAAACCTGGTGGTTGTTGGATGTATACTTTGCGATCTATCTCTCCATGTAGGAATGCACATTTAACATCCATTTGGAATACTTTGAAATTCTTATGTGCAGATTATGCAAGAAAGATGCGAATTGCTTCAATTCGGGCAACTGGAGCATATGTTTCATCGTAGTCGATTCCTTCTTGTTGTGAATATCCTTTGACTACAAGACGTGCCTTGTTTCGATAAATGATTCCTTGATCGTCAGTCTTGTTTCTGTATACCCATCTTGAACCTATAACAGTAACATCGGGTGGAGTAGGAACAAGATTCCATATGTCGTTTCTTTCAAATTTTGCTAGCTCTTCTTGCATAGCTTTTACCCAATCTGGATCTTTTATAGCAGAATGTATGGTTTTGGGTTCAGTCGTGGATAAGAAGGCTCCAAATAAACATTCATTTGTGGATGCGCCTCTAGTCTGAATGCCTAAGTTGGGATCTCCGATGATTTGCATCATTTTGGTTTGTTTGTGGAATTACTTCACTGGGTGTTCCTGTAGGGTCAATTAAAGTAGTTAGAAGTTCAGAATTGTAAGCAGTTTTTGGTTGTTCAAAAAGCAAATCAAGATCAACTTCAATGTCTATGTCAGGAGAAGGTGTTTGTTGAATTGGATTTTGATAAATATTTTCAATCATTTTTGAACCAAAATGTTCACGATCCAATTTCCTAACATAAAATTCATCGAAATGAACATCGGTACTTTCTTCAATTACTCTAGTACGTTTATTCAGTACTCGAAAAGCAGCTGAAGAAAACGAGTAACCAAGGAAAATTCCTTCGTCCGACCTTGATTCAAATTTTGAAAGATGATCTTTATTATTCTTTACGAAGCATCGACAACCGAAAATATGAAAAAATTTGATGTTTGGTTTTCGGTTGTTAATGACTTCATATGGTGTTTTATGAAGATGTTTATGGATTAAGGAACAATTTTGAGTATAGCAAGTTGTGGCTATTGCTTTTGCCCAGAAGTATTGTGGCAGATCAGCGAAGATAAGCATTGATCTTGCAGCTTCACATAGAGTTCGGTTCCTTCTTTCGACAACACCGTTCTGTTGTGGAGTGTATGGGGCTGAGAAGTTGTGTTCAATTCCTTTGTCTTTGAGAAATGAATCTAGAGTATTGTTTTTGAACTCTAAACCATTATCACTTCGGATTCTTCGAACAGGTCGTTTCAGCTTCAGCTCGATTTATTTGATGAAGTTGATCATCTCTTCAGGTGCTTCTGATTTTAGTCTTAAGAAAAAGACCCAAGTAAAGCGCGAGAAACCATCAACGACAACAAGAATGTACTTTTTCCCTTGTATGGTTTGGGTTTTGGCAGGGCCACAAAGGTCTATGTGCAACAACTTTAGTGGTTCGGATACACTAGATTCTGAAATGCTTTTGTGAGTGGATTTGGAAAGTTTTCCTTTTTCACATGCAGCACAAAGAGTTTCGTTATCAAGCTTCAAAAGTGGTAGCCCTCGAACAAGATCATCGCCGATTAATTTGTTGATGTACCCAAAGTTTAGATGGGAAAGGCGGTGGTGCCATAACCAACTAATCTCTGCTGGGGCTTTAGATAACAAACAGATATCGGGTTTACCATAGATAAGATCCATGTCAAGTGGATACATATTTCCGGAACGGTCAGAATCAACTATAACATCTTTGGTTTTGGCGTCCATGATCAAGCTTCGTTGTTTGGTGAAAAGAACTTCAAGATTGTTATCACACAGTTGAGAAACAGTGATGAGGTTGTGTTTTAGGTCATCGACGAAGGCAACTTTCTTTATGGTAAAATTACCATTTGTTATGTTTCCATAACCTTTGATTTTTGCTTTCATGTTGTTGCCGAAGGTAACATCTTGATTGGTTTGTATAGGTTTGAAGTCACGTAAGTAGTTCCGGTTTCCTGTCATATGCTTGGAGCAACCACTATCAATATACCATGTATCATCATTGGGTTCTCCAGCATTAAGTACCTGCAATCAGACAAAAAGTTTAGGTACCCAAATCTGAATGGGTCCTGGTTTGTCAGTTGTTATTTTGGGTGCTTTTCTTAATGAATTTCTTTTATCATTTGACTTCACATTATTGTAATGGTTTGGTTTATGATGATGGAATGGTTGAGGTTTGATTTGATCTATCAATTTTACCCAAAATGTGATTTGTTTTTGAAAACCTGTGGGTTGATAAGATCTGTGATTTGGTGAAAGATATCCTAGATGTGAAGGTTTGTTTGAAAAGTTTTCTTCATATCTGGGATGTGATGGGCGATTTTGAAAAGCTTTTTGATGATGATGGTTTGAAACTTTCTGATGTGATGGTTTTTGAAAGTTCCTTGAATGATTAAAAGTAATATCTTGAAAGCGGTTTTCAAAGGGTTTTTGAAAAGATTTTGGTTTTTGTTTGGAAACCTGTTTATGAGGTATGACGTAGAGTTTAACTGGTTTCTTTGGTTGTTTTTCAAAAATGTTTGGCTTGATTAGTGGGGTTTTGTTGAATTGAATGGATTTTTTGCTTGTTTGTTGTTTCTTGGAGTATTTTTGTCCCAGACTAGTTTTTCCAACAATTGATGAAGTCATTGTAGGAAAAGCAGTTGGTATTGAAGTATGTAACGCCCGTTTTTCTGGGCTTGCCATTTTTAGCAATGTAATAGTCATGTTTAACCTTTGTAACTAAATTTGAAATAATAAAAATGTATTATTTGTGAATTATGTGAATTATGTGATTTATGTGTTTATTTTCTTGATTTTTATAATTTAACGAATTAAGAATAAAATAAGCATCAAAATTAAAGTGTGAGATACGCCCGATATCTTTGCATAAGGTTGTAGTGGTCGAAACAAGGATTCCGGAGATATAAGGAATGCCAAAATCCAAGTTATAACGAAGAAGTTATGACCTGTCGAAGTTTCGAGACAGAACCGGCACGACGCCGAGTGACGTAAAATATGAATTTAAGATAGAGCGATATTTAGCCTTAGTGATCTAAACGAAAGTCGTAGATTTCGTTAAACCGAGAGCGTGCATAAAAGGAACGCCCAAATCTGACTTCGTATGAGGAAGTTATGATTTTCTGAAGTTTCGACGTGGCAGTAGGCAGCCCGAATACTCGATTTGAGATCGAGCGGTTTTTAGCCGAAACAATCTAAATGAGAATCGAAGATCTTGTTGTTAGTAGCGAAACAATGAAAATTTAGGCGAGAACGGACATCAGACGAAGAAGTTATGAATTTATAACGAAGTTTTTCTGTCCCGGCCTTCTAAAAATAAATAATAAAAATAAAAGTCAAAATTAGCCAACGGAGTCTAAATGAAAGTTGTAGAGTATGGTCTGACCTTCGCGTGGATATAAAGAACGTCGAAAACGGAGCTCGTATGCGAAAGTTACGCAATTTAGAAGTTTGACAAGTCAATTACGCCCCGCGTAATTTGAGTACGCCCCGCGTACTCAGTCGGTTGCAACTTGTCTGACCAATACTCGAGTGCCACCAGTCGACGCACGCAGTGACGTCAAATTACGCCTCGCGTAACCCGAGTACACCCCGCGTAATGAGTACGCCCCGCGTAATTTGAGTACGCCCCGCGTAATCCCAGACCCAGCAGCCTATAAATAGAACTCGAATTCAGCCATTTTCTCTTGTTCAAACTCTTCTCTCTCTCTCAAAGTTTTGCCTCGATTTGCATGCCAATCATACCCCAAAGCCCCGGTAATATTCCCGAGCCCCGAAGCAAGATCCGAAGCCCCGAGGATCCCGAAGAGCGTTATTCCCGAGCCGAAACGCTGCTCGCGAGGAGCCCGGTTTTGTGAAGATCTTCCAGATCTACGGAGAAACACCTCTTCCGCAAGCCGTAGTGCTGCCTGATCATCTTCTGATCAAGTGAGTGTGTAGTTATTTTCATTCCAACACAATATTATGAAGTATTTTCTATAAAATACGTGTTATGTGTATATATTTGGTTGTTATACGTGTGAGTGTATATTCACTCTCTTCTATCTTACAGATCTGATGTATTCTCTATGAAATACGTGTTATGTGTGTATGCCTCATCTGTTATGTGGAATATGTATTGCTTAAAGCATGTTATACAGGTTTTTAAACTATGTATAAAAATGTATATTTTTATCTACTAATATGTTGGGTAAAACATGGGTAGATAATTGGTGTGTAATAAACAGATGAGAGGCCTCGGTGTTATTGGTGTTATTCTAGTCATTCAGTAGAGTATGGATGACGACCACGGACTATTCTAGATGGTCCTGTGGAACACTAGCAGGCTCATTACCTGTAGGTGTTGTGAACGACGTGTTCACCGGTGTACTCTATCCCCCACATGGTTGCCTTTAGGATACTTATTGTTGAGGAAGCCCCTCTGCAGTAATGTCCGTCCCGATGAAAAATCCTGAAATAGGTTCCTTATAATAGACGTTATTTTTAGGAACGTAAGGTGAGGATAACGGGAATGGGTAATCGGGTTTATTGTTGATTGTTGAAATTAAATATAATTATTGTGGGTTAAAAACCCTATATGCTCACCAGGCTCCCAAGCCTGACCCACTCAGTTGATTTATTTTACAGGAAGTGGCGCAAGAGCTTAAGATGGGCGAACATCAAGTTGTTTTTGTTTACAAGTCTGTATATGTATATATTTGTTGAACGACTTGTAATGTTATCGTTTATGCTTTATGACCTGTATCGGAACATGACATCCCGACTTTTGATTATGAAATGAAATCGTATTTCTTTATGAAATGTTTTGATAAATATCTATTTTATCATGTTTTGTTTTTGGGAACAAATTCCGCATCTCTTTTAAAAACTAAAAGGATTTACTCTGAAAATGTTTAAAAAGCATAAATGAAATCGGTCTTTTCTGGCCGAGATTTTGGGGATGTCACAGTTGGTATCAAAGCATTAGTTTAAGCGAATTAGGAATTTGTAGGATTTCTAAACTTAAACTTAGGATGCTAAATGGAGATTGCGAGGTGTGTGTCTGATAAATTTTAGACACGTGCACTAGTTTATTTTAGGAAAGTTGCCTAAAATGCTTTTATGTGCTAAATGTTATATGTTGCCATATATGACATTATTTGTTCGGATCTATGGTTTGTTGCCAACCGGATCTGAAGGTTTATGTGTTTAGGATTCTAAGCGTATATATACGATATTAGAACTAGCATGTAATCGTTTGGAGTAATAAGGTGAAATTATTCGGTGTATAGATCAAAATGGTGAGAACAAGAAGCGGAGTTGGAAATGCTGATGAAAATAGGAATCAACCGCCTGTAAATCAACAAGTACCTGTCGTAGCTGCTGCACCTGAGCCGATAACAATGGCTGGTGTACAAATGATGATTCAAATGATGTTGGATCGTCAGATGGAAGAAACAAGACGCCTGCTTAGGCAGAATCGTGAAGAACCATCAATTCAAGCAGAAGAGCCCGAGGAGAATGGAGGGCAGTCTGAAGGAGAAAACTTTAGTGGGATCATTGGTCAAGACGAACAACTAGTGGTTAGACACAATAACCAGTATGGAGGAAATGATGGTCGTGGGTGCAAGTATAAGGATTTCATGGCATCCAAACCACCATGCCTATCCGGAAGCCCGACGCCGGTGCAAGTTATCGACTGGGTCTCTGAAATGGAGACTATGTTTGAAAGTTGCGAATGCAGCAACAGGCAGAAGACCGCTCTTGCGATCCCTCTGCTAAAATCTGGCGTGTTGAGTTGGTGGAAGCTGTTAGCTGACTCTATGCCCAAGGGAGAAGCAAGCAAAATGTCTTGGGAAGACTTTGTGGAACAACTTAAGCTACATTACTGCTCCGAGCAGGACCTTCTGGAAATCAGTAATGAGTTTCAGAATTTGAAGAAAGGGAAATTGAGTGTTACTGAATACGCTACAAGTTTTACGGAAAAGATGAAGTTTATCCCATATTTGGTGCCTACAGAACTCTCTAAGGTCAACAAGTTTACCCTTGGACTACCAGCGGATTATGGTCCAATGGTTAAGCAAGCAACCACATTGAAAGCTGCCATCTGGGCTGCTAGAAATGTTGAGACCCAGATCAGGGAAAAAGGTCTGGAAAGGTCAGAGGTTGGTGAGAAAAGGAAAATCGATGGATTTTCAGGGTCCAACAAGAAAAGTAAATTCTCGAAGTCTAGTTCGAGAGGAAGTGGAGGAACGGTAGAGGCGAAATGGTGCGACAAGTGCAAGAAGAAGCATCATGGGAAGTGTGGCGGGGAAACCACATGCTACAAATGTGGAAAGCCAGGGCATTATGCCAACGAATGCACCTTCACCAAGAATGTTTGTTATGGTTGCGGTGAGGAGGGGCACATCTCAAGGGATTGTCCAAAGAAGAAGGAGGCAGCAAGACCCAACATTCCACCAAAGCCAAAGGCGAGAGCATTCCAGATGACACTGGAAGCTGCTAAAGATGAAGCTGATGTCGCTTCAGGTACCTTTCTCGTTAACAATTTTCCTGCCCAAATTTTATTTGATTCTGGAGCCAACTACTCCTTTATATCGCATGAATTTGGTAGAAAACTAGCTTTGCCTGTTGATAGACTAGATAATGCTTTATTAATCGAAGTTGCTAGTGGCAAGTTTGTACCTATTAGCCATCGTATGAAAAACATCTTAATCGACTTGAATGGGAATAAGTTCCATGAGGAATTATTGCCTATCGAACTTAATGGTTTCGACATCATTTTGGGAATGGATTGGCTTAGTGCCAATGATGCCGAAATTTTATGCAAGAAGAAAATAGTGAAAGTGAATCCGCCTGGAAAGGAATCGTTTATGGTGTATGGAGATAAACGCAGAGTAAATTCTGGAATCATTTCTCTAATGAAAGCCAGAAAGTGTTTGACCAAGGGATGTACATCATATTTAGCATTCGTGATCGATGCTAAGAAGGAAAAGAAGGTGATGCAAAATATTCCTGTTGTGTGTGATTATCCGGAAGTATTTCCCGAAGATCTTCCTGGATTACCGCCCGATCGACAAGTAGAATTTCGTATTGACTTGTTGCCCGGAACAACGCCAATTGCAAAAGCACCTTATCGATTAGCACCGACGGAGATGAAGGAGCTAATGATGCAACTTCAGGAGTTATTGGACAAAGGTTTCATTAGACCTAGTTCATCACCCTGGGGAGCTCCGGTGTTATTCGTAAAGAAGAAAGATGGAAGCATGAGGATGTGCATTGATTACCGAGAGCTGAATAAGGCAACAATAAAGAATAGATATCCGTTGCCGAGGATTGATGACCTATTCGATCAGGTACAAGGTTCAAGTTATTTCTCAAAGATCGACTTGAGGTCAGGATATCATCAGCTAAAAGTAAGAGAGCAGGATATAGAGAAGACTGCATTCAGAACCCGATATGGACACTATGAGTTTTTGGTTATGTCGTTTGGACTAACCAATGCTCCAGCAACATTCATGGATTTAATGAACAGGGTTTGTAATCCGTTCCTTGATAAATCTGTGATAGTGTTCATTGATGACATTCTGATTTATTCAAAAAGCCAGGAGGAGCATGGCAGACACTTGCGAGAAGTTTTGGAAGTCTTGAAGAAGGAGAAGCTGTATGCAAAGTTCTCCAAATGTGATTTTTGGATTCGAGAAGTCCAATTCTTGGGTCACGTGGTCAACCAAGAAGGTATAATGGTTGATCCAGCAAAGATTGAAGCTGTAATGAAGTGGGAACAACCAAAAAGTCCCACGGAGATTCGAAGCTTTTTAGGATTAGCCGGATATTACCGAAGGTTTATCCAAGGCTTTTCTTCGATTGCTAGTCCATTAACATCTTTGACCCACAAAGGAGTTACTTATGCTTGGAGTGATAAGCATAAAGAAGCATTCGAGAAGCTAAAGAAGAAACTATGCGAGGCACCGATACTTTCTCTACCCGATGGAGTTGAAGACTTCGCTGTTTATAGCGATGCATCTGGTGTTGGATTGGGTTGTGTTTTGACCCAAAGAGAAAAGGTGATAGCATATGCATCTCGACAGCTGAAGGAGCATGAAAAGAACTACCCGACTCATGATTTGGAGTTGGCAGCGGTAGTTTTCGCTCTGAAAATATGGAGGCATTACCTCTATGGCACGAAGTGCAAACTTTTCACTGATCATAAGAGTCTCCAATATCTCTTCAATCAAAAGGAATTGAATATGAGGCAACGACGCTGGCTAGAATTACTTAAAGACTACGACTGTGAGATACTTTACCACCCCGGTAAAGCCAATGTTGTTGCTGATGCTCTCAGTCGGAAAGTCAATCTTGAAAGGAGAAGGCCAAGAGCGTTGAGAATTGAAGTTGTCTCGACTATTTTGGAAAGTATAAAGAAAGCTCAAAGCGAAGCTTCTGAGAAGAATGACCGAAAGGAGGAACGTTTGGGCAAAACGTTGGTGTTCGGTGTAAACAGTCACGGACTGAAGGTGTTCCAAGATCGGATTTGGATACCTAAGACAGGAGGAGTCAGAGATCTTCTGATGGAAGAAGCTCACAAGACCATGTACTCGATTCATCCTGGTAGCACAAAAATGTATAGGGACCTGAAACCCTATTATTGATGGCCGACGATGAAGCTCGACATTGCGAAGTATGTGGCCGAGTGTGTGACTTGTGCAAGAGTCAAGGAACAACATCAGAAACCGTACGGGAGTTTAGAACCATTGCCTGTGCCTATGGGTAAGTGGGAAGACATTACTATGGATTTTGTCACTAAACTGCCCAGAACAAAGAATGGTCACGACATGATTTGAGTGGTCGTTGATCGTTTCACTAAGAGTGCGCATTTCATAGCAGCCAATGAGAAATGGTCTATGGAAAAGCTTGCGAATTCTTACGTGAAGGAAATTGTGAGACTTCACGGTGTTCCGCTAACAATTGTGTCGGATCGTGATAGTCGTTTCACCTCAAGATTTTGGAAAAGTCTACAAGAGGAATTGGGTACCAAGTTGTGTTTAAGTACAACTTACCATCCGCAGACTGATGGTCAGAGCGAACGGACGATACAAACACTTGAAGATATGCTGAGAGCGTGTACCTTGGAATTCCTAGGTAATTGGGATGAACATTTACCTTTGGTAGAATTTTCCTATAATAATAGTTTTCACTCGAGCATAAAGATGGCACCTTATCAAGCTTTGTATGGACAGAAGTGTCGTACGCCGTCTTGTTGGCTTGAGGCTGGGGAAAAGCAGTTAATGGGGCCGGAGATAGTCCATCAAACTGCTGAAAAGTTGAAAATAATTAGGGAGAGAATGTTAGCAGCTCAGGACCGTCAAAAGAGTTATGCTGACAAAAAGCGAAGACCGATGACTTTTGAAGTTGGAGATTCGGTTTTTCTTAAAGTCTCGCCGTGGAAGGGACTTATAAGATTTGGAAAAAGGGGAAAGTTAAGTCCAAGGTTTATTGGACCGTTTAAAGTTCTTCAGAGGATTGGGAACCAAGCTTACAAGCTCGAACTACCAGAAGAACTGAATGGAATTCATAACACTTTCCATGTGTGTTATTTGAGGAAGTTCACGGGAGAAGTTCCCGACATAATTCCACTTTCGGAGTTGAGGATCGATGAGAACAAAAGGTTGATTGAAGAACCGGAGGCAATTGTTGACCGAAAGACTAAGAAATTGCGACGTAAGATGGTGGAGTTAGTGCTTGTCCGATGGAAACACACGAATGGGCCAAATCTCACCTGGGAGACGGAGAGTGACATGATGAGTCGCTATCTGCATTTGTTTGATGGTGTGTGATTCCGGGGACGGAATCATTCTAAGGTGGAGAGAATTGTAACGCCCATGTTTCTGGGCTTGCCATTTTTAGCAATGTAATAGTCTAGGTTAACCTTTGTAACTAAATTTGAAATAATAAAAATGTATTATTTGTGAATTATGTGAATTATGTGATTTATGTGTTTATTTGCTTGATTTTTATAATTTAACGAATTAAGAATAAAATAAGCATCAAAATTAAAGTGTGAGATACGCCCGATATCTTTGCATAAGGTTGTAGTGGTCGAAACAAGGATTCCGGAGATATAAGGAATGCCAAAATCCAAGTTATAACGAAGAAGTTATGACCTGTCGAAGTTTCGAGACAGAACCGGCACGACGCCGAGTGACGTAAAATATGAATTTAAGATAGAGCGATATTTAGCCTTAGTGATCTAAACGAAAGTCGTAGATTTTGTTAAACCGAGAGCGTGCATAAAAGGAACGCCCAAATCTGACTTCGTATGAGGAAGTTATGATTTTCTGAAGTTTCGACGTGGCAGTAGGTAGCCCGAATACTCGATTTGAGATCGAGCGGTTTTTAGCCGAAACAATCTAAATGAGAATCGAAGATCTTGTTGTTAGTAGCGAAACAATGAAAAGTTAGGCGAGAACAGACATCAGACGAAGAAGTTATGAATTTATAACGAAGTTTTTCTGTCCCGGCCTTCTAAAAATAAATAATAAAAATAAAAGTCAAAATTAGCCAACGGAGTCTAAATGAAAGTTGTAGAGTATGGTCTGACCTTCGCAGGGATATAAAGAACGTCGAAAACGGAGCTCGTATGCAAACGTTACGCAATTTAGAAGTTTGACAAATCAATTACGCCCCGCGTAATTTGAGTACGCCCCGCGTACTCAGTCGGTTGCAACTTGTCTGACCAATACTCGAGTGCCACCAGTCGACGCACGCAGTGACGTCAAAGTACGCCCCGCGTAACCCGAGTACGCCCCGTGTAATGAGTATGCCCCGTGTAATTTGAGTACGCCCCGCGTAATCCCAGACCCAGCAGCCTATAAATAGAACTCGAATTCAGCCATTTTCTCTTGTTCAAACTCTTCTCTCTCTCAAAGTTTTGCCTCGATTTGCATGGCAATCATACCCCAAAGCCCCGGTAATATTCCCGAGCCCCGAAGCAAGATCCGAAGCCCCGAGGATCCCGAAGAGCGTTATTCCCGAGCCGAAACGCTGCCCGCGAGGAGCCCGGTTTTGTGAAGATCTTCCAGATCTACGGAGAAACACCTCTTCTGCAAGCCGTAGTGCTGCCCGATCATCTTCTGATCAAGTGAGTGTGTAGTTATTTTCATTCCAACACAATATTATGAAGTATTTTCTATAAAATACGTGTTATGTGTATATATTTGGTTGTTATACGTGTGAGTGTATATTCACTCTCTTCTATCTTACAGATCTGATGTATTCTCTATGAAATACGTGTTATGTGTGTATGCCTCATCTGTTATGTGGAATATGTATTGCTTAAAGCATGTTATACAGGTTTTTAAACTATGTATAAAAATGTATATTTTTATCTACTAATATGTTGGGTAGAACATGGGTAGATAATTGGTGTGTAATAAACAGATGAGAGGCCTCGGTGTTATTGGTGTTATCCTAGTCATTCAGCAGAGTATGGATGACGACCATGGACTATTCTAGACTGTCCTGTGGAACACTAGCAGGCTCATTACCTGTAGGTGTTGTGAACGACGTGTTCACCGGTGTACTCTATCCCCCACATGGTTGCCTTTAGGATACTTATTGTTAAGGAAGCCCCTCTGCAGTAATGTCCGTCCCGATGAAAAATCCTAAAATAGGTTCCTTATAATAGACGTTATTTTTAGGAACGTAAGGTGAGGATAACGGGAATGGGTAATCGGGTTTATTGTTGATTGTTGAAAATAAATATAATTATTGTGGGTTGAAAACCCTATATGCTCACCAGGCTCCCAAGCCTGACCCACTCAGTTGATTTATTTTACAGGAAGTGGCGCAAGAGCTTAAGATGGGCGAACATCAAGTTGTTTTTGTTTACAAGTCTGTATATGTATATATTTGTTGAACGACTTGTAATGTTATCGTTTATGCTTTATGACCTGTATCGGAACATGACATCCCGACTTTTGATTATGAAATGAAATCGTATTTCTTTATGAAATGTTTTGATAAATATCTATTTTATCATGTTTTGTTTTTGGGAACAAATTCCGCATCTCTTTTAAAAACTAAAAGGATTTACTCTGAAAATGTTTAAAAAACATAAATGAAATCGATCTTTTCTGGCCGAGATTTTGGGGATGTCACAAAGTACTACCATCCTCATAAGAGGAATTTTCTCCATTCAAAAAGTTTTTGAGTTTAGTGGTTCCATCGGTATGTTTGATTTGGTGAGTTAAAGAACTTGCAGAGTCTGTTTCAGAATTTACAACTCTTTTGAAAGACTTTTTGGAAACGCTGAAAGCAGTATCATCTGGACTACAGTTGATAACTGTTTCGTCATCTGAATCTTCCCCATTAATAGATGTGAAAAGATTAGGTAGAGTAGATTCAAAGTTTTCACAATTCGTCATGTTTTCCTGTTTTGCTTGTTCAATTTCAAAGGATTCTCTTCCAATTCCTGGTCTATAATTCGTATTAATTTTGCCAGTTCCCAAGGTGTTTGCCTTGGTGAAAATATCATCACTTAGCTTTCTGGCAACTTTGATAGAATCCATATTCCATATCAGTCTTTTATTCTCGGTTTCAAGAGAATTGATTTGTTTTAAAGAATCAGTCAACTTTTCATTTAAAACATTGTATTTGTCAGTTGATTCTTGAAAGTCTTGTTTCAACTGAAGGATTTCCATTTCTAAAACATCTTTTATTTCAGAAGAAATGACTGACTGATTTTTTAGTTCCAAATCCCTTTTCTGAATTAGAGTCTGATTTAATTGTTCCAAGACGTGATTATAATCTTCTGATTTTCTTTCAACGTCTCTTTCCAATTTGCTTTTCGTTCTTGTTGATTCTCCAAATTTGAGTTGCAAGGTTTGTAACTCAGATTTGCAAATATCATAATTGACCATTGTGTCATGATATGTTTTGAGATCAACTTCCACACTAGTCTCAATTTTGGTTATGTGGGACTCAAAAATTGTTTTGGAAAAACCAAGTTCAGAGATCATAGACCATACCTGTTCTATGACGTTTGGAGCTCTTGAAGGTATTTCAACACCAGCTACGAAGCAGAAGTTTGATTGTGTTGGTTCGTGTTCAGCTTCGTCATCAGAAGTTGGCCAGTATTCCACACTTGGTTCATGGATTGCCATCAATGCTCTTTGCTTTTCTTGGTTTTCCAGTTTCTTCAATTCATCGACTCTTTGAGCATAGTATGCTGAGTCTTTGATTTTGGTTTTGTTTTTGGCTCGACATTCTATGGCATATTGATTTGTTCCTTTGCAGTTGTGACAAATGATCACTTCTTCATCACTATCATCCTTTTGACTTTTAATCGGAAGTCTTTCAGGTGTTTGACTTTGGGTTTGTTGGGAAGGTTGAGAATGGTTTTGTTGGAATCCAAAATTTTGGTTGTTTTGAAAACCATTGTTTTGATTGTTGTAACCTTGATTTTGGAAACCTCTGTTTTGATTTTGAAAACTGTTGTTTGGATTGTGATTATGACCTGAGTTGGGATTGTTTTGAAATCCCTGGTTTTGAAAACCTTGGTTTGAGTTATTTTGGAAAGAAGGTCTTTGAGAATTTTGTCCAAAGTAAGGTCTAGGTTGAAAACCTGAGTTGTTTTGACCAAAAGATGGTCTTGGTTGAAAACTTGAGTTATTTTGTGCAAAAGATGGTCTTGGTTGAAAATTTGGTCTAAAATTTGATTGACCATGTTTTGGGATAAATCTCTGGAGATTTGTGTTTGCAACCAACGCACACAGTTGTTGATAATCTGCTTCATCATTTGAATCAGACTGGAAGACTTGGTTTTGAAAAGATGTAGTCTGATTAAAATGATTAAAGTTTTGATCATTGAAAGGTGTTTGGTTTTGAGAAGTTGTGGACACAAGTGCAAGTGGTCCTCCAAAAGCTGCAGTGGTTGGTGGGTCAATCGAGGATTCATACGATTGAAGTTCTCCATACAAGTTGTACAAAGTTTCAGTATGAATAGCTGGATTTCCCTGAATAATGAGTTTAACCATTTTCCAGCTTTCGAAAAGATTGTTTAAAAACTTGAGATTTATCTCGTGTTGTGTCTTTTTGATACCCAAATTGTTCATTTTAACCATAATCAAATTGAACCTATCATGAGCATCATGGATGGTTTCTAATGAAAGCATTTTGAAATTATCGAATTCATTCAAAACAGATGTTCTTTTGTTTCTGATGATTCTTTTATTTCCACAAAAACGATTTTTCAAATTCTCCCAAATTTGATTTGCGGTTAACAGTATAATGTCATCCATTTGACTTAGAATACTGTGAGGTATTCCAGAAACAAGTTCCTTTTTGGCTTGGAGTTCCAACTTTTTTGTAATTTCAGCTTGAGTGGCTTGATTTGTAGCAAGAGTAGCCATATTTTCTGGAGTAACAAATGTTCCTTCTACACACTTCCAGACATCTTCATTTATAGCATTAAGATGAAGATTCATATGGCCAACCCACGAATTATACTCTTCAGGAATAAGTATGGGTGCCCGTGAACCAAATCCTAAGCTATTTGCAATGGAGACAGAGTTCATGTTGGAGTAATTTGCCAAAGACATTTTTTTGAAAGGATTTTGAACAAGTGATATTAAAATGAAATTTTTAAAGAAAAGCTTATGGAAGGTTTATAAACGCTATAACCAAAAGTTTTTCGACAAAAATTTCAAGGTAAATCACACAAGCTCTGATACCAATTGTTGGATATTATTCCTTTTATATATCAGCTCAGATACCGATTTGTTGGAAATATAACAATCTGATTACCACAACAAAAGGCTCGGTTACCAGTTACTGTGTGACAGATATATTAGTTTAAGATATAAGATATATATATATATATATATATATATATATATATATATATATATATATATATATATATATATAAAGAATAATAATTGCGAAATAAGTATAAATATGAAAGCTGTAAATGACTGAAAGCTATAATAATATAAATGACTGTATTTAAATGACGTAAAGCTATAAATAATATAAATGACTGTATTTAAATGACATAAAGCTATAAATAATATAAATGACTATATTTAAATGACATAAAGCTATAATAAAGTATATAAATATATAAATATATATCAAGTAGGTTCGTCAATAAATTGACTGAACTGGACTTATGGAGCGACTGGTCGATATTTGTTCTTTGAATGGACTAGTCGATATTGGGACTTTTGGAGCGACTGGTCGATATTTGTTCAAAGATCAATCCGACATTGGATAAGTAACAAAAAGTTCATTTAAAGCTCGATTTTATGTAAAACAAGTGTTTACAAAAGGGTACAAAATACATGGGTTTATGTATTTGTATTTGAGGTATTTTTGGGTAAAAACATGCACACGGGTCGTGTAAGATAAGGTACAAGTGACACGGGTCGTGTAGGAGGGTTTTGGAGGGTTTTCTTGATGAATGATGTTGACACGGGGCGTGTTGATTTAGCCTTGCTGAACACGGGGCGTGTTCATGATGCTGATGCTGACATGGGGTGTGTTGATTTAGCCTTGCTGAACACGGGGCGTGTTGAGGTTCAGAAGTATGAAGAAGGCAATCAGAGGGAAACACGGGGCGTGTTGATTTTGCCTTGGTTTTTAACACGGGGCGTGTTCGTGTCAGAGTCAATTTCGGGATTTTTGTGATTTGAAGGTAAGTTTTGTTTGAGATGTTTTCGCTAGGGTAATGGTGTTATGGTGTTTTGAGGATTTTTTTCAAGGTTGTTTAGAGGTTGGAAGGAGGTTGATATAAGGTGGTAAAGGTGGTGAAATTTCTTATGAAGATGATGATGAATAATGATGGGTTTTGTGGTTGATCTTGATGCAGAAGGTTTTGGGTTGTTTCATGGTTGTGTTTTGGTGTTTTGATGTAAGGAAAGTGTTTCATGGTGTATGATGTGATAATCAAAGGTGGTGAAGATGAAAAACCTTTAGTTTCAATGAAGAAGATGAAGATGGTTGATGGTGTTCTTCATTTCATTGTTGATGATCTTGGTGTTCTTCACTTGGCTTCTTGTTTGATCTTGGTGTTCTTAATTTAGCTCCAGGGATGAAGATTGAGAGGGTTTAGTTTTACAAAGGAAAACTCACTATATCATATCTATCTCTCTTACTCTCTTCTATTATCTCCAACAACAAACACACACTACATACACATGTATATATATGAGAAACAAATATCTTGTAGTAGTGCACTTGAGTGTAAGTTGATGTAGTAGTAGGAGCAAAAATGTGGGAAGGGTTTTAGCTTCTTCATCTTTGACTATTCAACATATATACAACACACACACACACACACACACATATATATATATATATATATATTGTTGAAATTGTTAAGTCACACATATGTGTTTTTGTCATTCGCGTGTTTTCGTATTTTCCGTTTTATCACGCATTCATGCAACCTGAAATAACTGATAATATTTGTTAGATTGTATAAAAATAGTTCATCTTATTTCAGTTATGGTCACATACAAGGTTACATAAGAACATTTTTCAACAATCCTTATCTAGTTGCTTATCCACAAAGCAACCCATAAGATAAGTCTTAGAAATCCCTTATCCTTTATCCTTTGGACGATTTCAAGGATATCTTATCCATTCGTCCAACCTATATTTAGGATAACTATTACCATATATTGTAACTATCACATAATTACAATTCAGCCCCTCTGGTTTAATTAATTACACTTGATCACAAAATTAATTCCTAATTAATTATTGACCAATATTAATTAAACAAATATGATTTCTCCTTTAATATATTATTCTTATAACATATTAATAAATCATAATAACCTCTCTCTCTCTATTTATTTCTCCAATCAAGTTGCTTTGGTGAAGGCAACCCAAAAGGACCATGCACCATCGGGTCAAGTACATACCAAAATAGTTATGGACTTAGACACTAATCCAACAGCACCACTAGTAGAGTCGGTTACACTTGCAAAAGTGTTTGACATATTGCCATATTTTGTAGCATAAATGTCAAAACAAATTAGTTAAAGTATTATTAAAAGTGTTTATTTGGTTACGGATGTAGTTTGAGTTATCTTTTTGCAATTTTAAATACATATAAATTTTGGTAATCAAAGCCTCTACACCCGTAACATTGATACATGAGTCTAATGCCGCGACGCAAGTAAAAAGTTGTGGCATTTCGTTGAAATATTTGACTAGTTTTTGTCTCATTGGTCTCGAAACAAAAAAAAATGTTTCACTTCTTTGTTCAAAATGTTTCAATTATGTGGACATCAACCATAAATCATTTAGTAACAACAGACTTGTGGGGTAATACACGCCCGATAAAAAAGTAGTTGATTGTTTAAATTTTTTTAACATTTCCACAAACTCTTCCATCAAATCCCAATCATAATCCGAAACTGAGTTTTTTCCATTTGAAATTGTGTCGTAAAATAATTGCAAAGCGATTCTTTGACGTGTCAAACTTTCAAACATCATGCATGTTGAACTCCATCTAGTGTCAAGATCCCAATGAGGACTATATGGAATTACGTTAATGGAAATGGCAAACTTTTGATATTTTTCCATTGTAGCTTTATTTTTTCCAAAAACTCTAGTTAACACAGTTTTGAATTGTTCAATCGTCGAATCTATCATTTTTAAACCATCTTGTACCACAAGATTAATAACATGACAAACACATCTAGTATGAAAAAACGAGCCATCTAAAATATGTTTATATTTTGCAATTAATCTTTTTGCCGCGACGGTATTGTTACTTGCATTCAGAATAGAGAAGATTTTGTCACGTAACTTATAAGTCTCTATAACGATTACTAAAATTGCAAATAATCGTGCCCTGTGTGAGGATGTGCAAAAAGTTCAAATGCAATAACTCGTTTGTTCATTACCCAAGTAGAGAGATCTATCCAATGTGTCGTGACGCCAAGATAGCTTTTGGGACAACTTCCGGTGGAGGACCAAACATCACAAGTTAAAGAAACACCGGTTTTTATATTTAAAAATCCCAATTGCATATCTTTTTTGGCTATATCCCAATACTTTAAAGCATCACGTCTAAGGAAGTGCGACTTACTTGCCGGTATTGTGGTTGCATTTTTTCCCGCAAAATCCTTGTTAATCGTGGGTTGTCGAAGTGGTTAAAAGGCAAGCCCTCTTGAATCATGAACTTGCAAAAGCTTTCACGAATGTCATAGATCATTGTTGTAAATAAAGATCGACCCGTTGGGAGTAATATTTGGTTGATCCGGATCGCTTTGACCTTTTACAGCCGGACAAGTTTTTGTTGTATGACTCCTCAACGTGCTATTGCCTTCTTTTCCCAAAAACATCCCGCACTTCTTGCATCTCGCTTTTTCCTTCCCGTTTGACAACACACACAAATCATAATGTTCCTACACTTCTTTATTCCGAGTGGTTGGTATGATTTTAACCACCGTTGCATCCGAATCTTGACCCGCGATTGAATTTCTCGAGCTCATTTTTTGGATTATTATGAAAATAAGTAGTAGAATTTTTGTGTAAAATTGAAATGTAGCAAATGAAAGGTATTTATATGTGGTTAGAAGGGCCAAAAAGTCAATAAAAGTCAAAGTAGCCGTTTTTTGGGGGTTCCAAAGGCTAGCAAAAAAATCAAAAAATTCAAAATTTCTCGTTTTTTAACGGTAAAAAAAATCCGGTTTCTCTCAAATCTGGTTCACGATCCGGGGTCCAATCCGATTGCATGTCCGAAGCTCCAAACCAGTTCCAATCTGGTCACCAGTTCGGTCAAAACTGGTTTTGACCAAATCCGGTTTCCGGATCGGATCGGATCCTATGGGCCAAACCGGTTTTCGTGTGCATCTCTAACAGGACCCATAGTATGTTGTTTATGATTATATGTGTATTATTGTGTGTATGAGTATTTTTGGGGAAACTCACTAAGCTTTAGGCTTAAAGTTTCAGTTTTGGTTTCAGGTACATCAGATGATCGTGGGAAGGCAAATGCGTGATCGTACAACTCCTCATGTTTGTGTTTATGTTTCTGGGATACTATGATATTATACCATTTTGAAAACAAACTTTTTAATGTTTAATGGTTTTAAATGTTTTTAAAAAGTTTAAATTTTGCATGATTTTTTATGGGTGTTACACCACACTTGTGGCAAGTACGGGAAGATACATGAGGCAGCATGTCGATCAACTATTGAGTGCCACATATGTGGCAAGGAGGGGTATTTTGCGAGGGATTTTCATCCGCAGGCTCCACTATCAAGTACCAGGATTTTTTACCATTATAATCGGGTTGGCCATGTGAAGCTCAATTATCCCTTTCCTGTCGTTAGATCAGTGTAGGCACCAACACCGAACACTCTTCAGATCACAAATGGATGCCAAGGGAGGGTCGAGGGTCTGAAGGCCAGGGGTCATGCTTTCACCTTACAACAGAGGAGGCTAGGGCGGCACCTAACATCGTTACTAGTATGTTTTCATTTATTATTTTGTCAAGTTATTTCTTGTATGCTTATGATTGTATTTCTGCTAGGCACCTTTTTCGTGAATTCATTGCCTGCTCTTTAGCTTTTTGACTCAGGTGCGAGTCGGTCCTTTATGTCATAATCCTCCAGTTGGGATTTTGACATGACTCTTAGGTAGTTGGAGTGTCCGTTGTGACTTTCCATCGCTAACGAACATAGAGTCTCTACTTCAAGTGTTTTTCAGGATTGTACTCTGGAGATATGCAGGGCGTCTTATCCTATTGATTTGATTCCTATCCCTATGGGGGACATGTGCATGATTATAGGGATGGACTGGTTGAGTAGATTTGGGGCCATAATCGACTGTGAGAGGCAGCTGGTGGTAGTTTGAATCCCAAGTGAGGGAGAACTGACTATTTATAGCGAGGGTAAAATCGTTGGTTTAGATTTTTGTTCAGCTACCAGGGCTCGACAATATCTTCAGCCTGGGTGTTTGGGTTATCTCGCTTATATGGTCGACACCCAGGATGAGGGGAGAGGTTCGATTTCAGTTATGCCAGTGGTAAGAGAGTTTCCAGATGTAATTCCAAAGGAATTACTTGGTGTGCATCCAGTGAGGCAGGTGGGATTCAATATCGATCTGATCCCTGGTGAGACCTTTATTACTAAGGCACCATATCGCCTCGCACCACCAGAGATGTAAGAGCTGTCCTATCAGATTCAGGAGCTGTTGCGCAAAAATTTATCAGACCGAATAGCTCACCCTGGGAAGCACCTATTATGTTTGTGAAGAAGGATGGGTCGCATCATATGTGCATAGATTATCGAGAGTTGAACAAGTTGACGGTGAAGAACCATTACCCACTCCCCATGATTGATTATCTTTTTGATTAGTTGCAGGATGCATCTTGGTTCTCCAAGATTGATTTGAGGTCGTATGAGAGGAGGACGTGGAGAAGACAATGTTCCGAACTCGTTATGGCCATTATGTGTTCGTGGTGATTCTATTTGGGCTCACCATCACACACACAATGTTCATGAATTTTATGAACCGGGTATGTAGGCCAATGCTCGACCGGTCGGTTATTGTTTTAATTGGTGATATTCTGGTCTACTCCAAGACCAGGGAGCAACATGAAAAACATCTTCGGGGGTTACTTGGAGTACTGAGATAGGATAGGCTTTATGCCAAGTTCTCCAAGTGTGAGATATGGTTATGAGAGGTCCAGTTTCTAGGATACATTATCAATCAAAAAAAGATTCTTATCGATCCGGACAATATTGAGGCAGTGATGCAGTGGGAGGTCCCATAGTCCCCATCAAAGATTGGAAGTTTTCTAGGGTTGGTTGGTTACTATCGGAGATTTATTCATGATTTCTACAAGATTGTTGTTCCTTTAACCTACCTAATAAAGAAGAGTGTGTATTTTCGTTGGGGACCTAAGCAACAGGCTGCGTTTGAGACCCTTAGGAGGAAGTTATGTAAGGACCCGGTATTAACCCTTGCAAAGGGTGTTGAGGATTTTGTGGTATTTTGTGATGCGTTGATCACAGGTTTTGGAGCGATACTCATGCAGCGGGGAAGGATCATTATGTATGCATCCAAAAAGTTGAAGTCGCATGAGTTTAGATACCCTGTCACATGATTTGGAGTTGGGGGTAGTAGTGTTTTCCCTCAAGATTAGGCAACATTATCTCTATGGGGTCCGTTGTACCATTTAAACGGATCACAAGAGTCTGAGATATCTTATGGATCAACAAAATTTAAACATGAGGTAGCGCAGATGGCTTAACATGGTCAAGGACTATGATTACAAGATTCTCTATCATCTAGGGAAGGCCAATGTGGTCGCTGACACCTTGAGCCGCAAGGCGGCTAGTACTCCTATTTGAGAGTAATTTTTGAGGATTACCATCGACTCCCCAGTTATGGATTTGATCAGGGAGGTTCAGGCCGAGGGAGTCAAGAGGGAAAACTGGAAGAAGGAGAGGATCAGAGGTCAGATTGACAAGTTTACCATTGATAGTCACGGGTTTTTGACCCAGTACAGTCGGATTTGGGTTCCTTTTTCTAAACGGGTCCGATAGAGAGTGATGAAGGAGGCGCACAAGTCCAAGTTCTCGATCCAACCTGGAGACACGAAGATGTATGGAGACTTGAGACTTATTTATTGGTGGCCATGCATGGAGCGAGAGATAGCATGGTACATGGAGAGATATTTGACCCGTTAGATGGTCAAGGCTGAGAACCAGAGGCCATATGAAAAGCTTCAGCCATTGGAGGTCCCCAAGTGGAAATGGGAGCAGATCACTATGGATTTCATGACCAAGTTGTCAATGAAGGCCAAGGGATTTGATGCGATTTGGGTTATCGTCGACCGTCTGACCAAGAGTACCCATTTTCTTGCCATTCGGGAAAGTTCCTCTATCAAGAAATTGGCCGACGTGTATGTGTACAAGATTGTAGCTCGCTGATCGTAAAGATCGGTTTACTTCTCGGTTTTGGCAGAAATTTCATGAGGAGTTGGGTACGAGACTACATCTCAACATAACTTATCACCCTCAAACCGATGGTCATAGTAAGTGCACCATTCAGACACCTGAGGATATGTTGAGGGCTTGTGTCATTGATTTTGGTAGGATTTAGGATTCCTACCTTCATTTAGCTGAGATTTCTAACAACAACAACTATCACTCTAGTATTGGTGCACCGCCGTTCTAGCTTCTCAATTGGAGGAAGTGTTATACACCAGTTTTATGGGGAGAGGTTGACCATAGGGTCATGGAGAGGACTGAGGTGGTCCTTCAGATGATGGCGCTTAACCAACAGATTTGACAAGGGTTACAGACAACTCAGAGCCAATAGAAGAGCTATGCGGACCAACGACGATCCAAACTGGAGTTCTAGGTTAGGGATATGGTTTGACTGAAGCTATCACCCTGGAAGGGTGTGATACGCTTCAGGAAGCGGTGTAAGTTAGGACATTGATTCGTTAGACCATTTCGAGTTGTGTTAAGGATGGGCATGGTAGCCTACCGGTTGGACTTACTTGAGGAGCTTAGTCAGATACATAGAACATTCTATGTTTCCCAGTTACGAAAGTATTTAATGGATGATACTGTGGTGGTTCCGTTGGATAAAATTCAGGTCGATGAGCACCTGAATTATGTTGAGAGGCCAGTAGCGATCTTAGATAGGAACACAAAGACCTTACGTAACAAGGTGGTACCTTTGGTCAAGATCTAGTAGAAACATCGAAAGGGAACCAAGTGGACTTGGGAACTTGAGGCGGAGATACGTGAGCATTACCCAGATTTATTCGTAGCAGCGAACTTCGAGGATGAAGTCTGATTCAAGTGGGGGAGACTTGTAACATCCAGTATTTGCAGGTATGCTTCATTTACCTTTTATTGAAAAGTCGTAGGATATTGGTAATTAGTCGTATGCGTGGCATATGATAACCTCCTACACAAAGCGTTGGAGGAAAGCTAGACATGAGACTTAAATGCTCTATGATGGGCGTAGCCGCATGTTTGTAAAACCATAATTTCAGTTTTTCTAACCCTATTTAAGGTCTCTAACCCCTTGAGGTCCTTCTTATCATTAGCCTCCACCCCTTGTTGCACATCTCTCGAAAACCTAATTCCCTTGAGTGATATTTGAGGTCCTTATGTGTTATTTTGGTTCACCTTAAAGAAGGAAGACCCCATTGTTGAATAATTGGAATGCTCAAGATTGTGGATGTTGGACCTTTTGGCTCTCATTCATCTTCAGAAGGTATAAAGTTTACACCTTTATATTTCCTTTATTAGATCGAACTACGTTCTTGAAGTTTATACCCTTTTTGTCCCATTACTTTGGTCCATTTGAGTATGAGCTACTCTAGACCTTGTAGAGTGCATTTCTAGATGTATTTGAGGGTGTTAAGACATAAAAATAGGATCTTGGCTACTTCCAACCATCCATCCACAAGTTTTTGGACTTTAGAAGTTTTTATGAGATTAGGGTTTTCCTTTGAGCCCTTGTAAGCCATGAAAATGCATAAAGATTGGAAGTTTATCATTTAGGACATTTATTAGGTCTAGATCTGAGACTTAGATGTGGTGCCCTTCTGTATTAAGCCCTTAATGGAAGGATTGGGCATTAACGCCCTACACATGGCGAATATCAACTATAAATTGACCGTTGACCTTGACCAAGTTTGACTTTAGGTCATTTGGGGTATTTTGAGTGGTAGATTGGGGGTTGGTCCCTATTTGTTGTATAGGTGACATGTAGAGCCGGTATTTGGAGTAGTGATCAGTTCAACTATCTTCTAGACTTTGAGGTGAGTTTTCCTTACTGTACTCATGGGTCGAAGGCACCAATGCCGACCCACTTTGTGCTGAAGGCCAAGATACCCGGATGGTCCAGTTGATACTGTAGGCCCAAGTGAGCGGTCTACTTTATGTTGTAGGCTCAGGAACAGTCCAACTTATAGCTAAAGGCTCGATAGCGGTCCAACCTTGTGCTATAGGCGTTACTTGCGTGCACTGTATGTATTTTGCTGTGTGGGGTATTTTTCGGGAAATCACTAAGTTTTAGCTTACAAATGTTGATTTCATGGTTTTAGGTAAATTATATAATTGGGGCAAGGTGAATGGGTGATTGTACACATCATCCTGGGATTTATATTGAGAGATGCTTTTGGATACTCTGATTTTATGACTATGTTTAGGGACAATGTTTTGTATAAAGTATGGTTTATGAAAATGGTTTCTGAAAAATAATTTTTTTATCATGAGTTTGGGATGTTACAAGTGGTGGTCGGGGAGTTATCTATGGAAGAAAGAAAATCCTGGAAGGATGTAGAGAAAGGGTGTAAGAAAGTTGTGTGGGGCCTATTACCAATATTATTATTTTGATGGAAAACGATTTTGTTAATTTATTAATATATAAATCATAAATTTATGTAACATATAATTCCAAGTATTTCTCTTGAAACCCAACCATTTTAATTTTTAGGGTTATTGTGTTTAGAGGTGCCATGACGTGTTGATGAGGCTCACAATGACGTGGTTGCACTCTACAAGTGGACGTGCATTTTTAATCACCACAACGTGGTCATGCAATGGCACGTGCATGACCACGATGTGGCAGGGGTAGAATGAGAAAACCCTAAATGCGGGTCTTAATCCCTATTTAAACATCTCTTGAACTCATTTATCTCATCTTATAAAAGTGACTTAGACTTATCTTGACTCATTTCATGAAATTACATCTTCTCAATTCATCTAAAAAACCAAATTGCCCTTTTGTTCTATTATTCACCCAAAGTCAAAATCTTTCTAATTTTTCGGGTCTTACACACCATCTTTGTTATTGAAATCAAAACTATAGATCATCGTTGTTGGCTTGAAATCAAAGTAAAATATCGTTTTGGGTGATTCGTCAATGCCCTAAATAAGAGGTTATCCAACACCCGAAACCACATTGGTGCCCTATATCTTCTTTCTTTAGAAGATAATATGAGTAGGGGAGAGCTTGCCTAATTATAAATGAAAAATCATGGCACTACCATTGATTTGAAAAAAAAATACACACAGTTTGGAGATGACAAAGTCTCAAATCAAGGTGAAATTGAAAAACACCCCATTTGTAGGTTTATTCTGTATTGCTGATATTTTGAAGTTTTTATTTTTTGTGTTTAGAATAATGAGAGAGGGAAAGAGAGATAGATAGATAGAGAGAGAGAGAGAGAGAGAGAGAGAAAGATATATATATATATATATATATATATATATATATATATATATATATATATATAGAGAGAGAGAGAGAGAGAGAGATAGAGAGAGAGAGAGAGAAAGAAAGAAAATTTCATTGGAATGTAAATTGTTTTTCTATGTATGATTTTAGGATATGGATCTGGATGAGGAAGGGATATGTGGGATGGGGTGGTGTGGTAGACGGATAGATACAATAAAACTTAAATTTTTTCCAATTCACTGAGAGGATTTATGGTTTGGAAATCTTAAGCTTTCTAATCTATCCTCTTCCTAGTTCAATTTATGGTTTAGATATCTAGTTCAAGAGAGAGAGAGAGAGAGAGAGAGAGAGAGATGGAAGGAGAGAAAGAGAGATTGAGAAGATAAGGAATAAGGACGATACATGCCAAAGATGGTGAGAATGGGGAGAGGGGGAGGAATTGGAGTCGAGAGGAAGAAGTAATTGGTGAATAAGGGTGGGTTTTAAGCTGGTAAATTAAGGTGTTAATGAATATAGGTCGACGATGTTGATGTTGTTTTTGTTTATGGTGTAAGTTGTGGATTTCAGGTGCTGGTTTGAAGTTGGTAAATTTGATTTGTGGTGGTAGATACGGTGTAACATCCCAAAAATCACAATAAATTTTAACTTTTCAAAAAACAACCCAAGATAATAATTGTTTACAAAACCATTGTTACAAAAGTGTTCATCAATAATCAGAGTATCCCAAAATCCAAATAACATAAATCAATAGGATGTGAACGATCACACCTTCTGTGACATCCCCAAAATCACGGCCAAAAAAGACCGGTTTTGTTTATACTTTATTTTCAAAATCAGAGTAATCTTTTAATAAAAGAGTTGCGGAATTTGTCCCAAAACAATATTATGATAAAGATTTATCAAAATCATTTCCATAGAAATGTATTTCATTAAAAAGAGTCAGGATGTCATGTTCGATACAGTACATAAGTATAAACAATACAACATAGGCCTTACTACATTATTCCGTATTTACAGGTGTGACATCCCCATTTTCACGGCCAGAAAAGACCGATTTTGTTTATGCTTTATAAAAATCAGAGTTCTTCTTTTAATAAAAATGTTGCGGAATTCGTTCCCAGAAAGCACGATAAATACGTTATTAAAACATTTTCGAAGAAGCGTATTTTATTCATTTTAAAACGTTTGGGATGTCATCGTCAATACAGGAACATAAGCATAAACAGAACTTACATTTATTTACACTAGTGATCTATATCTCTTTTATCTCTCAATGTAATGTGACTTCATATCAACACCTGTGATATAAATAAACTGAGTGGGTCAGGTTGGGAAACCTGGTGAGTACATAGGGTTTTCAACCCACAATAATATAATTATTATGTTTAAACAATCAAACAATCAACCCAATTACCCATCCCCATTATCTTCTTTACTCTTAAGGATTTATCCTAAGAGTCATCTATTCTGCATTCGTTTATTCCGAAGTCCCTTACTTCCAGGGTTATAGGACTGGCACTAAATCCATAGCTGACAATGTTCGTTCGTAAAGCACTAATTCCATAGCTGCTATAGTCTACTCATCGGGTACTAAATCCATAGCTACCAATGTTCATCTAATATGTACTAAGTCCATAGCTACCAATTCCTAACAGGTACTAAATCCATAGCTACCAGCGTCTGACTAATAGTTACTAAGTCCATAGCTACCAATTCCTAACATGTACTAAATCCATAGCTACCAACGTCTAACAGGTACTAAATCCATAGCTACCGGTGTTTGTCCAATAGGAACTAAGTCTATAGCTACCAATGTATAATCTCATCATCTCATATCTCTCGTCATTCATCTACCCATGTCATACCCAACATATTCGTATATATAAAATACGTATACATTTTAAATTATTTAAAACATGTATAAAACGTTCATCTAGCATAGACAACAAGTATTTAGATAATATGCACACATAGCACGTAGTTTATATAAAATACTTCATATCTATGTGTAAGATGAAAGGGACTATGCACTCACCTGAGAAGGTGGTGACTAGGTACTCGATCAGTGCTTCGTTTACTTTAAAATAATTTCCTTCGACGAAACCTAGTATTATCACCACCAGATTTTAGTCTAATATTTACTGTGACTAATTATTAGTCTAGCTATTATTACTATTATATAAGCATTAAAAAAAATACTTATATAACCCATAATAATAGCCCAAGTATTTATTATAAGTTCCTAATAACGTTACTATAATTAAATAAAATCTATATTAAAAATAGCCTAGGCGTAGCTCACTTACAGCGGGTTTTATAGAAAACCAAGCTTCGCTTGGAGCAGAGTTTCCAAGCCGAAAAGCTCTTCTTCTCGGAGCCGTCGAGCACTTCGGGGCTTCCGCCTCGTGCTAGGGAGGTTCCCTAAGCTTTTCGGGGGATTTCGGGGCTAGAGAGAGAGTAAAGAGAAGAAAGAATGGGAAATGTGTGAAAAAAATGAGGGTGGGAGAAGTGGTATTTATAGGGTGAAAATGGCTGAACTTGGTGCCACATGTCACCATCTAGTGGCAAGACTTGGGGAGAAAGCAATGGCCAAGATTGTGCCACATCACCCATTTTGGCACAACACACTTCCGACTTCTAAAATCCGTAACTTTCACATACGACCTCCGTTTTTGACGTTCTTTATATCCACGCATAGGTAAAAATAATATCTACAACTTTAATTTTGACTCCTTCGGCTAATTCTCGACCGATCTTAAATTTAACAGTACGAGGCGTTTAGACTGTTAAATGACTGCGAAGAATTCGTAACTCCTTCATACAGACTCTATTTTCGTCTGTCTTTTTACTGTTAAGTTCCTATTAATGAGATCTTCAACTCTCATTTAAGTCACGTAAGCCAAAAACCGCTCGAACTAAAATTCGAGTTTCGGGTCGTGCACTGCTAAGCCGAATCTTAGAAAAATCATAACTTCTTCATACGCAGTCAGATTTGGGCGTTCTTTTTATGGATTTTCTCAGTTTAACATATTCTATGACTTTCGTTTAGATTACTAAGGCTAAAAATTCCTCCATCGTAAAATCACTATTTACGCTTCCCGGTGTCGTGCCGGTTCCGTCCCGAAACTTCGACGGGTCATAACTTCTTCGTTATAACTCGGATTTCGACGCCCTTTATATGTACGGAAACCTTGTGACATATTCTACAACTTGGTTAAGATTATTTATTCTAAATAATCTTTTGTCGAAAAGTCATTTTCGACCCCTATTACCTCTAAATTGACTAGCCCGGATCTACGGGCGTTACACCTTCGCCTTGCCACAGTCATCTGAAGTACCTGAAACAATAAACTAAAATTGTAAGCCAAAGCTTAGTGAGCTCCCACAAAGTACGTGATGTGTGCAAAAATATACCTATCTAGCTTTAAATTTATGACCTAACCACTTATCTACTAATGCACCTATAGGCAGTGTACCTAGTCAGTTTATAGTATATTAAAGTAAGTTGGGTATCGAACATAGGGAACGAACTCGATATACTAAAATAACTACTAAAAATTAATCTAAAAGTAAACCATAATTAAAAGGGGTTTTTAACTGATTTTGCAAGTTCAGACTAAGTTAAGCACTCAACTAAAAATCATTGTTATCAAGATATTAAAAAAACACTTTCGTTTAGTTTTGAATCCACAATTTTCCTATGGTTAGCTCTTATTTATGGATTAATAAAGTTGGTTACCAATTTATATGTAATTAGCAATCTTGGTCCGATCTACTAATATTTTTACCAATTCATGTACAACTATGTAATGGTCATACACAAACAAACACATAATTGATTAATAATGATAATTGGGTTATGTAAGATATATCTAGATAATTATCTATGATGAAGACAATTAATCAAAAATGATTATGTTCACAATTATGATTTCCAATACAACTAAAGTTGTTACCTTTATTACTTATCTAAGATGTGGTCAATCCTAGTTCCAACAGTTTAATGGTCATTAAACTACTAGGTAAGCAAGTTCATGCAATTTAATGGTCACTAAAATACACTTAACTTGACTTAAAGCAACAAAGATCAAAACTTTAACATGCTAGGTAATGATAATCAAACACATGCATAAAATCAACTTCATAAAATCCATAAAATAATAAGTTAACTCATAGCATTAAGGTTTCATCTAACTAAACGAAAGTCTACTAATTTAGCTAATCATATATGAAAATAAACACACAAGTTCATAAGAAATTGATACCATTAAATTAATGCAAACTGAATGTACTATTTTAATCTTCAAATTCTCAATCTTTAAACAATCTCTCCTTCCAAAGGATGTTTTTTGCACTTTTCTGACATCCAAGCTTAGTTATCTCTCCAGAATATGTCTAAGCCAACCTCCTCAATCGAATGAGCAACTGATTATTTATACTTTCCAAAAATCACATCTCAGTGAGAATTAAGTTCTCACGTCGTGATCTCAGTAGAATTCGTGTTCGGCAAGGAAATTGCATTCCGCGTAGCTATCTTCTAGAAGAATCAATCTCATGTTGTGAGATTATACACATCATGTTGTGAGAACTGGGAATTAGCATTTGACACAAAAACGAAAGTCATCCAAAATTTGTCTAGTTTTTAGATCATTTTGAATCTTGTCAATCAGAATTACGAGTCATGAGATATGGTTAAAATACTGGTGAGGGGTCAAGCTATCCAACAACATCATTTTTGTATCTTTTTTAGCTTCAGTCCTCCAAGTATCCAACTTTTATCGGTTTCAATCTTTTTCTTCAAGAATGTCCACTTTTGGCTGCAAAATATAATTTAAACATTATAAGTACCAAATATCTTTGCAATCAACCAAACTATAGCTTAAAATATATTAAAATATTGCCTAAAATGTGTATAAATGTACTGGAACAACTGAAAAGTATAATTAACAAATTTTAGTCACAATATTTTATATAAAATATATAAATATAATAATTAAATAAATCATAATAAGGCTTACTATCATCCTCGTGTTGGCCATGACCTCTACCGAATGAAGGTGATGGATCCTCGTTTCTGTTACATCCATGTCTGACCCATCACTTCAGCCATGATGTACACCAACACAATCAAACTAAATGCCATAACCTAGAAAACTATAAGATATACAATCAAACTAAACACCTAAACAATTAAGTACTTAAGAATTAAGTCCTTTACAAATCATTTAGCACTTTCCAAGATTATTAATATATTAAATTAATTACTTGTCCTCATTAAGCATTTTCCAAACATATTAAGCAATTTCAAACATATCTAAGAGCATCAAACACATAATAATAATTATTAAGGCCTTAACAATTCAGTCCTTAAATTATTACGCCATATACAAGCACATTATTACATTAAATTAATAGCATGTATTCATTAAGCATTTTCCAAACATATTAAGCACTTTCAAATGTATCAATTAACATTAAACACATAACCACATTATTAAGACCTTCACAATTAAGTATTTATCCATTAAGTCCTTCACAAATCAATAAGGACTTTCACATATATTGTACATACAAATATATTTCTGCTTGCATACTAATACAAATACACATATACATATATTATAAAATTTTACATACAAATACACATATACATATATACATACATTCATTGTTTATAGTAAGGAAAATGAACATGTGACAACCTTCTTTTTATTCGACAGAAGGCGGTGAGCAGCAAACAGAAGTGTGGTGGTAGGGTGTGCACTGTTGGTTATAAGTGATGCTTACTCTAAACTACGTACTATGAAGATCCCATGTAACTTCAAACAAATGAGTTACATAATTTTTAAAAATTTTACATATTAACCAAAAAAAAAAAAAAAAAAAAAAAAAAAAAAAAAAAAAAAAAAAACAGAAAGCTGAAAAACTTTAAACTTTGATACCATAACAAGAGACTGTAACTTATTGAATATAGAACCAAAAATAATAAAATTATAGCCTAAAATGAAATAAAAACTCTAAGTTACATGCTGAAAAATATCCCATGTCAATCCGACTTCAAATAATAAACTAGTTATACTATTTTTTTAAATTTTCATAGATTACACAAAAAATCTAAAAAAAACTTTCAGCTATGATACCCCGACTTCGGGGGACTGTAGCACATTAAATATGAAACAAAAATGATAAAATTATAGCTTAACATGAATAACAAACTCTAAAACTAAATGTCAAAGAAAAAATCTTATGTCAATCCAACTCCAAATTATTGATTTTTAAAATAGGGAGAATTTCATATATACCATTTTTAAATATTAAAATATCATATTTGCCCGATCTAAATTTTAAATATCATAAATACCCTTTATAAGTTTTCAATATATCATATTCGTCCGAATCCTATGTTTTAACATTTTATAATCATTTATTGTAATATAAGATCATTATAATTATAAAACAAATATTAAATACCCATTATAACCCTCCACAATCGGCCTTTTAATTACACCATCTTCAACATAACCATCTTCATCATGTAGCCCCCAATCTTTATAAAACTCCGAGCATGTACGTCATTTATTGTTGAGTAAGTTGTTAACAGTTGTTGTCTACGGTATTTTTCCTTTGAAAGATCGATGACCTAAGAATGAAATAATTGGTAGTATTCTTTATAAAATTTAAATTGAACTCACAATGTGCTAAGAGTTTTTAAGCTTTCCAAAACAAACTTTATATACTGATCAATAATATACATAAATAATTACTTCTAAATACAGCAAGCCCATAATTTATTGTAATCATACATACTTATAAAGCTAGTATTTTTTTCTTGAATCTCATGCATTTGAAACCTCCATTCTTTTTTCACCATATTCATTTGAAACTCCCATAACTTTTCAATTTCTTTATAATAATAATTATAATTTGGTAGTTATGTTAAATAAATATCAAATTTAAAGTGTATTCATATATAAACTAAATTTCAATATTAAAATAATATCTTTAATTCTACTTATAAAATTATGTTTTTTAACTTTTAACATATTTTACTTAATTTATTAGTTTTAATATATTGTTTGATGTAAACCATTATCATTTTAAAGGTATAATTTTTGAACAATTCTTATAAAATACTTAAATTATTAATAGAAATATAACATTATAGGCTTAACTTAAATATAAAATTTATTTAACTTAAACAATCCAAAGATTATTTTATAAATAGTTAAAAGTGATAAATTGTAGTGTTTTTCTAATAATGATTGTAAATTGGTTAATAAGGTTAAATAAATATCAAACCTAAAGTGTAATCATAAATAGACTAAATTTCAATTTTAAAATAATATTTTTACTTCTATTTATAAAGTAATTTCTTTAAATTTTAACATATTATACTTAATTTATTAGATTTAAAATGTTGTTGCTTATAAACCATTATCAGTTAAAGCTACAATTTTGTAGTGATAAAAACAAAAACTCAATTGTAACTTCAATTTAACTAAAATATTTCTTAAATATATTTTTATAATCGTTAAAAGTTTCCAAATAAGTAGCTTAAAATAACTTACAATAATAATAGTTAAAAACAACTCTATATAAATGATTATATTGTTAGCTTTAAAATAAAAAAAACAATGTTTGATGTTTTAAATAATTATAATCATAGAAATTAAAACATTAAGCAAATAAATTTAAAAAAATTAATTAACATAAAAAACAACTATAAATACCATCAAATCATATCTTATATTTAATTTTATTCATGTATAACTCGCGGGTAGAAGTCATTCAAACGATTGAGATTATGAAGTTATAATAAATGTATATATATTATCATATAATTCAAAATAATCAATATATTATATCAATTTAGTATATACAAATTATTATATCAAATTTAACAACGTTATTGTTATATTCAAAAAATTGTAAAGACTTCAACTATACAGGTGTTTCTGCGCAACGCGCCAACATTCGCCTAGTATTGAAATAAGCGTCATCTAATTGGATCTAATTAGCGGTGTTCTTTATGAATTTTGTATTGGTTAGCAATTTATGATCCACTTGAAAGCGACGCTTTGTCTTTTAAAGTCAAAGAGGAGCTATTAATTTACATTGGAACATTTATGTTTTAAATCAAAATAAATTAAATTATCACTTAAAGCATAACAAGAAGAAGAATTCAATTAGACAGAGATTTGGAGGTGAAAAATTAATGGTGATGGAAATCTCTTTGATGGGTTGCAACACAATCCTGGGTATCGTTAACGATTTTTTGTGGTGGCAATTGAAGCAAAAATGTAAAAGTTTTTCTAGCATTTTATTAGAATAAACAGACAACTTGGATTTTATACTTCGATTCAAAACATAAGAAAGGCAATGACTTTGAATAGGGGGATTTAAAAAATTGGAAGCGAAATTGAAAGTTTGGAGATTTTGGTCAATGTTGTTAATGTGAATAATCATTATCATTAACTATATGTTTTTACACCAAGAACACACGCACTAGTTAAGGTGTATTTAACTAGATTTTGGGTGTAGAGACCAGCTATTGAAACCTATGTGGAGGAGGAAGAGAGTAAGTGGGGGTTCAAGATTGTAAATTCCCACAATGCCGTTATATATTTTTACAAAATAAAACATGGGTAATATGGGTATTCTATATTTCTTATAATTATAATAATTTTAAAATAAAGAAAATGGTTATAAAAAGATTAAAAATAAGATTTAAGTAAATATGATATTTTGAAAGTTTATAAAGGCTATATATGATATTTAGAATTTAAGTTGGATAAATACGATATTTTAATGTTTAATAAGGGTATATACAAAATTCTCCCTTTAAAATATTTTACAATGGTACTTTAATTTGAAGATAATTATAGATTTGTCATGTAATAATAACATTCAATCAAATACAATGTTGTCTAAAATCATTCTCGTATTTTTAACTTTTTTTCATTATTATTTAAACTTAATTCATATACCGCAACCAACTTTTTACATCTTTTTATTGTTTTTTCTTTTTAATTAAAATTATTTTAATTTCAGTTATACAAATATGTTCATGTTTAGTTTCCTTGATATAAACTTTTATAGAAAGCATTATTATGATACAAAAAAATCGTCATGTCCAAGAAAAACATTAGTAAGTCAAAGATTTTTTTATTGGTCATTTTATATTTTAAGTATAATTTTTCAAGCACTAAAAAACGATTTATCTGTTTATTAAATTTTTATACCATATAAATTAACTCCAACATTTTTCTTCTTTAACTTTTAAAGCATTTAAAAAAAATTTGTTTTAAATAAACATTTCCAAACATAGCAGTTCAAATTATGGAAAGTTAAATGAAGTATGAAGGGTGTATGTCATTTAATGTATGCGGCTCTATCATTTAATGAGAAAAATGAATGAAGTATCAAGTTTATATGTCATCTTGACATTCAAAACACATCAATACGAAAAAAAAAAAATGTTTTTAATTCTTAAATATTTAGTATAAATTAGATATGATAATCCATATTAATTGGAGAATTTCATATATATCCTTGTAAACTTTAAATATTACGTTAATATCCTTATAAAATTTAATATTACATATACGTCCCCTTAAAACTATAGAATTCACGTCTATATCCAAATTCATTTATTAATTAGGATTAAACCTATTTAATATTTAAAAACTTATCTAAAACTCAATATCTCATATAATATTACTAAAATATCCCTCCAAATTAAATATTAGAATGAAAACCAATTTATTAACGATTAAACGAATTAAATTAGGATTATCTTCCGTATCGTTTCTTCTTCTTTTAGATTCCTAAATTTAAAGTATAATAATACAAGACAAGCTTGTATAGACACATATAGAACATATGGGTTCGAATGATTGTGAAAATATGAAGTATATTACTATATTATGTAGCAGTTTTACCTTTAACGCATCCATTTCCATTCTAGTTTTTGGAAAACTCATTTTGGAATTTGAGCCAATCGTTGAAGAACACATAATTATTGATTTGAAGCACAAGACTTTAGATGTATGTAAAAAATTAAAGAATCCATACAGCAAAATTAATCGATCCATACAATCTTTTTGGAAAACTCATTTCTAATCAAGTGATCTATCATATTCTCTATTGTTTCCTATTCTATTTATCTCAACAAAAGCTTTTCATTTATTATCATATTTAGAATTCCAAAACCTAAACCTAAAAGGAGAAAAGCAACGCATGAGATTCTAATTAAATTGGTTCAACGTTAAATTTTATTTAGGAATGACAGTTTAGTATTATCATATAATATTTTCTATTTTAGATCAATTTTTAAGTATTAAATTTGTTTAATCCTAATTAAAATATAAATTTGGATATAAACGTGAATTCTATAGTTTTAGAGGACATATATGTAATATCAAATTTTATAAGGATACTTACGTAATATTTAAAGTTTGTAAGGATATATATGAAATTATAGAATTGTATTTAATACATTGTAATTTACTCATTGCAAATGCGCGTGCAAACCTACCTACAAGTAGGAAGTTCCGAAATCAACCAAAGCTATAAATTAGCTCATGATTCGCAAAACACCCATCAACCTATCATTTATGTCAAAACAGACTAAAAGTACACATGAAACTGTTCCATGATAGATCATACTTGAAGATCAAGTTAATAACTCACACTTTATTATCAGTATCATTGAGAATTCCCGCACCCTTTGTACCTTCATCGTCAAGATCAAATGGCCTGAACAGGTAAAACATCACAATATAGAACAAGAGATTGCCGATTTCCTCGGTAGTCCACCTTAAGAAAATAATGTATACTAAAAACACGAAAGGGAACACATCCGGCCTAACAGAAGTCTCCTTGATCGAGATAAACGACCTCATAAAGGTTGATGTATCCTTAGCCTCTTTGAAAGCTATACCAGAGCAAAAAGTGTGGAAAAAAACAACGAAGCAACAGAAGCCATCTATAACACCAAAACTTTCATTCAAAGCATGCTCTTCAATATATGAAACAGATTGCCCTACTACTGTATAACTTACACTACCCCAAACCTGAAATAGGATCACAATCGTCCAAATGAATATTGCCCATTCTGGCAAAACCCGTCTCCAGATACCCCATCCGACACCCATCAACATGATTACAGTGAACAAAAGCACATTCCTCATAAATTGAGATACGTAAAACAAGACATGCCATTCATGATGAGTACCTGTAACCTTGAAATCATGTTGATCCATCCCCTTGCAGACAAGTTAAGGAGAGTCATCACAAGCAACACACCCATTACTAAATGGAGCTTCTGAAAATATTGTTTGTTCCTGAAGCATACTTCGATCCATATCGATAAGAAACAGAGATAAATGTAGAAGAAATTGAAGTAGAGAGATGGCTGAGGTTGCTCGGCTGATAAATAATCTTTGGTGGTTCCGTCGTCGTTGGTGTTGTAGAGTTCTGTGCGGACATCCATGGTGACGAGGGATAGGTCGTTGCAGTTGGCGAAGTAGAGTGAGTATTTACCTGGATATATGACATTGTACGATTTGTTAAAGGATGAATGAGGAGGAGGGGCAAGATTTTGGAAAGTATAGAGGACTGTTATGAATTTGATATCCAGTGCGCACAAATCAGGGTTTCGATCGAATTCAAGATTGTATCTGTGTCGCAGTTCATCCGAAAGAAGAAAGAAACCAATGCGTGATGGATCAGGTTGTGATGAGTTGGAGGTGACCGGAATGGAGGAGATCCCGACGGAGGAGACAGCGACGGAAACGTAACCGGTATGTGGGTATTCAAACTCCGAAAAGAAGATTATATCTCGGTTATGGGATCGGATCTTCACGGATCTGATATCCGCTGTGGATGGTGCAGCGAAGAGGAAGAAGAGGAGGATAAATTTTCCTAACATCCTCATTTTGGTTTCATGGAATTATAGGTGGTGGGCTAACGTTGGATGAAGACAGCAGCGAGGAAAACCGTGGTGGCTAACGGCAGAGGAAGGCGGTGGCGGGGAAGAGGTGAGATGAGCAGGATTAACCGGAATTTTTACTTTTGGATATCTGTTTGAAAAAGGTTAATTACTAATTAACGCAAATACTCGAACTCTTATCAAGAAAACTAAACTTGGATGGAATATCCTCAATTCAAAAACCCGATTTCTATGTACAGAATATCGTGAATTAACTAAGGATATGATCTGTTATTCCTCATGGTGAGACTTCTTAACGTGCCTATAAAAGCACATATAAAAACTTTAATTATAAAAAATATTCCAATAATTAAATATTAAACGTATTAATTATAAAGAATATTTTTTGTAATTAATTTATTTTATATTTTTAAATAAAAATATTATGTATAATAATATATTTCATATTTAGTTATTGTAATATTTTTTATAATTAATACTTTTTATGTCATTTCAATATCAAATTTTAAAATTCCATTATTTTTTTAAATATTTCCTAGTATTTTTTTATTATTTGTAAATAAAATGGAATTATCGATGATCAATGGAAACTCTTAAACCTTGGATTTGAAGATTCATTTGACTTTGAATGTGTTTGTATATCTTTCTTTCTAGCTTCAACTTAGCAAGTAGACGTTGCAATCGTGTCATTTATATGTATTACATGAAACCATGGATAAACATAAATTTATACGAATTTAATTCATGTACATACGTGTTTATTGTGTTAATGCGTGTTGCGTATCAACACGGATTTAATTCGTATATATACGTGTTCAAGTAGTTAAATTGTGTTTGACACACGTAAGACATAAAGCATAAATTTAAAATTTGGGTCGACACGAATAGACATGAAACGCGAATTTCTAAATCCAGCATATGGAAAACTCGTGTCATGTCAATTATGAAACTATGTTTTGAATGGTTTGTTCTGATGGTGTATATGTGCAAGCGTATATGTCGAATGCATATAAGATTGTGAAATAAATATACACAATGAATAATTAAGTTGTTAAAAAATAGAGGGAAAAACATATTTGAACCGTGAAAAACGAAAAACGGCTTTGGGTCATGGGTAATGTGTTGGTAAAGCACTGCTTATGGAAAGTTTGTAATACATACCATTACCGAGTTACAAATTAGCCAGTTAATCATAATTAGAATTTCTCTATTAGCTTGATTCCCAAACTCTTTCAAAGCATGTTCCCATATCCTCCGTATATTGCTTAATTCCTACCTTAATTCTTTATTGCTAGATAAATTAATAATCATCGATGAATAAGAACAAGAAGCGCTTGAAACACCCACGTAGAATTTAAAGAAACATACAATGACAACCATTGGCCAATTTCAAGAAAACCTAAGCAACGACTCTTTTTGCCAAAGAATAAAAGTTCTTTACAAATGATTATTGTTTTAATCTTTATGTGTGGTTGACTTGGATTGCATCACACGTGAACATAATAGAAATTCATTACTTTTAATAATAATGTACTTGCATTTCATTACATATAGTAACAATTTATAATGAATAAGGCTTTATTTCCATAGAGGTAGCAAACTTAAGTACATTGCTATTATGAGAAAACAATAAAATATTGTTACTATAAAAAATGAATGTAAGCAAATAAGTTGTTATTATTGGTAAGAAATAAAATATGTTGGTGGTGAGAGAAACATATATTGTTATTCCTTGTAATTTGCCTTTAATTGATGATAAATGGAGATCACGTGGACGTATGTAAATCCATTGGGCCACAAAAATGCCTAATATAATTATATCATTGCCTTAAAACATAGATAAAATGATAAGTGATGGAGATTAGATAAAATATAGTCTAGCTAGGTAGTGATGTTGTTGCTTATGACAATGATAAGAGGATCTAATTCTAATAATTTGTTGAAACAAAAAGATGATCTAAGGGTATGTTATTCATTAAGCAACCAGCTACACCAGTGTATCAATTACTATGGTGACACGCTTCCTTTTATCATGTAGAGATTGTAAAAGTCTTTGGTGTTATTTGGGAGCATGTAGACACAACATAGGCCTTTTGCTTTTATTTAGTAGCCACTTAAAACTTTTGATGGCACCGTATGTTTAATTTTATTGTAGTCCTTTCTTATTAGCCTAGCTTATATTTATGTAAACTATTAGATTTATTGTATACTTGAGGGGTGTATATTGTATCATTTTTCTAGTATTTATATAAGATAACTCCCATGCCTATTGGTGTGGTATTCCATTCATTACATGGTATCAAGAGCCCTTCAACCCCTCCATTCCTCTCCCTCCTCATAACCGACTCCTCCATTGTTTCCGGCGATCTCACCATGGCTGGCTCCTCTAATGACTCCACCCTCCCGATGAACACCCTCATTCATCTCATCACCATTCGTCTCTCTTCTTCCAATTATCTTTTGTGGGTAAATCAAATGGTTCCCCTCCTAAATTATCAACATCTCCTTGCACATGTCGATGGCTCCTCGGAAGCTCCACCCACTCATCATACCGTGGACGCCAAGCAAGTTGAGAATCCGGCCTTTGCAGAATGGCAAGCCGCCGATCAACGCACGGTTCTTCTCCTCCAAGCCTGCCTCACGGAGGAAGCTTTTTCTGAAATCGTGGGTCTTTCCTCCACCCGCGCCATCTGGACTGCTCTCAAATCCGCCTATGGAAACTCCTCCATGGAACGGGTTCAAAATCTACGCAACCAACTTCGGCTTCTCTCCAAGGGTGACTCTCCCGTTTCTGATTATGGTCGCAAGTTCAAGGCCAATTGTGACCATCTAGAGGCTATTGGTCAAGCCGTTGATGACTCCGACAAATGTCATTGGTTTTTATATGGCCTCGGCGACAATTTTGAATCTTTTTCCATTGGGGTTCGCACCTCGCGTATCACTCACTCATTCCGGGATCTTCTTGCGCAAGCTGAAAGCCATGAATTGTTCATCAAATCGATCCATGGGCAGCCCACCCCTGCTGTCGCCTTTTCCGCTGTTTCAGCGCCTAGCAGGGCTGCTCCCGCGTTTTTTGTTGGCCAGGGTCGCGGTGGTGGCTCCGGTGGTCGTGGTGCTGTCGTGGTCGCAGCCGTCGGCCTCCTCATTGCCAACTATGTAGACTAAATGGGCATTTTGCTAGTGCTTGCCCTCGACTTTCCACTTTTGCATCTAACTCTATTCCAAATGAAAGGGACTTGACGAAGGAGTTTTTAGCGAATTGTCGCGTCGCTCCACCCGCTCTGGATTGTTATGTTGACTCCGGGGCCTCGGACCATATGGTCTCCTCCTCGGGCTCGGTCACTCAATCCGAGCCTTTCCATGGCGACGGTTCGGTTCATTTTGGTAATGGTACAACTCTTCCAATTACCTCTATTGGGACTTCTACTCTCACAAATCGTATTAAATTGCGAGATGTTTTAGTTGTTCCAAAACTTACTAAAAATTTATTATATGTTAGCAAGTTGACTTCTGATAATGATGTCGATGTCCTTTTCTCGAAAAATTCATGTTCTATTCAGGATCCGGTCACGAAGAAAATTCTAGCACAAGGAAGGCATGACCACAGGCTCTATGTTCTCCCCAATAAATCGATGGCTTGTTCGTTGTTTGCTACTAAACGTCCCACCGCATCTTTTGAATTATGGCACTCCCGTTTAGGGCACGTGAATTTTGATGTTATTTCTAAATTGAATAAAGATGGTCATGTAATGGTTTCTTCTATTTTACCAAAACCCGTTGTATGTTCTCCTTGTCAACTTGACAAGTCTCATCGTATGCCCTTTGAGATTAATGACCAACGTGCCTCAAAGGTCTTGGATTTAATTCATTGTGACCTTTGGGGTCCATCTCCTGTTGTTTCGGTTGCCTCCTATCAATATTATGTTACATTTGTGGATGACTTTTCTCATTTCACGTGGTTCTATCCACTTAAAAATAAATCCGATTTTTATGGAGTTTTTGCGACATTTATGGCCTTTGTTGAGACACAATTTTCTACAAAAATCAAGACTTTTCAAACTGATGGGGGTACGGAATTTTTAAACAATAAAGTAAAGGCTTTTTTACAAAGCCATGGCATTTTTCACCGTATCTCTTGCTCTTACACGCCTCAACAAAACGGGCGGGTCAAATGTAAACACCGCCATATTGTGGAAACGGGCCTTGCTATGATGTTTCATGCCTATCTTCCGGTCTCTTATTGGCCGCATGCTTTTAGTATCGCGGTGCACATAATTAATCATCTTCCCACTAAGGTGTTGGCCATGCGCTCTCCATTTGAGGTTTTATTTGATCGCGCCCCCATTTATGCCAATTTTCGTATTCTTGGTTGTCGGGTTTATCCATATTTGCGGGACTATACGGATCATAAACTATCACCACGGAGCATTCCGTGTGTTTTTATTGGGTATCACTCGCAATACAAGGGGTTTCTTTGTCTCGATCCGGTTTCTAATCATGTGTTTGTCACCCGCCATGCCCGGTTTGATGAATCATGTTTTCCGTTTCGAGACACACATACTACCGCCCACATTGGGTCTCTTCCGCTGCAGTCCTTTGTTGCTGGTTTCGAGCCCGTCGACCCCGTGGTTCCTCCTGCCGCTGTTCCTGCTCCTCCTCCCAAGGTCTCCAGCCCGACTACTTTGCGCCCCTGCACCGTGTGCACTGATCTGGTACCGCCCCAGACGCTGGCAGCTTTCCTGTCTAATTCCGACTCGTCGCAGGGTGCCGCCTCCGATGCTTCTTCGTCCGGGTCTGACTCCGATCCTGATATTGGTGCTGAATCGGGCCCTGATTCCGAGTCGGATTCTCCTCCGTCGCCTCGCATGCCGCCTCCCTCTCATCCGATGACCACATGGGTGAAATCTGGGATCTTCAAGCCGCGTTACCAGGTTGATTTGGCACACTTACATTCTCACTCTTTGTTTACACAGGTTTTTTCTGCCCCGGTGCCTTCGTCTTATGCGGATGCCTTGTGTATTTCTCATTGGTGTGATGCCATGCATGCTGAGGTTGCAGCTCTTCATCAATATAAGACGTGGACTTTCGTTTCTCGTCCGTCTCATGCCAAAATTGTCGGTTGTCGGTGGTTGTTTCGCACCAAGTATCGTGCGGATGGGACGGTTGAGCGCCACAAAGCTCGCCTTGTTGCGCAAGGATTTAGTCAAGTTCCGGGTCTTGATTTCTCTCATACGTTTAGTCTGGTGGTCAAGGCGGCTACCGTTCGTGTTGTTATCACTCTTGTCGTTGTTAATGGTTGGCGGTTGCGCCAACTCGATGTGAACAATGCCTTCCTTCACGGCACCTTGGATGACACGGTGTTCATGCACCAATCCCCGGGCTTTACGGATGCTCGCCATCCCGACTATGTGTGCAAACTTAATAAAGCTATTTATGGTCTAAAACAGGCACCGCGTGCATGGTTTCATCGTCTCAGTTCGTTTTTAGTTCAACATGGTTTAACTTGTAGTCGTATTGATCCGTCTCTATTTGTGTTTCGCCGAGACTCCTGCATTATTTATTTGTTGGTCTATGTTGATGACTTGATTGTCACCGGCTCCGATGATGCTATCATATCCTCGTTTATTTCTCGTCTTCATGCTGAGTTTCGTATTAAAGATCTTGGGCGGCTAAATTACTTTATTGGCCTCGAAGCTGTACATCATTCTAGTGGCCTGTTTCTGTGTCAGGCCAAGTATGCTCATGACATTGTCTCACGTGTTGGTCTTCTTCACGCCAAACCGGTGCCTACTCCTCTTGCTGCCAATACCGTTTTGGTTCGTGACGGTCCTGCCTTTGCCGATCCCACCCTCTTCCACTCGTTGGTTGGCGCTCTGCAATATTTGACCATTACTCGCCCCGGCATTTCCTATGCAGTTAACCAACTTAGCCAGTTTCTTGCTGCTCCGACCGAGGCTCATTTTCAGGTGGTTAAACGCCTTATTCGCTCTGTCAAGGGTACTCTATCGTTTGGCCTCACCTTCACACACCCTCGGTCTGTTGCCATTGTTGGTTATTCTGATGCCGATTGGGCCCGGTGTCTTGAAACTCGCCGCTCTACTTATGGGTACTCGATATTCCTGGGGGGTAATCTTGTATCATGGAGTACTAAGAAACAGCCCACAGTTTCCGCCTCCAGTTGTGAGTCTGAATATCGAGCCATGGCAAACACGGCAGCTGAAATTATTTGGATTAGTCATCTGTTACAAGAGTTATATGCTTTGCCCACCGGTCGTCCTACACTTCTTTGTGATAATCAGAGTGCATTATTTCTCACTCAAAATCCAGTCGCTCACAAACGTGCTAAACACATTGACCTTGACTATCATTTTGTTCGCGAGCTAGTTACATCCGGAAAATTGGTCACCATGTTTGTTCCTACCAAGCTTCAAGTCGCTGACATCTTCACCAAGAGTCTTCCTCGACCGCAGTTTGAGCAGTTTCGTCGCATGTTGCGCCTTGGGTCACCGCCTCTTGCTTGACGGGGGATATTAGCCTAGCTTATATTTATGTAAACTATTAGATTTATTGTATACTTGAGGGGTGTATACTGTATCATTTTTCTAGTATTTATATAAGATAACTCTCATGCCTATTGGTGTGGTATTCCATTCATTACATTTCTTTCCTCTATATATACTCATAACATCCATAATGGTGAGTTCAATGAAACAATTTAATAAGGTGACAAGTCTAATTAGTATTTAATAGGATGAAACCCTATCATTGTGAGATGCCACATTGGTGTTCATTAGATTTAGAGTTATGTGGTCATTGAACTCTTCATTGAATTTTTTTTTGTATTTCTTAAATAAATACTATAAATTAGTTTTTGTAATATCCTGTTGAACTTTGTAAAGTTTAATGCGTTATAAGAAAAAAAAACTTATATAAAATGTAGAAAGTTGATGTGATAATTCATTAAACTCTATGAAGTTTAATACATTTTGAATGCTTTCATAAGCTACATTATTGATTATATCTCCTTATAAACTTTACCGTAATAGATTTTTAATAACATTATCCAACATAAATAGTTGTCAATAAGAAGTTCAAAGAAGAATGCCACATGTTTGAGTCCTTTTAGAACAACATACCAGCCATGTTTGAATTATGTAGGATTCATAACTGGGACAACGTACATTTTAAAGTGTTTGATTCCAAGTGATCAATGACACTGGACCACCTTCTAATATTTTTGGTATATAGTGAGACTCAACCATATGATTGCTTTTAGATTCGTGTTCCATAACATGCACCATTCTTCAAATTGTCATGTGCAAATGAAGATATTAAAACACACTTTGAGCAACAAATGTTGTCTTTTGCATGTTTGTGCATGGAGAGAAAATTTACTCCCATCGAATTGATAACTTCGATTAGTTAGGGTTTAACTATAAATATTTGTTCAATTGGTAATCTTCTTTGTTAAGACAATCAATAGGAGCTTCTTTAAGACAAGCAATAGGAACTTCTTCAAAATAAGTGTCGATAGATATTCTAAATGAACTATCATGACAAGTGACAAGATTTTCATTTGTTTTCTTGTATTAATAGGAAATAACATATATTATACTAACACGACCCTAAATTTTTTACTTTTTGAAAGTTTAGATGGTAGTAATTAGGGCATTTATCATAGTAAATTATTTATAATTTGATAAAGAGCATATTATGAATTAATTGTGTACATATAAGTTGCATGATCCCATTTCTCAAAGTTGATCCTATACCTTTTTTTTTTTGACTTTTTGAAAGTTTGGAAGGTAGTAATTAGAGCATCTATCATAATAAATTATTTATAATTTGATAAAGATTATATTTTGGATTAATTCCATACATATAGAACTACATGCTCTCATTTCTCAAATTTTGACAATAATAAAGAAAATATAAATTACAACAATAATAATAATAATATAAACATACTATATACTTTTTGTTAAAAATATAAGAAATAACATTGATGATGAATATAATAAAATTAAATTAATTTATATTTATAATACTATTAATTTTAAGTCCCTTATGCACAATTTTTGCTTTTCATTGGTCCAATTATTTTGTGCTTTTTGTATTTTCCCACCGCCTCACCTACCACTCCTCTTATGTCATATTGCTTTTCCACCGCCTACTTCTCTGATTCATGTCCTACATCTGGTTTCTTCCACCTTCTTGATCTTCTATCATCGATTCATTTGGATGTCCATATAACTGCCTTCTCCTCTCTCCTCTAAATGCCAACTAACGCCGACTACCCTATTCAACGTCTTCACAAACCCTTAGTCTCCATCTCCGCTCATAATTTATTAAATCATTCACATTGATATCTTATCTTTTCGATGAGAAGGAGTCCCACCCATTGGTTGAAAGGAGTACCATTAAAGTTCCTTTCTTTATCCCTATCATCCGTAAGAATCTGTAAGGTATCGACTGAACCCCAACAAATATGGTATATCTCTGCAACTCAGTTGTTTAGCTTCGCTAATCGGTATGTTGCTTTCAGTAGAATGAAAAAACTCGATCTCAAATTTCAAACAAAATTGAGAATCACAGAAAATGAAGAACGGGGAGTGGTATGCAAGTGCGCATATGTCACCAAAAAAACACCACCGTCACCATCTCCAAAGCAATATTAATTAATCAATATTAGAAAACCCTAATTTACTTACTTGGAGCGAAGAAATCCACGGATGAACGAGACGGAGACGAAACAGGAAGAATGAGTCAGTGCAGTGCAAGAAACTCTAAGGGCTTATTGGCTGATATGCAACTTCTAAGGTTTTTAGAAAGAAAGGGGCAGAGCCATCATACTGCATAATGTTGGATTAATTGGTTTTATTTTAGAAGTTTATTTTGTTTAGTTTAAATAAAGGACATTTTAGGAAAGTAGCTATATTTAAGGTTTTTTATTTTATCTCCTGCATAGTTTTAGAATTCAATTAGGATACATATTTGTCTAAGTATAAATAGGATCAATGGTGTGGTATTTTTTTTATGCATAACCTTTTCTAGTTTATTCTTGTTCAAGTAATATAGTTGTTTCAATTCTTCCATTCTCAGGTATCCTTTTTACTTGGTGTATAAGGGTTTATTTTTTGCTTGTTATTTACACAAGTTTCAACCCAATTAATCTAACACTTGGTATGAGAGAGGTTTAGAGCGGTTTCGTTGAAGGGGGTGTGATTTGAGGTTTATTACAAAGCAACCCCGGATTCTTATCGGGCTTCTGAGAGACTAACCGGAGGTGCGGAGTAAACGAACGGGAAGACGTTAAAGCGGGTGGCTTTGATTTGGTTCGTTTTGCGGGTGATGGAAGACGGTAAAGTGGTCGTGACCTTGTCTTGTTATCCGGTGGAAGAGTGCTCTCAGAACAAGCTTGATTAAAGAAGTCGGGGTTAAGGAGAAAAAGATGTCATTGGTTAAAGAAGGAGGTTTAATGACATATCAAGTTCCGATTTTGACTCCAACAAATTATCCGGTGTGGGCGGTCAAAATCAAGTCGATTATGGATGCACACGGCATATGGGAGACGGTCAAACCAAAGGCAGGTGAAACATCGGATCAAAAAAAGTCAAAACAAGCTCTTGCTTTTTGTTTCAAGCGATACCCGAAGACATGGTGTTGCAAATGGCGAGTTACACCGAACCAAAGAAAGTGTGAGATGGGCTGGAAACACGGTATTTGGGAGTGGATCGGGTGAGAACGACTCGACTTGCAACCTTAAAAAAGGAGCTTGAAAGTTTGTGCATGAAGGAGGGTGACACGGTTGATGATTTTGTGACAAAATTATCCGGTTTAGCATCAAAAGCAAGGAGTCTTGGATATGAGCTTGAAGAAGGTGATTTGGTAAAAAGGTTACTTGATTCAATGCCTAAGTCGTTTTTTCAAATTGTGGCTTCAATAGAGCAATGTTTCGAGTTGGATTTGATGTTATTCGATGAAGCGGTTGGTAGATTGAAGGCATATGAGTAGCGTATAAGAGGAACAGAGAAAGTGGAGGACACATGTTATTGTTGGCTACTGAGGAAAAATCACATGTATGTAAGCATTGTGGCAATGGACGTACAAATCGGGATGACTTTGGACGTGGCCGGGGAAGAGGTCGAGGGTCCAAGAGAAGTCGAGATGATAATGAACGTGTCCAAGATAAAAGTCACGTTAGATGTTACAAATGTTGTGAGTTTGGTAACTATAAAAACGAGTGTCCTAAATTGGAAAATGAAGAAGCGGGTCTAATCGAAGAGGAAACGGCATTGTTTTGAAAGAGTGGCTCATATGTCCAAACCGATTAAGGGGGTGATATACTAGAATGATTTGGAATTAATTTCAAAATTAATAAAATAATAGTAAATAATGAAAAAAGGGGAGGGGTCGATTTAATGACTAATTAAAATTTCTAAAATTCAACCAAATCTTCAACCTTCCAGTCATATACTATATGTCAAGAACAGAACAAACCTAAATCTAAAAAGCAAAAAGTGTAAATTAAACACATCGAATTGTTCCAGGAAAACTAAAGCTGGCTACTTATCCTAGACGAGAAGTTTCTTACAGTTTTCTCCCTCATCCTCCACAACAGATGGCCTGTACATGTAAAACATCACCATAGAGAACACAAAACTGTTGCTTTCCTTTGCCACAATAGTCATTTCAAGAGACTCTGATGCCATAAACATAAGGTATACTAAAACCAAGACAGGGAACACATCCGGCCTAACGGAAGTCTCCTTGAGCGAGCTAAAAGGCCTCAGAAAGGTTGATGCATCCTTCGCCAATTTGAACTCGCAACACACCAAAGCAGTGTAGAAACAAATAACGATGCAACACGTGATATCTATAACTGAAATAACGTCGTCCAAATCCACCCGATGTTCATAATAAAGGCCCGATTCCTCTGCCACTATATAACTTACATTAGCCACAACCCGAAGTAGGATCACAAGCGTCAAAAACCATATATCCCGTAGTGGCAACACCCACTTCCAGAAACACCATCCGACACCGATCAACACGATTATGGTGAACAAAAGCACATTCCTCATAAACTGAAATATGTAAAACACAACATGCCACCCATGGTGAGTGCCTGTAACCTTTATATCATGTTGATCCGCCACCGCAAAGATAAAGTGAAGGACGGTTATAAAAAGCAACACATACATTAGCAAATGGATCATCTGAAAACGTTGTTGTTGGTTCTTGAAGCATATTTTGGTCCAAAACCCTAGAAAACATAGATATATGAGGAAGAATCTGAAGTAATGAAATGGATGCGGTTCCCGGGCTGATAAGTAATCTTTGGTAGTGGTAGTGCCGTCTTCTAGAAGGTTGTAGAGTTCTGTGCGGACGTTCATGGTCACGAGAGATTGGTTGTTGCAATTGGCGAAGAAGAGTAAGTAGTTATCGGGATATGTGACATGGTACGACATGTTAAAGGATGAGCGAGGAGGAGGTGAGAGATCTCGGAATGTAAAGAGGACTGTGATGTTCTTGATATCTAAGGCGCATAAATCAGGGTTTGGTCTGAATTTGAGTTGGAGGTGGTAGCGATCTGACAGTTCTTGAGAGAGGAGGAAGAAACCAACACGTGAAGGATCTGCTGGTTGTGATGCGTTGGAGGTGACCGAATTGGAGGAGATTCCGGCGGAGGAGACTGCAACAGAAACGTAGCCAGTATGTGAGTACTCAAACTTTGAGAAGAGGATCAAATCTCGATTATCGGATAGGATCTTGACGGAATTGATATCGGCGATGGATGGTAAAGCGAAGATGAAGATGAAGAAGAAGAGGAGGAGAACGGCAGTGAGAATACGCATGTTGGATTCAAATTAAGGTGGTGAACGGTGAGTTACGTTTAACCTGCTTTTTTACTCTCGAATATTTATAGATAAAAAAAAAGTCAAGTTATCTCCATGCAGATACGTTTCACTTTTTCTTAATAAATGCAATAATACTTATCAAGACTGAATGTAGATTGTGATTTAGTTATTTCAGTTTAAAAATCCGGAAGTATCTAAATAGAATACAAGAAATAATACATATCAAGATAGAATACCCTAAACTTGAGATTTGATTGGGTTATTTCAATTTAAAAATCTGGAATTATCCAACTATAATGTCGTGAATTAATGATGTGATGATGAGTTATGTCAATATCAAAAATCTGAAATCCCCGCAGGAATACCGTACGTATCAAGAAAATTAACTAAAATTACATTTGAAACCTTCGATTATCGCTCGTTATCAATTTTGCTCTAATCATTTCTTTTTTTAATCCAGTTCTGATTGAGTTATTGAATTTCGCTGATATGGGTTATATTATATTTGAGGACAGAAAAGAAAGAAAGAAGATTCTTGCTTTGCTTTACTGATTTTCATTGATCATAAATTTCTTTGACCATTTGTTTTAAACCTTCGATCTTTTTTTTTGGGATGACAGTATGTCTTAACGGAAGCCTCTTCCTATTATTTAAAGGAAGACCCCGAGATCCGATCATCCAATAGGACAGAGACGACGGCATAGGGATTCCAAAAAGAAATTCCCTACATACATGAGGAGATAAAACACTTTTATCAACTTTACAAAGGCTTATAGGCGTCTAACTTCCAACATTGTATAAAACCCATGTATCTTCCCAATTGGGCTGGAAGTCATTGACTAAGCCTTTGGTCTTTTAGAAATCCTATATAGCAAGTTTCATTAAAGCTTTGTATATTTAACTTTTGAGAATAATAAAATAATTTCAATCTTGTATTTAAAAGAAAACATAACTAAATTAACTATATAGCAATCCTGTATACAAAGTTAATATTAAGTTTGTATTATGATAACTAAATATATAGCAATCCTATATACAAAGTTAATACTCCATTAAGTTTGTATTATGATAACTAAATATATATTTTATTAGGTATCTTGGTAAAAGAATACAATATGAGGGACTAAACACGGCACGTGGTGTAACATTCGGCCTGTGGTTCGAGGAGTCGATTAGTCAAATTGTCAAACTACATAAAAAGAACTTCCCTTTTGCGGTTCAATAATTTTGTGTAGAACTACACAAAAATATAAAAAGTTAATATCAAGTTTGTATTATGATAACTAGATATATATTTTGTTAGGTATCTTGGTAAAATAATACAATACGAGGGACTTAAACACCATTGGTAAAATAATACAATACGAGGGACTTAAACACCAGTGGTAGAGCCATAACGAAACAGAATCGAGGTTTATTTTATACCTTATCCATTAACGATTTAATTAGAAAGTGAAAACGGGCGGTGCAAGTGGCCGATTCTAACTCCGACGACGGCGACCATGCAACAACTCGTTTTTTTTTCCTCTTAAACAACTACTTTAAACAAAAAAAAAAAAAAGAACGTGAGAATAAGGACAGAAGGAGAAAAGAAAGAGCAAAAGGAGGTTTCTTTTTAGGAAAAATACCGCCCAATAGCTAAAAAAAAATAGGGGGTAATTTCAAAATTTACACATTAAAATGAACATTTCCAGATATAGACACGCATTCCGTGGAGCTCCGCGGAATCTACTATAGCTACGTGGAATGGCAAAATTGTAAATAAATCAACGTAAAAAATAAAAAAAAATAAAAAAAAAAAAAAACTCAAGATCCATTCCGCGGAGCTACCTCACAGTAGATTCCGCGGAGGTAGCTCCGAGGAATGGATCTTGAGTTTGTTTTTTTTTTTTCACATCGATTCTTCGGAGTTTATATTCATTACCCAACTAATTATTTTATAATCTTTTCTTGTAAATAATTAGTTGTTGAATAAATATAAACCCCGGAAAACTGATCCGAAAAAAAAAAAAAAAAAAAAAAAAAAAAAAAAAAAAAAAAAAAAAATCCATTTTGGAATGAGTTTTGTTATCCTCTATGTTTTTCTAAAGTTGTGTAAGATCAGATTAATGTATGTTTTTTTTAGTTCTAATGTGTTGAAGTTTCTTAAGTTTGGAATTAATTTCACAAATTACATTCATAAAAGGTTAATTTATTCTTGTTTGTTATCCATTAACTTTTCTTATCTTATTTCAAATATATAAAATAAGCTCTAAATGTTATTAAAACATGAATGGAAATACTATAGGAGGCAAATCTAGATAATCAACTTTTTTTTAGCATTCACACAACGGGTCGGGTAGTGCCAAGAAAATCACAATCAACTATACAATTGATAACAACTCACAATCACTTGTTCTTTGTCTATATGACTCTATCTTAGTTTGTTCCTCACAATTATGTCCAAGAATTCTTGAATCGATGTAACATTGGCAATAAGGATGTAAAAGAGTCGAGTCAACTCGTCTTAAGACCGATATGAAAAATAATCGAAATCGAATCGGTTCAATTCAAGTCAAGCTTGATTATTGAAATACTCAGTTAGCGAAACTCATGAACTTAGTTATATTCGTTCTTTTATCCTTTATTTTATTCATATTTTACATAATCGAACCAAGTCGATTCGAACTCACATGCTTAGTCATATTTCTACTTCAATTTAATATTTTTATAGCTTCGAGCCTCAGTTTTTTAATCGAGTCAAGTTTCGAATTTGAAAGTACTCAACTCGACTCAGTTCGATTATATCCCTACTTGGCAAACGATAATACAAATTTAAAGGTAAATTACATCATTCATCCCTCATGCATGTGCCAGAAAGCATGTTTAGTCCTTATTTTCAAAAAATTAACTCGAACTGTCCCTCGTTTGATTTAACTTTACACGCTTCATCCCTAAAAAACCATTTTGTTGCGAATTTAATGTGTCCTAAATTTTAAAAGACCATAATTCCCTTCTACTTTTATTTTTTTAATTAATTTAATGTTTTTATTGTGATTTTGAATTAAAATAAAAATAAGCCTCTCCCTCATTTTCCCCAACCTATCCACCAATTCATTATTATTGATCGGAAACAAATCCCCAAAGCCTAAATTCTGAATTCTGGTTAACCCTCCTTTTTCTCCCACCACCGTCGTTGAATCCATCCGACCTGAATCCCTTCTAAGAGCCGCTTGAACCAACGTTGACTGCCACGCCTCCAAATTCCTTCATCACGGAATTCAATGGCTCTAGTAAGACGTAATGGAGGTTTGATGTCGCAAAACGGACAAGCTGAATTGGGGTTTTTCTAAATCGTTAGGTTCCGAAGAGCCCTTTATTGCTCCTCTTTACACATGTGATTATAGGCTTACTGGAGTGAAATCCATTCAGATGTACATAGGGACAACATGTTTTCAAAGGAAAGGAGTTCTTTGGAGAAATTAGATAAAAATGAAGGAATTTGGGAGGAGAAATTGATGAGACTGCATCATAGCTGTCATCGATTCTTGAATGCAATGTTAAGTATTTTGATATTTGATTGATTTCTGTGAGAAAAATGGCACCATTAGTGGCCCTCGCTACTCTGGAAAGGAGAGGTTGAATGTCAATGCTGAAGGCTCCAATACGCCAGTTACACACATAGCAGAAGTCGTCGGTGGAGTTTCAGATTGAGGGTTTATGATCGAGGCGTTGGCAGTGATTGGTGGTGGTGTCGGAGGAATAAGTCAGGTGCACTGGTGACATTTTAAACATCAACAGAGGTGATTTAACGGTGAACGAAGATGGTAGCAAGTGGTATAAGGTAGCGATGGTGATTTGCTTTAGTGATGAAGTTCTGCGAAGTAGATGAGAACCGGGGAGAAAGAAAGTGGCGTAAAGATGGGTGGGGATTTTTTTGTTTAACTGATTTGTAGATCATGGCAGTGGTAGGATAAAGGGTTGAAGAGTTTGTGTCTGACCACAATCTTCCTTATATCCTCTCATCATCCCTTCTTCGTTTAACTGATTTGTAGATCAAGCGTATGGATTCGGGTTTATTTTAGGGTTTAATTCTAGTTTTTTTTTTTCGCGATGAATGGTAGTGTTTACCAGAGTTGGCTTGTGGCCGGAGGTGACAGGTGGTGGAAGGTGTCTAGTGGTCGGAAGTGACTGGTGTTAGGAGGTGGTTAATGTTCAAAGGGGTTAAAGGGAAAATTTATTTTCTAAAAGTTATAATTAAAAAAATAATAATTAAATTATAAATAAATGAAAAATAAATGAAAAAGAAAAAGAAAATGGTAAGATAATTATTTTATGTATAGGAGGGACGAAACATGTACCTTTTAATGATATAAGAGACAATTTGAATTAATTTTTAAAAATAAGGATTAAACATGTTTTCTGATATATGCACAACGGACGACTGGTGTAATTTACCCCAAATTTAAATAAGTTTCTCTTCCTCTGTACTTTCTTGCTTATTAAAGATTCCAAATAATGAGGTGAATTAATGAAAATTCATCAACTTATATTTTGATACTATCTAGTATAGTCCATAGCTTATAAATTTTACTTTTACTTTTATAATATCCAATGTATATTATAAGTTTTGTATAACATTAATATAATCTACTTATGTTCGATAATATTTTTTTGGATAAAATAAAAAATAAGTTGTTTTGAATGAGCTATTAATAAACAATATTGAACTAATAATCCTTGTATTACACGATTTATATTACACCAAAACATCCAAGATTTCATATATGAACTTTCAAATATTAAACATTGAAATTAAGAATGAAGTCATACAAAATATATCAATATACATAAATGTCATCAAGAATTTTAAAATAAATCGATTAGCAAACATGATATTTAATTTTAATTACATATTTTTCAAGGCATATTGACTTTATGTTCGTACTCCGACAATCCTCTTCCTTAATTTATACCTAAAAATTATGGTGAATAGCAATATAAAATATATATTACTAAGTATTAATATAAATAACTAAAAAATGGTATGTGGATCTCCAACCACCGGTTAAAGATAACATACCTCTCTAGTGGTATCGATTCCTATGTGAAATTGAAGTGGTCATTCTATGTACACCTTGTTTCTAATTACATAAACAAATATGAGTAACCAAACATAAAAATGTTATCTTTATGTTGGAAAAATATTTTAGTTAACTAACATATTAAATAATATAAGTTTAAGAGTTACGAGTTTCAAAACATTAATATTTTGGTTAATCAATCAATTAACTAACATGTATTGAAATTTTCAAAATCATTATTAAAAAGCATTTGAAATATCATTTTAAATGAATTTTGGTTGAAGTGTTTTGACCTATATATATATATATATATATATATATATATATATATATATATATATATATATATATATATATATATATATATATATATATATATATATATATATATATATATATATAGTCAAGATCAAATAAGAAGGAAATTTGGGTAGGAAGGTAAGAAGTTTTTTTTCTACATATTTTTTTCGCGAACAAACAAAATGAATCATTAGATGATTCATTTTTCAGATGATTCACGAGAAAAAATTCTCAAAAAAACATCTCGATGATTCATTTATACAATGATTTTGTTGTTATTCGCTAAAATTGTCATAAAAATCAATTTTTTCTTAATTTACTTAAAAATGAATCATAAAGATGTTTTTTTGGGAATTTTTTCTTGTGAATCATCTTACAAATGAATCATCTAGTGATTCATTTATTTTGTTCGTCAAAAAAATATGTAGAAAAAAAACTTCTTACCTTCCTACCAAAAAAAATTTCTTACCGGATCTATATCTTATATATATATATATATATATATATATATATATATATATATATATATATATATATATATATATATATATATATATATATATATATATATGAGTTTTAATTAATTATCTTTTTGAAACAATACAATTGCAAAAAAAAAAACATATCTAAAATATTTAATTAAATTTTTTCGACATCACCCTATATAACATATGATCAATATATTAACGATTAAACCACAATATACAACGATTGTATTATACTAATCCAAAAACGAAGAAACTATAAAAACGAATTAGTATAACAAATTTACAAATTAAAAGCTCTAATATAATAGCATATCTCCAAAAGTGTACCACAATAATCCAAAAACGAAGAAAATATAAAAACGAATTAGTAAACCAACTTACAAATTAAAAGCTCTAATATAATAGCATATCTCCAAAAGTGGTCATAAGACCTCAACCCAACACAAAAACCTTTAAGTTTGTCTTCTTTCTAAAATTTGTATATGATTTGTATACATGTCTTCCCAAAAGATTGACTTTTTATAGTAATTTTCCACTAAATGCTAATTAAACATAATATAAGTTATAAAACTTTTGAGTGTTAAATCATAATTAATAAAAACTTTTGAGTTGCATTAGTTAAAAAAGAGGGTTTGAAATGAATGTGGTTTAAGGAAGTTAAAAAAGGGGGCTTCAAATGCATGAGAATTAAGAAAAAAATACTAGCTTTATAAGTTTGTATGATGTTGAGTGTGGTATTGTAATATATTTTTCTTTTTCTCATTTATTTTTATTTAATATATTAAAAATAATAAGTAACTTTATTTACTTATTAGTAAGTTATACAAATTGTCCTTGTGTATATGTCAAAATGAACGTTCAGTCATTATTTTTAAAAATTAAGTCGGACCGTCCTTTATTTGGTTAAAAGTTGTACATGCCATCATTGATTAGTTTAAATTTACATGTTTCATCCCTTGTGAAACATAAAATGACTATTATACCTTTTTATTCTTTTTCCTAGTTTATTTTATTTTTCTTACAATTTTATAATATACAAAATAAAATAAAAAAATCTCACCCCATTCATCTTATCTTAATTCTTAACCCCTTCCCTCTTAACCATCTTTTCCTCTAAAATCATTGATATCAAATCATTACGAGGGACCATGAATGCTCAGTCTTTATTTTCAAAAATTAACTAGGAACGTACCTTATTTGGTTAAAAATTGAACATGTCATCTTTCATTAGTTAAAATTTGTGTGTTTCATCCCTTGTGAAACATGAAATGACTATTCTACCTCTTTATTCATTTTTTGATTTATTTTATTTTTCTTATAATTTTTATAATATGCAAATTAAAATAAAATAAATCCCAGCCCACCCATCATATCTTAACTCATTCCCTCTCAACCTTCTTTTCCCCTAAAATCATTGACATCAAATCATTACGCGAGACCATGGCCACCGTCGAATCATTACCACCACTGCCCACAACCATCGTGTAACGTTCCAAAAATTTGTACCAAAAAAATTTCTTTAAATCATTACCAAAGCCATATTCATAAAACATATCATAAGTCATAACATAAATTCAGAGTATCATTTTCAAAACATATTTTCATTATCAGAGTAAAACATCCCAGGCTGACAAATCAATGGTGGGTGCCATGCGATTACCCCGAGCTCTTCCTTCCGCTACCGGAAGTACCTGAAACCAAAACTGAAAACCGTAAGCACGAAGCTTAGTGAGTTCCGCAACCTACCACATACCCTAATAAAAACACATACATCACATACAGGGCCACGCCCGTTATTTCGAGCCTCGCCCGCTACAACGACCCCGCCGCTCCAGGCCCCGCCTGGCTTCGAGCCCCGCTCGGATACAGATCTGTTTCACTTAGGCCTCGCCTGTCACTGGGCCTCGCCCGCTAACATATAATAGCACATAAACATATCACAACACATAAGCTAAACATATACTAATGAATCCTGCCCTAAGGCCTCGCCTATCTTGGACCTCGCCCTTGTCCTGCTACTGATGAGTCATGGAACCCCATCCACGCTCCTACTGATAGTGAGAATACGGGCCCAGCCCACACTCACTCTTTCCCTAACTTGGGCCTCGCCCCTGTTCTGCTGCTAATGAGATGTGGAACACCGTCCACACTCTGCTATTGGTGAGATACGGGACATCGCCCACACTCACCTCCCTACCAGGCACATACTTTTGGATAAGGTGTCTAAGTCCATAACTTATTTGGTATATACTTGACCCGACCGGCATGGTCCATTTGGGTTGCATCTCATCCAAACTATTATGGATAATTTTATGAGAGTTATACACATATGTTTATTAATATATTATGAGTGATAATATATTAATATGAAGTTACGTTATTTAATTAGTTTTAGTCTTAAATTAATTATGAATTAATTTAGATATTAAAAGGAATACTAATTAGATTATGGGCTATTTGTTTTATATAGTGTGGGCTAATACTCATTTGTTAATGGGCTAGGCTTATGTGGAAGTCCATGGATGATCCATGGAGCTTTTAACCCATGGATCCTTGGAAAGGAAAAGACATGGGTTATTAGGGTTTCACCCTAACCATGCACACTATATAAGCATGCTTATGGAGCATGAAATGTAGCCTAAGGGAAAACTAGTGAACCAGTGTGTGTGTGCATGTGTGTGGCCGATTTTATACAAGGTGTATACTCTCTCAAAGTTTTCCAAGAGTTTGTGGTGTTTGTGATTCCATTTGAGGCATTCATACTATTGGTGCTTGGCCCTCAAACTCCTTAGAACCAAACCCACCAAAAGGTATGTTATCTCTTCTAACTCTTTTATGTTGAAATGTTCCCCATGCCATGTTAGATAGGTTATAAACCTTGGAAAATTATTACTTTTCATGTATTTAGACAAACATAGATCCAAGGTTTATTAGGGTTGCATGCACACTTAGGAAGTGTTAGATTGCTCAAAACCCAACAGTGGTATCAGAGACTAGGCTTGCTTGTTTGATACTTGATGCAAAATAGTGAAAAAAAGTCGAAATCGTTGCTGTCTGCATGGTGGACTCGCCGAGTCCATTGGGGGACTCGACGAGTCCAAGGCAAACTTCAACCTACTCGACGAGGCAGTTCATGCACTCGACGAGTAGGATCGAAAGAGTGCAGATTCTCGACTTTTGCTGCTGGAAATGGACTAGAAACATTACCCTAAACTGTTTTGGTGTTATAAAACTTATTTTAGTTGGTGTAATGGTTGTTCTAATCCATTTTCAATAGCATATATCAAAATTCCATGATTTTATGTGTTCATATAATTCTTGAATTTTTGATGATCATGTTCATGTTCTTATGAATTTAGAAAATGATAGGAATTATTTGCTGAATTGTTTAGGATTAATTCTTGATCATTTATGTGTTTTAATGGAGTCCATAATTTGTCCTCAAGTTATGGATTACCAAAGGTCACTCTTATTTAACACACACTTAAAACACATAAGTTACATGAAAATGAAGAGTCTTCATTTTTATGAACCTTTAATTCATAAGTTATGAAATGAAGAGTTTTGCAAAGTTACAAAACTTGCCCTCAAGTTTTGGAATTTGTAAAGTTTCACACACTTTAATAAACTTTAATTCCAACCCTTAGAGTTTTAATAGTTAAAATTCAACCCTTATACTATTTATAACATTAATGGTTAATTATTATATATATATATATATATATATATATATATATATATATATATATATATATATATATATATATGTATAAGAATAAGTCGTTTTACCGTTAGTAGGCCTCATTCACGAAGCCGGTCTATAAGGTGGGTATAAGGTCGTTGCCTATAAAATGGCGACTTAATGGGTGTATACTCTCACCCACCGCTTGCTTGATCGGTGGAGGGTCGTTAGCCGAACGGGTAGAACAATGACTTTAAATCCTCATTAAAAGTATAATGAATATTATAAAATAACTAAACTCTTTTAATTCCCAATCTTAGTTATTTTAGGAAAAATGTGAACATGGTGCTAGTCCATGGAATTCACACTTTGTACCTTACCAAGTCGTTGGTGGAGCGTGTGTGGTTAACCGGCACACTGACTAGGACTAGTAAGGATCACGAACGGTGACTTAATGTTTGTCATAGATCAATGGAGCGTGTGTGGTTAACCGGCACATTGATTAGGTGATAATATTAAGGGTACCAAGTGAATTAGCATGGTTATTCACACCTTGTTTTGTGATCCTCGGCATCCCAGTCACAAAACTTAAAGGGTACAATCGAGATTGAAACATGCCATTGAAAAGTTCAATGAATCTCAAAAGAATCTAGGAATTTCAAATCCAATTAAACCTAATAAATCATTTCGTTTTCATGGTGGAAATTGGTGAATCGTCATTCACCTACCTTTCAAATATATTATTACTTAGATTACGGCATCCCTCTTCTAAGTGTAATATATTGTGATTGGATCCTAGCCTTAATATTACATTTGGGTGTCTTATTAAGGATCCTACATATATCTAATCTAAACTTACTTTCTTCTTTCAGATGTCTTCCAACACAAATGCTTCAGGCTCTAACCCAACTGGTTCTTTCTCTCTCATGAATCTTTGTTGGAGGGTCATCTTTGATGGTTCCAACTTCATGGATTGGATTAGGAACATCAGGATGGTTACTCGTTACGAGGACAAGGAATATGTCCTCGATAACGAGTTAAAAGAACTTGATGAGTCTACTGCTACTCCTGAGGAGATCGCTGAATTCATGACTCATGAGAGAGATGCTACTAAGGCGGCATGTATCATGATGGCCACGATGACAGCCGAGCTCCAAAAGTCGTATGAAGATTTCTACCCTTTTGAGATGCACCAAGACCTGATGGAAAGGTACCATCAGAGTGCTCGTCAGGAGCGGTATGAAATAATCTCCTCCATAATAACTACCCGCATGAAGGACGGTGAATCCGTCATGGGCCACATGAAAAAGATGCAAAGGTATGTGGACCGTTTGCTGAAGCTGAATGTTAACATCCCTGAGGAGTTGGCAATTGACATCATTTTGCACTCCTTGCCTTCTTGTTATGATCATTTTCGAATGACATATCATATGAACAAGGAGGAAGTTACCCTCAGCAAGCTTCAAGGACTCTTGAAGACCGCGGAATCCGGTCTTAAGGGTAAGGCGGTTGTTACCTCTACTACTCCTACTCCAACATCTACCCCTGTTTTAGCTATTGGGCAAGGCAAAGGGAAGAAGAGGAAGCACCCTTCGAAGGGTACCAAGGGAAAGTCTCTTGAAGGCTCCTCATCAAAGACCAAGAGCGGTTCTGCCACTCCTTCTGCCATTCCCAAGGATGCTGAATGCTTTTATTGCCATGAAAAGGCACACTGGAAGCGAAACTGCCCTAAGTACTTGCAGGATCTAAAGGATGGGAAAGTGAAACCCTCCCATGCAGGTATTTACACTATATTGTCTAATTACTCAACATATTCTAACTTTTGGGTGCTTGATACAGGATGTGGTATTCACATATGTTCTGATTTGCAGGGCCTAAGAAGAAGTGAGGATGTGGAGCAAGGGAAGATAAACTTAATCATGGGGAATAGGAAGGCTTCACCTGTTTCCAAGGTTGGAGTTTATACTTTGTTGCTTAATAATGGGTTAAAATTAGATTTGAATAAATGTGTGTACTCGTCTGAAATGGCGAGGAATATTATTTCTTTTCATGCTTTGTACAAACAAGGTTTTACCTTTTCGTTTGATAATGAATGTGGTGGTATTAATGCTTTCTTTAATAATATGTTTTATTTTAAAGCATTACCTTGTGATGGTGTGTATGAAACTGTGTCGGTTGTAGACAACTTAGGAAATAATGTGTTGTATATTGATTCTTCTACTAGCCTAGATAAAGCATCATTGTGGCATTGTCGTCTTGGACATGTAAACAAGAAACGCATAGGCCAACTCCAAAAGAGTGGAGTCTTGGAATCATTTGACCTTAAATCGGATGATAGTTGTGAATCTTGTCTACTTGGAAAGATGACAAAAGCACCCTTCACTAGAACTTGTGAAAGGGGTGAAGGTTTGTTGGACCTAATACATACTGATGTATGTGGGCCATTCAAAACCGCCACAAGGGATGCTAATCGGTATTATGTGACTTTTACTGATGATTTTAGTAGATATGGGTATGTCTACTTAATCAAACATAAGTCAGAAACCTTTGAAAGGTTTAAGGAATTCAAACAGGAAGTAGAAAATCAATTGGGCAAGAACATTAAGATGCTTCGATCCGATCGAGGTGGTGAGTATCTTAGCACCGAGTTCCTTGACTATCTTAAGGAGTGTGGGATTGTCTCACAATTGACTCCTCCCAGGACACCACAGCTGAATGGTGTAGCTGAGAGGCGTAATCGAACTTTGTTGGACATGGTTTGCTCAATGATGTGTCGAGTTTCGTTACCAATCTCTTTTTGGGGGTATGCCTTAGAGACTGCCGCCCATATCCTTAATCAAGTCCCTACAAAGAAGGTTACCAAAACACCTCATGAGATGTGGACTGGGAAGGTTCCCAATTTGGACCACATAAAAATTTGGGGTTGCAAAGCTTTCGTGAGGCGTGAAACTCATGATAAGCTTGAACCCCGAAGTGAAAGGTGTATTTTCATCGGCTACCCACAGAAATCCTTCGGTTACCTCTTCTACAGACCCAGTGAGAATGTGGTCTTTGTAGCACGAAGAGGGATCTTTTGCGAGAAAGAATTTATAAGCCAAGGAGACAGTGGGAGGCAGATTGATCTTGAAGAAATTCAAGAATCAATTGGTGAAGGAACCTCAGACACTAGCAATCAACCTGAGGAGGAAACTCCTGTTGATCCAGCTGACGAGTCTGTACCTCCGAGGCGTTCCACACGGGTTAGGAACACACCTTCGTTTTATTATGGCTTTCATATTACTACGGAAGGTGATACGTTTATTAGTGATAGTACACTGGTAAATTTGGATGAACCCAACAGTGTTAAGGAAGCCATGGCAGGCTTGGAGTCTGCTAAATGGAAGGAGGCTATGGACAGCGAGATACAGTCCATGTATGACAATCAAGTTTGGAACTTGGTTGACAATGTACCAGGCCGTAAAACAGTCGGGTGCAAATGGATCTTCAAGAAGAAGACAGACATGGAAGGAAAAGTGCATACTTATAAGGCTCGACTGGTTGCAAAGGGTTTTACTCAAACTCAAGGTATTGATTATGATGAAACCTTCTCGCCGGTAGCAAAGATTAAGTCTATTAGGGTTATGTTAGCCATTGCATCATTTCATGATTATGAAATATGGCAAATGAATGTCAAAACCGCTTTCCTTAATGGAAAGTTGGCTGAGGATGTGTACATGAATCAGCCAGAGGGTTTTGTCAGTGCAGAGTACCCTAATAGAGTATGCAAGCTTGAGAAATCCATTTATGGATTAAAACAAGCATCTCGTAGCTGGAATCTTTGTTTTGATGAGAAGGTAAAAGAGTTTGGCTTCTCGAGAAGCGAAGATGAGTCTTGCGTGTATGTCAGAGCTAGTGGGAGTATAGTTAGCTTCTTGGTACTGTATGTGGATGACATACTACTCATAGGAAATGACATCCCAACCTTGCAGGAGGTTAAGTCCTGGCTTGGGAAGTGCTTTGCTATGAAGGACCTAGGGGAGGCTACCTATATCCTAGGGATAAGGATACTAAGAGAAAGGAGTAGAAGACTAATTGGACTTAGTCAGAGTATCTACTTGGATAAAGTGTTGAAAAGGTTCAACATGGAGAATTCCAAGAAAGGAGATTTACCGATCCAAAGCAATACCAAACTGAGTAAGACTCAGAGTCCGAGTAAAGAGGCAGAGATAGCTGAGATGAGCCAATTACCGTATGCTTCCGCAGTTGGCTCGATCATGTATGCTATGACTTGTACTCGTCCTGATGTGGCATTTGCTTTGAGAATGGTCAGCAGGTATCAGGGGAACCCTGGCAAGGCTCATTGGACCGCGGTAAAGAACATTCTCAAGTACCTGCGGAGGACTAAGGATTGGGTCCTTATCCTTGGTGGCAGTGATGACTTGAGAGTATTAGGGTATAGTGATGCTGGTTTTCAGACTGATAGGTATAATTTCCGCTCTCAGTCGGGCTGGATCTTTACCTTAAATGGAGGGGCAATTTCTTGGAAGAGTTCCAAACAGGAGACGGTGGCTGATTCGACTTGTGAATCAGAGTATATAGCAGCGAGTGAAGCAGCAAAGGAGGCGATATGGCTAAAGAACTTCATCGGAGACCTTGGAGTTGTACCAGCTATTAAGGAACCTATAGAGATTTTCTGTGACAACAATAGTGCGGTTACCTTAGCCAAGGAACCAAGAGATCATGGCAGATCCCGACACATTGACAGAAAATATCACTTTATAAGACACAAGATTGAAGAAGGACTCCTTGTGACAAGGAGGATATCGTTGGATGAGAATCCTGCAGATCCCCTTACGAAGGGACTGACGAGGGTTAAGCATTTTCAGCATGCGAGACGCATCAGGCTGAGGGACGATATTAGTTTTACCGATTAGATAGTTTTCCTGAAACTTGTAAAATGTAATCGACGTTTGATGATGAATAAAATTTGTGATTTATTTATGAGTAAAGTGTTACTATCATTGTCAATTATTTACTATTGTTTCAGTTTTGCATGTTTTGACTTCCAGAATAATTAATTTATTCAAACCTCCACAATCGATCATACGTCGGAAGTAGGTATGAATCAAGATTGTCATGAATTGGGTTTGTAGATGCCTTAAAGGTGTTTAGACATGGCAATGGTTGCTGCAACATTCATGAGTACTCATAAGTTATGAGTATTGGTATAAACCCACGCTCACTTGTATCACTTCATGGAATTTATCTTGAGTGATCGTGAGACGATAACATCATATAAATCTTTAAACCTAGAGATATGAGTTGTTACCTATGAGTTGGTTGTGCATTGATTGCACGTAAACGCATCAATAACTTGATGTTATAAAATGTGCCTTTGTGTACAATTCAATAAGTAGTAGAACAAGCATATCAGTCGAAGTTTATCTGTTCCTTCTAGAGATAGAAGCGATATCTGGGCTCCTCGATGATTTTGTGTTGACCCATGTACCAGGCCTGGTCAGAACTAAACCGATGTGTTCAGTGAAGTTCTTCGTCAAACAAATCGGAAAATCGAGAAACAACTGCTAGACAATAAGCAAGACATAGTTCCATGTGTTTGTTCGGCTGATATCATGAGAACAGAGGATTATGTGATCACTTATCTAAAATGGCGCTTCATAGTTCGACAGAGTCTTCATTGTTCGAGGGAGTTTTCGAGAGCTACGATTGCTGGTTGGTTCCTGAAGTTATAGGCAAATATAGTTATTAGACTTATCCAAGTGGGAGTCTGCTGGATAAGGTGTCTAAGTCCATAACTTATTTGGTATATACTTGACCCGACCGACATGGTTCATTTGGGTTGCATCTCATCCAAACTATTATGGATAATTTTATGAGAGTTATACACATATGTTTATTAATATATTATGAGTTATAATATATTAATATGAAGTTACGTTATTTAATTAGTTTTAGTCTTAAATTAATTATGAATTAATTTAGAGATTAAAAGGAATACTAATTAGATTATGGGCTATTTGTTTTATATAGTGTGGGCTAATACTCATTTGTTAATGGGCTAGGCTTATGTGGAAGTCCATGGATGATCCATGGAGCTTTTAACCCATGGATCCTTGGAAAGGAAAAGACATGGGTTATTAGGGTTTCACCCTAACCATGCACACTATATAAGCATGCTTATGGAGCATGAAATGTAGCCTAAGGGAAAACTAGTGAACTAGTGTGTGTGTGCATGTGTGTGGCCGATTTTATACAAGGTGTATACTCTCTCAAAGTTTTCCAAGAGTTTGTGGTGTTTGTGATTCCATTTGAGGCATTCACACTATTGGTGCTTGGCCCTCAAACTCCTTAGTACCAAACCCACCAAAAGGTATGTAATCTCTTCTAACTCTTTTATGTTGAAATGTTCCCCATGCCATGTTAGATAGGTTATAAACCTTGGAAAATTATTATTTTGCATGTATTTAGACAAACATATATCCAAGGTTTATTAGGGTTGCATGCACACTTAGGAAGTGTTAGATTGCTCAAAACCCAACACATACAAGTATCACACAGACAACAAGTATACTCTATCATGCAAACCCTTCCTTGGGCACCCGCCCGCTATCGATGGACCTTCGTCCTAAATAACATATTGGCATACAGTGCCTAGGGCTAACCCCTGGGTCTTCCTACTCACACCTACATGGGCCGGCATTGTGGCCTTAGACCTATTCACACAAACGGAAACTCACCTGGTAGTGCTGAACTTGCTGGTAATCCCTCTGGCCGCTGTCTGACAACTCTCTCTGAACTGCTGCTCCACTAGCTCCCTAAGCTACCAATATCAATATAGCACTTAGTCAAACCGTCCTCCGAAGCCAACTAAGCCCACTCTAGTCAAAGTCAAAGTCCTGGCCAAAGTCAACCTTCCAGGTCAACCCTACTCGCCGAGTCTGCCTACTGACTCGCCAAGTTCATATGTTAAGAATCCTTTCATTCGCGACTCGACTCGCCGAGTCAGCCCCTGACTCACTGAGTCTACCGATTTCCGAGTCCTAACCTGTCCAACTCACTGAGTCCTCACTCAACTCACTGATCTGAGTCTTAACTCGAAGGGTTTGGGGTTTCGTGACTTGACTCGCCGAGTCCAAGGCAATCTTCAACAGACTCGCCGAGTTGTTCATCCAACTCATCGAGTTCATCTCTATCTTCATACTACTCGTCGAGTCCACTCGAAGGACTCGCCGAGTCTATTCAGTCCATCAATTATTCAGAGGCTTTTGAGTCAAGAATGGACTCCAAACTGCAGATCCATTCTTCTAAAGCCTATTCCACACGTAAAGTGGCAAACTTTACGTGTAGCTAAGGAAATCTAGGCTCAAAACACTATAAACTAGGGTTTAAGGCAAGGAGGGTTTACAATCAACCCATGGACTATTGCTTTATGATTCTCTAGGCCAAGATACACTTAGATCTGAAGTAGCAACTTTAGATCTGGGCTTCTAACTCGAAATGGATCTTAAACTTGCCCTTAAAGCCCCAAATCTCATGTTAAAGGTTGATCTATATGCAAAAGAGTGAAGGTAGCGACTTATTACCTTCAAATGCTCTGAAAAACCCCACAAACTCTGGATTTATTGCCACTCCTTGAATCCCCAATGGTTCCCTTCTACCTTCTTCCTTTAAATCACCCAAAATGACAAGAAAGCTTGAATGTGAAACAATGGAGGCTTAGGGTTTTGTATTCTTGACAACAAAGGCTACCACGAACCCTAAGGGAGAGAATGAGATGCTTAAATAGTGCACAAAGTCCCAGATTTAGGTTTCCCCTCTTTAGACCGGACTCGCCGAGTCCTCTTTGCCGACTCGCCGAGTCGATTACTAACTCGATCCCCTGGATCCCGCTCCGACTCGTCGAGTTCCTCTCTGGTCTTGATGGGTTGACCCCTTTGACTTAGGGTTTTCTTTCCTTTCTTGGTCTTTCTGATTTTGAGTGTCACACATCGTTCAAAATCTATACCAGAACCACCATTCTCCATTTCTAAACCATAAAAAACCAGAGACCTTCATCCTCACCCAAAACTCATTACCACTATTGTAACATCCCAAAATCACGATTAAATTTTTTATTTTTAAATTAAGTAAAAACATTGTTTTCAGGGAAAACCAAGTCAATAAACCATAAGTATATGTAACACCCGTAGATCCGGGCTAGTCAATTTAGAGACGATGAGCATCAAAAATGATTTTTTTATGAAATATTATTTAAAATGAATAATCTTAACTAAGTTATAGTATATGTTACAAGGTTTCCGTGCATATAAAGAACGCCGAAATCCGAGTTATAACGAAGAAGTTATGACCTGTAGAAGTTTCGCGACTGAACCGGCACGACATAGTGCGACGTAAATAGTGAATTTAGGTTAGAGCGATATTTAGCCTTAGTGATCTAAACGAAATTCGTAGAGTTCGTTAAACCGTGAGCGCGCATAAAAAGAACGTCCAAATCTGACTTCGTATGAGGAAGTTATGATTTTTCTAAGTTTCAGCTTAGTAGTATGCAACCCGAATACTCGATCTGAGATTGAGCGGTGTTTACCCAAAACAATCTAAACGAGAATCTAAGATCTCGTCAATTTTAGTGAAACGATAAAAAGATAGGCGAAAACGGACATCGGATGAAGAAGTTATGAATTTATAATGGAGTTTTCCTGTCCCGACCTACTAAAATAATATAATAAAAATAAATGCAAAACTAGCCGATAGAATCTAAACGAAAGTTGTAGAGCGTAGTCTCACCTACGTGTGGATATAAAGAACATCGAAAACGGAGTTTGTATGAGGAAGATATGAATTTTTGAAGTTTATTAAATAATTTCGATATTTAATTTAATTATAAATTTCTATATTATCCGAAAGGGGGGGGGGGGGGGGGCGGGGGGGAGTTAGTGACCCTATCCACATTACGCCCAACATAATTTGGGTTTCCAGCCCCCTATAAAAGGAAGTCGAGTGCAGCCGAGTTCTTTGCTCATTTCTTAATTTTCTCTCGCGTTTTTGCATCGTTTTTCGTGAAAGAAATATCCCGAAGCCCCGGTATCATTCCCGAGACCCGAAGCAAGTCCTGGAGCCCCGAAGATCACGAGAAGTGCGATTCCCGAGCCGAAGCTCTGCCCGTGAGAAGCCAATTTTTTGTGAAGATCTTCCAAATCTACCGAAGAATACTACTTCTACAAGCCGTAGTGCTGTCCGATCATCTTCTAATCAAGTGAGTGTGTGGTCACTTTCTTCTAACACATAAACATTAAGTATTTGTTATGAAATACGTGCTATGTGTATAATATATTGTTGTTTATTTGAGATGATTTTGGAATGGATGAATTATATAAGTTTTAATGAGTTAAACTATATATGTATTTTGTATCTAAAAATATGTTGGGTAGAACATGAGTAGATGAGGTTGTTGGTAGGTGAATAAAGGTGGGTTGGACCATGAGATAAAAGGATAAAGAGATAAACTTGTTTTAGATCCGAGAGTATGGATCAGAGCAGAAGGTTAGTATTAGATCCAAGGATACGGATCAGATCAAGATGTTAGTTTTAGATCCGAAAATATGGATTAGGTAATGAGGAAAATTTAAGATCCGGGAATACAGATTATGTATTTTAGAACTGCATACTCATTCGATAAGGTATCATGTGTATAGTCCCTTTTATGAACGTGATTTTAAATACGAGTATTGATTATAATATGAAATATACATATGTATGTGAAGTATTTGTCATTTTCCGAAATACGTGTTAGATATATTTGATAATATAAATGGGCGAATCAGATATGGTTTAATATGTGTTAAGATGTGTATATATGATACTATTACTTAAAACCTTGTGTTAAGTATTCACTAGTTAGCGTTTCCTAAACGGAGACAGTATCAAAAATTGATTATAAACATTGTAGGTTTGCCTAGTGATGGGTTAAGACTTGAATGGGATGTTTAGTTCAATTAAGATTGGAATTTGGGTAATCTCTTATTAAGAGTACGTGTGGGGTTAGATTTTTGATCGGTGGAGTACGTCCTATGTACAGAATTACATTTTATGTACGAAGTATTTTTCAAAGCTCTATGTCTTGGGTGCTGCTTGTGCCAGGGTACTATTATGTTCTCGGGTACGATTCTTTCGCATACCAGAGTACTATAATGTGCCAGAAGTACTATCATGTACAAAGTCTTTTTGACAATTTTGTGTGTCGGCTACGGGAGCATAGGGGAGTACTCTAGTAGTATTTTCCCATACTTTTATTCTGAGAGAGATTTGGAGTCAGCGTTTCTTTTATGAAGTGATCGATCGATCTTCATATATCATCGTTTTCTTTCACGAAGTAATTAAGGGAACTTCGTAGACTGCCTAATAAAGTGTGTCGGTAATAGACCACTGATAGGTATGTCTGGTGTTATAATGCTGGATAGGGTGCGTCTGAGGGTGAAATACCTCATGTATTCAGGCCACTGCTAAGCAAAGTTCGATGCTGGGATAGGTAGAGTATGGGGGTATAATACCTTATGATAGTCGAACCACACTTAGGCATTATTATCTAGATAACTACTCCTGACTTAATTGTCTTGTGGTTCTTTCTTTTACGAACAAAGGTTCGTGGTGAAACTTATTCCATTCGCCTCATTTGATGTCTTTATTGATCCTCGTTTGCTGCCAGGGAATTTCCGCAGCAGCTTCGTCAATTTGTCGTTCATATCGATTCCTTAGGCTAGATCTCATAAGATCATTGTATAGGGTCAATATGTGGGGATCGACGGGATGGGATATATTTTTTTAGAAATATAATTTATATGCGTTTATAACATTAGTGGTTTCGCAGGATCGAGATATACTTTATTATCACGTTGTTTGAACTAAGAGCTTTCATTCTCTATGTTCTTTAGGTGATTGGGTTCACCAGGGATATTCGAACTAAGTGTTCATTAGGTATTTGAACTTAGTGTTCATCAGAGATAATTGAACTAAGTGTTCATTAAGTGTTTGTGAACTAGGTGTTTGTGACATCCATATTTTCACGGCCAGAAAAGACCGCTTTTGTTTATGCTTTATGAAAATCAGAGTACCTCTTTTAATAAAAACATTGCGGAATTTGTTCCCTAGTAAAACATGATAAATACGTTTTCAAAGCATTTACGAAAAAAAGTATTTTTAATTTGTTTTAAAACATTTGGGATGTCATCGTCAATACAGAAACATAAGCATAAACAGAACTTACATTCATTATCACTAGTGATCTATATCTCCTTAATCTCTCAGTGTAAAGTAACTTCACATCGTCACCTGTGATATAAATAAACTGAGTGGGTCAGGTTGGGAAACCTGGTGAGTACATAGGGTTTTCAACCCACAATAATATAATTATTATGTTTAAACAATCAACCCAATTACCCATCCCCATTGTCTTCTTTACTCTTAAGGATCTATCCTAAGAGTCATTTATCCTGCATTCGTTTATTCTGAAGTCCCTTGCTTCCAGGGTTATAGGACTGGAACTAAATCCATAGCTGCCAATGCTCGTTGGTAAAGCATTAATTCCATAGTTGTTGGGTACAAAATCCATAGCTACCAGTGTTTATCTAATAGGTACTAAGTCCATAGCTACCAATTCCTAACAGGTACTAAGTCCATAGCTACCAGTTCCTAACAGGTACTAAGTTCATAGCTACCAGTGTTTGTCCAACAGGCACTAAGTCCATAGCTGCCGATGTTATTAGTTAGGCACTAAGTCTATAGCTGCCAATGTTTACTCACATCATCTTTTATCTCTCATCATTCATCTACCCATCCCATACCCAACATACTTGTATATTTAAAATACGTATACAGTTCAAATCATTTAAAACATGTATAAAAAACGTTCATCCAGCATAGACAGCAAGTATTAAGATAATATGCACACATAGCACGTAGTTTATATAAAATACTTCATATCTATGTGTAAGATGAAAGTAACTATGCACTCACCTGAAAAGGTGGTGACTCGGTACTCGGACAGCACTTCGTTTACTTTAAAATAATTTCCTTCGACGAAACCTAGTATTATCACCACTAGATTTTAGTCTAATATTTACAATGACTAATTATTAGTCTTATTATTATTATATAAGCGTTTAAATAATACTTTCCAACCACTATGTACAGACAGGGGACAAACATAAAACACCGGAGGGCAGGACCATTTTGGCGTATAGCACTTCTGAAATCCAACAACCATATGCGGCCCTTTAAACCAGATTCCCCGTACCGCGAGTAGTTAAAAAGATATTATAACGACACTTATATAAGTCATAATAATAGCTCAAATATTTATTATAAATTTATAATAACAATACTAATTTTAAATATAAACTATATTTAAAATAGGGTAAGCATAACTTACTTACAAATGGATTTTAGCTAGGAGTCGGGCTCTGCAGGGGTAGAACATCATCGCTGAATCTTTCTAAGAAAGATTCGTGCAGCGCTTCAGCGCTCACCTTACTATACTAAAACTACAGAAAGAGAAATCGAATCACGAGGGACCGAAATGCTCGGGGGATAAAGAGAGAAAGACTCTTGAATCAAGAGAATGTGCAAGAAATATGAGAGCCCAAGCCTCTTATTTATAGTAATTAAATTTACAAAAACTACCCTCCATAATTACTTAATGACCTTATAGTTATATAAACAATTAAACACCCCTTTATAATACTATTTTAAATAGATTTAACGACATTTGCACTAAAATAATGTCGAAAGAACTCAACATTAGTCTTATAATGACCGCATCGTCGATACCTTTCTAATGATATATACATATGTATATATATGTCTACGTATATATGATTTATACTTTATTTTAATATGTAAATATGCTATTATAATTTGTAACTCATTCATACGAACTCCGTTTTTGATGTTATTTATATCCACACATAGGTGGAGACGTACTCCACAACTTTCGTTTAGACTCAGTCGGCTAATTTTGACTTTACTTTTAAAGTTATATTTTTAACAGGTCGGGACAGGATTGGTTCGTTAAAATCTCATAACTTCTTTATCTGATGTCCATTTTCATCTGTCTTTTTATCCTTATGCTACTAATAACGAGATTTTCAATTCTCTTTTAGGTTGTCTCGGCTAAAAACCGTTCGATCTAATACTCGAACTTCGGGCTGTACACCGCTAAGTCGAAACTTCGAAAAATCATAACTTCCTCATAAGAAGTCAGATTTGGGCGTTCTTTTTATGGACGCTCTTAGGTTAACATATTCTACAACTTTCATTTAGATTACTAAGGCTAAAAGAAGCTATATCATAAATTCACTATTTACGTCTTCGCGGTGCCGTGTCGGTTCCGTCACTAAACTTCGACGGGTCATAACTTCTTCGTTATAACTCGGATTTCAACGCTCTTTATATGTATGGAACCCTTGAGACATATTATAAAGCTTGGTTAAGATTATTTATTCTAAATAATCTTTTGTAGAAAAGTCGTTTTCGACCCCTATTATCTCTAAATTGACTAACCCGGATCTACGGGCGTTACAATGTTTATTGGGTAATATTGGAACTAAGTGTTCATTAGGTGTTCTTGAACTAGGTGTTCATTAATTATTGTGAATTGCATGTTCACGAGAGGTAATCTAAGAACCTTGGCAGCACTAGACATCGTGCCAGTTCCTTAGGGCAATCCTTAGGAAGGAATAGAAGAAGGGTAATTGGTTCTTAGGATAAATCTTTAAGAAATGAATGGAGATAATGGGGGTGGGTATTTGAATTGATTGTTTGATAATTAAATATGCTCACCAGGCTCCCAAGCTTGACCCACTCAGTTTTCTTTGCATTACAGGTAATGGCACAAGAGTATAAGTTGGTGGACTTGATGAGAGATTATGGATTATAGGCTAGTAGTTATAAATAACTGTTGTAAGGTCTATTTTATGTTGTTTATGCTTTTGGTTCGTATCGAACATTACATCCCGAGATTTTGTTATATAATGAAAATACATTTCTTTAAAGAAATGTTTTGATAATTTTTTTCATATTTTGTTTTGGGAACAAATTCCGCAACTATTTTCTTTAAACGATTACTCTTATTTTAAAAACAAAGCATACACAAATCGGTCTTTTCTGGCTGTGAAATTGGGGATGTCACAGTATAAAAATACAAACATCCCAAATATCAGAGTATCATAAAATGTGGAATCATGAAAACTACCGACGAGAGTATATAGTCAAGCCTTCGCCTTTTCACGATCATCTGAAGTACTTGAAACACATTTAAATTCACAACTGTAAGTGTAAATCTTAGTGACTTCCCCAAAATATAGCATACAACACTACATAATAAACATATATGGGTTATCAGTAAACCTATGACTATCAGCGGTCTTATGGGCTTATAGCAGCCTTACGGGGTTATAAGCAACCCTGTGGACTATCAGTAGTCCTAGAGTTATCAGCAACTCAATAAACACACATAACAACAACCAGCAAATAAAACTCAGCTAGTCTAGCATGCACCTTACTATGACATAGGTAATATAGTGAGAAGACTCACATCGCAAACAACAGGTTAACACAACAGCTCGCTGATAGAGGAGACCGATACTACGAGATACCTAAAGACAATATATAAGTACCCTCTCAGTCTACACCCTAAAACCCTTAAGTTGATCAAAGCCAACAATGGTCAAAATCAACAGTCCAAGTCAGCTCCAATTGACCCCCACATTATGGAATTAGCCACGTCGTGGCAACGTTGAGAAATAACAATCACAAATACTGTCTATCACCACGTGTGACAATCGTCAATCTTGAGTCAAATCGAGTCATCAAGTCAAACCGGTCAACTCGATTAAACCATGTGTATTAGGGTTTGTGTTATCTTCATACTGTATAACTTGCTATATTAATGGGAAAACATCACTTGGGAAAAATCTTGTGTTAAAATTTCCTGAGCCTTAGAGCAAATCAATGAACTAAACTGATAAAACCATGTTACATACTCATCGGGGGTGTGTAAGATCCTTAAACAAGGCTTAACAGGGTTTACAAACCTTGCATTGCGAAGCCGGACACTCACATTTGTCACACACAAAACCTCTCTCAATCGTTTTCACTCTATCTCTTCTTATCAAGAATCTCTCTCAAATATCTCCTTGTATGAGAAATCTCTCCAAGAATGTTAAATCTCTCCCAAATCTCTCTAAGAATGTTAAATCTCTCCCAAATCTCTCTAAGAATGTCAAGTCTCTCTAAGAATGTCAAATCTCACTCAAATATCTCTTTGTATGAGAAATCTCTCCAAGCATGTGAAACATCTCTCAAATATCTCTTTGTATGAGAAATCTCTCCAAAAATGTTAAATCTCTCCCAAATCTCTCCAAGCATGTGAAATATCTCTTTGTATGAGAAATCTCTCCAAGAATTTTAAATCTCTCCCAAATCTCTCCAAGCATGTGAAATATCTCTTTGTATGAGAAATCTCTCCATGAATGCCAAATCTCTCCAAGTATGTGAAATCTCTCCCAAATCTCTCTCCAAAGTTTCCCGTAACTTTTTAGAATCATTCGGGTCATTCCGACCCTTAACCGGGTTAAAAACGGCTTAAAACGGGGTAAAAACGAGAAAAATGGACATTAGGAACCGAAACCTCTCGAGAAGAGAGAAGCTTCTTAGGACCCGAAGGTCCTCTTAGGGACCGAGAGCAAGGAGGAGCCGAACCCTCCTGAGCCGAAGGTCCTCTCAGGGCCGAACCTCGCCCAGGAGGAACCGAACCCGCACCCCGCTTAAGAGGAACCGAATCTCGCCCCGGAAGAACCGAACCCAAAGGTACTGTTCACCACTGTTCATTCGGCTCATTTCGGTCGGACGCGTTCGCCTCTTATCTCCGGACCGAACTCGCACTCGCCTTCGCCTTCGCCTCTCGCTTCCTCGCCTCCTCTCGCTTCCTCGCCCCTTCATTTCCTTCTGTTCGTCTCGTTTCCAGCTACAGCCCCCAGCAAGGACCGAACCTCGGCCTAGGGACCGAGAGGTCTCGCTGGGAATGCCTTTCTTCCCGGTTTTCACGTAGTTTTGCGTTTAAGGCCCGTTTTTAATTATTTTAACGCGGGATTTTCACCCAAAATCATATTTTAACATAATAAACCCTAAATATTCACAATTTAATCATATCTTCATAAAAATCTTTATTTAAATAATAAAAGCAAGTGGGTAAAGTACAAAGAGGTGGAGTGTTGACTTTGCTTTACCTTATGATACAAGCAACCACTCCCACACCCACTCTATGACCAGCCACACCTCCCCACCTTACCTAGGTCACTTCAATGTCCCTTACACTCAATCTCTACTCATTATCACGTTTTTAGAGCTGGAACAAAACACCCTCTCTCCTCATTTCTCTCAATTGCTCTCATTTCACTAAGTATCAAGCACCACTTTTCTCTCAAACTTTTTCTCCACAAATTTCGAGATTCAAGGCTGATTTTCAAGTGTTCTTCCACTATTAGTAAGTATAATTCACCCTCCTTATGATTATTTCACTTGTTATACTCAAATCATGGATATCTTACACAAACTCCATCATGGTTGTGTTAGAGCTTCGAATCTTCAAGTGATTCTTCAAGTGTTCTTGGGTTGAACACTTCTCTTCTTCAACACTTATCTACTGAAATCACTCAAGGTGAGTTCATACCCTTACATTTTCATGTTTTCTCAAGTTTTCAGGGGGGGAATACAAGTTAAAACACCAAGAACATAACTAAAATTTTCTAACAGCCTTCATCAGAAAAGTTCAACTCCATTCACGGACTGTTTTGGGCATCTTAAACATTTTTGTTTTCAAAACCATACAAGGTGAAAATAGTTCAAGTTTTTATCTTTAAAATGACTACTTGCACATCTCCATACGATTTTTGTGCAATTTATGGTGATTTTTATAAAACTGCCTATCCTTTCAAACAACAATCCGGACCAATCTGTGATTTTGGACTTATTCACCCAAGTTGGAGGTCATTAAAAATCGTGATAAAAATTATGAGTAAACTAGACACATTTTGTGATAAAAGTTTTCGACTTCGTATGATTTTTCTATGATTTTTCCAAAACAGTGCAGAAAAGCTAAAGTTAGCCAACAACATATAAATATCATAACACTTTGTATTATGTTGAGCAAAGTGTATAATCATAAGTTCAAATTATTGAATGTGTTTATTTGTTAGTTTATCATCATGAACTGAAACTAAGTCATTCGTAATAAATATTATGCATTCATTTTTGAACAAGTATAATAAACTATAAAGAGTATAGTTTAATAAATTCATAACACTAATACATTTCCATAAAAGAGTTCATACATGTTACATACATTTTAGATAAACTATAATAGGTATAGTTTATGATACATCACTCAACACACTCGTACAGAAAGGGTACATTCATACAGGAAAGATTTATATTCACACACATTTCACGTAAACTTGTTAACCTATATTGTGAGACTCTCTCTCTCCCCCCGTACGTCTGAGTGCGGGATATAATTCCTAGTAGTTATAATCAGAATCTCCTTGAGGGAGAACATGATACTTGTATATAGATCTATATTGGGTTTGACACCCCACACCTTGCTGCTAGCTACAGTGGGACCTGCAGGTCTACGGGTGACAAATGTCATTTCATTTTCGCGATGCCTGAGAAACATCGTGGCATGTTCACATAGTCATAGTATGATTATAGCGACTCACATAGGGAGATAACAATTCATAAAGTTTACGGGATTTCATAAAATCTAAGTAGGTTTTAGGTTGATTTAAATTCACTTTTTATATCAATTCAAACTCACGACATTTCTACTAAGTAAGAATGATTTCTTATACATTTTGGTCTTTGGTTATAAGGCTACATTATACGGATTTTAAGGAAAATATCGGATTTTTCTGAAACAAACGCAACATTTACATGTGAAAGACTTCTACTAAGTTTCATAACAAAAACTTATGAACTCACCAACCTTTGTGTTGACACTTTTCGAACAACTTGTATTCTCAGGAAATCACTAAACAGGTAATCAAGTGCTTTTGAGGATGGGACGTTAAGGCGTCAAACTTTTCATATTTTGTCAACATATTGTAATTGATTTTGAAACATGTAATTCATACAAGTGATGTAACTTTTTCAATTATATATATGTTGGTTGTGTTTGCTTAAATTACTATTGAAATTGTGGTTATGATACTATACATGAAGTCCTCCACCCCCGGACGTTTCCGCCATCCTTGGTTTGGGGGTGTGACACCACGTTGTGATGCTCAACCCGTCACGTCGTGGGTGTTGTTCAGATCAACTTAATGTATTAAGATCTTAAACCTTAAAGCCACTCATTGGTACTTTCCAAAGGGCTTTCTTACTCCCAATACACCATAAAAATCATTTATTTATAGACATGCATGTCTTAAGCTCAAACTAGGTCAAAATGGTGAAAATAAGATTAGGATCTCATGCATGGAACTCATAACTTAATAACTCTCTAGATTTAGGATAAGAGACCACAAAGGAACCTCAATGACTCACAAAGTTGCCAACTTTATGAAATCCCAACAATCAAACCACCTCAAACATGGTGGAAAATGGCTAAAAACCTAGATCTAACATGCTTAGACACAAAAGGTAGAAGCTTGATGACTTACAATGGCCCAAAAGCTATATAAGATGATGAAGGAGAGGTTTGTTTGCTAGAACATCACACTAATACACCTTCTTCATCTTCATGATGCTAAAATCAGCACAAAGATCTCATAATGTCAAAAATTGAGGTTAGGGTTTCTTCTAGGCTGAAATGGAGGTGATTAAGGCTAAGGATGTGAGAACCCTAGCCATCATATCACTTAAATAAGGCCCAAAACCAGGAAAATTAGGATTTACACTCAAGCGGCCACCACGTCTTGACCATAACCTTGTCACATCATGGAAAATTAGTATTTGCACTCAAGAGACCACCACATCATGGCAGCATTGAGAAATAATAGTTGCGAAGACTATCTATCGCCACATCGTGATGCTAAACCCGTAATATCGTGGGTGCTACTCAAATCAACATAATGTATTAAACTCTTAATCCTTAAAGCCACTCATTGGTACTTTCCAAAGGGCTTTCTTACTCCCAATACACCATAAAAATCATTGATTTATAGACATGCATGTCTTAAGCTTAAATTAGGTCAAAATTGTGAAAATGAGATTAGGATTTCATGCATGGAACTCACAACTCAATAACTCTCTAGATTTGGGATAAGAGGCCACAAAAGAACCTTAATGACTTATGAAGTTGCCAACTTCATAAAATTCCAACACTCAAACTACCTTAAACATGGTGGAAAATGGATATAAACCTAGATCTAGCATGCTTAGACAAAAAAGGTAGAAGCATGAGTACTTACAATGGCCCAAAAGCTATTCAAGAGGCTAAAATCACCACAAAGATCTCATAAGGTCAAAGAAAGGATGTTAGGTGTAACACTCAAAAATCACAATAATTTAAAATTTTTAAAATCAACCATTCATCATAATTGTTTACGAAAACAATCATTATTTCAAAAGTATTATTTCAATTTTGAGTTTTCCGTAAGATCCAGTGACATAAACAGGAAGTTGTGTACGGTCATGCCTTTACCTTTCCACGATCCTTTAAAGTACCTGAAACGATAAACTAAAATTTATAAGCCAAATCTTAGTGAGTTTCCCCAAAGTACCACCACATTAACATATAATCAAACAGATAATGGGTCCACAACCTCCTGGTTAGATTACCCCTGGCCCATAACCTTTCGGTTGGAATATCATGGCCCATAGCCTTCCAATTGGCTTGCCCCTATATAATGGGTTCACAACCTCCTGGCTAGATTACCCCCAGCCCACAACCTTTCGGTTGGAATTCCCTAGCCCACAACCTTTTGTTTGGCGTGCTTCGGTCTGTTGACTGATAGCACAAAGCAATACGGGCTTAACCCCACCATACCATGTGGAGATATACATAACAAATAACATATATCCAACAAAATATAATCATATAACCAGTCTGTTGACTGAGAGCGTGCATAAGAAGAACGCCTAAATCTGACTTCGTATGAGGAAGTTATGATTTTTCGAAGTTTCGACCTAGCGGTATACAACCCAAAGTTCGAATATGATATCGAGTGATTTCTAGCCGAAACAGTCTAAACAGCAATCGAAGATCTCGTCGATAGTAGTCCAACGGTGAAAAAACAGACGAAAACGGACGTCAGATGAAGAAGTTATAATATAATAAAAATAAAGTCAAAATTAGCCGACGGAGTCTAAATGAAAGTTGTAGAGCATAATCTCACCTACATGTGGATATAAAGAACGTCGAAAACAGAGCTCATATGTGAAAGATATTAATTTCTGAAGTTCGGGGCACGAACTTCAACCCCTGTGTCAGAGCTCACAACGTGAGCATAGTGTTCACGATGTGAGTAGGTGATGGACGTCTTCCAGGGCAAGTGGCCTGATGACGAACGCCATGACATCGAGCTAACGACGTGAGCAGTTGTGGCTCACGACGTGAGCATAGAGTTTCAGCCTCCTATAAATAGAAAGCGAGGTCAACCGAGTTTTGTTGCTCATTTTCTTTAATCTCACTCCATATTACCTCGATTTACGTGCAAGTTATACCCCTGAAGCCCCGGTATCATCCCGAGACCCGAAGCCCCAAAGATCCCGAGAAGAAAAAAGTTTCGAGCTGAAGCTCTACCTGCGAGAAGCCCGGCGTGTGAAGATATCACAATTTCACCGAAGAATACCACTTTAAGAGCTATAGTGATGTCCGAGCATCGTCTTATCAAGTGAGTGCATAGTCTCTTTCATAAACATGATTTAATACAAGTATTGTTAAATGTATTAAGTATATATGTTTTGAGTAAGTGTTTAGTTGCTTTCTTCTAACACATAAATACGAAGTATTCTCCATAAAATATGTGCTATGCGTTTATATATTATTAGTTAGTGAAATGAGTATTGATTGAATGTTGTATACATGTTTTAAACTGTATATATATATATATATATATATATATATATATATATATATATATATATATATATATACTTTTATCTACAAATATGTTGGGTAGAACATTGGTAGATAGTTGATGTGTGATGAAATAAAATGATGAGAGGCATCGATGTTGTTATTGACTTAGTCATCTAGCGGAGTATGGATGACGACCACAGACTCTTTCTAAACAGTCTAGTGGAACGCAAGCAGGCTCATATCTTGTAGGTGTTGTAACGATGTGTTCACCGGTGTACTCTATCCCCCTCATGGTTGCCTTTAGGACATCTATTGTTGAGGAAACCCATTTGCAGTAATGTCCATCCCGATGAAAAATCCTAGACTAGTCCCCTGTGATAGTTGTTGTTTTAGGGACGTAAAGTGAGGATAACGGGAATGGGTAATCAGGTTATTGTTGGATGGTGAAAATTAAATATAATTATTTATTATGGGTTGAAAACCCTATATGCTCATCTGGCTCCCAAGTCTGACCTACACAGTTTTATTTGTATTACAAGTAGTGGCACGAGAGCATAAGTTGAACAACTTGTGAAGATATTTTGTTTATAGGCCAACAGTTGTATATAACTATTGTAAGGCTTATAATGTGCCGTTTATGCTTTTGGTATGTATCGAAACATGACATCCCGAGTTTTGTTATATATGAAAATACATTTCTTTAAGGAATGTTGTGATAAATTTTATTTATCATTTTTTTTTTTTTGGAAAAAATTCCGCAACTCTTTTAAATCAAAGGATTACTCTGAAAATTATTTTAGAAACATAAATTAAATCAGTCTTTTCTGGCCGTGAAAATAGTGACGTCACACAAGAGTATATATGTAAGTATGTAACAACATATGACAAAACTAAATACATGTGGCCAAATACATGAGTCCATTGGTTATATGACAAACTATGACAGTAGACTAATACAAAATGCGACATAAAGCCCATAATAAATCAATATACTAACAATTGGGTCATTTAAGAGCGTTGTGATTTCTGTCAAGATAGAGACACATGTGAATTTTTTAGCTGACCCGACAGAAGGAATATTAACCCTTAAACTAGATTAAGTTTTGGTTTTTGGATGGATTGGAGGGAAACACGTGTGTGTGAATCTTACTGGGGTATCCCTCTCATGGGTTTGAGGGCGAAAGGTTTCACGGCGGGGCATGCTACGTTAAAAGTTGCTATATGCAAAGTTACAAAACATGAGAAGTCGTGCATGAAAAAATAACATGTGTTCATACCATTCGTATTTAATACGTTTGGTTTTCTCGCATCGGAAGTGTTGTAGCTTCTTTCTTAGGGTACAATGGATTATGCATAGCAATATTATGTCTTCTAGATCTATTGATGTAGACTTCAAAAAAAATCGGTTTATCATACAAAAGAGTTTAACGGCTTAGCTTGTTACTCGTTTGTCTTCCGACTCTCTTTGCATCATTACCGCTAAATAATTTTTGAACCAGTTAAAATCAAAAGGTTAAAAAATCATTATGAAAAATAAAAATTAATGAATCAAACTTCTGAAATAAATCAAATCTAAACGAACTAGTTATATGTCCAAAACAGAAGAAACTCAAAAACAAATACACCAAACAAATAAATTGTTCAAGGAAAAGCTAAGGTTGACTACTGGCATTGTATCACCTAGACAAGAGATTCCTTACAGTCTTCACCGTCTTTATCAAGAACAGATGGCCTGAACATGTAAAACATCACCATATAGAACACAAGACTGCTGCTTTCCTGTAAGATTGTTTGTTGTAACACCATAATTAAAAGGTATACGAAAACCATTAAAGAGTACACATCCGTGAGCGATAACGACATCTCAAAGGTTGAAGTATCGGAAGCCTTTGTGAGCGCCAAATCCGAGAAAAAAGCAGTGTGGAAGAAAACAACGACGCAACAGTTGGTATCTATAAATAGAATAATCGTATGTTTCAAATCCAACCAATCTTCTTAATAAGGGCCGGATTCCCCAACCAATATATAACTCACATTAACAAAAACACGAACTAAGATCAGTATCGTCAAAAGAATTATTTCCCAATCTGGCAAAACCCGCTTCCGAAAACTCCATCCGGCGGCGTTCAACACGAGTACAGTGTACAAAAGCACATTCCTCATTACCTTAAATATGTTAAACAAGATATGCCATCCATGATGAGTACCTGTAACCTTCAAATCATGTTGATCCGCAGCCGCACAGATAAGGTGAAGTACAGTGATCCAACTCAACATAGCCATTAGTAAATGGATCATCTGAAAACGTTTCTGGTTCTTGAAGCATAGGTTGACCCAAAACCCTAGAAAATACAGATAAACGAGGAAGAATCCAAAGTAAACATACGGCTGCGGTTGGCCGGCTGATAAATAGTCTTTGGTGGTGCCGTCATCTACAACGTTGTAGAGCTCTGTGCGGAGATTCATGGTCACGAGGGATTGGTTATTGCAGTTGGCGAAGTAGAGTAAGTATTTACCGGGATATGTGACATGGTATGACGTGTTAAAGGATGAGTGAGGAGGAGGCGAGAGATCTTGGAATGTAAAGAGGACTGTGATGTTCTTGATATCTAAGGCGCACATATCAGGGTTTGGTTTGATTTGGATGGGGTAGCGTTCTGACAATTCATGGAAGAAAAGGAAGAAACCAATACGTGAAGGATCAGGTTGTGATGAGTTGGAGGTGGAGGAGATTCCGACGGAGGAGACAGAGACGGAAACGTAGCCGGTATGTGAGTATTCAAACTCCGAGAAGAGGATATCTTCATTGGATTGGATCTCCATGGAGTTGATATCCGCCGTGGATGGTGCAGCGAAGATGAGGAAGAGGAGGAGAACGACAGTGAGAATACTCATGTTGGATTCTCAGGTGGGTTGACGGCGGAGGAAGGCGGTGGTGGGGAGACAGTGAGCGTATGTTGAACCTGTTTTTTTTACTTTCGGATATTTATATAGAAAAAGGTCAACTATATAATATATATCCATGCAGAGACGCATTACTTATTGAGCTTTTCTTAATAAAAGCAATAAACTTATCAAGATATCATGCATACGTACCATGAATTTAGAATGTGATTGAGTTATTCCAATTAAAAATCCGGAATTATCTTAAATAGAATGTCGTGAATTAATGATGTGATGAGTCCAGAATCTCTTCAAGAATACCTATCAAGAAAATTAACTTAAACCTTAGATTACATTTATCCCTCAATTATCAATCTCGCTTTAAATTAATTATTGTGCTAATATCCAATATATTTTAGTAGGTATCTTGGTAAAAGGGAAAAAAAACACGTCAAATTGTTGATTGTGTAACGTTTAGAATAAGGTGCAACTTTTGGAGTTAACTAAGGGAACCGGTACATTTTTAGTTGACTTAATTGGATTTAGTAATTTATAGGAGTATATTAGATTTGTTGTTTCTAAAAAAAATTCTTGGATTATTAATTTTATGTAAAAACTTATGGAACAAGTTTTGTTATTGAGAGTTGAGATACGTTGCTCCATGTACATCGTCATTTTTTCTAAAGTTGTGTAAATCAGAATAATACATGTTCTTTTTAGTTCTGATTAGTGTTGAATTAAGTTTCTTAAGTTTGTTACATTCGTAAGAGATTTATTCTTGTTTTTTATCAATAACTTTTTTTACCTACTTCAAATATATAATATTATTAGGTGTAAAATGTTTTTATTTTTTTTGTTAAAAAAATTGAAATATTATAAGGATGCAAATTTTCTGGCATTCACACAACTGGTCGGGTAATGCCTAAAAAATCGCAATCAACAATGCAAGTGATGAGGAATCACGATATCTTATTTTTTTCTCTTTGAATCTAATCTTATCTTAGTTATGCTCCTCACAATTCTGTCAAAGAATCCTCGAATTGATGTAAACAATAGTACAAATTCAAGTAAGCTTCTCTTTTTTGTGGTTTTTTGCTTATTAAAGTCTCCAAATATTGAAGTGGATTAATGACTCAAAAAATATGTATAAATAATGTGGACTGTGGTATGTAGTTCAAGAAAATTACCAATTAGTGAATTAGGATTCCCAAACAAGGATATGATGGTTTTATTTCAACCATTTATAATGTAGTTATGTTATGTAATTTCCAAGTAAGGATATGATGGTTTTATTTCAACAAGGATATGTGGAGTGTGTTATGTATGAAAAATCGCAATCAACAATACAAATGATGAGGAATCACGATATCCTATTCTTTCTCTTTTAATCTATCTTATCTTAGTTATGTTCCTCACAATTCTGTGAATTGATGTAAACAAGAGTACGAATTCAAGTAAGTTTCTCTTTTTCGTGGTTTTTTGCTTCTTAAAGTCTCCAAATATTGAAGAAAATTTTCCGACATGTTTTTATTAATCTATTGTACTATTAATGATATTTTAATTGCTACCTTAGGTCATAATCCCTTTGATTTTATAATTACCAATTAGTGAATTAGGATTCCCAAATAAGGATATGATGGTTTTATTTCAATCATTTATAATGTAGTTATGTTGTGATTTCCAATTTGTATTTGACTGAATCTGTTTGTTTTTCATGCTCAGGTTTAAAACTGTGAATGTCGAATTTAATTATTTCTTCAAAGCCTTGAAACAATTCTAAGGCTTTTATGCTTTGTGTTTGATTGTTTCTATTTCAATGTTTGATTATTAATGAATTAGTGATTATCAATTCTTCGTTATCTGATTGTGAATTTGTTAATCTTTGATATATAAATTGTTTCTATTTGACGGTTTATGTAATACTTTCGACATAAAAACTTATATTTTATTTAAAAAAGAGTAAATTACATGAATGGTCCCTATGGTTTGGGATAATTTTCACGCTTGGTCCCTAACTTATTTTTTTAACTCGGAAGGTCCCTACTATTTGTTATTGCTACACGTTTGGTCCCTATTATTTGTTTTTATTACGTGTATGGTCCTTATCTTACGTAAAAAGACAATTATTTAAATAAGAAAAAAAATGGTAGGGTAAGTAAGGTAAGGTGAGGGCGTGGAGGTGAGGGTGTGTTTATTTAAATAAATTAAAAAATTAAGGGAAAAATACAATATTTATGTAAGACAGGGACCAAACGTGTAACAAACACAAACAGTAGGGACCTTCCGAATTAGAAAAATAAGTTAGGGACCAAATGCGCAAGTTACGCTAAACCATAGGGACCATTCGAGTAATTTACCCTTAAAAAAAGACATAATCAAATGATTTGTTTCATTGATAGTTTTTTCATTATTTGTGTGTCAAAAGTGTTGCTGATTTAATATCATCAATATTATTTAAGTGTAATAAGATTAAATTTGATGATCAAAAGTGATCTTGATGAATATCGAACAAGTTAGGATTGTAGGAGTGCACGCGTATTCAGGTTTTTCAAGACTCGAAGTACACTGTTATTTAGGGGTGAAGCCCCTAAACAAACGGGGGTCCGAGGGCAGCGTCCCTGGGAGCTGGGTCCAAGGGGCGACAGCCCCTGGCGGGGTCCGAAGGACAAAGCCCCTGGTTGGGGTCGAGGATATGTTACTATTTAAAAATGCATCAGAAAATAGTGTTTTCAGATAATTGAATTGGTTTCACCCATATCCAAATACCCATTTTTATGTTAGTTTTTATGGTTTTATGACAGTTTGAAAGTATCATATGATAGTTTTTCAGACAGAAATCATAAATCTGTTTTTTATCATTTTTCTGGTATATCTTGAAGAACATTTTCACAGCCATTCTCTGATTTCATATCTCTTAATTTCATCCAATTGAGTGTTCGATCTGTACCATCGAAATACTTCAATTTGATAGTGAATCACGACTTTCAGATAATCTGAGAAATCTGTTCATCTCCTATTTGTGACAAAAAGCTCTCAAATGGTTGGTATTTCCAATAGGTGAAATACCAAAACATGTTTGGTGTTTGGGGCTTTATTTTGAAATTTTGACACAATCTTGCTTTAAAGTAAGTTTTGTAATACCCCACTTTCTAAGGCTACTAAAACATAAAAAATGTGACTTTTTAACACAAAAATAGCATTCCAACCACACACTAAAATTAAAATTAAAAAAAAAAAAAAAAAAAAAAAAAAAAAAACTTATTTTAATAGTATTATATTAAAAAATATCATTATTATTATATAATTCAATTTAACTTATTTATTGTAATATCTAAATTATCAATAATAATAATAATGTTAACTGGTTATTTAATTGAATTATCTTAGATTTTTTACTTAAATATATCTTAATATTTATAAAATATAAATATAATATTTTAATTATAATATTGATGCTTTAAGATAATTCATTTTTATAATACTATACATGTGATAATATATATATATATATATATATATATATATATATATATATATATATATATATATATATATATATATATATATATATATTGAAAGGTTATATTGAGAACGTTAAAAGGTTGAAAACGCGACAACGATTGTGGACTAATCATTTTACAAAGGACAATATAGGAATTTTACAATTACATTAATGATATAGTCAACTTAATTAATAGTGGTTTCCTATAATGTTGCCATCATTTAATTCAATTTTTTTCCAAAAAAAATGGCTTTTTATTAGTATACAACAGTTAAATTGAATAAGTTCCTTTCCATTGAAACTTAAATAATGTTATAACTAAATAACATTGTTTTTTTTCATATATCAACTAAATCCATCTTTATTCAAAAAAAAAATTGTTGTATTCATTAATGAATATCTAATTTAAGTTTTTTATTTAATATAAATTAATGGTATGAATAAGCTAAATATTATAATGGGTTTTTATTCATTGATAAATGAATTTAGTGATTGTTGTATTCATAAATGAATATGACAAAGATGGATTCAAATGTTTACATAATTAAATTCAGAAATGATTATACTACAACTGAATTCATACATTTATATTGATAATAATATATTTATAAATGATTAAACTCAAACAAAAAATAAGAACTTGTATTCATAGATACTATAATTGATTATTTTTCTCTAATACATTTGGACTGAAACGTATTCATACAATTATAATCGCAAATAAATAACACATATGTTTTGCTCATTCATACGGAGATCACAAACGAATAAAACACATGTTTTGCTCCTTTAAACGGTGATGATGTTGATCTTGTCTTTTTTTCTCAATGTATGAACCTGAATCTATAACAATAAAGAATAGAGTTAAACATATTATTTTTTTAATCAAATTAAGATATAAACATCAAAAAAGTGAAAAAAAAAAAAAAAAAAAAAAAAAAAAAAAAAAAAAAAAAAAAAAAAACTACAACTATATAATGAAATACACGTAAATAACTTCATATGTTGTTTTCAGAAAATTATATGCATATTCAAAATTGATTGGGCATTATTTCAAATTCGATACAAAATTATCATTTAAATTAATAAAGCACATTCTCAGTCTTTCGATCAAAGTTATATTTTTGTCGCTATGACTGTTTCTTTTCAACATATATTATCAACTTGAACAAATTATAACCTAACAATGATTAATATATAGCTACTTTTTGATACATATGAAACTTCAACCAAAGGAACTACGAACCCAAATTACCAATTTGCATATATTAGTTTATTCATAAATAGATCATTATGTCACCTTTGCTTTTAAATCTATATTTATAAAATAAATAGAATACGTTCTTTTTACCTTATTTGGCATAATGAATAAACTTATATCAAAAAAATGGTGTGATATAGTTTTAGCCTAATTCATGTAGGTAATTTCTCATATGAAAAGGGTGTGTCTTAGCAATTTTTAAGATTGAAAAATTATAAGAAAAAGCTTCACAAAAATTATGAAAGACGACATCGTTTACCTTTTTAAGTAGCCATGCCATATTAATTTTCCTTCATGATTATCATTGGTAAGCAACATCTTTATTTTTTCAAATCTTGAATATCATTATATCAGAATCTCCGTAATCTTAATCATCTTAGCACTATGAACATATCTGTGTTCCCTCTACAACACTTGATCCCAAAGCAGGTGTTGCGGAAAATCAAAAACAGCCCCCATATAAACCATGAGATATCACCGGATACACCAACTAGAAAACCATATCCAAAACCCAACGATTTGTTGCTCCGCCGGAAAAACAAATACAATATTAGAAACGCCACTAATCGGCGACCTGCTCTGGTCCAGTTAAGACTGCGAGCATGAAACGAGACCTGTTACGATGGAAAAAGGTGTGGGTGATGCGCCGATGGGAGAGAGAACAAAAGGTTAGGGCGTAGGCGTTATTTTGATGTTCACATTCTATGAACTAATATTGTGGATTTGTTACCTACGAAAATAAATTTAAGCAAATTTTAAGGAAATTAACAAATTTAAAATTACGTTCATACCCTTTACGTAATTTTATTATTTACATATTGATATCTTTAATTTTGAAATTGACATAAATGGTCCCTTGTCTATCAGCCTTAGATCTAACAAATTTAAAATACGATTTTTTTTTTTTTAACTTTTCTTAAAAGTTTGAAACTTTTCTATAGATTTCTCTGTATATAAATGTGATAATCTTGAAGCAATTCTATTGAATTTTATGTTGTCATATAATGAAAAAGCAAGTTTGGTGTTGGACAAGGGTCACCCACCATTTTTGGCGGCCAAAATCTTTCAAACAATAATACCGGCCAATACAGCGGACGATTGGAATAACATTTATCAGCATTCCACTGTTTTAGTGGCCGGTTAGAGAAGCTCTAAGAAAAATACATCAAAAACCTTTTTACTTTTAAATCATATATACTCGCTATGTAGGTTTATAACAATAGGAAACAAATTTATTTCATTGCATGTCAAAATACAACACATCAAAATTGGCGACACTCATTAAAATCGTATCTAGTTTAATGATATATAAAATAAGAATCCTATAATAGCATCGCCTGGAACCTTTTTAAACTGAGGATTAATCGGATTTAAAAATAAGGTCTTTGATTTTCTTGCTTTGTGTTAATGTGTGACCAGTTATTTTAGTTGAAATTGGCACAACTAACATCAGGTTTTCACAATTCCTTGGGATGAGTTATGATAATTGACTGTAACACTACTTTGTAGGTTGTTACATTATGAATGTTTATTTTTTTTCTAATGTCTGTCTATATACACCATCAAATACACATTCACATTCGCATGAAATGATTGTCATTTATTTGCTTCAGTACCTAGCAACGACTCAGTACACGGATCCTCACTGGTTATCGTAAGTGTCTCACTAGGATTCTGCCAAAAGTGATTCCTTAAGGCCCTAAACTTTGGATTTATAGTTGAAAATCCAGGGTCAGATAGCAAATCTTGAACACTCGTGCGACCCTCTAACATATTCATGGCTTGTGACATAGTTGGCCTAAGTGTAGGTGATGCATTCGTGCACAAAAGAGCCACGTTCAAAAGTGTCATTGCTTCCTCTGATGAATACTCGGATCCCAAATCCGGATCAACCAATTCCAATAAACTCCCTCTCTCTTGCAGAACATATGCCTGCAATGCAAAGTGAAAACAAAAGAAATTAATATTATTACAGTTGACTTTTTTGGTCAAAATACATATTGAGATTTTTGCTTACCCAATCAAGAAGGTAAACAAACTCTTCTTTAGGTCTATAGTTGGTGTTGCTTTTTCCACTAACTGTTTCTAATACCACGATTCCAAAACTGTAAACATCTGCCTTGGGAGTCAAGTAACCTCGCATCGCGTACTCCGGAGCCATGTAACCTCTAAAAAACAACAGTTAGTATTAAATAGGATGTATTGATGTAATATGTGTAACAAAAGCAAGCTTAAAGAACATAACATACATGGTTCCTGCAATACGAGTACTGATGTGGGTATTTCCATCATCAGTAAGCTTTGCCAAACCGAAATCAGATATTTTTGCACTCAGATCTTTATCAAGCAACACATTGCTAGTTTTGATGTCTCTGTGTACAATTCTCAGTTGTGATTCTTCATGGAGATACACCAAGCCTCGGGCTATCCCTAAACATACCTTCCACCTCACTGGCCATGTCAGCTTTGCTTTGGACACTTTATCTCGACCTAATGCCATGGTATTATAAAATTAGTGAGAAAGAAGATTTTCAGTTTCTAAATTTTATGTAGTTAAACTGATAAGCTTACCGAAAAGAGCACGAGATAGGCAGTTATTCTCCATGTACTCATAAATCAAAGATAACTGGTTGCCTTCGACACAACATCCGTATAGTTTCACAAGATTTGGGTGTTGTAAAGCTGAAATCATGCCGATTTCATTCACGAATTCGCGCGTTCCTTGTTTGGACTTTGATGATAGTTGCTTCACTGCAATGATTGTCCCATCTGATAATGAACCCTATTATACATATTACATATTTTATTAGTAACATAAAAAATAATAAAACTATATTTTTGGAGTTTGTGCTTTGAACGAATTGACAGTTGACACCACCTTGTAAACAGCACCAAAACCACCTTCGCCAAGCTTGTTTGACAGATCAAAGTTTTTAGTTGCAGCTTTTATCTGTCTTAGAGTGAATATTCCAGTTTGCAGATCCAGACCCTTGAGCTCTGTTATATAAATTTAAAAAAAAAAGTATTGTATTAAGTTTGTGACTAGTTTTTTTTTGCAAATTTAAACGTTCAGACGATATTAGAAAAGGTATTTACCTCTATCTTTTGCATTTTTAGCCGTAAAGAAGCCTTTTCTCCACAAGATAAGTATGATTAGAAATACAAAAAACACTCCTCCACCAACAATTGCTACTATTAAACTAACTGCAATCTTTTTCCCATAAACAGGGGGGTCGAAATCTGTACAACAATGCAATGTTACAACTTAAAAAAACAGCACTGAGAGAATTTATAACATAATAAGCTGACATGGAAATGATTTATAGGTTGTTTCTTTTTCACTTAATGTGGACAGATATGTATGATTGTTTCTAACCCTTTTACCTATTTTCCTTTTTACTTTTTTCCTCCAAACTCCTCTAACGTTAATGAAGTTTAACAAAATTGATGACCATTGTGAAATTTGTGTTTTGGAATGTAAAGATAAAATCGACTCTATATATACAACACTTTAATTAGACAGACATAATGAAGAATGACTTACTCGGATCAAGTGAAATGGCTGATATTAAAGGACCATAAATTCCTCTAACTGGAATTCCAGTAGTGCCCCTTCCAGCCCAATAAAGTTGAATCTTGACCGTGTTACTCGTCACATTGACTGTGAATTTTTTTGTAATTGGCCTACCAGCACCTCCAGCCTCTTTTGCAATATCAAAATCCTTCAATTTCAATTCCCCCTACATTTAAAAAAATATATATATGTTAAAATTCCTGTTCAAAGTTGCATCTGCATAAACTAATAAATTATTGTAACTAATAGTTAAATCACCTGGACATAAACATCAAATACGCGCTTTCCAAGGTTGTTATACGTGCTGTCTTGGGTGAAAATAATCTCAGCGAAGTGAAGGCTAAGATTGTAATTTCCATTGAGAAGACAGAGTCCATAGTAAGTGAGAGAAATAGCAGCTGTGCGTGCTGACATGTACAATTCTGTTTCAGATGCTGACACGTTATGGAGAGTTGATACGTTTGAAAGAGTGTAGATATCAGAATCATGATCATCATCTAAAAAGTGTCCAGTGCTGCTAAATGCCCAGTTTCTTTCCCCATAATATGTTGCTGCACCTTTTGCTTCTAAATCGGCTTTGTATCTGGTGGTGTTGTTGATATTTACTTCTTTGCCCCCGCAGTTGATGTGTAGAGAATAGGCTTCTGAAGGAGAATATTGGAATTCAGTTGACATTTAAGATGAAGTGAATTGATGTTTATAGATAACTCACGTTGTCTAGTTGAACTAGAACATGGGAAATCTTTCCTTAGACATGGATGAATATTGTTTCTACATTAAAAAAAAAAAATAGAAATTAATCAAGTTATTGAAAGAAGGTTTCGCAAAATAAAAAGTCACGTGTCTTACTGTTTGTTTGTGGACAAAGAATACCCCTCCACCATGTTTCTGATTCAAGTAAGGAAAATTTTAAGCATAAACATGAGTATGAAAAAAAAGAACAAAAGAAAAAAGAAAAAGTGGAAAAACTTACATTGTCCCACGTGGACATTCATTTGGACCAGAAGAATCCCATGTAAAACGGTTATAAGAAACATCCCTGAAAAGGCATATATTGGGAAAATATTTTACTTTTTGATTATTTAATGATGTAAATTATGTAGGGAAAGATGGCTATTTAAGAAAATATTGTACTTACACAGTTTTGGAGCTTGAGAAAACCCATCCAGGTATAGGTCCAGTAAGATTATTGTCTGTCAAATAACTATAAAACAGTGTCACCTTTTAGAAAATCGACTATACTTATTAGAAAACAACATAATATTGTTGAAGATAATTCACTTACATGTAATCTGTTTTTCCTAGTTCAGAAAAAGATGATGGGATTTCACCAGTCAAATTGTTAAAACTGAGGTCTCTACAACAATAAAAAAATATATATATCATGAATAAGTTACAAGACAATGTAATTTTATACATATACCAACCTTTATACTTACAGAGTTTTCAGTGTTCTCATATTCCCCACGTATTCAGGGATTGTCCCATGGATCAAACAATTTCTAAGTATCCTGTGTAATTCCAGATTATAATTAATATTTAATATTTTCACTTCAATACTAATACGATTGGTTTATTATAAAAATAATCAAAAACTCACAATTTACTCAGATCTTCCATTTTCTGAAGTTTTGGGAAACTAGACCCTGTAGTTTTCAAGTCGCTGATCCTTCTGTAACACAAGAGTAATATTAAATATTTTTCATGTTAGATATATTAGATAAATGAATCAATAACTTTGTATATTCAGAGAGGAAAAAAGGTAAAAAAAAAAAAAAAAAAAAAGAATTGCATACAGATCATTTAGTTTTGTTAACATAGAGATGCTAGAAGGAATTGGCCCCTCAAGAGAACAACCTTGTAGATGCCTGCATTATTAAAAAGAAAATATTGTCATCTTTCAGATTAATACATCTCAAGAAACCAAAAAGAAACCTCAAACAAAAATAAATAAAATGTGCTTACAATTTCTGAATTTGTGTCCAGTTGCCAATGAAGTCTGGTATCTTTCCAGTGAAATTATTGTCACTTATCCTCCTAAAATTGTAAGTAACAATATATTATATTTATACATTGATAAGTTTAAATATGTATGTACTATGTATATCAGTATATGTATACTTACATATCAGTCAAGTTGGTAAGTTTTCCAAGTCCAACAGGCAGTGGGCCAGAGAATTCATTTGAAGCCAGAACACTGGGAATACAAAATTTTATATGAAAATATGGATCAAACTTATAATTTCAATCTATTATTTTTCTTTCTTGGTGTTTTAAGCAGAAGTATACAAGGGTAAAAAGGTGAAAAGAAAAGTTATTAGTTATTACAGTTTCTGCAAATTTTTCATGTTCACAATCTCTTCGGGTATGGATCCTGAAAAGCGGTTTCCTTCCATGCTCCTACAAAATGTTGAAGAAACAATCAAAATGAAGTTTTTTTTTTTTTTTTTTGTCTATTTATTGTATTGTAAGAAAATAAGAAGGGGTGATGTTGTTTACAGATTTACAAGGACAGTTATTCTGGTGAGAACTCTTGGAAATGAGCCGGATAATCTGTTTCCCATGAGAGAGCTGCATATAGTCATGGATTATTGTAAGATTTGTTACTAAAGTAAAATAATTATTAATTATTTTTCACATGTAAAAAAAAAAAAAAAAAAAAGGTGGTTCATACAGGTCACCCAAGCGCATAGTAGCCCATTGAGGAGGTATAGTTCCATTGAGGTAGTTACGACTGAGATCCCTGGATTAATAAGCACACAATTATAAATTAGATTTATTCTATTATTCATAAACATAAAACACTTAACTTTTATTGATTAATAATGTCTTGATCATTGATCAAAGAGGTTTTGCTTACAATTGTTTAAGGTATCGAAGCTTGGAAAACTCTGGTGGAATAGCAGCTGAGATGTTTTGGGATTTCAAAGCTCTGCATTGTTAAGACAAATTAAAAAATTTATGGTTTGAAATTGTTCAAACAAAAAATTAAGTCTATCTCCTTCTCATAAGTATTGCAACAATTTCCTATAAGTAACAAAAAAAAGATGGTAAACTTTCATTTCATAAATTTTAAAAAACAAATACTCAATGTGCATGTTGAATTGTAAGATGTAGTATTTGTATAATTGATGATTAAAAAAACTGTACAATTACATGTATTTTGACTAATGTTACAGAATCTTATCAATCTTTCATAAAAGACCAAATTGATAAAATCGTATGGTTATTTAGGGGTTTTATAAGTAAACCATGTAATGTATATTATGTAGATTTAACAAAAATATTTATTGGATGGATTTTTAGAAATATTGTTTCTCATATTTTCAACACCAACAACAATGTAATGCGTCAAGTTTTTAGTATCATTATGTTTAAAATTATTTGATACCACGATTTTATCATATTTAAATTACTTATTTTTCCATGCGATTGACTGGGTCAATAAATCTTTTTCTAATTCGTTTGGGTATTTTGTTCCTCAAATAGTTAAACATTTTTTAGAACTATGTATATAAATAAATCTTACGTCCTGTAAAATTGCAAGTTCTTCATTTTCATTTATGACATAAAAAGTTACATCTTGATTCTCATGTAGAAATTACAATTATCTATTTGTATTTTTTTTTTCATGAACAAACCAACACTAACGCTTTTGTCAATACAATTCTTTTGCATTAGATATTTTATATATTTGATAAATAATTAATCAAACAATACAATTACCAAATATTGTAATTTAATACATATAATTAGTTTTAACATATAAATAAAAAAATCACTATTAAATAATTAGTTGCTTCCTTGCCTCTTTATTTATGCATAAATTGGTAAATCATATTAGTTACATAATTGGATATGAAATTAAATTCATTGCTTATTTTTGTTAAAAAAAAATTGTAAGTTTATTGCCTAAAAAGCCATTAACAAACTTAAATATAAGTCTTATGTCACTTAATGACAAAGAAAATTGATGACCTTTCAAGTGGTGCTTTAGACACTGCCTCGTATATTTTACTAAAACAAAAGTTATAAAAATAAAAATAAAAACTACAATCGAACTCATTGATACGATGATACTTATAATATTTTTAATATATTAATAACTACATTTAATTTTATTTTATATTAAAACACTCTATTTTTTTAGGTGATATTGGTTTTTTCTTTTTTTTTTCTTTATCGGTTAAAAGATGGAGTAATATCTAGAAAATGGGGACAATAGGACTCGTACAACTGTCAGCTGATTCCAGCTTGGCAGTCAACAAGATCGGGTTGACTACCTTCCAAGTCAAAGCTAATGTCCTATCTATGTATGTATAAAGTATAAAACTATAAACTATTAACAATACATTTGAGATTGATCTTTTTTTTGATAAAATGCGCCAAGATTTACATGCTTTTTGATAAATACGCCAAGATTCACATGTTGTGATAAATACGACAAGATCAAGATGAATACAATACTCAAAACATTATTAGAATTTAGAACAATTTCAGAGTTAGCAGTTAGCTCTATTAAAAAATCTAATGAAGAGTTCTAAATTATATATGAGCATGAAGAGCTTTTTTTTAGAAGTTAATTAAGAATCAACCCATAAAGAGCTTTTTACCAGTGGAGAAGATAGTTTTTTTGGGTCAGTATATCAAATTACAGAAAACTTTGTTCCCAAAATAAGATTATTATTACTTTAAAAGTTTAGTTTTTCCTCCAATGATTCAGTGGATTCTGAAGGTTCATGAAAATCGAAGAGCAGAAATCACATGTAGATATCTAAAATGCATCGGTAGTTCCTAGAATTAAAACAGAAATCTATCGTTGGAACATTGTGTATGTATGTATGTGTGCAAATTGCAATGAATGTTGATTAGACGAGATTTAGGCCATAGATTTTCGTAAAATCGTAAGGATATCGACTTCATCTTCCTTAATTAACATTTGGATTCCAAATTGCCATAACCGAATTAGGAATACGTACATGCGAACTACGCGGCAGGTGGCATTTTGTTCGAAAGAGCAATCACAGTTAACAGAGACCTCGAATCCTTTTGGGAACTCGCCGCGGCCCCAATTCCCTTCGCCACTGCACGGATTCTTATCCAAATCCCATTCTTTCGTCCCATTTATCCCCAATTTTTCACCTATTTCTTTCAGTACCTTCACTGCATCAATCCACACACACAAACAACCACCATTAATCTCTCCGTCATTCCTCGATTCAGAACGAAGTAATCAATGAAGATACAAAAGGAAAACCTACCTTCTGTCTCGTCGAGCTTTGGTGCTTGTGCGGATGCAAAATTTTTGTACAAAATCAATGAAAACATGAATAACAAGACACTTTTCATGTTGCTGATTGTTGGATGCTCCTGTGACTTGAGTGGAGCAAATGAGACGAGTATATCATATAGAGCGAGAGAACAAGAGAGTAACGACAATAATAATTGTCGATAAAGAAAGGTGTATATCAGGTCAGAGCTGAAAATGGCGACTAGAATTAATTGGGGGAGATGGAGATGAGGGTTAGTTTGGCCCCATTTGGAATCTCTCACGTGGTAATAAAATCTTATTTTATGAAGATAAACTCTCTTGTTTAAATTATCAAATATTAGATAATTAGTTACATAATACACGATAGTTTATAAAGTAGAGCCATCGAGAGTGTACTCTGCTATATAAATTGGTAATATATTGCATTTTAGGTGTCGAACAAATCATTATTTTTTTTTCTTTTGGAAATGGAATTTCCATGAAAATGATTTTCGGACGGGCTTTCACATACCGATTAATATTCGATACGAACATCAAGTTTTGTCTCCTGTTCCGAAGTTAATGCATACGAAACTTCATGATTTATCTACTCACAACATTTTTCACATGTCTTACTAAATTTATATTTAGCTGAAAAAACAGTTTTAATTGATAGTTGAAAAATTGGTTGATAACTAAAAAATTAGCTGATAAAAAATATAAAACATCCTAAAAATCATGATCCAAAATTTCATTTTTAAATCATTAAATAAACATAATTACTAAAAATCAGTTGTCAAAACATGAACCATAATATCTCAAAATATCAAAAACAATATATCCATATCAAACACGTGTTAAATATATTAGAGTAATAATTTCAGGCTAACATCATGGTGTGTCCACTGCAATCATCATGAGCTCTTCCCCTTGCTACCGGAAGTATCTGAAATCAAAACTGAAAACTGTAAGTACGAAGCTTAGCACGTCTATCCACACTACCACATACCATACATATAAGCACATAATCAAATAATAACATATCATTGGCCCCGCCCAGCATCGAGCAAAGCTCGGGGTGTGTGTGTGTGTGTGTGTGTGTGTGTATATATATATATAAAGTGAAGGGTTATTTGGAAAACAAAAAAACCCTAAAAATGCATAAAAATGCATAAATAAATACCAAGACATCACAAAACTTTTTTTTGAATTTTTTTTTATCAAAAAATCGCAGCATTTTTTACAATTTTGCTGAAAAAAAAAAATCAATTTTTTTTGTAAAAAAAAAATTCAAAAATTTTTTCAGCGATTTTGACATAAAAGTTGCGATTTTTTGATAAAAAAATTCAAAAAATAGTTTTGTGATCTTTAAGTATTTTTTTATGCATTTTAATGATTTTTAGGGGTTTTTTTTTACTTTTTGTTTTCCATAAAACCTATATATATATATATATATATATATATATATATATATATATATATATATATATATATATATATATATATATATAATCAAAAAATCGCAACTTTTATGTCAAAATCGCTGAAAAAAATTTTGAATTTTTTTTTTACAAAAAAAAAAATAAAATTGTAAAAAAAATGCTGCGATTTTTTGATAAAAAAAATTCAAAAAAAAGTTTTGTGATGTCTTGGTATTTATTTATGCATTTTTATGATTTTTAGGGTTTTTTTATTTTCCAAATAACCCTTCCCTATATATATATATATATATATATATATATATATATATATATATATATACATATATATATATATATACACACACACACACACACCGAGCTTTGCGCGATGCTGGGCGGGGCCAATGATATGTTATTATTTGATTACGTGCTTATATGTATAGTATGTGGTAGTTTGGATAGACGTGCTAAGCTTCGTACTTACAGTTTTCAGTTTTGGTTTCAGGTACTTCTGGTAGCAAGGGAAAGAGCTCATGATGATTGCAGTGGACACACCATGATGTTAGCCTGAGATTATTACTCTGATATATTTAACATGTGTTTGATATGGATAAATTGTTTTTGATATTTTGAGATATTATGGTTCATGTTTTGACAACTGATTTTTAGTAATTATGTTTATTTAATGATTTAAAAATGAAATTTTGGGTCATGATTTTTAGGATGTTTTATATTTTTTATCAGCTAATTTTTTAGTTATTAACTAATTTTTTATGTAACCAATTTTTCAACTATCAATTAAAACTGTTTTTTCAACTATATATATATATATATATATATATATATATATATATATATATATATATATATATATATATATATATATATATATATATATATATATATATATATATCAACAAATACACATAAATAATCACATAACATAAACATATAAACATTCATCGGGCCCCGCCCGGCATTGGACCGAAATCCGAAAGCATACAAACATTCCTCGGGCATTACCTGACATCGGACCGTAATCCGGAAACATACAAAACAGACACATGCAAGAATCACGAAGACATCAATCATAAAAACATTCCTCAGGTACCGGTCGGCATCAGATCGGAATCCGGAAACATATAAACCTACATCGGGCACTGCCCAACATCGGACCTTGGTCCGAAACATACTAGCATACATATACGGGTCGGCATTAGTGCCTTTGACCCGTTCATACAGGAGGATAACTCAGCTCACAAAGTTAAATGCAAAATTTCACGGTACGAAATCTCTAACGGCTACTCCGATGACTTCCCGAGCTATCAATGCAAAATAACACTTTAGTCAAAACTCAATAATCCTTTTTAGGTTAAAATGACCATTTTGCCCTTGATCTAATTCGGATCATAACCTAGTTCCAAATCCATAACATCAGTGGTTCAATTCCATAAAGCCTTTCCAACACCACTAAAGACTCACTTACGGCCTAATTTTCTAAATTTGGCCTAACTCCTCAAATGGGCCTTCCCTTAATCCCAAACATGTTCTAGGCCCAATAACTGACTTCTGATGGCCCACCGAGGCCCTATAGCTAAGAAGTCCAAAGATGGTCTGTAACATCCTGTTCCGGATTGTTTTGCGATTCAACGCTCGTTAGCTGTAATCCGAGTATGAGAAGGTTTTGAGGCTTTGAAGGATAAAGGTTTAGGCCCTTTTTTGATATGCATAAGGTAGGCGGTGTGATGAAGGGGTTTGTGTTGTGCTTTAGAGCCCAAGAGTATCAGTGAAAGCGTTGGATCGATCTTTTATGAAATTGGGTTTTGTTCGTGGAGTTTTAAGCCTGTGATGAGCTGCTCGGAGCGTAGGGCTTATCGCTACCTTTTCGTGGATATAAGGTTCATTGGAAACAGACTTATAACGAAGAAGCTATGACAGTTTGAAGTTTTGGCAAGAATAGTCCTTATTGAGAAATGGGTGGCAATTGGGTACGCAAGGCGTACACTTGTGTAATTTCAGCGTGCTCATGTGTTTTGCATGATCGCGAAAGCCACCTAGTATGTTGTGTGTACCAAAGGGTACGCTAGGCGTACTAGGTCCAGAAAGAAACCCAAATATTGTGGAGTGTCCCTATTTAAGGAACATGATGGCCTCATTTTCAGCCACCATTTCCAGCCTCCAAACCCTCTCAAGCCCTAATCTCGTTTCTCCTAGCTTGTGTGAGTATGGAGGCTCATTTGAGTGTCCTTGGTGAAGCTCTTGGTGAAAAGGGAGCCTTGAAAGAGGATAGCTAATGATTATAGCTCTTGGATCTGAGTTCTACTCTTATTGGTGCATCTCCTAGAGATATCAAGTTTAAAACATGCTCACTGTTATGTTGGTTCTTGTTTTGGGTCCATTTTTAGGGTTTTATGTCCCAAGATTGGAACTGTGTGAATTTGGTGAACTCTAGTGCAAATCTCTTATCCTTTTTAAGTGTATCGGGTTGCCTTGAGTCATAAAAATGAGAACTTGGTCGTCTAGACCTCTCCATGCATGTGTTAAGATGATTAAAGAGAGTCTTAATGGTTATTTTTGGAAGTTGGGTCCCATTAAGATATGCAAACTGATAAAGTCGCCAACTTTACCAGTTAGGGACTTGTAATGAAGCTTCCCTAAGGTTTGGATGCTATGTATTGAAGTGGTTAAGTCAAAATTTGAGGTTTGTAGACCAGAGCATTACACCCCACATAAGTTTCAGTACGCCCCGCGTACTGAATTAAGTCCTCTGATCAAGATTTGCGTGTACACTGAGCGTACCAAGAGAGGTACGCCCCGCGTAAACTCGTTGTCGGCTTTTTGGTCTAGATCTCGTTTTGGGCCTTAAGCGTTGGGTCTTGGTTTGGGCTTGTTGTATTAGAGATTTTGGCCAGGGGAATTTATATATATGTCTTGGAACCTTGTGTTAGGCGTGCTAGTTTGGCTTTAAGTTTAGGGTTGGGCCTTGGTGGGCCCATTTGGTATTGGGCCTTGGTGGGCCCAATGGGTTTGGGTTATTTATAGGTCGGGTTAATTGTGGGTTTAGCTCAGTGTTAGAGGCTGGTGTGCAGCAGCAACATTTATAGGATATGTTCATCATCTGAGGTGAATCTTCTCACTATACTTACTTGGGTGGTAATTACTGTGCGACCGGAGAGTCTTATTTGTGTTATGGACCGGAAGGTCTTATTTGCTTATACCGAGATATGAGATATTATGCTTTCTATCTTTGTGATTATTGTTTTATATTACTTTGTGCATTTATTGAGCTATGAACGGAGGGTCCATACCGAGCAGTGAGACCGGAGGGTCTTTACTAAGACACAGGATCGGAGGGTCCATACCGAGCCGTGAGACCAGAGGGTCTTCACTGAGACATATGACCGGAGGGTCCTTATCGAGATATAGCGATGAGAGGCTAACTATTTGTGTGTGTAGTATTTTGGGAAACTCACTAAGCTTCGTGCTTACAATGTTTGTGTAAAATGTGTTTCAGGTACATGTTAGATGCCATTTTATGCATCTTATAGGGTAGTTTTCATTATCATTTTAGCACCATATTTTGTACATTTTCATGTCATTTAGATAAATAATGTTCAGCTCATGTATTTCGTTAGAATTCCCGTACTGCTCATGTTTTATGTTGATTTCAGATAGTTCGAGTGGAGCAGTGCTTTGGGAGCAGTTTGATGCGCGTTTGGAGCTTAAAATGGAGCTTGAAACATATGGAGTATGTTGAGGAATGTTTGTAAGATGCTTTGGTCAAGAAAAACTCAATTGAATTGATCACACGAAGATATAATATACAATATCAAAGTTAAACGATGTTGCTGGCAGCTTTGATCGTATGTCAGTATTTTGACCATATCTCGAGAACCGTAACTCCGATTGACGCGATTCAAAATGATCTGAAAAGTAGAAAAAAGTTCGGACGTCATAGGCACAACCTGCGATTGCAGGTTGTCTCCTTACGATCGCAGGTGACCTCTTTGCAATCGCCAGTTTGGTTGCAGGTTGCCTTTGAGGTTCTTTTGTGCCCAAAATTCATCCGGAAGTGAAAACTCAAAACTTGCGATCGCAGGTTGGCCAAAAAGTGTCAAAATAGCATCCTACTTCATTAAAACGGCATCAGATGCATTTATTTCAAAACCTACGATCGCAGGTGCGTCGTTTTTGCTGCTAGATGTATAAAAAGACCCTGATAGCCTTCCAGTAACCTAAGTTGGCGATTCCAGAGGTGCCAGACGACGAAAATACAATTTTGGAGGCGTTTCTTCTCTGATTTCATCAATTTCTGAAGATCTGAAGACTGTGGATCATCTCCTTCAAGTAGATTAGTAAGATTAGTTGTTTGATGTCTCTTTTTATCTGTTTTGATCAGATTTTGGCCATGTCTGGCTAAACCTTAGTTTTTAGTTTTGCATAAGACAAGTACTTTTCATGTGATTGATCATTAGATCTGGTTTTTGATTTGTGTTTCTATCTAGATTCTTCAGTTTTGAGTTTAATGAATGTTTGATTTTGATTCTTGTTAGTTTGATCACCTAGCTAGGGTTTTATCATTCCAGTTAATCAGTTAATAGAATCCGTAATTGTTCTTGTCAACTGGTAAAAGTAACAAGTATCAGATTGGTTCCATTTTGGGATTTAACTCTAGTATAAACTGTAAAAAACATATCTTTACGCTTCCGAGCCAGTGAGAAGTATTGGGTATTGCTGGGAATTTTACATAAACTATAATGCAACTTTTCTGATTTAATTAAGGGCTTGTTTGATTAGACAGTAAAAAGTTAGGGTTAATTAAAGAGCTTGTTTTGATTAACTAATTTAGGTAAAAGAGAAATTACTAAAGCTTGTTAGTTTTTCTCAGTACCAACTTAGATAGAACGCATCTCAAATAACCAAGTCAATATTCATTGCATGATTAAGAAAGTTGCAGCAAAACTGAAATCGTGTTCGTTTAGTTTAATATCACTGCAATTTTAGTTTTTAGTTTAATTCAAATCCCCCTTTTAATAATTTCTGTCTTGACTAGATTGTGCCTGATGCAAAAAGGCATTGACCATTAGGTTGTGTCCCTGAGGATTCGACCCTGCTTCCCTATGCTATATTGTTAGTGCAAGTAGCAGTGATAATTTATTTGCTTAATACGCGTGCGACAACATGTTAACAATACATCTCAGGATCGCGAGAAGGCGAATGCATGATTCTACCATCCATCAGCCTATGGAGATTTGAGGATTTTAGGATACTCTGATATTATTTTGATAATAACTTAAAATAGATGTGATGAATTGAATTTACGAGTAATATTTTGATAAATAAAATGAAAAAAAAAAATTGTCTTGAAATTTGAGGCGTTACAATTTGGTATTAGGGCCTCGGTTTGAGGGATTCGGGCACACCCTTGGGTATATCTGGACTCAAACCGAGGAGTTTATAACTTTTCAAAAGAGAATGTTTTTTCATCAAACGATTTTTCAAAGAGATTAAAGAGTTTTGAAAGCAGATCCGAAGCAGTGTGTACAATCAGCCAGAGCCCGAGCGGTGATTTCCCAAATACGCTTACTTGATTATGTGTTGTTATTATGAGTTGATAGAATTGCATGCTAGTTTAGGGCTAGAGATCTGCTTAGAATTTCATGCTAGTATGTCTGCTTAGGAGAGGTGCCTTTATGTCTATTATGTGAACTGGTAGTGTTGCATATGTATGATTAGAGATCTCCGAGGAGTTGAGAGGTAGGATTGCTTTAGTTCGGTAATGCCTTTTGTGTTGTGGATAGAGCAATTGGAGTTGTATGCTAGAGTGGTCTTATGAGTTGGTGGAGGTTGCTCGATGCCCGAATGTTTCTTGCTTTGTGCTTGGTGGAACTCACGAGTGATGTGAGTTAGTAAGTGTAGCTAATTGACATTGCGAGGAGTTCCTCGACAACTGATGGCAGAAGAGTGTGGGAACCTAGGAGAGACCAGGGAGTAATTTCAGTCTGATGAGTGTGCTGATTAGAGAAGAGTATTTGCTAGGGAGCGAGCATGTTGAACGGGATTGGTCGATCGGGAAGGTTGAGCAACTACTTAGAAAATTTGGTACGATCCTTGAGGAAAGTATGGGTAGATGTGGAAGGTAGTATTGGGTCCGCACTACTGAAAGCAGAGGACTTATGCTTGAACCACGTAAAATTTTAAAGGTTCTAAGTAGCAGGTTGAGGGGAGATAACATGGTTCGGGTACCATGATTCGTAGCAGAGTGTGTTTCCATCTTTACCGGTTATCCGACTGTTGTTGTTCAGTATGAGAGTTGATATGGTAAATTGTGGGGCCAGAGGGCCATGTCAGTCGAGCTTAAATGGAGTATGCCTAGTGAGGAAAAAAATTTGAGTTTAGATCTCAAGGGATTTGACTGGTGAGGTGCCAGGTAGAGTTGTAGGACTCAAAAAGGAAGTGGAAATGATGCGTTGTGGATGGTTGTAGTCTGAGTTGAGTGATCGACTGATGGATTGTGATGGCAATTTCTATAAAGAGGATTATATTATTCCCGCTTTCCATTTTGGAAGGAAAGGTGAGTAACATTTTGATTTCAAAGATTAGAGGAAGGCCCCGTGTGGTACCAAATAGTTGTGGTATTAGCACCAAAGGGATTTTTGTGGTATGAGTGCTTTGAGTTATTCATGTGTCGGGAAGGAGTCATCAGCAGGGACTGTGACTGAAGAGGAAAAGGATGCGCCTCAAATGAGCATGGTAAGGCGTGTTTCTAGCCATAGTTCCAGGTAACTAAGGGAAGTGTCTCGGGACAACGACCTTCGTTGTCTATGCCACGAATCGACTGTGAGAGTGAGGTCTCCTGTTTCTATGTCGATTCTTCCAATGGGGTATTGGTTGAGGGTTCATAGAATGAAGTGTATGATAGTCCATTATCTCCAGATAAAAATTTTGTGTTATTTTAGGATTGTCGAAATATCTGTCTGTGCAGCCGAATGAGATTTTGGGTGATGGGAGGCAGTCGCATTGGGAAATTTCCGAGGTTTCCATTTGAGATTCGGAATAATTGGAGTTGCTTGGTCTTTATCTAGAAGATCATCGATTATTACGTGGTACGTCCTAAGAGTCGAGTATGGTATATCTGGTGAGCCAGTCTATAGTGTAGTCTGTTCGGTATGCCAATTGGTGATGGTTCGAACCCTAAGTGGGGGAGGTCTGGGTATTCTGTTTGGAGGATCAGCAATCTGTTTAAGTTGTTGTGCAAAAGATTGGATTATGGGGATTTGCTGTCCAAATATATGCGATTTGGGTCTTGTGGTAGTCAAGGCAGAGTACAGAGCGAGATGGCATATGTACTCAAGAGAGCATGCGTGTCTTCACGGCGGGTAGCCGTTGGACAGGGATCTTATTATGATCAGTGTTTCTTTCGATTGGCCAATGTTTGAGTTCGAGGGGGTTGGGTCGTGAGGCCAAGTTTTGATTGTTGTGATATTTTCTAGTTCAATGTATGGATTGATATCTATAATCCAGGAAAGGCAGCAGTTGACCAATTTTAGAGTCAATATGTGCAATTTCGCATGGGTTTTAATCAATAGAGGATGGGGGTTTTGGATTGTCGTCAGGAGTAGTGATGTTTAATTTGGGTGGGTGTGTGCACCTATCTATGTTGGATCACGGAGCACAAGTTTAGTGAACTCAGTATGGTGATGGTTTGATGACAAGATTGTGGGATTGTTCGGTAAACTAGTGGATGTGAGGTAATAAAAGAGTGGATGGGTCCAGGTGGGAGTAAATCATTTAGGACTGGCGGGGAAAACCATGGGGTGAGCCCATGGTGAGTGAGGGGGTGTTGTAAGACTACATGGAGCCGTAGCACTCATTAATCAGTAAGAGAGTGTTGTAAGACTGCGGAGATCCGTATCATTCACTAGTCGGAGTATGACGCAGAGGGGTCATTAGGCTTAGGGAGCCTTACCAATTGAGTCTTTGGGAACCTGGTGGTCGGACCTGGGGTGAGAATGGGGTCTAAGTGATGGTCGAGAACCATTATATATTGATTTAAGGAGGGGTTGTCGCGAAACGGAAGGATTAGAGAGTAACCTAGTGTAGGGCTTCGGTTCCATGTGGATCGGCAGGTTTTCATCTAGTGTTAAGGGCAATGTATTAAGGTTCATTCTTCAGATGGGTTCTGATAGCAGTATTGATGGTCGGTCCTTGGGGAGAGGTGGCCCCTCCATTTCTTGGGTTTCGGTCAGAGTCAACTGGTATGTTAGGCATAAGTGATCAACAGCTGGTTATGGCCAACGACTTGATTCCATCAGTCGCATTGAGATATTTTGGGTTGGAAGTGTTTGTTGGGTCTGATATTCGATGAGGGGTTGTTATTGTGATGTTCTGCATGGGCGGTCTGTCGGGGAGACAGACCAATATAGATTCCAAGTTCGGAGAGGCAGAAGTGGTTCTACATCGGCAAGGGGTTCGTCCTTCTCCGGGTTGGAAGTTTCTGATTAGTTTCGGTTGTCTTGGGGAGAAATTTGTATGTTATGAGTTTTTCGGTTGCTCTTCTAGGGTTGTTTGATTCGTTATACATGTTGATAAGGAGAGATTTCGAGGGCGAAATCTAATTTAAGTGGGGGAGAATTGTAACATCCTGTTCCGGATTGTTTTGCAAGTTAGGGAAAAGGGAAGATGAAGGCAAACCTTAGTCTGAGTGAGGCACCACATATAAAAGAGGTCGCCAGTAGCAACCTTGTCACACTCCTCACGGTGATAAATAGTAGAAGCGACCAATCGTTGGATCAATCAATAAATAGGAGATCAAAAGGCGCTCTCCTTGGCCATCCTGGAAACATAGGTCCCCTTAGCGTGACCTCATACTTGCATGTAGATGTACTCCTATGGTTGCTAAGTAATACATCTATCTAGATAGGCATAAAAACGAGGACTCGGAGTCTCCTTCGTTGTATAAATCCCTAGACGTCCCCAGCTCGATCAGGCTGCAGGAGCGGGATACGCCTCCCAAGCGAAAACTAAAGACTGATCTATCAGCCCATCTCGTCGCCATCTTGTCAAAGCGGATTGTCAAAAAGAACTCCCAGCAGAGCTCATTGTAAATCACCTCCGGGACCCCAACAACCCATCGTAATTTGTGGCAAAAAAAGCTCAAGACCGCTATCATCCCGCAATACATAGGTAATGAATGGCTCCAAATGAGTTATCAACTCGGACTCGTCCGCATCCCTCCAAAAAGGGCCTGAGGAATGCCAATCTTCTTAGACAAGAGAGCGATCAGACGAGACAAAAAAGAACTCCAATCCGAAAGATCATCAGGGAACTGTAGGAAAGGATGTGAAGGCTAGTTAGGAGGTAACCGATCCGCAACTTGTTGAACTCATCTCGCCATATCTATAGAAAAATAGACGAAAGACAGTTAGGAATAAGCTAGATAATTTAAATGTTGCATAAGGTGTTGAAATGGATTAGACACACAAGGCGTGTGTTGCGTGCGAATGCACACTACACACATACATCTGTGTGGTGTGCTTCAAGAATACAAAGAACAACAGACATGGTAACATGTTGTTTCGTCTAATTTCCAACACAAAAACCATTTAGGGATGTTCGACTAGGCTTCTAGAACAAAAATAAGTAACCCATTTTGTCTAAAACATCACTAATTTACGGATTTAGCTAAAACATGAGAAAAAATTTTGAATTTCAAAAATTCAAAATGAAGATCAATGGATGAATTAAAACCAAAATTGAGTATCTAGGAAGTAAAACCAGTAGTATAAGAAGCTTGGCTATTTATATATTTCACAAAAACTAACTGAAATTCATCAATCGATAAAAACCTCAAAAACCCTAAAAAAATCGAAATTTAGAATAAATTAGGATATACGATTAAGCATAGAAGTTACCTCGAAGTAGGAGAGTCAAATGAGATGAAGAAATCAAAGATTGGAGGCAGGCGCGCGCGAAGCGTGAATTGTGCGTGTAGGACCCAGTCAAGACAAATTAGGGGGACCAAAGGAATCATGGAAAGTGTCGAATAAGGCCCAAATTCGACTTTAATGCTAATCAGCTACATGTGTGCACGACGCACATCGAGTGCCTGTCGCGCATGTCCAAAATTCTTAAAATTGACACTGTTCATCCCCAAAAACTTTTGAAACCATAGATATTAAAAGTCTTTAGGAGTTTAATCTAATTATAAGATTAAGAGGAAGGAAGAGAGATTTCCTTGAAATAATAAGAGATTTCCATAATAATAGTTGCTAGGAAAGCAGCAGTAATACGAAAAACCTATCCATAATAAGAGTTGCTACGAAAGCAACAGTAAAACAGAAACCTCGTCCCTAATAAGAGTTGACAGGAAAACAACAATAATACGAAAACCCCATCCATAATAAGAGTTGCTAGGAAACCAATTTAATACCCTATAAATGGAAAAAGTAGTGTTAACCTCATTAGGAACACAAGTAAACTTATTATTGTCATTTCAGGACAACAAGCCTGCAATGCTAACCTTGGTTGACTCGGCCATCATTTAGACCATGACTCAGTGTCAAGTCTCTGATGGATTAGGGAATCTCAGAGCTAATAAGTATTAGGGAAGCAATAAGGAATGTATTCAAATGACAATAACCTATCAAGATTTTCTTAACAATAAGCCAAGATCTTTTTATGGAAATAGGGGAGTATATAGTTTGATCAACTAGACAAAAGAGATAGAAAACAAATGTGCTAATGAACATAGAGTTAAGTTCGCAACATGCACGTTCATGGGAAGATATCTCATTTGGTGGAGTATCCATGTCAAGGCTTTGGGCGTAGACGAAGCCTATATAACTCCATGGGAAGAGTTAAAGAAGCAGATGATAAATGCATTCCGTTCTAGAAGAGACGTGGCAAGAGAAGAGCAGAAATCCAGTCATCTGAGCACCAAGGATTTGAGTGTGGCTTTCTATATGTTACGCTTTGAGTACCTAGTCAACATATTCCTTGAGTTGGTAAACTCGAAGATCTAGACAATCAATGTATATATCCAAGGGTTAGCTCCCCATATCAGAGTCGAGGTGTAACCATACCATCCCAATACCTATAAAGAAGCTAAATATTTAGCCTTCAGTCTCAAGGACCCTATGCCCTAGAACCTAAGAAGGAGTAATAAGAAGTCCAAAGAACATAAGAAAAAGTAGGAAGGAATCGTCAAGGTCAAATCTAGTCAACCCTTATGGAAGGAAAGAAGGGAAAGCAAGCCCCGTAAGAGATCACCCACTTTACCAAGGGGATACTTGGGAAGACTCCCCTTGTATAGTAATTGTGGACTTCATTATCTAGGAAAATTTGAGGAGTTTAGGTGTATCAACCGCGGAAGACCAGGGCACATCCCGAACGTCTGCAAGAATCAACAAAGCTAGTAGAAGGAAATATCGGGTGTTAAAATAAAGAGCTATAGCAAAATGTCTCATATGAGTGATTATGTAATGTTTGAACAAGGGAATTGGTAACCCTTAAAGTTGTATTCAACATTATTATATATAAAGATCTACTTTGAATACATGAAGTAATAGAAAATTAAATATAGAAATCCTTCAAGGAATCCACACCAATATAAAGATGAAAGGTTTAGGTTTCCTATTGGTGTAAAATAAAGATATAATCAAATATGATTTCGAAAGAAAATATTAGATTCTAATGATAAAGTTGAAGAATTAGAAGTAGGAAACTAAAAAGTAAATTTAGTTGTCCCAATAAATATGAAAAAGGGATCGATTCTTGATTAAGAAACCAGTCTCCTCTAATAAGATTACCATAAGGTCCGAATTTCGGGATGAAATTCCTAAAACAGGGGGATAATATGACAATTGGGAAATTCTCATCACCAACCCTCACTAGAGATTTAACATCAAAAAATGATGGTAATAGAGTTTTTTTATATTCCAGGAAAAATATGATTAGCTAGATAATAATAAAAGGGTAAAAATGAGTCACCAAATAGTTATATCACTTTTAATAATAGTCATTGTACTTGGAATGTAGACAACAAAGTGATCTCAAGGATATAACTGTTGTAAAAATCTGACTCTGATTGGAGGAGTTAGTATTTTATAAAATATAAATACCAACAACATTAATTGCGTTATTAAACAACGAAATGGCACAAAGAAATTGGTTGAGTTTCAGCTAACGTCACAAAAAGGAAAATCGTAGAACCCCAAGAGATAAGGACTTTAAAAGGAAAAATGGTCAAAAACGGAGTTCATATGAAGGAGATATGTTTTTTAGAAAAATATAAAATGTGGGTTAAAAATAAAAGTTAAATTTTGGCAACACAACCTTAAGGAAAGTTACACAAATATATAAAGAGGGTAAGAAACAAGATTCATATAAGGAAGATATGATTTTTTTTATAAAAGATTTAAAAGTGCATGCCAAATAAACGCCATGCTCGAAGTGCATGTCTGACATCCTGATTCGTCGAGATTAGGGAGACGTGGACCATCAGAACTGTGACATGTGGCAAACTTTGGATAGAGCCACAAGTCGAGTGCACATCGCGCATGAAGTGTGTTATGCATACAACCAATATAAATAGAGGTGTTATTTCTAATTTTCTCACACCCAAAACACTCTTTTTATCTCTCAAACTTTTTTGGAAATACTCTTAATGACGCGAAGCTTCGGATGCAATAGCTTGGATGCTTCAGATTACGCTACAAGAGTGAGTTCACGGCCCCAATTTCACTATTTTAAATGTTTTACAGGGGGGTACATGCTTATCAAACTGCTTTATCAAAATATATTTATATCCATCAATATCAATTGTTTTATAAAGCTTAAAACTTTAGGATAATGTAGCTATAGATATTATGCCTAGTTGTAAGCTATGATATTATGCATAAGAGTTACGATGCCCAATAGTCTAGGAAGAAATAATACCTAGATGTTATAATGACCAAATCTTTAGGATAAAATAGTACATAGAAATAATGTTAGTCAAATAAGGATATGCATTGTACCTAATCGTTACTTTGCCCACATACTCGGTTATCAAATTATTCCTAATTATGGTGTGTGTGTGTGTGTGTGTATATATATATATATATATATATATACATACTAGATAATTATGATATCTAATAGATATAATTATCAAATATAAAATTAAAGGGGTTTATATTATGATAGTTATAGGAAGTCACTAAGAAAGATAAAAGATAAAATACCTAAGATTAATGTGTTAGTGAGTTGTTAATATTCATCCTTAGTCTGATTAATTTGGCTACCCTGAATCTATAATCGTTAATGTTACGAGAGCTAGAAAGATATGTAGAGATCTATACGATATTGACACCCCACATGCAATTACTAGCTACAATATCGGTAGGAAAACTTTCTTATTAATCACTATGTGACGTCCGATGAAGCATCGTGGTGGGGTAATCACTAGTCAGGCAATGTCGATTATGGGAACTCATTGTAATACATTACAACCATCTTAGAGATCTGACAACCAAGAGTGACGCCTTAGAGTGGTAGATAAAATATGTTAGTATTAGTAAAACATCCTAAAAGATAGTAAACTAGGATGATTAACACATCCTAAAAGATAATAAGATATGATCGGTAAATATCCTACAAAGATAGTAAATTAGGAACTATAAAGCATCCAATAGAGCTAATAATATAGGATTAGCAAAATGCCCTAAAGATAATTATTCAAGAGGTGATATAATAAAACATAGGAAACCAGAAATTTAAGAATCATAAAATTTCTAGAAAGTTTTCAAAAGAGTTTATTATACATTTACCTCAAAACCTGTGAACTCGCCAACATCAAGTTGACATTTTCAAAAATTGCATGTGTTCCTAGGCTGGAGTAAAGATCAAGCCAAGAAAGGATTATCAACTCAAAGACATATAGGTTTCGTTTAAAAGATAGTTATGGTGTGTTCTTTGTGATTTGGGTAATCCAAGTACCGTGTACTCTAATATGTACCTTATGGCTCATTATTTTTAAATTTTGTACATTTTAGTCCCTGAAGTAGTACGCAGGGCGTATCACTTGGTACGCTTAACATACTAGTTGTAAAGCCAGTACGCGGGGCGTACCACTTGGTATGCTTAGCGTACTAAGTTGATAATGAGTTAGGACCTAGGTCACGCATGTTGGGCATACATGTACATACATTGGGCGTACGTGGACTTTAATGAAACCCAATTTTGAGGGGTTTTCACCCTATATAAGCATCCTTATTCGTTAGGGATGGCCTCTTTACCAGCTTCTAAAGCCCCAAAATCCTATAAGGAGTCTTAGCCTCCATTATTGAGTGTTTGAGCCCTTGAATAGAATTTAATGTTCATTTTGTGCATTTTGAAGGAGTTAGAGAAGCTTGAAGTTGGTTAGCTTGGAAAGAAGGTCTTGGATCCAGAATCACCACCCTTTTTGCAAAGCTTTTGAGGTATCAAGTTCTCATCTTGACTTATAGTTGTTTAGATCTCTTTTTGGGATGATTTTTCATGCTTTTAGCAATTGTTGGGTGGATGGTTGAGTTAAGTCATCCCAAGGACTTATCCTTTCAGATCTTGGTTTTTCATGGGCTCCATATGCTTAAAGGTGCCAACTTTATGGATATTAGGACCTCATGCATGTATTAAGTCACTTATTAAGTCCTTGTCGAGCTTAAGAGCTTCATTTAGCCATGCATGAACATAAAGTTAGCAACTTTACGTGGTAATTCATCTCAAGGAAGTCAGATCCACATTCTGGAGTGAAGTCTTAATGGGTTAAGAGCTGAAGCTAGAAGGTGGAAAAATTGGAAGAGTACACTGGGCGTACAAGCCTTTATGCGCAACATACAAGCCCCTGAGCCAGTACGCTTAGCGTACAAGTTGAGTACGCCCTGCGTACTCATTTAGGTGGCTTTGGGATTTTGGGCTTTAAGTTTGGGCCATGTTTTGGGCTTAGAAGGATGGGATTTATTTAGGCCATCTGAATTTGGGAGTTTTGGGTCAGGAACATTATTTGGCCATGGGTTAAGGCCCATAAGAAGGATTGAGTCCAATTGGAAATTAGGCTATTGAAAAACCCCAACTTTCGTATTTTTGAAAGACCCAAACTTTCGTACTTCACAATATTATTACTCCAAAACATGTTATTTGCATATTTATAAAAGCAATATTTTACATTGATAAAAAGGGAATTACAAACTATTGGATACAAACCTTCTATTACAAAGTGTTATATATATTACATAACTACCCAGGATATTGTAATTTATACAAACATAAAATGCAGTACAAAAGTACTATTACAAACTATTCAGCATCTTTCAATAGTATGTAAACATACTAGTTATTTATCACCTGCAATTGTTAAACATTGCGGTGACGCTTAGTGAGTTCAAAAATAGATACAATATAATGTTATGCCATATATATACTTCAATGTGGCAAAGAAAAGAGGAACAACAAGATGTATGTGAGATCATGTGACAAGCGTTCATATCAATCAAAGACATTATTCAAAGATATTCTTTTCAATTTTTTGATATACATCAATAAAGCTTTGGCCCAAATGGCATAGATGACATGCAATTTCTGATTAACCCCTTGTTAGATTTCAGGCTTATAGTCTTGTCTAACCATTTACCAATGCCATAGAATAGAAATCATTCTCTTATGGAGACATGCTCTACATGGCCAGAGGCTACGTACCAGCACCAATGTGAATTTAAGTCCTTTCACTGATCACATGGTCAAAGGTATTACAATTGCTATAAACATAGCGAATAACACGAGAAAATAACTCAGAATGATAATATTGAAAATCACATAGCACATATAACATATAACATACAATTGTTCCTATATATTGAACTCACCTTAAGTTAACCGGGGGTTAAAATAATAATTTGGACAACACTTCGGCTTTAAATATGTCTTTCTATGTTGAAAACCGGGAGCTTAATTGAAAACCGGGCTCTGCGAAGGTAGGGCTTCAAAACCGAAAAGATCAAATTTCCAAGCTTCTCGGGGGTCCTGGGACGTGTTTCGGGTGCTAAAATTGATATCGGGGCTTCGGGGAAAGTCAATATGAAGAAAATATGGAAAGAGGGGCTAAAAGTGGCAAATTTCCAAAGTTAGTTGGAAGATCTCGCAGCCCCCTTTATATAGGGCCGAGGTTCGGAGTCGGCTAAGGAGCGAAGGGCTCGGTGGCAGCAGCAGCGAGGGGCAGGTGGCGAGAAGGGGAGGCTCGGATGCGAGGTTCGGACCAACTGGCGTGCTTGCGAGGTTCGGCAGGGAGGTTCGGATACGAGGCTGGTAGGCGAGACGTGTCTCGCTCCTGCTGGACCTCGGTTTCGGCGAATCAGAGAAGAACACGTGTCGGTCTCGGAAGCAAGCAGGGAAGCAGCTCGGTCTGGGCCACGTCTCCGGTGACGCACCTGCTTCGTGCGAGGTGACGTGGCCGGTACTATTCATGCGAAATTTTTCGATTTTCGGGCCCCGAACTTCTAAAATCTATAACTTTCACATACGAGCTCCGTTTTTGACGTTCTTTATATGCACGCGTAGCTAAAATTACGCTCTACAACTTTCGATTAGACTTTGTCAGCTAATTTTGAGTTTATTTTTAATATTATTATTTTTAACAGACCGGGACAGGAAAATCCGTTAAAAATTCATAACTTCTTCATCCGACATCCGTTTTCGTCAGACATTTTACCGTTGTACTACATATGACGAGACCTTCGATTATCGTTTAGGATGTATCGGTAAAATATCGCTCGATCTAAAATTCGAGTTTTTAGCTCTCTACTGCTAAGTTGAAACTTCGAAAAATCATAATTTTCTCATACGAAGTCAGATTTTGGCGTTCTTTTTATCGAATTTCTCGGTTTAACGAATACTACGAATTTCATTTAGATTACTAAGGCTAAAATGTAGTTTGTCAAAAACTCACTTTTTACGTCATTCGACATCGTGCCGGTTTTGTCGCGGATCTTCAGTTGGTCATAACTTCTTCGTTATAACTCGGATTTTGACGAGGTTTTCGCCTACAAGTTTCTAACGAGATTCTCTACAACATCAAATAATAAAATTTTACTTATTTAAAATTTCATATTTTCGCTAAATTTCACTATTTGACTTTTAATTGGAATCTCATACGACTTCCAATATTTTCTGAGTGATTCTAAACATAGTTTTACTTCATTTCTAGTAAAAATCATCTGTTATAACTCAACACTCAATTTTACATAATATTTCACAATTTTATTCATTACAAAACATGATTTCAAAATGTGTATGTTACAAATACCTCCTCCTTTTGAGGATTTCGTCTCCGAAATTACATCGATTAAAATAAATGGGGGTATTTTGCTTTTATCTCATTCTTATTCTCCCAAGTATAGTTTGGGCCACGATGGTGTTTCCACTTGACAAGCACCAATTCTACTTCTTTATTGCGTAGCTTAGTTGTTCTTTCATTCACGATTTCTTCAGGCTCTTCTACATATCTTAACTTATTATCCAATTTCACTTCGGATAATGGAACTGTCTCATCGTAGATGCTCAAGCATTTGCGCAGATAACTTACATGAAACACATCATGAATACCTGCCAAATCTTCAGGCAATTCTAAGCGGTAAGCTTGCTTTCCAATTCTCTGGATGATTTTGAAAGGACCAACAAATCTAGGACTCAACTTTCCTTTCTTCCCAAATCGCATAAGGCCTTTCCATGGGGATACCTTCAACATCACGAAATCATCCACTTGAAATTCTATAGGTCGTCTTCTCTTTTCCGTATAGGACTTCTGTCGATCCTGGGCCGCTTTCATTCTTTCTCGTACGATTTGAATCTCTTCGGTGGTGTCTTGAATCATTTCAGGGCCTCCAAGGATCTTCTGTCCTACATCACGCCAACATAACGGCATACGGAATTTGCGACCATATAATGCTTCATATGGTGGCATTTTGATTGAAGTGTGGTAACTGTTATTATACGAAAATTCGATAAGCGGTAAGTATTTATCCCAGTTACCACCGAACTCCAAAACACATGCACGAAGCATATCTTCTACTGTCTGGATTGTTCTCTCTGTCTGACCATATGTCTGAGGATGATAAGTGGTGCTGAGAGCAACTCGAGATCCCAATTCGCGTTGCATACTTGCCCAAAAGTGAGAAGTGAAGCGAGTATCGCGATCGGAAATGATCTTTAGTGGCACACCATGTCTTGCAACAATTTCATCCAAGTATACTTGTGCGTATTTCTCCATTGGATCCGTTTCACGCATGGCGAGAAAATGTGAACTCTTAGTTAGACGGTCGACGATTACCTAAATGCTATCATGCTGTCTAGCAGTCTTTGGCAATTTGGTAATAAAATCCATGGACAACTCTTCCCACTTCCATACTGGAACACTAAGGCTTTCTGGAGTTCCATAAGGCTTTTGGTGTTCTGTTTTGACTTGTAAGCATACTAAGCATTCCTGTACATATCTTCCCATGTCTCTCTTTAATCCAGGCCACCAATAATCAGCTCTTACATCATAGTACATTTTACTTGTACCAGGATGTATTGATAGCTTGGACTTATGAGCTTCATCTAAAATCTTCTGTCTTAATCCACCAATCTTTGGAATCCATAGTCGATTCTTAAATACTTTTAATCCTCGTGGATCATCAAGTAAAACACTGGCATAATGTACCATTCCTTCCTTCTTTACATTTTCTGGCTTTAAGGCTTCAACTTGCCACTTCTCTAGTTCATCAAGAATGGTGAACTTCACCGTAGTGTGAGTAATAGTATAACACATACTATTACAATAAACTTTCCTGCTAAGTGCATCTGCAACCACATTAGCCTTTCCAGGATGGTACAGGATTTCGCAATCATAGTCTTTGATCAGCTCCATGGCTCGTTGTTGTCTCATATTCAGAGTTTTCTGACTGAATATATACTTGAGACTCTTGTGGTCGGTAAATAATTGGCATTTTGTACCAAAAAGATAATGTCTCCAAAGTTTTAGGGCAAATACTACTGCAACAAGTTCAAGATCATGGGTGGGATAATTCTTTTCATAATCTTTCAGTTGTCTTGAGGCATAGGCTATCACTTTACCACGCTGTATCAACACACATCCGAGTCCCAATCTTGAAGCATCGCTATATACGGAGAAATCATCATCACCTTCTAGGAGTGATAAGATGGGAGCATGAGTCAAAAGATCTTTTAGAGTTAAGAAAGCTTTTTCTTAAGCTTCACCCCATTCGAACTTCACTTCTTTCCGTGTAAGACTTGTGAGAGGTACGGCTATACGAGAAAAGTCTTTAATGAATCTCCGGTAATATCCCGCGAGACCTAAGAAACTTCGAATTTCGGAAGCATTACGGGGCACTTCCCAATTTTGAATGGCTTCGATTTTGATGGGATCTATAGATACACTGTTACTAGAAATAATATGGCCGAGAAATTGAACTTGACGAAGCCAAAATTCACATTTTGAGAATTTAGCATAAAGTTTCTCCTTTCGAAGAAGTTCTAAGATTTCACGAATATGAACGGCATGATCGGCTTCAGACTTGGAATAGATTAGAATATCGTCAATGAATACGATGACAGACTTATCGAGCATTGGGTGGCACACTCGATTCATCATATCTATGAATACGGCAGGAGCATTTGTCAAACCGAATGGCATGACAAGGAATTCGAAATGTCCATAACTAGTACGGAAAGCAGTCTTTGGTACATCTTGCTCTTGTACTTTCAACTGATGATAGCCAGATCTCAAATCAATTTTTGAGAAATAGCTAACACCCTGAAGTTGATCTAATAAATCATCGATGCGAGGTAGTGGGTACTTGTTCTTGATAGTCACCATATTCAGCTCACGATAGTCAATGCACATTCGCATCGATCCATCCTTCTTCTTGACAAACAATACTGGAGCACCCCAGGGAGAGGTACTCGGTCGAATAAAGCCTTTGTCAAGTAATTCCTGCAGTTGGATCATCATTTCTTTCATCTCGGCTGGTGCAAGATGATAAGGAGTCTTTGCAATCGGAGCAGCACCGGGCATAAGGTCAATTCGGAATTCTACTTTTCTGTCCGGAGGAAGTCCAGGAAGATCATCGGGGAAAACATCGGGATATTCGTTAACAATGGGAATATCATTTACAGTTTTATTCTCCTTTCTTGAGATGTCAACTGTATAGGCCAGATAGATAGGATAACCTTTCGATATCAATTTACGAGCTTTGAGGAAAGAGATTATTTTTAAGATTCTTTGTTCACCATAGACATGAATAGGATCTTCCCCTTCAATAGGAATGTGTACCATCTTTTCGTAACACAAGAGTTCTGCATGGTTCTTTGACAACCAATCCATGCCGAGAATAATATCGAAATTGGGCAAGGAGATAGGGATTAGGTTAGCAAGAAAATTATATCCTTCAATTTCTATGACACAATCCCTATAGATTTTATCAGCAAGTAATGATATACTTCCTGTAGTATCTACGTGAAATGTTTGCGCGAGTGCATAGCAAACAATTTGAAAAGAATACGCAAATTCATAAGATACGAAAGAATCCGAGGCACCATAATCAAATAAGATGTGAGCAGGTCTAGAGTTGACAAGAAATGTACCCGTCACGACATTCGGGTCCTCACGTGCTTCCTCTGTGGTAATCTGGAATGCACAACCCTTAGCTTTTGGCACCTCCTCCTTTTTAGTTGGAGTATTCTTCGTTTGTTGGATAGGGACGTGACCTCTCGATGGTTGTTGAACAGAAGCTTGACTTCCGTCACTTGGCTGGTAAGAGTAGGGCAAAAATGCTTCTTGTGGCCAGTAATACCACATGCATAACAAGTCACATCCTTCCTTGGGAAGGCTGGCTTGATATGACCTGTTTCTCCACACCCATAACAAACAATGGATTCCTTGTCTATTTTGCATTGACCCGGATGATTCCTTCCACAAACGCGACATGACGACGATTGAATAGAAAAAGATTGTGACCTACCACGGCCACGAAAAGCACTCTGAGACTGTGCTTGCTTGCTTGGATCAGTTCGAATAGATTGAGCTGGTGGAATAGTGGAAGCAAGAGTAGTTCTTTCGGTACGTGGATGATTTGGAATAGTAAGAGTGGCACCACGTATTTCTAAGTCATGCTCACGCCTTCGAGCATACTCAACGGCTTTATCGAATGACATAACATTCTGGTTGACAACGAAATCATGGATTTCGTGTCGTAGTCCCTCCATGAATAACTGGTTTTTCTCATCTTTAGTTGGAATATACTTCGTAGCAAACCTCGCTCTTTGATTAAATTGAGTTTCATATTCATTCACAGTCATTCCTCCTTGTTTAAGCTCGAGGAATTCCTTCTCTAATCTTCTCCTCATATCTAGAGGACAATACTTCTCTAGCACACGAGTCTTGAACAACTCCCAGGATAAGTTCTCCTGGTCACATCCATCGAGAGCTTCATATGTTGCTTCCCACCAGACTAAAGCTTCTCCAATGAGCATTGCAGAAGCATAGATAGCCTTGTCTTCATCATCCACATGAGAAACACGAAATACTTTCTCGGTGTTTTGAATCCAAGTTAGAACAATTATAGGATTAAGGATACCAGAAAACTCCGTAGCACCACTACTCTTGAAATCTTTGAACGAGGGACGCTTCACCTTTCCGCTTGAAGATTCTCCAGTGACTTTCTCTTTTCCTTTATCATCATTCTTGTTGTGTTCTTCGAGAGTCTGTCGAATAACCCTAGTAAGTTTACCTAAAAGTCGCTCCTCACGAGGAGATACTGGAGTATTCACTTCCTCGGGTTGAGGATCTCTACCAACATCAGGGGTATGGCTACTTACTTGTTCAGCCATCGATCTGAAATACAGAGTAAGATAGTATTTTAGAATATTAGGGTTTACTATTACCTAATACTTTTACTTGTATATTTCCTATGGTTTGTATCCCTATATTTCCAATGATTAAGTTCATATATTGAACTTCCTATAGTTTAAGTCTAAATACCAATCCGTGGAATTTAGTTCGCTTAAACTATTGCTCTGATACCATGGTTGAAAGACCCCAACTTTCATATTTTTGAAAGACCCAAACTTTCATACTTCACAATATTATTACTCCAAAACAAGCTATTTGCATATTTATAAAAACAATATTTTACATTGATAAAAAGGGAATTACAAACTATTAGATACAAACCTTCTATTACAAAGTGTTATATATATATATATATATATATATATATATATATATATATATATATATATATATATATTAAATAACTACCCAAGATACTGTAATTTATACAAACATAAAATGTAGTACAAAAGTACTATTACAAACTATTCTACATCTTTCAATAGTATGTAAACATACTAGTTATTTATCACCTGCAATTGTTAAACATTGATAGGGTAAGCGGTGACGCTTAGTGAGTTCAAAAATAGATACAATATAATGTTATGCCATATATATACTCCAATGTGGCAAAGCAAAGAGGAACAACAAGATGTATGTGAGATCATGTGACAAGCGTTCATATCAATCAAAGACATTATTCAAAGATATTCTTTTCAATTTTTTGATATACATCAATAAAGCTTTGGCCCAAATGGAATAGATGACATGCAATTTCTTATTAACCTCTTGTTAGATTTCAGGCTTATAGTCCTGTCTAACCATTTACCAATACCTTACCTATGCCATAGAATAGAAGTCATTCTCTTACGAAGACATGCTCTACATGGTTAGAGGCTACGTACCAACACGAATGTGAATCTAAGTCCTTTCACTGATCACATGGTCAAAGGTATTACAATTGCTATAAACATAGCGAATAACACGAGAAAATAACTCAAAATGATAATATTGAAAATCACATAGCACATATAACACATAACATACAATTGTTCCTATATATTGAACTCACCTTAAGTTAACCGGGGGTTAAAATAGTAATTTGGATAGCACTTCGGCTTTAAATATGTCTTTCTATGTTGAAAACCGGGAGCTTATTTGAAAACCGGGCTCTGCGAAGGTAGGGCTTCAAAACCGAAAAGATAAAATTTCCAGGCTTCTCGGGGGTCTCGGGACGTGTTTCGGGTGCTAAAATTGATATCAGGGCTTCTGGGAAAGTCAATATGAAGAAAATATGGAAAGAGGGGCTAAAAGTGGCAAATTTCCAAAGTTAGTTGGAAGATCTCGCAGCCCCCTTTATATGGGGCCGAGGTTCGGAGTCGGCTAAGGAGTGAAGGTCTCGGTGGCAGCAGCAGCGAGGGGCAGGTGGCAAGAAGGGGAGGCTCGGATGCGAGGTTCGGACCAGCTGGCGTGCATGCGAGGTTCGGCAGGGAGGTTCAGATACGAGGCTGGTAGGCGAGACGTGTCTCGCTCCTGCTGGACCTCGGTTTCGGCGAATCAGAGAAGAACACACGTCGGTCTCGGAAGCAAGCAGCGAAGCAGCTCGGTCTGGGCCACGTCTCCGGTGACGCACCTGCTTCGTGCGAGGTGACGTGGCCGATACTATTCATGCGAAATTTTTCGATTTTCGGGCCCCGAACTTTTAAAATCCATAACTTTCGCATACGAGCTCCGTTTTTGACGTTCTTTATATGCACGAGTAGCTAAAATTACGCTCTACAACTTTCGCTTAGACTTTGTCGGCTAATTTTGAGTTTATTTTTAATATTATTATTTTTAACAGACCGGGACAGGAAAATCCGTTAAAAATTCATAACTTCTTCATCCGACATTCGTTTTCGTCAGACTTTTTACCGTTGTACTACATATGACGAGACCTTCGATTCTTGTTTAGGATGTATCAATAAAATATCGCTCGATCTAAAATTCGAGTTTTTAGCTCTCTACTGCTAAGTTGAAACTTCGAAAAATCATAATTTTCTCATACGAAGTCAGATTTTGGCGTTCTTTTTATCGAATTTCTCGGTTTAACGAATACTACGAATTTCATTTAGATTACTAAGGCTAAAATGTAGTTTGTCAAAAACTCACTTTTTACGTCATTCGACATCGTGCCGGTTTTGTCGCGGATCTTCAGTTGGTCATAACTTCTTCGTTATAACTCGGATTTTGACGAGGTTTTCGCCTACAAGTTTCTAACGAGATTCTCTACAACATCAAATAATAAAATTTTACTTATTTAAAATTTCATATTTTCGCTAAATTTCACTATTTGACTTTTAATTGGAATCTCATACGACTTCCAATATTTTCTGAGTGATTCTAAACATAGTTTTACTTCATTTCTAGTAAAAATCATCTGTTATAACTCAACACTCAATTTTACATAATATTTCACAATTTTATTCATTACAAAACATGATTTCAAAATGTGTATGTTACAGCTATATTTGGGCCTTAGTGGATTATTTGACTTTTAGGCCTTCTAGATTGTAAGATTGGGCATTAGTCTTGGACTAATATAGGTTAGGGTTAAAATGGTCTTTTACCCCAAGTTTGGATTTATGGTTATGGATTAGAACCCAAATGTTAATTGGATTTTATTTGGTATTGATAGATCGGGGATTTGTTAGACCAACAACTAGGGATTATCCGTTTGATTCAACAGTGCGATGTGAGTTTCCTCACTAGGTTTAGCGAGTCGAAGGCACCAATGCCGACCCATTTTTATGCTATGTTAGTATGTATTAGACTACATTATTTGTATGTCTCTTACGTGACTCTTGCATGTGTTGTGTGTTTATATGCTTACCAGGCAGGACCCGATGTCGGGCGGGCCCGATGACCATTTTGTATGCTATGTGATTATTGTATATGTATGTGTTTACTTGTTATATGTTATATGTATGCTGGGTGGGGCGCGATCTGTTTACCGAGCGGGGCCCGATGACAGGATGGGGCCCATTATGTGTTTATTTGTTTATGTATGGTATGTGATATTTTAGGGAACTCACTAAGCTTTGTGGTTATGGTTTTCAATTTATGTTTCAGGTACTTCTGGTTCCAAGGGAAAGAGCTCGTGTTGATTACATCGCACTCACCACATTGATTCTGCTTTTGAGATATCACTCGGATTGTTATGATGTTAAGATACTTACTTTTATTTGAATTGTATGGATAATGTTTTTAGAATATTGTTTTATTTAAACTAAAAATGAATTTTTTGGATCATATTTTTGGGACGTCTCACTGAGGGGTTTCTAGTCTCGTGAAGTACATTGATTGTCTCAGTTTATAGCTGTTGTTTTGAGATTTTCCCCAATTTAAGTAGTTTCGTTGTGAGTTGGGTCTTATAGTTAGGGAGAGAGAGGTAGTTATTCTCATTGAGTATTTTCTAGTGATTAGGTTGTTTGTTTGCAGCGGTGGGGTTCTGAGTGGGCTTTTGATTTTTTTTTTTTATTTTTTTATGGATACCTTGATTTTTGAGGTGGTTGGAGGGAGCTTATGGATTGCACTGGTGTTGTTTTCAAGAATTGTAGCCGAGGCGGATTTCGATGATGAAATCTAGTTTAAGTGAGTGAAAGTTGTAACATCCAGTTACGGGATGTTTCTAATTTCAGAATAGTGTACCATAAATTGATCAAGTAAAGGTCATGAGCTTCAAGGGAATAAAATTTAAACCTTATTAGATGTTGATATTGTTGTTAAGTGATTTAAGCTCTTGAATTGTGTTTTGAAACCAAAGGGTAATATAAATGTTAATTTATAGATATAAATTAAAAAATATATATCAACTAGACGAATGCCGCGCGTCGTGCATGAATAAAACTTTGTTGATTAATATTATGACATATATTGCACATAATCAATAATATAATTAATTTATTGATATGTATATTGTATATAATTTTTATTAATATAGAGTGACTTTTTATGTTAATTTGTTATAGATGAAAATAATTTTTTTTTTTTAATTTATAGTAATATATAACTATTAATAGGCAATAGCTAATCAATTTAGATGGATATTTTTTGTGAGTCAATTCAATACATTTTATTTGTAGTTTGCGAATTCGACATTTCAATTTAGTTTCAATATTTAGCATTATATTTAAAATTTATTATTTAAAGTGATTAAGAAACTACCTTATCTTTGAAAAAATAATTATTATTATAAAAACTAGTCTTTTGATGGGTTTTTTTTTTTTGTTAGTTTAACATTCAAATTTAAGTTTTATATTTTGAAGATTAAAAAAAATCAAGAAAATTTAATCAAAACCAAATCAAATAAGATATTTTTATTCGATTAACCAAACCGAATTAATCGAATAATCAAATAACTCAAACCAAATAAACCAAACATCATTTGGTTCGGTTCAATTATTTGGTTTTGGTTTTCTATCGCACCCTAAGTATAATAGAATTTATCCCAGGGAAAAAAGAAAATGATACAACGATCTAAAAACTGATATGTATTTAAGTGTTTACAAATCTATAAAGTCATTTCAATTTTTATGGATAGAAATTTAATTATTATATTAATGTGTAACTTTCGCAATTGTAACCCATATATTAGTTACCTTTTAATTTTAAATGAAAATGGATAGAACATAACCCAACATTACTTAACCTAATTCGTCATTCCATTTTATGTAAATTCATTTGTTTGCGGGGACGGAACTACGTCGTGTCGGGGTGGCTAGAAAAATCCTTAAAATGTTATTGTCAAGTGCAAAATATAGTGTAAATGAGTCAAAATGCATCATATATGAAAAATTTAGTATGAACCAACTTTAATTAGTATTCATTATTCTTACTAAACATGTTACAAACGATCACATTAAATAGAGTCTGATCACAAAAGGCTAACTACCAATACTAACAAATAGGATATCTATCTAAAAAAGATAAAAACCAAATAAACCATGCTAATCCAATAACCGGATAATTATCAAATCCTTTACTCCCCCTCAAGTTGACACATGGAGATTTCGAATGTTCAACTTGACAAGTAGTGACTGTAACCTGTCAGAACCAAGAGGCTTGGTAAACAAACCTGCCAGCTGAGCTTGAGTAGCGACACAAACAGGAGCTATTTCATTAGACTCCACTCTCTCCCGAACGAAAAAACAATATATTTCAACGTGTTTAGTTCATTCATGAAAGACCGGATTATGAGCAATATGACGAGCATACTCATTATCGCACACGAGAGGAGTGGGATTGTCGATGCAAATTCCAAATTCAGAAAGTAACCACTGAACCCATAATATTTCACTGACTATAGTCGCCATGGCACGATACTCCACTTCTGCACGGATTACTTGCGAGATTTCCATGACACCAGTACACCACCTAACATTAAAAGATAACCAGTTCTTGAATGCCTGGAGAAAGGACAACCTAACCAGTCAGAGTCACTGTAAGCAAACATCTTTGGTCGTCCATCCTTTGGAAGAAGAATGCCTTGTCCCAAAGTAGTTTTAAGATAGCGCAAAACCCTCAAAGCTGCGTTCATATGATTTCGACGAGGATCAGATACAAATTGGCTTAAAACATTAACCGAATATGTAATATCCGGTCGTGTTGCTTGCAAATAAAGTAGTCTTCCAACCAATAGCCTATACAAATTAGCATCCACTTTCTCTTCCTTATCACCATTGTCCAGTTTGATACTTTGTTCCATTGGGAACTTGCTTGGACGGCACCCAAGCATACCAACATCATCTAGTATGTCAATAGTGTACTTCCGTTGACTAAGTACTAGACCTTTCTGTATGTGTGACACTTTAATCCACAAGAAATATGTGAGACTGCCTAGATCTTTGATGAACCAAGCATGGAGACTCGACTTGGTACTCTCAATCCTATTAGAATCATTACCTACAATCATCACATCATCAACATATATCAATGCTGCCAAAAACACTTCTTTATTTCGATGAATGAACAATGAGTGATCTGCATGTGATTGGTGGAAATTAAGTTCTCACAATGCTGAGGTGAACTTGTGATACCAGTTCCTACTAGCCTGCTTCAAGCGAAACAAATACTTCTTCAACTTGCAAACCCTCATGTCACCTTCTTTGCCAAAACCTTGAGGAATCTTCATGTACACATCTTCTTCAATATCACCATGTAAGAACGCATTATTCACGTCTAAATGATGTATGATCCAGTTATTTTTTACAGCCATGGTTAGTAAAATTTTGGTAGTGATGAGTTTGGAAACCGGGGCAAAAGTGTCATGATATTCCACACCTTCCAGTTGCGTGTATCCTTTCGCGACAAGCCTTGCTTTGTAGCGTTCTATCCCCCGGTTTGGTTTAAACTTGATCTTGTATACCCATTTAGAGTCAATGGTGCATTTACCCAGTGGTAGCTCAACAAGTATCCAAGTCTTATTTGCTTCTGAAGCACTTATTTCTCTAATCATTGCATCTCACCACCTTTCATCATTAGTTGCATGCTTAAAACACTTTGGCTCATAGTGTGTGACTATGGCTGCTAAAAACGCTTTATGAGACTTAGAATTTTTTTTATAAGAGACATAAGAGGAGAGGGGTGTACCGTAGAAGCATGTCGATCGGTAGCGGGCAGTGGATGATTGATCAACGCGAGTAATTCAACCTCATAGTCACTAAACTGAAGGGGCTGTGTTCGAGCTCATGTAACCCTCGTAGCATGAACATCTTCAGATTTTGTGTGCATGGGGGAGTTATTTTCACTATCAGGGCTGGTGGATATTGGAGATGCACCACTACTATAATCATCAGAAGTAGGTGTCACCTCTTGGTCAACGGTAACATCACCATCATGAGAATCTATGTGAGATACAACTTCACCACATGGGGCAACATAAGTCTCACTTGCATTGTTGTCTACTCAAAAATTTCTTGTTGCACACTGTCATTTATTAAACATGATACCATTGGAAACCGATCTTCTAGAAAGCAAACATCCCTAGAAATAATTATTTTTCTGTTTTCTAAATCATATATTCGATATCCTTTTGTACCTTGAGGAATCCTAACAAACAATTATGGTTTGCCCCTAGCCTTAAACTTGTCACCCTTTATCTTTGTACTTCGATAATAAGCCAAACACCCAAACACCCGTATGTGATCATAAGTAGGTCTATGACCAAAAAGTATCTCATATGGTGTGATACCCTGCAAAACTTTGGTTGGCATTCGATTTATTACATATGTAGCTGTTACGACACACTCACCCCAAAAAACCTTTGGTAGGTTTGGTTGAAAGCAAAGAGAACGTGCAGTTTGTAACAAGTGCCTATGCTTGCGTTCGATCACACCATTCTGTTGTGGTGTATTAGGACAAGATGTCTCTAAAACAATCCCTTCTTGCGCATAAAAATCACGCATTTTATTAGACACAAACTAACATGCGTTGTCACATCTTACTCGCTTGATTTGTTTTCCAAATTGAGTTTGAATCATCTTGTGAAACATGGGACTGAAACATGGCTAGACCCGGAGTCCAATCACCCCAATGTGATTTCTCTACCAAAAATAAGCTAAGGAATGGATAAAACGGTCTAAATATGATTTAACAAAGGAGAAATAATCATAACAACAAAGGGGATCCGATTTTTACCTCAATAACTCTGCAATAGATGCAAGATCTTGGACCTTCTTCTACTCCCTTGGATCTATCTACTTCTTCTCTTCCAATACTTCAAGATTCACACAATTAATGCTCAAAATGCTCAAGGAAAGGTTAGGGTTTGCTAAATGATGCTCTGAGGGTGAAGGGGGGCGAGGTTGGGGCTCATAACATGGCTTAAATAGGGTGCAAAACCCGGGGATTTAGGGTTTCATTCAGACTGATGGACTCGCTGAGTCGCCAACGCAAACGTGCTCAAAATCCCATCTCTACTCGACGAGTCGGGCTACTGACTTGCCGAGTCCCTCTTGAGACTTGAATAAATAATAATATTAAATAACATACCAGAATCGGGGTGTTACAACTCTCCCCCACTTTTCTCAGACTTCGTCCTCAAAGTCCGTTGTTGCATCTTGGAACAACTCTGGGCAGTGCTCCCTCATCTCCTTCTCTACCTCCCATGTCCACTCAGATCCCTTCCGGTGCTGCCACTGCACCTTTACCAACTGAACCACCTTGTTCCTCAAGGTCTTCGTCTTTCAATCCAAGATCGCAACCGGTCTCTCAATATAATTCAAGCTGCCATCAACCTGAATGTCCTCTAAGGGTACGACTGCTGACTCGTCCACCAAACACTTCCGCAACTGGGAAACATGGAAAGTGTTGTGGATCTGGTTAAGCTCTGCCGGAAGATCCAACTGATAAGCAACCCGACCCACCTGGGCTAAAACCCTAAAAGGACCGATGAACCTGGGGCCCAGCTTGCCCCTCTTCCGAAACCTGATGACACCTTTCAAGGGTGATACCTTCAGAAGGACCATGTCGCCCACCTGAAACTCTAAGAGGGTGTTTGTTTTTTCTCTGCAGGTCTGCGTGACCTCTTCTGTCTGCGAGGCGCAGACCACGCGCAGACATAATGGTTTGCAGTCTGTTTGTTTTTCTGAAGTGCGCAGACATAAAAACGTCTGCGCGAGGTCTTCACCACACAGATATGGGATAGCATCTTCTAAAGTCTGCAAGCCCTTTAACCTAAAAAAAACGCGTCTTTTTTTTGTTTGCTTCCGCCTCCCGTCCTCGTCCAACCCTCCCAGAAAAAACCCTCGATCGATCGATCGTACTCCACCTTGCAGCGACCACCACCATCGCAACCCTCCTCTCCGATCAAAACCATCGATCGCCGCCTTCCTCTCTGATCCGGCGTCCTCCGATTTTCCGACCATCACAGTCGATTGCAGCAGCCGGCGAACAACAAGGTCACAGCGACAACTTCAACTAGCGACCAAGCGACGACTCCTCCCCTGCTCGCCGCCGTTAACCAGCGCCTCCCCTGTGAAGCCATCGGCCGGAGACCGTCGCCCCCACAGCTACACCGGAGACTTCGACCTTACAGCTACAGGTTCGTTTTTTTTTCCTGCTATCAGTCTTCCTTCTTCTCCCGACTTTCTGTTATTCCCTTCTTATCCGTTGCATTGAAGCTATAGTTCAGAATTTATGTTAATTGATGCATAACTCATAAAAGAGCTGTAAAATAAAAACATTTGTAATGAAAGTAATTTATCTTTGAATGTGAAATTGGATTTGATTTTGAATGAAATACCGAGATGTTAAACCTGTAACATCTCCAGCTTGGTCTGTTTGATCGAAAAAGTCCAATTGTGTATGTGTTTGTGCTTCAATTAGCAATTGAACCTAGATGTTAAACCTGTAATAGTAGCACCCAAATTTTCTGTTTAATTATGTTATTGTGAAGCCTGGGCATGCCTCCTGTTGTTTTGAATGATGTTCTTATGATGCTTATATGATACCTTGAATGTAATTTAGGTTATGTACACCAACAATGTTAAATTTCCACTCACCCATATTATCAACAATGTTTATAATTAGAATTGATTGTATTACTTAAATATGTAGTAATTCAAAGTTGTATATATATATATATATATATATATATATATATATATATATATGATTATTGATTGTGTATATTTATATGATAGTGTATATGTATATGATTGTTGATTTTGTATGTATATGATAGAAAGCATCAAAAAGAGACATAAGTTTTGTTTATTTTATAGAAGTAAAGTTTTTGTCGTTAAAGTGAATTTATTTGATTTATAAAGTTTTTTAGAAAATTTTGAATTAAAACACTCTAATTGAGGTTATTTATAATTGAATAAAAAGTTTCACATTATTGTGATTGAAAATAAAACAAAATTACAAATTTGTCGTGAAAATAAAAACTTTTTCTTGAAATAATGATGTTACTTGTTCACTGTTTATTGTTATTTGGTTATTAGAGATGGGAGAAAAACAACAATGGACCAATGAGCACTTAAAATGCTTATTGGATACTTGTATTGAAGAAGTAGAGAGTGTTGGTAGAAAAGGATTGAGTTTGCAGAAAGATTCATGGATAAGGCTTGGAAGAGTTCTTATTGTATGACTAATTTAGTTGCATGAATTTTATTTTCAATGTTATAAGACTATTATTATTAAAATTTTGGTGTTGAAAAATCATTTTAAGTCTGTAAAATAATTTTATTTAAATTTCAGTTTATTTCAGCAGCCTGCAGACGTTAAAAAACAAACAGTCTTCTTATTGCAGACTGCAGACGTTTGGTCCACCTCTTCTGCTGCAGAGGCTTGCAGATGTGGTCCGCAGACTGCAGACATTTTGGCTTCAGAAAAACAAACAGCACCTAAGTCTGAACGCCTCCAGTCGGTGTAACTCTTCTGCCGACTCTGCGCAGTCTGCAGTCTACTACGAACCTGTTGGATCAACTCTGTCGTCTTGAGCACCACTTCAATGCTCCCAATGACGCGCTGACCGACCTCGCCCCAACAAATCGGGGTCCTGCACTTTCTCCCATAAAGCATCTCGAAGAGAGGGCAGTTAATACTCGCGTGATAACTGTTGTTATACGAAAATTCCACTAATGCAAGATACGTATCCCAACTGCCACCGAAATCTAGGACGCATGCCCGGAGCATGTCCTCAAGAGTCTGAATCGTCCTCTCGCTCTGCCCGTCCGTCTGAGCGTGGAAAGCGGTGCTGAAATGTAGACGAGTACCCATCTCGTCATGAAACCGCTTCCAAAATCTGGAAGTAAAACGGACATCTAAATCTGACACCACTAATACAGGCACTCCATGTCGTGTCACAACCTCTCGCACATATATATCGGCTAGCTTCTCAGCCGATATGCTCTCCTAGATCGGTATAAAATAAACACTCTTCGTCAACCGATCCACTATAACCCAAATCGAATCCACTCCATGTGTGGTCCTGGGAAGCTTAGTGATAAAATCCATAGTGATATCCTCCCATTTCCACACTGGAATGTCCAACGGCTGCATCTTGTCGTGAGGCCTCTGGTGCTCCACCTTAACCTTCCTATAGGTGAGGCATCTTTCCACATACCAGGCGACATCCCGCTTCATACAGGGCTACCAATAATCGGGTCGAAGATCCCTATACATCTTCGTTGCCCCTGGATGTATGGAAAATCAAGACTTATGGGCCTTGTCCATCAACACCTACCGTACTCCGCCCCAATATGGTACCCACACTCTCCCATGAAGGGTCAACAATCATTGGCTGTCGTAATCAAAAGAAGCTACTCGGCCCACAATCCTCTCACACTTTTGCCTTTCCTCTTTGAGGCCCTCGGCCTGCACCTCTTTGATTTGCTCCAACAATGGAGTAATCACTGTCATCCTCAAACAAATATTTATGATCGGGGCCGTTGCCGCCTTGCGGCTCAGGGCGTCAGCCACTATGTTGGCCTTCCCTGGGTGATAAAGGATCTCACAGTCGCAATCCTTTAACACATCCAACCATCGCCTCTGTCTCATGTTCAGATTCGGATGATCCATAGGGTACCTCAAGCTCTTGTGATCCGTGTAAATGGTACATCGGACCCCATATAGGTAATGTCTCCAAATCTTGAGGGCAAACACCACTGCCCCCAGCTCCAAATCATGCGTGGGATAGTTAGCCTCGTGAGGCTTCAACTATCTCGAGGCGTAAGCTATCACACGGCCTAGCTGCATCAGCACTGCTCCCATACATGTGATCGAGGCATCACAGTAGACTACAAAATCTTCTATTCCCTCCAGCAGGGTAAGAATCCGTGCCTCGCACAATCTCTGTCTGAGGGTCTCGAAGGCTGCCTGCTGCTCAGGCCCCCAACGAAACGCTACCAACTTCTTAGTCAGTCGGGTCAGCGGTACTGCTATCTTGGAGAAATCCTGGATGAATCTCCTGTAGTATCCCGCCAAACCTAGGAAGCTCCGAATCTCAGATGGAGACTTCGGGGACCTCCAACTGCATCACAACCTCAATCTTGGCCGGATCTACCAAAATACCCTTCTGGTTGACGAGGTGTCCCAGAAACTGCACCTCGCACAACCAGAACTCGCACTTGGAAGACTTTGCAAAAAGTTTCTCCCTCCTCAAAATCTCCAGCACCTCCCTTAGGTGCTCCTCGTGCTGCTCCTGAGTCTTGAAATGCACCAAGATATCATTAATGAATACTATCACAGACCGATCCAGCATCGGCCTGCACACGCGGTTCATGAGATCCATGAACGCGGCTGGGGCGTTGGTGAGCCCAAATGGCATCACCACGAACTCATAATGTCCATAACTGGTCCTGAAAGCAGTCTTCTGCACATCCTCGCCTTTGACTCGCATCTGATGATACCCGGAGCGTAAATCGATCTTGGAAAACCAAGACGCTCCCTGCAGCTGATCAAACAAATCATCTATCCTCGGAAGCGGGTAACGGTTCTTCACCGTTACCTTATTCAGATCCCGGTAATCTATACACATACGACGCGACCCATCCTTTTTCTTCACAAACAAAATCGGTGCACCCCAGGGCGAACTGCTCGGCCTGATAAAACCCTTGTCTAGCAGCTCTTGCAGCTGCGTAGATAACTCCTGCATCTCTGGGGGAGCCAACCGATACGATGCCTTGGCTATCGGAGCCGCACGAAGGATTAGGTCAATCCCGAACTCGACCTGCATCTCTGGAGGTATTCCAGGAAAATCCTCTGGAAATACATCCAGGTAGTCTCGCACTACCAGAACATCATCAACTGTCGACTTTCCCTTCTCTCGGGCATCTAAAACATAGGCAACATAACCGACGCAACCCTGCTGAAAATAGCGCCTCGCTCTCGCTGCTGAACACAAAACTGGTCCGCACTGTGGCCTCTCGCCCTGAATCACTAACTCTCCCCACTGGGAGTGTGAACCCTCACTAACTGCAGCTCACAATCTATCACCGCCCCATTGGGGCTCAACTAATCCATGCCTACTATAACCTTATTCCCTCACAGGGGAATAGGGACCAAGTCCACTGGAAACTGCTCATCAAATAATTGTATAGAACATCCTCTATGTACCCTTGCAACCCTAACGCTCCTATCAGCGGCTATCTCAACCTCAAGTGGGCAATCTAGCTCCCCTGGAGATCTGCTAAACCTCTTGCTAAGCGCAAGAGAGACGAATGATCGGGTAGCCCCCGAATCAAACAATATTGTAGCTGAAATGCCGTTCACTGAGAACGACCCTATACAAAACGTATAACCATAAGAAAAAATCAATAATAAATGCAGAGATAAAGGAGAAATACATACCCGTCACCACGTCAGGAGTCGCTCGCGCCTCCTCTGCTGTCAGCTGAAAAGCCCTACTCTTCGCCCCCGGCGTCTCAACTCGACCCTGACGGCCATCTGTAATCCTCAAAGTAGCAGGGGCAGGTGCTAACACCTTCCCTTCAGCTGCTAAACTCGGACACTGAGACTTTTTATGTCCCCTCTGATTGCACTGAAAGCAAATCAGATCTGACGCCGCAGTGGCGGTGGTAGTGGCGACACAATCCTTGCTCATATACCCAGTCCGACCACACTTGTAGCAGCCGGAACTCCCTGCCTTGCACACCCCGTCGTGCAATCTCCCACACTTGCCACACCGACTGTGGCTCTGCTGACTCCTGGATCTGTGATCTGAAACCTTGGGCTTTTTGCCCGAACTCCCTGTACCCGAAGCCGCCTCCGGCTTCCTCTTCCTCTCCATCTCAGGGTCAATCTCTCTTTCTCAGGCTCTGGGAAACATGTCATCCAGCGTTTTACAGCTGAACCGGCTCACAAACTGACGGATATCACTCTGTAGCATCTCGTGATAACAAGCTTTCTTCATTTCATCATCTGATGCGTACTGAGGAACGAGAAGTGCCCTCTCCCTAAACTTGGCGGTAATCTCCGCCACTGTCTTTGTAGTCTGGGTCAAATCCTAGAACTCACGTGCTAACTGCTGCACCTCAATAACGAGTGCAAACTCAGCTCTGAACCTGGTGGTAAAGTCCGCCCAGGTCATGGCATCCAAAGCTGCATCACTCCCGATGGTATAACCAATCTCCTCCCACCAATCTCGTGCCCTGTCCTTCAGAAGACAGGACGCCAACCTGACCTTGTCCCCCTCGGGACACCTGCTCCTGCGGAAAGCGTTAGCCACATCTGCCAACCATCTGGTACTCACTATGGGGTCCCGCGCCCCATGGTAATCTGGAGCTCCACATACCCGAAACTCCCTGAAAGTAAGTGTGTGCGACCCCACCATGGTCGCCACCTTAGCACGAAATGCACCTAGCTTCTCCTCAATCAACTCTAATATACCCTCCTTGATCGAACCAAAGATCACTGGAGTCTGCTCAAGAATGATACGAGTAACCTTTGAAGTGAAGAACTCTCTAGTCTGCTCATCCAACTGCTCGGCTCCCGAGCCTGATCCCGATCCTTCTCCGGCACCTGAACTGCCGCCTGCTGGTCTAGGGCGTAAAACCACCATTCTGAAAACACATCACAATAAACTTCAGAACACTGATATGACTCGAGGGATCATTAATACTACCAGATTTTCGGTCTCATCTCAGCCTTCCTCGATTCAAGTACGGATCCTCTGCTTCCAGTAGTATGGGCCCATACTACCTTCCACATCCATCCGTACTTTCCTCAAGAACCACCTCGACTCCCCTAGCCACTACTACTAATGTTGATCTCTATTGATATCGTCCTAGGCTCGCCTTAGGGAAATCTATGACTCAACCCAACCAGTCCTCAGCTGCTGAAGGTCTCCTTGTAATGCCAATTAGTCATTACCTGAATACTATCACATGTGGCGATGCTCAAATAATCCTTCGAGTAAAAGACTCATCCCCACAATGGTTAGACTCAAACAAGAGCTGCGCATCAGGGACAAATCCAACACTCTGAGATTATTCAACCCTGTTCACATGTGATGTGGCATATTCTCCTAATGGATAATTCCCATCACTCAGAGTCCCACAAAGCACGAAGCAAACAACATTCGGACACAGAAAACTACTCAAGCAATTCTATCCTCCTAATGAGAAACTATACTAGCATACGATGCTAAGCTCATGCTATCAGGCATAACCTAATTAGGCTATCCTATTGCTGTCTACTCAATTTCTAGCATGCAATTCTCATAAGGCTGAAACACATAAAGCAGGCACATAAGACATCCTCCTAGATCCTTAGTTCTATACTAGCATGCTGTTCTACAGAAACTGAAACTGAAATTGGAAGTAAAACTGAAACTGTAAATGATAATCATAGACTTGTATGGGTAATTTGGGAGTACTTACTTGAGCTCGGCTGATCGCATGCACCACACCCTTTTCTCTTTATCAAAACTCTTTTCTTTCTAAGTTCTTTTCAAAAATGTTTTTCTTTTAGAACCTTTTACCATTTCCTTAGTTTGAGTTTAGATGTACCAAGGAGTGTATCCAAATCCCTCAAACCAAGGCTCTGATACCAACTTGTAACATCCAAAAATACGACCCAAAAATTGTTGTTTTAATAATAATAAAAATCATATACTAAACGTCATATCATAAAACCATGCGTCAAATATCTCAAATCATAATAAAATATCGTGAAACAACTGTATCAAATCAGACTATGAATCAAAACAAACTCCCAGGACAAAGAATAAAGATGTGGTGTGTGCGATGCCATCAACCCGAGCTCTTCACTTTACTTGCGGAAGTACCTGAAACTGTAAGCACGAAGCTTAGTGAGCTCCCCCAAACTACCACATACCATACAATACATATAAATCACATACTGGGCCTTGCCCACTGCATTGGACCGAAGTCCCGAATCTGCATCGGACAGAAGTTTGAAACTGACTGGGACCTTGTCCCCTGCATTGGACCGGTGTCCGGAATTAGCTGCATTGGACCAAAGTCCGGGACTGACTGCAACGGCCCGAAGTCCAGAACTAACTGATCATAGCATAGCATAAACACATATCAACTAGCATAACACATATTATCTAACATAAACACATATACTGCATACTGCATCAGGCCGTAGCCCGGAACACATAACACATAAATCCTGTCTGAGCCACGAAGGCATCAAACATACTAACTACTGCATCGGACCGAAGTCCAGAGACTACTGCTAGCTAAACGGGCCGGGATTGTGGCCTTAGACCCGTTCCTACTGGAAGAAAACTCACCTCTTAATCTGGCTGCTGAATAAACTGCTCGGGAAACTGTCTGCTGCTGCTCTGGTATCTCCCCGGATACAATTTCCATAAGTACGCTCAGTCAATCACTGATAACTATACTGAGGGTAAAATGACTATTTTACCCCTATCCAAAGTCAACCTATGGGTAAAACTCAACATTCAGTTGACCTGACTCGTCGAGTCTTTACTCTCACTTTCTTGCTTCTGCTCGCTACTACTCGTCAAGTTTGGCATAGACTCGACGAGTTCCTCTTCGATACTAACACTCAGTTAATCTGCATCCGACTCGCCGAGTTGTATGAACAACTCGTCAAGTCCTCCTTCAACACATGAACACTCTGGCTGTGACTCGCCGAGTTGTATGAACAACTCGTCGAGTCTGTTCTTGAGGTATGAAGGTTCCCTTGGACTCGCTGAGTCAGGGCATTGACTCATCGAGTCCCTTCATGAATGAGTCCAATATCCAACTCACTGAGTCCTCCCATAACTCACTGATTCCACTCGACATAACACATAAAAGGGAAGGACTCGGGGACTCGCGACCCGACTCGCCAAGTCTTAAGAACAACTCGTAGAGTCGGTTGCATGCAACACTACTCTGATGATTCTGCTCAAATCTAATGCATACAACTTATAGATATGGGTTCATAAAGCTTGGCTACCACATAAAGTTTCCAACTTTACGTGTACAAATGCATGAAAATTGATTTAAAGGCTAAAAAGACACTTGAAGAAATAGATCTAGGGCTTTCAAGCAAAAAGGCTCCATAAAGGTGTTAGATCCACAACTTTGGGACTGAAACATGGCTAGACCCGGAGTCCAATCACCCAAATGTGATTTCTCTACTAAAAATAAGCTAAGGAATGGATAAAATGGTCTAAAATGATTTAACAAAGGAGAAATAATCATAACAACAGAGGGGATCCGATTTTTACCTCAATAACTCTACAATAGATGCAAGATCTTGGACCTTCTTCTACTCCCTTGGATCTAGCTACTTCTTCTCTTCCAAAACTTCAAGATTCACACAATGAATGCTCAAAATGCTCAAGGAAAGGTTAGGGTTTGCTAAATGATGCTCTGAGGGTGAAGGGGGCGAGGTTGGGGCTCATAACATGGCTTAAATAGGGTGCAAAACCCAGGGATTTATGGTTTCATTCAGACTGATGGACTAGCCGAGTCCAAGATATGGACTTGCCGAGTCGCCTACGCAAACGTGCTCAAAATCCCGTCTCTACTCGACGAGTCGGGCTACTGACTCGCCGAGTCCCTCTTGAAACTTGAATAAATAATAAAATTAAATAACATACCATAATCGGGGTGTTACAGCTTGCTTCGGCAATGATTGTCGTTGTCCCCGCTGTGAATTGTAGTTAACTTGGAACGCTGATGCCTCAGTCCCAATCCTTTTCACTCCACCCATGATTGCTTTTTGTCGCTCGTCTTCTGCTAACAAATGGTATATCATTCCGATGGAGGGTTTCGGCTTCATAGCAAGTACTTGAGTTCTGATGACTGCAAAATCATCGTCCAAACCCATCAAGAACTCGTAAGTCCTTTCTTTCTCTCTTAACTCATTAAGTTGTTTTCCAATTCCATAACTGCAACCTTCACAGGTGCATCGTGGCGTGGGAAGTACCATCTGCAATTCGTCCCAAATTAACCTTAGCTTAGTGTAGTAATTCGACATAGAACTCCCATATTGTCTTGTTACATGGAGATTTTGCTTCAACTCGTACGAACGAGGTGCACCCTCTTTTTCGAATCGGTCTTCAAGGTCTGACCAGATCTCTGAGGAGGTGTTCGCATATCGAACACTTGTTCTTGTTTCCCTATCCATCGTTGTGGTTAACCACCCTTTTATCATAGCATTGGCTCGAATCCATGCCGTGTACGTGGGTGATGTTGACTCAGGCTTCTTCACTGTTCCATTTATTAATCCTATCTTGCTTTTTGCCAAGAGAAAATTTTTCATCTCTTGTTTCCATTCGTTGTAATTGTTGTCGTTCAACAAGTCATTTACTTGAACTTGTTTGGGATAATCCGATGGATGGATATAGAATGGAGAAGTGGAATCAATCGTCTCATCGTCTTTCTTGTCGGATCCTTCTGGTATATCTCCCACCATGCTCACCAGAGATTGTTATCGTCCCTAGAAAACGATCTGGTCTGATACCATGAAAAATTTAGTATGAACTGAGTTCAATTAGTATTCATTGTTCTTACTAAACAGGTTACAAACGATCACAATAAATAGAGTCCGATCATAAAAGGCTAACTACCAATACTAACAAATAGGATATCTATCTAAACAAAGATAAGAACCAAATAAACCATGCTAATCCAATAACCGAATAATCATCAAATCCTTTAATATATCCGTCCAAAATCCATCACAAATTCGTCGGAAATCCATCATGAATCATTTGGAATTCCGTTACAAAGTCCTAATAAGTGCAAATTTAATGTAAATATGTTGGTCTAACCCTTTTAGTGACGGATTTATGATGAAAACTGTTGTCGGAAAATAAGTTTTTGTGGTTGTGCAATCCTTAAATATCAACAATATTTCTTTTTCTACAAGCCCATGCTTGTTTGACGTCACTCCATTTTAACCATTATATTGAAGTATACCTAATGTTTTAGAAACCAGTTTTTTAGTTGAACAAATATGATGATCGATTCCAAGTTTAACCAGTTTCCATTTTTTTTTCTATTTTCCTACACACATAGACATCCACAAGTTTAAAAATTAAAAATATACTTAAATACAAGTTGAAGATCAATCTAAATATATTAAAAACACATAATTGTAAGTTTTACATCAATCCACGTATATCAAAAATAAAATAAAGTATAATAAGGAAACAAAATATAATTTTAGATGAATACAAACGCATTAAAAATTATTATAATATTTATCATGTGTTTTTATTCAAAAAAAATCCAAATACATATGAAAACAAACCAAAATTTATTATGATAATGACTCATTTCCATGTGTTTTTATTTTATTTAATTGGTTCAACTGGTTTAATTTAAACCGGTTCGATCAGATTTTTGTAAAAAACTGACTGGTTTATTTCCGATTAGGAAATAAACATAAAATCAATGCTAATTGAACTACTTATTTATCCGGTTTCCGATCCAACCGGCTCGACCGCCCGATTCAAATTGGTTTTTAGAACATTGATTATACCTATTAGGCCCTTCTTCATCTTACCAAAAGAAAATTTCTTATTTAATTTGGTCTCAAGGCTATTAATTTTGGTGTTGTTAGTCTAACCCATTTCCCATGAAGCAATTTGTTTAATTTGAATGTATAAAAACAAGTGTTTAGGTTATTTTTGGTTATTTAATTTTTGATTTTGTGCTTATTTGGTCACTTAACTCATTAAGTTTTAAAATGTCATCGAACTTTTGGATTTGTGTTCATTTAGTCACTTAACTTTTTGTTTGGTCACTTAACTTTTGGATTTGTGCTCATTTAGTCACCTAACTTTTAAAATTGTGCTCGTTTAATCACTAAATGAGCATGAAACCAAAAGTTTGATAAACTTTTAAAACTTAAAAAGAATGAAATGACCAAATAAATACAAAACCAAAAATCAAGTGATTTAAAATGACTTAAATGGGAGTTTGGCTTAGCTTTTGAGAGGATAAAAATCTTTTTAAGATAAGTTGTAAAAAGTTGGGTATACCACTTTTCAAAAAAGTTCATTATCTTTATATCAAAAAGTAGTTTTTATCTGTTACTTTTATCAAACATTTTTTTATAGTTTTTTATCTTTTTCTAAAAGCTAAAAGATATTTTAAAAAATAAAACAAACACCCATAAATACTAAAATGTACCCACGTTACATCTCTACCTAAAATGTATCATGTTACATCTCTACCTTTACCTTTTAGTAAAGGATGTAATACATATGCCGTTTACACACATAGATTCTAGACGAGAGGTAACAATTTTTTTTATTTTTGTTTACATTTATTTTGTTTTATGTAAATAGTTTACTTTATGACTCCTAATAACGAGTTGTAATGGTATTTTTTAAAAGCAAAAAATATGTTCATTGATAACAAAAGAAAAAAAAAATGATTTCATAAGAACATAATAATAAAAAAAATTATTATCCTTCTAAATCTTTATCTCTAATTTCAATCTTTTGTTAAAACAAAAACAAGTCTATCTGAATTCGGCAATTTTCCAAGTCTTCTAAGAAAAAAAGACAGACCGTTTTGCGTCTATGAAAACAGACAATCTTAAAACAAAACTTCCATCTGAAAACAAATCGAACATCCTTGTCTCCGTCGTCTTGTCCTAATACAAGATTAAGCGTTCATAATCACTTATTTCCAGTGAAAGACGTGTCTGCATATCACCAATAAAATTAGAATTTGGAAATTGGAAAGCGTATAATAGTATAAACAGTCAAGGAGGGCGCAGACGCGCTTTGTATGAGCATTGATCAGGATCTCCCTCACACGTAGTTGACTTCACGCGCTTTTGCATGGCTCTGCCCCATCGGACCCTACCCCACTTTTCTTTTACTTTTCTTTTTTGTTTTTATCATGATTTGTTTTTGTAGTAAATGGTTGGACGTGGATGACAAGTCGACAACTATCCACACACGATCCTCCTTTTTTTTTTTTTAAAAAAAAAAACAAGACATATAAAAATATTATTAAATTATAGACAAACATAGAGTAAGATATTGAATTTTATCGTTAATTCCTTATATGATTATAGTGTCTACATATATCATTAGTCACTCTCATATGTTTCCTCGTTTACATGCCAAATTCATCTAGTTGATTATTTTCATAACGAGTCTCAATCTCTTTAGACACGTCTACTTCTTTTATCTTACGAACATAGCATGTATTTGAGGAGACTAGTGATCAAAAGGAAAACAAGTTTATAATAAGAAACTATAAACCGGTCATGAAAATTTACCTGATTGGTGATGGTGTATCATCTAAATTGGTGTAACTAATGGTTATAATTTTTTTTTATTTTATAGAATTTACATATAAAGACGATGGGCGATATATATATATATATATATATATATATATATATATATATATATATATATATATATATATATATATATATATATATATATATATATATATATATATATATAGGGTTAGGTTCATTTGAGACCACCTATATTTTGTGAGACCGTGAGACGCATTTTTTTATTTTTATTTTATTTTATTTTATTTTATTTTAATTTTTTTTAGTTAATTCATGTTCCGAAAATAATATTTAAAAAATGAATTTTTTTGATTTTTCCATTTATTTTGCATTTTAAAATTATTTTTAGAATATGTACAGTGTAATATTCTATTTAGAATATTTCACGTATTTTAAAAAAAAATAGAATTTTTTTTTATTTTTTTTAATTAATTCAAGTTCCGAAAATAATATTTAAAAAAAGAATTTTTAGATTTTTTCATTTATTTTTCATTTTAAAATTATTTTTTAAAATATGTCAGTGTAATATTCTATTTAGAATATTTCACGTATTTTTCAAAAAAAAAAAACGGAATTTTTTTTATTATTTTTTATTTTTTTTAGATTTTTTTTAGTTAATTCAAGTTCCGAAAATAATATTTAAAAAAAGAATTTTTGGATTTTTCCATTTATTTTGCATTTTAAAATTATTTTTAGATTTGATCTCACGGTCTCATAAAATTAGAATGGTCTCAAATGAACCTGAACCTATATATATATATATATATATATATATATATATATATATATATATATATATATATATATATATATATATATATATATATATATGAGTAAATTACTGAAATCATCTTTATGGTTTAGTCAAAATTGCACGTTTGGTCCCTAAAATTTTTTTGCACTCGAATCGTCCTTGTGGTTTGATTTTATTGCGTTTTTAATCCCTATGGTTTGGTTAAAATTGCACGTTTGGTCCCTAACTTTATGTATCTAAGGGACAAAAAACGCAACAAAATCAAACCATAGGGACAATCCGAGTGCAAAAAAAAGTTAGGGACCAAACGTGTAATTTTGATCAAACCATAGGGACCGTTTTAGTAATTTACTCTCTCTCTCTCTCTATATATATATATTATATATATATATATATATATATATATATATATATATATATATATATATATATATATATATATACTAGGTTATAACACGTGGACACCACGTGATAGAAAATTTAAAAATAATTTCAATTAAATTATAACTTAATTATTAAGCAATGTTTTGTCTATAATTTCATAATGATATAATGATTGGTTGAAATTAAGAAATGATAATGGTTTGAATATCAAATCAACAATTTGTAGATATCTTAGAAAATTATCATTTTGTATAATGTAACATAAATTTAAATAAAACAGAAACATAAATTGATATAAATAATAAAGTTTTACAGAGTTTTTATAAATTTCTAAAAACTTCTCTATACACGACATTGAAGGTTTTATTTGATAGTCTACAATGATTATCTAAAATCAATAACTTTAGTCTCTCTTTACTCTGAACTCTAGATAAAGCAACATACAATTGGTCATGTGTAAAAATAGGATCATTGAGAAACAATCCAACCTTCGATAAAGATTGTCCTTGGCTCTTGTTAATTGTCATTGCAAAACATACAGCCAATGGAAATTATTTTCTTTGGAATTTGAACGAGATCTTGTTTTCAGTAGGAGTTAAAGACATTCTTGGAATGAAAGTTCGGCTTCTAATATTACTTCCAGATATGATAACTGTCTCGATAACTCGTTTGCCCAAAGATTTGACTTGTAGTCTAGTGCCATTGCATACGCCATTTTTCTGATCAATGTTTCTTAATAACATAACTGGAACATCGACTTTTAAAATGAGGTTATGGTTTAGCATACCTGAGATTTTAAGACCATTTAAAACATTAGGTGAGTATAAATTTGCAACAAACTGATCATGGACAAACTAAGATTGGCAGAGGCTATTTGAACCTAAATATTCTTTTTTCTCTCCAGGAATCAATTTTAGCAACTGATCACTTATTTCTTGGACAACTACATTCTTGGGAGCAAGTATTGCTCTTTCTTGAAAATAACTCGCAATGTTGAAGTTTTCAAGAATGGAAGGATATACAAAATTGATTAATGAACCAATAGGATCACATGGATCATTAATGAGAATATCTTCTGGAATATCAACAATTGCTTCACCATCATTCAGACCACCATGACTACCTTCTCCTATGTCCAAAGCCAGTTTGAAAAACCCATTATTTGATCAACAGCAGATGAATCGCTTGCAACAATTAACCTTATGTTTTTTTGTTAATTTATGGACTTTGCATTGTTGCCATAAATAGGAAGAACTTAAAGAAGCGTTAACAATGTTTTGTCCACTGCCACCCAGAAGAACAAGTAGAATTTATCTGAAATCACCTCCAAAAACAACCACTTTCCCTCCGAATGGAATATTTGAGTTTGTAGGATCGACAAATCGTAATATATTCTTCAAAGTTCGATCTAAAGCTTCAAATGCATGCTTGTGTATCATGGGTGCTTCATCCCAAATGATCAATGAGGCTTTTCTTACTAAACTCGCAAGATTACTCTTTGGATTTATTCTACAAAAAGAGTCCTCGATAAGATTTATGGGAATTATAAACCAAGAGTGTGTTGTCCTGCCTCCAGTCATGTTACATCCCCAATTTCACGGCCAGAAAGACCGATTTGTTTATGATTTGTTTTTAAAATCAGAGAAATCTTTTAAAGAGAACATTTGCGGAATTCATTCCCAAAACAAAATATGATAATAATTTATCAAAGCATTTCTTTAAAGAAATGTATTTTCATTATATAACAAAATATCGATATGTCATGTTCAATACAGACCAAAAGTATAAACATAACAAAATAGACCTTACAACAGTTATTCATAACTACTGGCCTATAATCCAAAATCTCTTGTTATGCTAGTCAACTTATGCACTCGTGCCATAACCAATAATACAAAGAAAACTGGGAGGGTCAGGCTTGGGAGCCTGGTGAGCATATAGGGTTTTCAACCCATAATAATATAATTATTATATTCACTTATCAAACAATCAATCCAATTACCCACCCTCATTATCTTCATCTATTTCTTAAAGATTTACCCTAATAACCGATTACCCTTCTCCCATTCATTCCTAAGGATTTCCCTAAGGAATTGACACAAATTTTAGTACTGCCAAGGTTCTTAGATTACCTCTGATGAACACGCAGTTCACAATAATTAATGAACGCCTAGTTCAAAAACACTCCATTCAATAATACCTGATGAACACCTAGTTCAAAAACACCTAATGAACACTTAGTTCAAATATCCTCGGTGAACACATAGCTCAAAACATCTAGTGAACTCTTAGTTCAAATATATAATGAATACTTAGTTCAAAAATACCTAATGAACACTTAGTTCAAATACCCCTGGTGAACCCCATCACCTAAGGAACACAGAGTACGAAAGCTCTTAGTTCAAACACTGTGATAATAATGTATATCTTGATCCTGCAAAACCACTAAAATTATTATCACATATAAATCATATTTCTAAAACAATCTATCTCATCCCGTCAATCCCCGCATACTGACCCTATATAATGATCTTACGAGATCTAACCTAAGGAATCGTTATGAACAACAAACTGACGAGGCTGCTTCGAAAATTCCATGGCAGCAAACGTGTATCAATTAAGACATCAAATGAGGGGAATGGAATAATTTTCACCACGAACCTTCGTTCGTAAAGAAAGAATCACAAGACAATTAAGTCATGGGTAGTTATCTAGATAACAATGTCTAGGTGTGGTCCGACTATCGTGAGGTATTTTACCCCCGGACTCTCCCTATCCAGCATCGAACTTTGCCTAGCAGTGGTCTGACTATCATGAGGTATTTCACCCCAAGATGCACCCTATCCAACAATATAACACCAGACATACCTAGTAGTGGTCTATTTACCGATACACTTTAATAGGTAGTCTACGAAGTTCCCTTAAGTACTTCGTGAAAGAAAACGCTGACACATGAAGCTCGTTCGATCACTTCATAAAAGAAAAGTTGACTCCAAATCTCTCTCAAATTAGAAAGTATGGGGAAATACTAATAGAGTACTTTCGTATACTCCCGTAACCGACACATAATAGTGTCAAAAAGACTTTGCACTAGGTAGTACTTCTGGTACATTATAGTACTCTGGTATGCGAAGGACTCGTACCCGAGAACATAATAGTACCCTGAAACAAGCAACACCCAAGACACAGAGCTTTGAAAAGGACTTCGTATGTAAAATGTTCTTCTATACATAGGACGTACTCCACTGATCATCAATCTCGCCCCGCACGTACTCTTAATAAGAGACTACCCAAAGTCCAAACTTAATTGAACTAAACATCCCGTTTTAAGTCTTAACTCATCACTAGGCAATCCTACAATACTTATAATCAATTTCTGATACTATCTCCGTTTAGGAAACGCTAACTAGTGTATGCTTATCACAAGGTTTTAAGTAATAATATGATATACACACATCTTAACACATATTGGACCATAACTGGTCCGCACGTTGTATATCATCAATTATATATTTCATACTTTAATTAATACTCGTATTAAAATCACGTTCATAAAAGGGACTATACACATGATATCTTATCGAATGAACACATAGTTCAAAAATACATAATCCGTACTCCAGGATCTAAAATTTACCTCATTACCTAATCCACATTCTCGGATCTAAAACTAACCTCCTGATCTGATTCATACTCCCAGATCTAAAACAATTTTATCTCTTTACCTTTTTATCCTATTATCTTCAATCTCATCTACCCATGTTCTACCCAACATATTTGTAGATAAAAAATATATACAATTTAACTTATTAAAACCTATATAATTCATCCATTCCACAATCATCTTAAATAAACAAAAATATATACACATATAACACGTATTTCATAGCAACTACTTAATATTTATGTGTAAGAAGAAAGTGACTATACACTCACTTGATCAGAAGATGATCGGACAACACTACGGTATGTAGAAGTAGTATTCTTCGGTGAAACCGAGAGATCTTCACAAAAAACGGGCTTCTCGTGGGTAGAGCTTCGGATAAGGAATCTCACTTCTCGAGATCCTCGGGGCTTTGTAACTTGCTTCAGGGCTCGGGAATGATACTGGGGCTTCGGTATATATCTTCCACGCAAAACGATGCAAAAATATGAGAGAGAGAGAGAAAGAAATTTGGCAAAGAAACTCAGCAGCCTCAAATTCTATTTATAGGGGCTGAAACTGGGATTATGTTGGGCGTAAATCCAGGTACATTGGGCATACTCGGTACGCTGGCGTACTAAGTCTTACGCCGGCCGTACGCTTCGGATAAGCTTTGGTGTGCGTGCCTCGAACTTCAAAATTTCATAACTTTCGCACATGAGCTCTGTTTTCAACGTTCTTTATATCTACGCATAGTTGAGACTATGCTCTACAACTTTCGTTTAGACTCCGTCGGTTGATTTCGACTTTATTTTTATTATATTATTTTTAGTAGGCTGGGACAGTAAAACTCCGTTATAAATTCATAACTTCTTCCTCCGACGTCCGTTTTTGTCTGTCTTTTCACCATTGCACTACTAATAACGAGATCTTCGATTATTGTTTAGATTGCTTCGACCAAAAATCACTCGATCTCAAATTCGAGTTTTAGGTTGTATACTGTTAAGCTGAAACTTAGAAAAATCATAACTTCCTCATACAAAGTCAGATTTGGGCGTTCTTTTTATGCACGCTCTCGGTTTAACTAATTCTACAACATTTGTTTAGATCACTAAGGCTAAATATCGCTCTATCGTAATTTCACTTTTTACGTCATTCAGCGTCGTGTCGGTTTTGTCACGAAACTTCGACATGTCATAACTCCTTCGTTATAACTCGAATTTCGGCGTTCTTTATATGTACGGAATCCTTGTAACATATACTACAACTTAGTTAAGATTAATCCTTCTAAATAATCTTCCATCAAAAAGTCATTTTTGATGCTTATCGTCTCTATATTGACTAGCCCTGATCTACGGGCGTTACAAGTCAATAATAATGAAGCGATCCCACTTGAAGCAACATTTAAAACAATATCTCATTGGGATCTAATTGCTGCAGAAATTGTCATCCAGAGAAATGTCTTACCCGTTCCACCATAACCATAAATAAAGAATACACATCCCTTATTATTTTTAATCTTAGCCATTATATCAAGAAAAATGTTGCGTTGCTCATCGGTTAATGAAACAAAGAGTCGATCAAACTCATTCTTCAAATTTGGTATGTCATAATCTAGCTCCTTGGCTATCAAACGATTGTTTGAAGATGAAGCCAAATCAACATCTAGGTAAGGCATCCTTCTATAATGTTGAGTTATAAGATACATGTTCATCTATTAAGATTAATCCAATCGAGAGAAGTTCGTCATTTTTTATAGAATGAAAAAAGGTTCCATAGGTTTATCACTCTATTATACAATTTGTTGCTGAATAAAAGTTGGCATGGGAATGTTCAAGTAAAAATAATCATTTTGTTTATCCACACATAAAGATACATTGTAAATATATTATGAACCCTAAGAAGCCACATTAATTAGTAAATACATACATGATATTCTTATAAAACATGTTAAAAATCCTATTTTTTTGTCCTTTTGGTACAAAAAGAGCAAAAATGTAATTTTTACACTCTAATATCATCCATATATGCTCTTATATTTTAACACAAAACTGATAAAAAATACAACTTTATACAGTCCATTTAAAGTTTATTGCTAAAACTTCACAACTTAATACAAACTACTTTACGATAATTCACTAATTAAAAGAAGTCAAAAACACAAACTCTATTACCACCACCACACGCTGCCACCAAACACCTGTAGCAACATCGTAACCATCATTTCTTCCAAATCAAATATGTAAATAAAGTCATGCATTAACATCTTAAATACTATAGTCACAGTCTAATAAAACCTACTAATTCACTCATCTTGAATTTAATGCAAAATAATTATAAAAACTAATATAACATTCCATATTTATACAACATAAAAAATAAATATATTCAAAAACAAATTAAAACAAACATTCATACATAAATCAGTCATATTTCAACACATAATTCATTAAAAGTTTACAGCTTAATAAAATCAATTCATAGTTCAGTACATAAAATTCACAGCTTAGTATAAAAAATTAACAATTTAATGCACAAAAATTATACATTCAAAATTATGTTCTCAACTTAAAACTTACGTATATATACTTTTAGATCTACCAGCTAATGTTTCTTTCAAAGTTTATTTACAAAAATTTTCACAACTTAAATTTTAAACTCTTCATTCAAAATTAGATTAAATGAGTTCTGTATATAATGGTACTTTTATCTCATTTTTAGAAGGCTACAAGGAATTATAAAAAATTCATAGCTTAATACAATTAATTCACAACTTAATACAATCAGTTCACAACTTAATACAATCAATTCACAATTTAATACAGTTAATTTACAACTTAATACTATCAAATCATGGTTTAAAAAAAAAATCACAGCTTAATATAATAATTTCAAATTTTAATACGAAAAAATTATACTTCACAATCATATTCTCATGTTAAAATTTACATTTCAGGACTTTAATTCACAATTTAATAAATCATGTCTTAACAGCTTAATACTTAATAAAAAAAACTCATGCATTTACAACTCAAAGCATATGTATTTCATTGAAACAAACAGATATGTATAAAATCATGTATTCAGAGTTTAAAACATATAAAAAATCATTTATTCACGGTTTAAAACTTATAAAAAAAATCACGTATTCACATTTTAAAAAATATATTTTTTTATTAATAAAAGTTAAAACTAACATCAACATAACTAAACAATAAATGAAGCATTAAAACATTACAATTCATAATTTAAAAACCATAAATTTACAATTATTTGAGAAAATACTAACATAAGAAAAATATAAAACTTCAAAAATATTAATGTATTTATAACATTTACAGTTTAAATTTTATGTTTTTTTTACTAAAGCACTTAAATTTGTACAAAATATCTTTTATACACAACTTAAAACTTATAAAAATCACACATTTGTAGTTTAAACCTTATAAAAATCATGATAATCTATATATAAAAAAATCATGCATTTGCAGTTTAAAATTTATAAAATCACGCCTCTTAGGATATTGTACAGATCAAAGAGGTTATGATGTGAATGTATAATATTTTATATATTAAACTACGAATTTGTTGTATTAAGTTGTGAATTGTAACGCCCCGATTTCCCGACTACCAATTTATGGTTATAAATTCCCATGATTTCAAGGTCTACTCGACGAGTTGGTTGCCTGACTCGCCGAGTAGCAGCGGGTTGGTCCGCATGTTTAAGTGACCTACTCGCCGAGTCCAAGGAGGGACTCGACGGGTAGGAGCTGGAGGATGAAAACCCTAATTCCGGTGTTTTGCACCCTATTTAAAAGATCATTGGCCTCCCCGTTACAGCCTCTTGACATTTCAAAACCCTAATTCGTGTGTTTATGCTACATTGGTGTGTGTTTAAGCTTTAAAGAAGAATTTTGGTGAGAAAAGCTTGGGGAAACAAGTGATTTGAAGCAAGAAACTCGTGGGAATCAGAGATCTACTTCAGTTGGCACCCTTTTGAAGGTATTAAGTTGTTATCTTGGCCTCATTTCATATTAGATCTCATTTGGGTGGATTTTAGGAAGCTTTTCTTGTGTTTGAGCTAAATCTATAGTTGCAACTTCAGATCTGAGCTCTCTTTGGTCTTTAAGTCCATAAAGTTGCCATATTTGGCAAGTATGAACCTCCCCTCAAGTGGAAGACTTATTTTCAAGCTTAGTTTTGTCATTTTAAGGCTTTAGAGTTTTGCATGGACGTAAAGTTTGCAAATTTACGTGATAAGCATGCCTTTGGAAGCTGGATCTTCAATATGGATCCTTTGCATGGCTTAAAAGCATCTGTATGGATGGACAACTGAAGGGACTCGGTGAGTGGCATGGTCAACTCGGCGAATCCGATGAAGATTGTCGTGGGCTCGACGAGTCCGATGGGGTTTTCCTAACTGTTGGACATATATGAACTTGGCGAGTTGCAAGGGAAACTCAACGAGTCTACCAAGGAGTTTATGGCTGCAAAACCTTAAGAACTCGACGAGTCACTCTAGTGACTCGGCAAGTTGGTGAGTTATGCATGGAACTCGGCGGGTAGCTGAGGGTACTCAACGAGTTGAGGTCAACATGGACTGTTGACCTTGGCAGTTGACTTTGACTTTGACTAATGTTGACCAGTGGGCATCTGGGGACGTTTTAGGAAGTTGGAAATTTACAAGTATGGTTTTAAAATGAATATAAGGGGTGGAGTTTGTGGCAACGATCTAAGAGGTTGAGCTTCTCTTACGGTTCGACATTGCGAGGTGAGTTGTCTAAGGCACCATGGCCGACCCTTTACCGGATTTGTATCCGGGTAATTGCTTGTTATGGTTATTGATATGATAGATGTGCATCCTGGTAGTTAGGATGGTATTATGTTAGTAACCTGGTTTAGGTCGGTATCCTGGTATATAGGATGATATTATGTTAGTGACTGGTTAGGTCGGTATCCTGGTTATAAGATGGTTGTTATGCTAGTGATCTATTAGATCAGTATGATTATCTGTTATATACATGATGGCGTATGATATTTATGTGCATATGATTGTTTGATTGGTATGGGGGTTGCATTGAGACGGGTCCTGCTCCGTGCTGTAGGCCAACATACCCAGGGCGGACAGAATAAACTACAGGCCCAGGAGGGCACCTAGTTAGGCCGAAGGCCCGTCGAGCGGTTCGAATAGGCTGAAGGATATGAGAGGGCGGTCCAGATGTGCTGATGCTCTGAGAGTGGGTCAAATAGAGTGAAGGCCCGGTGCAGGCAGTCCAGTCATACTGTAGACTCAGAGAGTGGACCAAGTGTCACACCCCCGAACCAGGGATGACGGAAACATCCGGGGATGGAAGACTTCATGTGTAGTATCATAAAAACGAGTATAATAATGTTCAAAGTAAATACAACCATCATAAATATAATTGAAAAAGTTACACCGTAGTATATGTTCACATATTTCAAAATCAATTACATTATTATAACAAAATGAAATGTTTGATGTCTGAGTGTCCCATCCTTAAAGCTGTTGTTTATCTGGTTTACTGTTTTCCTGAGAATACAAGTAGTTTCGAAAAAGTGTCACCAATTAAGTTGGTGAGTTCATAAGCTTTCGTATGCAGTGTTTGAAATCCTTTCCTTGTAAAAGAAATGTTTGTTCCAGAAAAATTTAATATTTCCCTTTTAAAATGCATTGTAGTCTTAAAAGTCAAGACCAAAATATCCAAGTATTTTCCATACTTGAAGTAATTTTAGCTATTTTAAATCGACATAAACTCGTTTAATTGAAAGTAAAACCAGTAAATCTTATGTTTTGTTAATACCTCATGTGAGTTATTATAACCATGCTAAGACTTAGTCGGCCTCGTAATACGACTTTCTTCAGGCGTCGCAAAGTTAAATGAAATTTCTCACCCCAGATCTGTCGGTCTAGCTGTTGCATGCAACTCAGGTGTGGGTTTTTCAGACCCAATATAGATCTATACACAACTATCACGCTCTCCCTACAAGAGACTCTAGTTACAATTTACAGGACTTTGGATTTCGTTACTTTGGAAGTAACGTGAAGCGAATGTCTCACAAATTTATTCATTAACAGATTTACGTAAAGTGAACTGAAAACCCCTTTTTTTATAAGCCCGATACTTTGTATTCTTACCCCATCTATATGAAACCCGATACTTTGTAATGTACCCCTTTTTGTATAAACCCGATACTTTGTGTTTGTACCCCATTTATACGAATTAAAAACCTTCTATAATGAGTTCGAAATGTAAATGGAACATAAACTATACCTATTGTAGTTTAACATAATTGTTTGTAATGTATGAAACATAAACTATACTTATTGTAGTTTATCATAATCGTTTGTAATGTATATGAAACATAAACTATACTTATTGTAATGTATATGAAACATAAACTGGGGATGTCAAAAACCCCCGTGGGACCCTGTTCCCGTGGGACCCCGATCCCATACGGGACTAAACTTTTAAAAAAACTAGGAGCGGGAGCGGGGGCAAACTTAAACCCCGCTTATTTTCGGGACCGGGGTCGGGAGTTGGTATTTCTGTCCCGTACTCCTGCGGGGGCCCCGGTTGTACAATTATTAAAAAAATATATATTTAATATAAAATATATATACAAAATATATTTTCTAATTTTAGGTTTTCGTTCGGTTTCACTTTTCCGTTTCCAATTAATGAATACTGAAGAGGTAGTAAATTAATCATCGATTTTTGGATATGTAAGTATTTTATATTTGTAATACTGGATTTGTCATATTTTATATTTTTAAGATTGTTGGAATTGTCGTTTTGTAATGTTGGATTTTTAATTTTTTTAGTTTCTAAAAGATTATGTTTTAAACTTTTAAAGTTATTAAAAATAAGATTTTTAGCCTAAACCAAAGTAGTTGTTTAGCAAAAAAAAAAAAACGAATTTTAAGCCTATAAACCGGGGGCGATGGAGGTAACCGGGGGCGGGACCGGGGGCTTTGTAAACGGGGGAGCCGGGGGTGGGACCGGGAGCAGGGGTAAAATTTGATTTCGAGGGCGGGAGCGGGGGCAGCTATTTCCGCTTCCGTTTGGTCCCGTTGACATCCCTAACATAAACTATACATATTATAGTTTATCCAAAGTGTTTGTAATGTAAATGAAACCTTTTCTGTGTAAGTCAAATGTATAGCAAAAACATATCTATGTATATCATGCCTTATCTTGTATTATTTGAAATGATAAGGGACTCTTACAAATCAGTGAATGTTTTATGTTATTTAATTATATCACAACAGAAAACACACACAAAATATGAAGTTATCAAAGATTTACACTTTTCTCAACATGTTACAAAGTGTTATGAAAGTTGTAAACTGTTGATTTGTTTTTACCATTTCTGCACTGTTTTAGAAAAATCTCAGAAAAATCATACAAAGTCAAAAACTAAATCTGTAAACTCTAAGAGTTTAGAAAATGTGTCTTGTTTGTTCATAAATTTATTTATGATTTTTAAATGTCTCTAACTTGTGTGAAAATGTCTATATTTACAGACTGGTCGGATTCATAGCTACAGTGATAGACATTTTTGTAAAAATCACCATAAATTGTAGAAAAATCGTATGGACATGTTTAAGTAGTCATTTTAAAGGTATAAAGTTGAACTATTTTCACCTAATACAGTTTTGAAAACTAAAAAGTTTAAGATGTTCAAAACAGTTCGTGAATGAACATTAACTTTTCTGTTGAAAGCTGATGTTTGAGTTTAATTATGTTGTTGATGTTTTAACTTGTATTCTCCCCCTAAAACTTGAAGAAAACATGAAAATGTGGGGGTATGAATTCACCTTGAGTGATTTTAGTAGATGTATAATGAAGAAAAGAGGTTTCCAAGTCAAGAACACTTGGAAGACACTTGAAGATTTGAAGATCTAAGAGCAAATAGGGTGATATTTGTTAAGTGAGATCCATAAATCGAGTGAAAATGGAAAGGATGTTCAAATGTAGGACATAAATACTTACTAAAAGTGAGTGAAAAGCTCAATCACAGCCTTGGAGTCTCGATTTTTAGAGAGAGAAAGTGAGAGAGGAGTGTTTGTTCTTCTTGAGAAAGAGTGAATAAAGTGGGGGAAAGAGATAAGAACTTCCAGCCTTTGATTCAAGATTATGAGCTAGAGAAAGAGGGTGAAGGACAAATAGTTGACTAGGTAGTGATGAATAGTGACTGAGTATGGTCTTGGAGTGGGTGTAGGGGATTGCTTATGTCATAACTTTAAGGTAAAGTCAACACTCTACCTCAATATCTTACTCACTAGATTTTATTCTTATATAAAGATTTCCTTTGAAATGTGTTTAAATTATGAATATATAGTGTTTATATGTCAAAATATGAGTTTGGGTGAGAATCCCACGTCAAAATCATGAAAAACAGGCTTAAAACGCGAAGGCGGTCAAAAACCGGGAAAAGGTGTGAAGTCAGCGAAAAATCCGAGTGGAGGACCGAAGTTCGGTCCTTGGGTAGCTTAGAACCGAAGGTGGGTTTCGACCGGAGGATCTCGCAGGCGAAGCATCAGAAGGAATCGGAAGCGAAGGCGAAAGCAGGAAGAGAAGTGAAGGCGAGGGCAGGTTCGGTCCGAACTTTGGTTTCGGTTCTATATGAGTTGGGTTTCGGCTTGTTAATGATTTTCGGCTTCGGCTCTCTGGTTTGCTTCTTAGGAGGTTCGCTTCTTAGGGTTCCGGTTCCAAGAGGTTTCGGCCCTATATGACTGTTTTTCAAGTAAACTTCCCGTTTTGCACGGTTTTGACTAAGTTAAGGGTCGGGATGCCCCCTAATGATTTTAAAAAGTTGAGGAAGGTTATGAGAGAGATTTGGGAGAGATTTGAGATAAAGAGAGATAAAGTGAGAGAGATTGAGAGAGACTTTGTTTGTGACCTTTGCGAGTGTTTAGCTTCGAAATGTAAGGTTTGTAAACCCAATTAAGCCTCGTTATGAGTGTTATATACCCTCGAGGGGTATGGAATAATGTTTTATCGAGTAGTTCCATCACTTACCCTGATTAGGGTTTAGATTTTTTTGAACACGTGAAGACTCAAAGTGATACTTTGCATAAAGATAGTGTGTTGTACAATAGTAAACACGATGTAAACCCTAATATACAAGGGTTAATTGAGTTGATCAGTTTGCTTTATTGACTTTATTTGACTTTGACTTGACCGGAAATTGACGGTTGTCACACCAAGTGAATTGAAGGCCCGGTGTGGGCGGACCAGTCATATTGTAGACTCGAGATGCATGATTGTTCTGTTGCTTATATGTTTATATGATATGGTTATTTGTATGACATTGGTATTTTGGGGGTAACCCAGTAAGCTTTCGGGCTTACATTTTTAGTTTATTGTTTCAGGTTCAGCGGATGACCGCAGGAAGTCGAAGACGTAACCGTACACTTCCTCGATCGATGATTATGATTTATGGGAACTCTGATGTTTAAACTATTTTGAAAACTAATTGTAATAACTGAATGGTTTTAAATGATTTAAAAAGTTTTACATTGGTTCGAATTTTATGGGTATTACATGAATTTTGTGTATTAAACCGTAAATTGACTGCATTAAGCTATGAATTAATTGTGAATTTACTTTATTAAGGACTTTTTTGTTTGTGTATGTCTGTGTTTGCTTCTGAAATATCAAATGAAAGAGGCATTATATAAAAATATGATTTTCTCTAATTTTGTATTATTTAAAAATATATAAAATATTTCATCGTTATTTATTTATATTAATATGAAATTAATTATTGTATTAAAGTTCGTAATATCTCATCGTCAATGTCATAATATTATATTAAATTTAAAGTAATTTGATTTGTGCATAATTTCTTATACTAATGGTATATGAACCTAATAACAATCTTTATCAACTATACCTACTACATCTAATATATGTCAGACTAGATGTAAGTAGGCGATATGACAGAAAGCAATATGAATATCTTGAACAATCTCACAAACAAATAAAAAAATGATATCCAACCAAAAAAATATGATCAACTTATATATGGCGTACCTATCAATTTTTTAAGTATTTCTATAACATTATTGGATAAATTCTTACTTAGTGGATGTGAAACTCATAACCAGAACTTCTTCAATTATCGGAAACACCTCCGGATACATCTCCATCAATGTATTTCTCTTACCTGCTTCTCACTTTATCTACACCTTCAATCAGATATGTTTATGAAAATGCTAGTCAGCAATGTAACAACATGAGATCTCCACTTGCTTATGTGTTGGACATAATCACAAGAATCTATTTAGCAATCGAAATCTGAAACGATTAGAGTGGATATGCTTCTCGTTTTCACAAATGTTTTCGGCTCACCGGAGAAAACGATTTGAGGTGGTAGTAGAGCAGCATTCCGGTGGTCGGCAACGGTAGCGACAATGATAGGGAAGCAGTGTTGGGAGGAGACGACGAGTGCGATAATTGTGGTGGGGGTGTTAGGTTTGTATCTTCATGAAGGTAGATGATGGAAATTGTCGGAGGAAGTATCAATCACAATCACAGATCTTAAGATTTAGGAGGGCGATGCTAGCAACGAATTTGGTGAATGTGGAACTTAAATAAAAGATCTAGACGACGACAACGAGGTCGATTAGGTTTCCAGTAAGTCGGTGGTGAGCCAGATATCATCGGGTTGGAGGTTTTCGGTGGTGGAACGACTGGGACGGAAGAAGTTAATGTTTTTGAGAATTACAAGACATTGTATCAAATCTCTTATTTAGATCTAGTTTGTAAGATTTGATTGTTTTTGAAACTAGACTTTGGTTTATTGTTATTTACAATCATGTAATTTTCCTTTTTGCATTTTGGTGGTCGAAAATATTTTTTTTCTTAATATTTATAACCTTGTATTTGAAAAGCAATAAATATATTATTAATTATCAGTTAAAAGAAAGTTTCTTAGCGGTTCTTAATCTTTTTTTTTTCTTATTTGAACGTTTTTATATATATATATATATATATATATATATATATATATATATATATATATATATATATATATATATATATATATATATATATATATAGGTTCAGGTTCATTTGAGATCATTCTAATTTTGTGAGACCGTGAGACCAAATCTAAAAATAATTTTAAAATGCAAAATAAATGGAAAAATCCAAAAAAAAAATTTTAAATATTATTTTCGGAACTAGAATTAACTAGAAAAAAATAAAAAAATATATATAAAAAAAAATTCCGTTTTTTTTTTTTTTGAAAAATACGTAAAATATTCTAAATAGAATATTACACTGATATATTCTAAAAAATAATTTTAAAATGCAAAATAAATGGAAAAATCTAAAAATTCTTTTTTTAAATATTATTTTCGGAACTTGAATTAACTAAAAAAATTAAAAAAAAATTAAAAAATTTTATTTTTTTTGAAAAATACGTGAAATATTCTAAATAGAATATTACACTGTACATATTCTAAAAATAATTTTAAAATGCAAAATAAATGGAAAAATTAAAAAATTCTTTTTTTAAATATTATTATTGGAACACGAATTAACTAAAAAAAAATGCGTCTCACGGTCTCACAAAATATAGGTGGTCTCAACTCTCAAATGAACCTAACCCTATATATATATATATATATATATATATATATATATATATATATATATATATATATATATATATATATATATATATATATATATATAGGTTCAGGTTCATTTGAGACCATTCTAATTTTGTGAGACCGTGAGACCAAATCTAAAAATAATTTTAAAATGAAAAATAAATGGAAAAATCCCAAAATTCTTTTTTTAAATATTATTTTCGGAACTTGAATTAAGTAAAAAAAATTAAAAAAAATAAATTAAAAAAAAATTCCGTTTTTTTTTTTTAAAAATACGTGAAATATTCTAAATAGAATATTACACTGACATATTCTAAAAAATAATTTTAAAATGCAAAATAAATGGAAAAATCAAAAAATTCTTTTTTTAAATATTATTTTTGGAACTTGAATTAACTAAAAAAATTAAAAAAAAAAATAAATAAATAAATGCGTCTCACGGTCTCACAAAATTAGACCGTCTCACATGAACCTAACCCTATATATATATATACTAGGTTATAACCCGTGGAAACCACGGTTCGCAAAGTAAAATAACATCCAAATTATAAAAATTAATAATAATTATTAATAGGTTTGCAATCATTAAGTTTTTTACAAAATTTAATAGGTTAACCGTAACTATATCATCTTTATTTTAAATTAGAGTAAACTACACGAATGGTCCCTATGGTTTAGGGTAATTTGCGCGTTTGGTCCCTAACTTATTTTTTTAACTTGGAAGGTCCCCACTGTTTGCTTTTGTTACACGTTTGGTCCCTATCTTACTTAAAAAGATTATTATGCCCTTGATTTTTTTTTTTTAATTTATTTAAATAAGCACACCGCTAATCCCACCCCCTCACCTACCCCATCATTTTTTTCTCTTTAAATAATAGTCTTCTTAGATAAGACATGGATCAAACGTGTAACAAAAATAAACAGTAAGGATTAAACGCGTAACAAAAACAAACCATAGGGACCTTCCGAGTTAAAAAAATAAGTTATAGACCAAGCACGTAAATTACCCCAAACAATAGGGACCATTCGTGTAATTTACTCTTTAAATTAATATGATCATGCTGTTGCTGGAGGAAATATAGAAAGGAAGTCTTCTCACTGGTCCTAACAATAAAAAAAGTTTATTAGCAAACATGAAATAAACTGAAAATCAAATTCATAAAACCCTTCGATCACAATTCATGTAATCGTGTAACAATTAGTTTAATTTTCTATTCTGCTAAATCTCCCCAAATACGATTTAACAATTTCCTTCCATAAATGTAAATTCAGATTATATCTTCCAAAAAGAACCAAACGAATTGTAACACTTTAGCTTAGGAAGAATAAATGACACACTTACAATAATAGAAGCTAATAAACTCACATCATTTAGATGCCTTTATAGTTACATTAACGAAGGCTAGGAGAATTCCCATCAAATAAGGTTAGAGGTGGACCTGTAAAAGTTCCATTAAATAAATAATTGTCCCCTTTTGGTTTGGTTTGTGGATGAGAAAATTGTCCACCTTAAAATCAAAAACAAAAGATAATTAATAGTCCTCAAACAAAAGTATAACAAAAACAACCCACACAACCAAGTGAAAAAGATATACTATACTGAGAGCAACATTTCTATAAAATTTACAAAATAATAACTCATTTACAATTTGATCAGATAAATCAAACAAAAGTATAGAAATTAGATTTAACCAACCTTTAAATTATATGTGAAGCTAGACCAATACTATTGTTTAATTTAAATTATTAATAATTTATTGATTTTATATATATTTGAATTTGTATTATTATTTTTAACATTTCTCAAATAAACAGGCTCCCTTTTCCAGTTGGTAGAAGGGTAAATGATCATTTACTTTAATACAGATGATTGATTCAGTTTTTTTAATCATTTATCTTTTGAGTACCTTATTTGTACATGACATAGTAAGAAATGAAACATGTCGTTGGTTATAGTGCTTAAAAATATTAACCGATTAGATTAGACAAATAAGGTTTAGTTGGTAGTTAGGTAGCACCTATATTCAATAAACAAAACCATATCAGGTGGTGGAAAACCAAAAAAAATGCAAAGTGCATTGCCTTTTCATGCCCACAATAATATCAGGCAACTGGAAACCCAAAAAAATAAAGTACATTGCCCTATTATGCAAAAAACCAAAATGAATGGAAACATAGAAAAATCATTTAAACCTGAGTATTTTTTCAACATCATACTCTTTTTAGCATCTTGCATTCCCTCAGTACCACTCTTTGAAAGGTTAGTGAGTTTAGACAATTTTTTAGCATCAAAATCTTTATAGCATTAATTTTTCAACATGTATGCAATGTTTTTCAAGTGATGGCTAAAATTCTATACTTTTAAAGCGACAACAAAAGACTTTTTACAGCATCCTACATTGTCTTGTTGCCACTGTTGAAAATTATGATGATTTTGTCTTTTTTTTTCTTTGACAATTTTGCCTTGTTGTTTCTCATGAGGGCATTTAAGTAATTCAACAGATGAAAAATTAATTCCATGATATAGAAAGAACTCCACATTTTGCTCATGTCCTTTTTTTCATGTGCTAATGTCGAAACAACAAAAAATCCAGTTAGTTATAGCAATGTTCTTTTTACTCAAATCACTAAAAAGCTAAAAAGAAAAGAGTTTTGTTTAGTACAAGGGTGTAATAGAAAATAATGAAATTATGATGCTTTACCTTGTTTGCTGCAATGTCACAGATGGAAGTCTTGCATCCAGTTATGTTTTTCATAACCATAAAAAATAAGGCATAATTTAACAATATTAACAACAAAGGAAACATGTTTAACTCCAAAAAAAAAAACATTACCATAAGCAAAATCTGCATAACTTTCAAACAAAAAAGAACTTACAGATGTGAGCAAAAGTTTTATTAGAACGCCTGATCCACCTATCATCCTCGTGGGAAAAATACATTAAATATTTCAAGCATAGCTACATATATCCAGTACAAATTCAGAAAAGAATCTATGTAAATATTTCAAAAGTGTACCTTTAGAAAAAGTGTGATTATCTCTATGAAACTTGTAGAAACAATGTTGAGCAAACGTAAAGTAGAACTGCACTGAAAATTCATGTAGACATTTTATCAAACGGTTGTTGTGCACATTAAAATATATTAAACCAAGTTAATCGATTACATGAGTGGTGGTGGTTATAGATAGTATTGAGAATATTCTGCCAAACGATGGAGAACATGGTGAGTGGTGGTGGTTATAGATAGTATTGACATTGACGGAAGATAACCAAATCAGCCATAGTTAAACTCAAAATCAAAACCCACATATTTCCAATACTGTCGAGTGGAGAGAAAGAAACCTGGGAGAATTAGGATTAAATACAATACATCAAACAAACTCTACAAATTAAAAGTGTTCATATATTCACATAGTGGTTATCAAATTACAAAAAGAAATGTTGAATTAGTTCGTGATTTCTAGGGTATTCAACTAAAGAAGGCACAATTCAAATTCATTGATATCACTAATTAAATGGCTGATTTTTCGTGTTCAGCATGGAAAATGGTATAATTTTTATGTTATTTTGAAATTTAAAATTGATTTGGATATGGATTGACGAACTGAAGGAACATGTACATGTACATAGGCGGGAAAGTTTTTAGTGTATTGCCTCTTGTATTGCCACGTGGAAGATTTGTAGTCTAAGAGTTTGACAAGTGGATTATAGGAGAGGTTTTTATTAGGATTAGAGATATATAAAACATATTTGATTAAACACTTAAAATTAAGTGGCACAAACCATAATACACAATATACAATCAATTTATGCATTTAAAAATATATAACTTTTATCCGGTCAACAATCTCTCCCCGCAACAAACCCCCTAATATATCGCCTTAGTTTTCCTTAATTATAGGTCTTATCTTGACATGCCTTACTTACCTTCATGCTTCGTCCGATTTTCAGTTTAAAACACACTGCTTTAGATCTTTCAAAAACTGAAAAGATTCTCTCCAAACTCAATGCAAACTCTTGGAAACCTAACCATTACAAACCACGCCACCAACACTCCATCGGACCACTTCCTTCAACTACATCACTCGCAGCTTCCCCATTTTGAAATTTTGAATTGAAACATAGGCTCCCTTCTCCTCTCTAACCCTAATGCTGACCACCATTCACCAAAATTCAGATATCACACCTCGCACCACCGGTAAACATCACACATGACGGTAAAAAATAACCCTAAATCACTCCCCACTAATGTTTACCCTTGTCACCACCAAACCATCAACGTACAAACAACCACCATCTCAGATAGTCAACACCACCACATGACTGCACAACCACTATTGCTCTCGACATCAACCATATCATCAGATCCACCGCTAGCTCTGAAATCAGGTATGAGTATTAATTTGTTGCCTTTTAGTTAATTTTTCTTGATTTAAGAACTTTATATTTGTTATTTTCTTCCCACGTTAGTACAAAAAATATGGGTGTGTAGTTGTTGTGCGGGTTTACAAAACATGCACCCCAAGTGTTTGATGTAAGGTCTTACAAAAGTTTGTAGTTGTTTGGTTACAATTTCTTATATTTGATTGTTTGTAACATTTTCCAGGTCCTCAACATTCTCTCATTCCCCGCTCAGATCTAGGTGAGAACAAAAATTTATTCTTTTTTCTGAATAGGTTTTATAGTTTGTTGAATATTTTGGTTTTGTTCTGAAGCTGAAGACAGAATACCAAAAGATGAGCTTGTATCTATCTATTCTTGTAATTTTTTTTACCTTTTATCATTTGAGATGATTATTGCAGCAACAATATATTTCCAAGCTTTAGTGTATGATCATGTTGTTCTAGATCTTTTACAGGTAGATATCAAGTGCTTTGAATGTTTGTATTTCGTTGCATATGAATTTGTACCTTCACTCTTTAATTGATTTTTCATAAAGGGTGTAGTGAAGAGATGAAACCCATAAAAGGTGAATCCTAGATCTAAAACCCATAAAAATGTAAATCTAAAAGGCACGAAACCTTAATCTTAAAAAGGTTAGTTCTATCATGATATCCTAGATCTAAAATCTATTTTTTGAACGCGTGAGTTTCTATTTTAGTCTACTCGGAACTTTTTTCAAGGATATGATGTTTGATTGTTTCTTCTTACTTGTATGGCTTTTAAGGGTATGGATTTTAAAAGACATTTTTTGTGTTGAGATTGAATATAGTTAATGCAACCATGGTTTTTTATTTTTATTTTTGTAAGCTTTCGTATGGATGATTTTATCTCATAGATTTTCATACACATTGTTTTTCTTGTATTACTAATTTTTTCTTTTTCAAATATAAGCACCTCTCGTAAATAAAAGATGGATGCAAATTTTAAACTACTTGGATTTTTGAAGTTAAAAGAATAAAATATCTGTAGAAGTCAATTTAAATTACTTGGATTTTTTTAAGTTAAAAGAAATAAAATATCTATAGATGACAGTGTTACATAGCCATCATATGAAGAAATTTTGTTTTTATTTTCGACTTCAAATGAAATCAATGATGTTTATTTCAATTCTTTAAAATTGTAATGGTTGTAACAAATAAATATGATGAGGTTCACTGGGATTTTTTATTGACTTTGAATATCACAAAAGCTAACAATTTAATATCAACTAATGATATTGGTAATGCACGATCATAGTTAATCACTATTAGTAAAACATATAATCGTATTTTATTATATTAAATATTTACTTTGAAATCTACAATGATTTTATCTCATTAGGAGGGATAGTTCAACAACTTTATACAATATACTTTTCTTTTGAACAACAAAAACAACGTATTTTTTTCAACCGAAATGACTATTGGTAAACATGTTGGAAAAAAGGTATTTTTACCAATAATTTCATTATGTCCGTCTGAAGATAACATGTTCCTATTCATACCAAATGTCGGTATGTATCTTTCAAAATTGGTTTTCTCGCATGACTAACTTTATATGACATTTTTCAGAGAGATATCACATGCCAAAACAAAATTATTAATGAATCCTAATGAATAATTTAACGATAGTGAAGTATATATCAAAATGGTGTTTAATAATGAAGAATCAATCATGTTCTTATGAACTTTTGTAAAGAATCCAAACATTTTATTTTTAATTGTTATTGATTTCGTTTCTGCCAGCATGATTCTTATTGACAATTATTTAGATTTAGTAAACTACGTATCCTATAGAAAATAATTTATGAAAAACTATTTACATCCGTCGTTTTGCACGGGTAAACACCTAGTGTGTGTGTGTGTCTATATATATATATATATATATATATATATATATATATATATATATATATATATATATATATATATATATATATAGTGACAAAGAACATGATTTGGCATGCGGAATTAAGTTTGTACAATTGAACATGGTGATTTGGGTGCTAAAAGATATATTCGATCATAGTAAATGAGTACAAAAAGGGATCTAGTCTAGAATTTCATAAATATCTCACTCACTAATCACTATGACTACATCTCTCAAGCACACCTCTACAAGTGGTATGAACCCACCTTATATAGAGGTGTTTACATGTCTCTCTTTCACTGTCTATCTCTCATGTGTCAAAAGGCCAATACTCCACATGTAAGTGGGTTTTACAAAAGTCAAACATTTACAAAATCAATCATGAATAACTTTGTACCCCGACATTCTCCCCCTCAAAGTTAGGAATGAATGACCCACTTCAATTCTTCCAAAGTCCAGCAACACTTCCGAACTTCCAATTGTATCATCTCATAAGCTTCAAACATTTACAAAACCAAACCCATTTCGAATACATCACTTCCGAACTTCCAATTGCATCATCTCATAAGCTTCAAAACTTCAAGATCACTTCGGTCTTCAAATCCGCGTAATATGAAAAATTCAAGTTCGAATTTACATATAAACTTCTCCCCCTTTTATAATCGAAATTTGATTATAAAACTCCCAAGGAAAAAGAACGTGCTCTATTCGGAATTTTTCGTGTCAAAACTCCCCCTTAACATGTGATTATCCTCTTCAACATCATCATTCAATCTCTCATTCTCCCCCACGAAAGAATGCTCCCCCTCAATAAAAGTATTCGAATCCAATTGCTCCCCCTCCACTGGACTATCTTGCATACATTTGCCTATCTTTGGAGGATTTAATGTTGAATTATCTGAAAACTTAGTTTGTTCAGAAATGTGATTATCATTGACTTTAATTTCAGCATCAACAGCATGATCTGAAATACCAAAAATTAAATCAATAGCCAACTTCCTTGTGATCTGTCACATAGTAGTCTTTAACGTACTCACTATATGACTCGGGAAGTGACTGAAGAACCAAGTCAATAGCCAACTTCCTTGGGAACACGACATCCAATATTCTCATCCTGTCAATATGCAGCTTCATGTTCAAGACATGAGCACATATAGACTTTCCATCTTTGTGTTTACTAGCCAATAGGGATTGAGTGATCTTGAAATTTTCAAGTCTTCGAGCTTGTGGGCCAGGGAGAATAATTGAAGGAGGTGGAGGAAGTGAAGTATGATTTCCATTTTCATGATCCAATCATGGAACATCATCTTCAAGAGGAAAGCTTATTCCAAAAGACTTGGGAAGACCATAGTTGTCTGAACTAGACATCTACAAGGGAGAAGTTCAAGTTGGTTGATTTCAGTCCTTAATATAACACTCAAAAGAAATATCAAGGCTATGACCCAACACAATATTTTACAATTCGGAAGAGGGATGCCGTAATCCAATTGTAAAATATTTGAAGGTAGGTAAATGAAGATTTACCAATTTCAACCATGAAAAACGAAATTGATTATTAAGTTTTAATTGGTTTGAAATTACTAGATCCTTTGAGATTCATTGAACTTTTCAATGGCATGTTTAAATCACGATTGTGCCCTTCAAGTTTGTGACTGGGATACCGAGGATCACAAACAAGGTGTGAATAACCATGCAAATTAGCTTGGTACACTTAATGTTACAAATCACCTAATCAATGTGCAGATTAACCACAAATGCTCCATTGATCTATGATTAACATCAAGCTACCATTTGCCACACACTGTCAGTCCCAAATTAGTGTACCGGTTAACCACACGCGCTCCACTAACGACTTAACAAGGTGCAAAGTGCAATTTCATGGGTTAGCACCAAATTCACATTTTTCTTAAGTAACAAAAATTGGAATTTTATAAGTGTTTATTTACTTGGTATTTTCATTATACTTTTAATGAGAATTAATGTCCTATCCTACCCATTCGGCTAAAGACCCTCCACCAGTCAAGGAAACGGTGGGTGAGAGTGGACACCCATTAAATTGCCATTTTATAGGTAGTAACCTATACCCCCCTTATAGACTGGCTTCGTGAATGAGGCCTACTAATGGTAAGACTGACTTATTCTTATACACACACACACACACACACACACACATATATATATATATATATATATATATATATATATATATATATATATAAGTATTAACTTTTAATATTATAATAGTATAACGGTTGAATTTTAACTTTTAAAATTCTAGGGTTTGGAACTAAAGTACTCATAAATGTGACTTTACAAATTCCAAAACTTGAGGGAAAGTTTTAAACTATTCACAAACTCTTGGTTTCTATAACTTATGAGTTTAATGTTTTTTTAATGGAAAAATTTTCAAGTTCCATAACTTGAGGACAAGTTATGGAAGACTTTTAAAACCATTTAAAGGAGATACTTTTCATTTACCATAACTTGAGGACAAGTTATGGAGTTCATAAAAGACATTTAGATCAAATATTCTAACTAAAAAAAACTATCAAATAATTTTTCTATGATCTAGTTAAACTCAAAAGTCAAGATAATTCATATCAACAATTTGCAAGAAATTAGCGTATCATATAAACTAATACAATCTTGAAACTATGGCAATTATCTTTTAATTGGATAAGCATGATCATTACCATACCAACAAAATCAAATTTAATGAACTAAAATATTTTGTGGTAATGATCCTAATCCAAAACAGGCCAAAAATCCCGAAAATCTGCCATCAGAAGCATCCACTCATTGAGTGCATGAACATGACTCGTCGAGTTGACCGTATACTGAGTGGACTCGTCGAATTAGTTCATGGACTCGGCAAGTTCATTAGTCAGATGGCCAGAAAATCGATTTTTCACCTTTGAAAATAATACATTTTCATCAAATATAATAGAAAACAACCCATATCTCTGATACCACTGTTGGGTTTTGAGCACTATAACAACCTTACGGTGCACACACAACCCTAATGCTTTGGATCTATGTTTTCTCTAATTATACATGCAATGAAATAACCAAATCATAAGCCTACAACTAGCACATGATTTGACACATGAATCATAAAATATAGTAAGAATAATTACCTCTTTGTTGTAGCTTGATGTATTTGGCATTTAAGAACTTAGCACCTCAAATGTGATGCCTCAAATGGTTCACAACACAACCTTGAACAATTGGATGACTTAAGAGAGATTACTAGGCACACAAATCAGTTATGAACTCCAAGAACACTTGTTGTAACTGATTTTAGCCATGGGGTTATGTATATATATGTAGGAATCCAAGAGTCATGGGTAAACCCTAATCCATACACTTTAGGTTATGATCCATATTTCATGTGGGCTAACTCTTCATGGAAACTTACATAAAATTAGCCCATCATTGATCAATAGCCCAAACTATATGTGTGTGTGTATATATATATCATTGATTTACATAATCAGTCTCCGTTAATTTAATTAGTCTCTTTTGATCACTTAATTAATTCTTGATAAATACTAATTAAATAATATGATTTCATATTAATATATTAGAACTTATAATATATTAATAAATCATAAATAACATCTAACTCAAATATCCATCCTCAAATTGTCCTGGTGATATGCAAACTGAAATGGACCATGCTACTATCGGGTCAAGTACATATCATTTATAGTTATGGGCTTAGACACTTAATCCAACAATTGTATGGGCACATTCCTAAGAGCTCTTACGATAACAGGCAAGTGTCCATGATCATAACGGACACATTAATGAAAACCTAACTAAGCCAAGGAGAATAATGTGAGACACATACTGATTATTTACACAAACAGCATAACAGTTCAAGGACATCGAGTCTACTGGTCCGCTAGTAAAATAAATATGAATCTTAAGGGAAGGTTCGAAGGGTAACACCTACCTATCCTATGCATGATTCAACTGATGGATTTTATCGAAAGAGCTTGAAAAAGTTTGATCAATTTCAATTCATTTCAAGGATTTTGGAAAAATTAATAGTGAATCGAAACTAATCACCAAAGTTGCGGGGTTGAATGGTGCATAATCGAAAATCGATTTTTAGTTTTCGGTTACAAATCGTAATTTAGAATGATATTAAATATAACATCAATTACAAATTGTGTTTTAATGCCAATTTAATTGTTTTGTTGGTTATAGTTTGAAGTGTAAACTAGATTATAGCCCGCGTTAAACGCGGGAAATACATAAAAAAAAACATATAATCGTTTATAGATATTGTATAATGATTATTAAAAAAATATATGGTTATTGGTATTATTGAAATATGTAGAAAATACATTGAAAACGATAAATATATATAATCATTGAAAGATCTCTTTGTAGACATTATTTTTTTGTTTTATTAGTTGAACTATTTTCCTCGTCTTATATAGTTATAATATTTATATATTTATAAGCATTTTAATTAGACGTTCATTGCATAATAATGTTAACTAATTTAAACATATATTGACAATCAATATACCGTTTTTTCTATTGCATTAAATATTAACAACTATTTCATTTATTCAAATAAAGTTATGTAATATAATTTATAAAATGTTAAATGTTATATAGATTTAATTTTAGTATATCATCAATGGAGATTATTTTCTAAATCATGATTGGTTTATTTTAAATTGATTATAAATATAAATGCTAGCTTTTATGTTTGTTATTATTTATTTAGTGTTCGTAAAAATTTTGCATTAGTTTTGGCGCAACTTTGAATAATTTTAGTATATTAATTTAAATTGATATATCTGTCAATTATATGAAATATCAAATAATCACATTTCATTACTATTGTGATAATTTAGTTTATATATTGTATTTTCAGTAATCTTAACGCTCTTATTTTTTCTAATAACTGTAACGCTTTTACTAAATGTACTATTTACAAATCTCCTAATATTTTATAATTTTAATCTTACTTTATAATTTTTTCATAACTATTTTATTTTCAAGATTAACTGCTTTAATAGTGTTTTTTTTAGTCTATTCACTTTTATATTTCATTGTACAACATTATCGTTTGTATGTATTCTGAAATTTCACTTTCAAAATGTTTAATGTTTACACCTTGATATTAATTTTTTTAATAAACTCATGTAATAATTATGGAATATATATCTCATTTTAATTAACATTCACTTCCTTTATTATATCAAATTCCTCATTAAATGGATATACTTTTGGAAAATAATAATTATAATAGGGCAGCATTATCTAAAACGTAAATGTTTGATATACTTTTGGAGAAAAAAAAATCAGGATCATTAAAAAAAAATTATATAAAGAAAATACAAATTTAAATTTGTTGAAATTATGGATGAAATTACTGACGAAAATTTATTTTGGAAGGAGTTGTATTCTGTAAGGTAAAATAATATTACAAAATTTGAAATATCTATATTTGTTGTGTAAATTAATAAATTTTATTGTTACTATACGAAGATAAAAAAGTAGGTTGATATGATATATAAAAACATAATAATTTCAATGATATTTTAAAATCATGCCAAAATTAACCGGATTCTTATGACATAAAAATTAAAAAAAAATCATAATCATCTCTAATATATAAAAGTAAAATTTTCGTAATTAATGTCACTTCCCAGGATAGTTAATTTTTGTTTTGTTAAAGGTACCTAATACCTTTTCATGTTTATTTGAAAAGTTTCAGAAAAGTAGTTAACTGATTTCATGTAATTTGTGACAAAGAAAATCGAAATATATGAATACATACATTTGATATAGGAGCAAAAAATGATCGAAAAAAATATAAAAAACGAAAGAAGGTACTGACCTTCTAACACACAAGAGCGAATGTTGATAGCAGAAAATGATGATGGAAGTTATAAGCAATATTAGCGATGTTGTATGAGAATGTTTGAAGAAAATAAACGATTGAAAATAAATGTGAGTCGCGGATTCAATGATGAATCGTATATGTATGTGATGATTTGAATATGATTTTTCGGTATAAATGATTTCCTAATAAAAAAAGATTTTATATTACTGGTTTACTAATATAAATGGATTTATCGTAATGGTTGATATTAAGACCTTATTTGAAATGATTTGTTAATAATATATTTTTAAAATTGATCATATTAAAATCTTCATAACTGAAAATTCAAGATGTAAAATATGGAAAGTTTTTTATTGGAATTAAATACATTCCATTTCAACGAATGTAAGTTATTGATTGATGATTGAAAATCATTTATTGGAATTAAATACATTCCATATGGGGAAGATGATGTCAGCAATTTGATCTAAGGGTGGAAAAATAAGATTGAAATACAATCAATGGTCCAGATTATTTAAGATGATGTCATAAAGTTTCTCTTTTAGTAATATTTAAGATACAACCATTTGCAAGAAACTAAGAATGCAACAAAAATCTCATATTTGTCAGTCCATCTTCTTCATTTTCTTTCCACATCAAAGGTATAATCTAGGCTTATTGAGGGTTCATATGGTCTAGAAGAATCACTTCAAGTTGTTGTATCTTGGGAAAAACATGCCTCATTATTTTCTATTTTTCTTGTTTGTTTTTGTACATTACCGCAATATTATTCCTATATGGCCATGGGTAATGATTTATAGCATATGATAACCTAATTCAATAAAAAAAACATAGACTGTTTAGTATCTTTCATTTCATTATTAAATTATTGTAATTCTACCAAAGGGCTTCTAGGCCAACGGTACCAGGTGTTGTCCTCTTTCTTGAGGTTGAAGGTTTAAGTCTCATTATGGACATATGTGAAATTATGAGGAAGTTTAGAATTAGATTAGATTTGTCGTTAAAAAAATCATTATAATTCTCATCATTATCATAAAAAAATAAATGACAAATTTAAAATAAATGGAAATTAATAAAAACATATAAAAAGTTAAAATTAAGATAATAATAATTAATATAAGATTTCTTTAACAAAAAATACAAATAAATAGTAATTAGAAAAGAACAAATTACTAAAATTTTCCATGAGGTTTGGAGCAAATTATGTGTTTAAGCCCTAAGTCTTTTTTTAACTTTTTTTTTTGCACCACGATTGTCCATATCCATAGGTTATTATTGTGTTATGTCTTTCGTCCATATCAGATATAAAAAGATTATATTGTCATTTTATATTTTTTTCATTTATTTATTTTATTAGCATTATTTATATTATTGATTAATTGATTACTCAAATGGGTCCCACCTAATCATCCCCTTACATTTATCATCCCATCACCCACATCTCTAATGTAACCTGCAAATCTAACCCAAGCTCTCACCTCCACCTCTCTTTTTTCTTCCTACACTATTAAGAGCTTTGGTAAAACCATAATTTCTACGAGATTTGATCACCAACGAACACCACATGCTACTATCATCATCTTCTTGAAGTCACACCCCAAAACCAAGAACGGCGGAAACGTTATGGGGCGGAGGACGTCATGTAAAGTATCATAACACAGTAAATGTAAATAAGCAAACAACATCATCCATTGCATTAAGTATATATAATTTTAATACAAGTGTGTTCTTTACAGTTTTAGACACCAAAAATATAATGCGAATCAAAATAATATGATGAGTCTTGAAATGCGCTCCATCTTCTCAAAAGTTGGCATCGGTACCTGTCTACTGATGACCTGAGAATACAAGTTATTTTGAAAGATTTTGTCAGCATTAAGTTGGTGAGTTCATAAGTATTTTAGTGTCGATGTTCGTTTTCAAAACGTTTGAACCTGTGGTAAGTATAAGTTGTAAACTGTATGTAATTGTTTGTAAAAGTTTGAATCTCTCAGAAAAACCTATATTTTCTATTAAAGTAGCCTTCTACCAAGGCTTAACTATTTTGTATGCTCGTTTGTTGTAAAAGTGTGTAATTTCCCAAGTGTAACTATTATTTAACAGAATATAGTTTGTACATTTAAGTTTAAGTGAGGTTATCACTAAAATGTAATGGGTAATTCATTGTAGTACTGTAGTTTTGTTTTATAGGAACTACTGCTGTACTAACTACCTTAAACCGGATTTATATTAAGGTATAATGTGATAATTGCACCATACTATCGACTGATAACAACGACATAAAGAACGGTCGTAATAACGGAATGACGTTTGGCACCCGCAGACCTGCAGGTCCGGCTGTAGCTAGCAGCAAGGTGTAGGATAGTCAATCCAGTATAGATCTATACGCAAACTCAACGCTCTCCCTCCAAGAGAATTCTGGCTACAACTCGGGCCATGACATTTAAGGCATACTCCGATACAGTGGATCACAATTGTTATCGTATTCTTGTATATGTAATGAAATGTTTCTCGCTCTAGTATAGTTGTATATGTTATGAAATGTTTCTCGTTCTAGTATAGTTGTATACGTTCTCATAGTATAGTTGTATATGTTATGAAATTTTTCTCGTTCTAGTATAGTTGTATACGTTCTCATAGTATAGTTGTATATGTATTGTTTCTAGTATAGTCGTATATGTTCTGTGTTACCCCGATGGTAACTAGCTATTGATGTATTGATAAGCATGAATATGGAAGTACTTTTATGTCTATACATGTATATATGATATATAACTAATATTGAAACGACCCTCGGATGGTCACCCGAAATCCCACCAGACCACATCTCAGTGCGCGAAAAGGAAATAGGGTGGATGGTCTTCCTAAGCCCTTTAAACATTACTTATATATCTATACATATATGGGCATGCAATTTATAAGTAGTAAAACAAAGTTTAAATAAAAGCATTTGATAAGTAAAAGAGTTTGGAAAACATTTTGAAGTAAAACAGTTTGAACAGTGATAAAATCATTGGTTTCCTAGTTATTAATCACATGTGATTAATGCAATCACATGTGATCGAAGCAATAACTATAAGTATTTACTTGTATTCCCCCCCCCCCCCCATAAAGTATTTGAGCATTTAAAATCATTTCAAAGGTTGATTTAAGGGGGTATGAACTCACTTGATTGAAGTGGTCGATTTGAAGTAGTCGAGAGAAGAATCGGGCAGAACTTCGACAGGAAGAGTTGAAAACGCGGAAAAATCTCGGGATTCTCGGGAATCTCGGGAATCTCGGGAACACAAAACCTTCCTTCGGGACTTGAAGGTGAAAAACCGGGGCTTTGGGAGGGTCTCGGGGGCTTAAACGCAGAGTTTCGGTGCGAGAAAGAGAAGAATGGAGCACCTAAACCCGGCACCCCAAGAGTTCTATTTATAGGGGGTATTTTTGAGTGCCACGTCGTGGCTAGGGTTGGCCACGTCGTGGGGAGCAAGTCTATCTTCTTCCATTGATGGGACGCCCTCAGTCACTTGCCGGGTCGCGGCAAAACAGTGCCACGTCGTGGAGAGGCCTGATAGCCTCGGATTTCGGACCCCAAACTTGTAAAATCCATAACTTTCGCGTACGAGCTCCGTTTTTGACGTTCTTTATATGCACGAGTAGCTGAAAATATGATCTACAACTTTCGTTTAGACTTCATTGGCAAATTTTGACTTTATTTTTAATTATTTATTTTTAACGGGACGGGACACGAAAAATCCGTATAAAATCCATAACTTCTTCATCCGATGTCCGTTTTCGTCAGACTTTTCGCTGTTGCGCTACTAATGTTGAGACCTTCGATTCTCATTTAGGTTGTTTTGGTCAAAAGTCTCTCGAGCTCTATTTCGAGTTTTTAGCTGTCTACTATTATATTCGGATCTTGGAAAAATCATAACTTCCTCATACGAAGTCAGATTTGGATGTTCTTTTCGTGTACGCTCACGGTTTAATGTTATCTATAACTTTCATTTAGATACCTAAGGCTAAATGCTATTGCATTGAAACTTCGTGTTTTTCGTTTAATCGGTGTTGTCGGTTTTGTCGGAAATCTTAGAATGGTCATAATTTCTTCGTTGTAACTCGGATTTTAGTGTTCTTAGTATTTATGTAAACCTTGACACAATGTCTAACCTAATAGATATTCTTATAAAGATTCTTACATATTTCATCTTCAAAGTTAATTTCATTATTTCAAAAGTAGTTACAATACTTGACTTTTTAGGTCATTACAAAGAGTTGAAATATCAGGTTGTCACATCATCCCCCCGTTAGAGGGAATTTTGTCCCGAAATTTAAAGTAACAAAACACTTGTGGATTAGGGAAACAGATGTGGGTACTTGCGTTGCATCTGATCTTCGCGTTCCCATGTGAATTCAGGTCCTCGCTTTGCATTCCAGCGGACCTTCACGATAGTGATGCGACTTTGCTTGGTTTGTTTGACCTCTCGGTCCATGATTTCTACTGGTTCTTCCACAAAGTTGAGGCTCTCGTTTATCTCGATCTCGTCGAGTGGGATTACAAGAGTCTCGTCGGATAGACACTTTTTCAAGTTAGATACGTGGAATGTAGAATGTACGTTACGAAGTGCGCTTGGTAGGTCGAGTTTGTAAGCTACGGGGTCGACTCTTGCAAGAATCTCGAAAGGCCCTATGTACCTAGGATTAAGCTTCCCACGCTTACCGAAGCGTATCAAGCCCTTCCAGGGTGAGACTTTGAGAAGGACTTGGTCTCCCACCTGAAATTCCAAAGGTTTTCTTCGTTTATCAGCGTAGCTCTTCTGTCGGTCTCTAGAGGCTTTCAATCGTTCACAGATCTGAACGATCTTCTCTGTCGTTTCCCGAATGATTTCCGGACCAGTAAGAGTACTGTCGGAAGCTTGCCCCCTTGCTAGTTGGGTATCACCCACCTCATCCCAGCACAGAGGGGATATGCACTTCCGGCCGTAGAGGGCTTCAAATGGTGCTGCCTTTATGCTCGTGTGATAACTGTTGTTGTAGGAAAATTCGACGAGGGGTAAATAGGTATCCCACGCTTTTCCAAAGTCAATTACACAAGCACGCAACATATCTTCTAAAGTCTGGATCGTCCTCTCCCTCTGTCCGCCGGTCTGAGGATGGTAGGCTGTGCTCATGTCCAGCCTTGTTCCTAGGGAATATTGTAGTGATTGCCTAAATCTTGAGGTGAACCTACTATCTCTATCGGAGATAATGGACATAGGTACACCATGTAGCCGTACGATTTCCCTAATGTATGTTCTCGTAAGTTTCTCCATCTTGTCGGTTTCTTTGATAGGCAGGAAGTGTGCAGACTTGGTCAATCTATCAACGATGACCCATATGGTGTCAAGTCCACCCGTTGTCTTAGGCAACTTGGTTATGAAATCCATAGTGATCCGCTCCCACTTCCATTCCGGGATCTCTGGTTGTTGCAATAAACCAGAGGGCTTCTGGTACTTGACCTTAACCTTTGCGCAAGTAAGGCATTTACTCAAGAAGGTAGCAATCTCTGCTTTCATATTAGGCCACCAGTATAGCTTTTTAAGATCCAGATACATCTTATCTGAACCTGGGTGGACGGAATACCGAGTGTTGTGCGCCTCGGTCATGACCAAGTCTCGGAAACCACCGTGCTTCGGTGTCCAGATCCGGTCCATGAAATATAAGGCCCCGTCACCCTTGGCTTCTAAATTCTTGTCCATTCCTCTGAGGGATTCACTCGTCACATTTTCAGGTTTCATGGCTTCAAGTTGAGCCTCCTGAATTTGCTTAGACAAGTGTGAATGGATGGTTATTGACAATGACTTGACTTTGCGACCAGAATATTCCTTCCGACTTAGGGCGTCTGCTACTACGTTGTCTTTACCCGGATGATAACGAATATCGCATTCGTAATCACTGAGTAGCTCGACCCACCGTCGTTGTCTCATGTCGAGCTCCTTTTGATCGAAAATGTGTTGTAAACTCCTGTGGTAGGTAAAGATAGTGCTCTTCGTTCCATACAAGTAATGTCTCCAGATCTTCAGAGGAAACACCACTGCTCCTAGTTCAAGATTGTGGGTCGTGTAGTTAACCTCGTGTGTCTTCAACTATCTCGAGGCGTAGGCGATGACCTTACCTCGCTGCATCAGAACACACCCGAGCCCTTGGTTCGATGCATCGCAATAGACTACGAAGTCTTCTATTCCTTCGGGAAGGGATAGTATTGGTGCGGTGCACAAGGCTCGTTTGAGCATTTGGAACGCTCTTTCTTGCTTCTCTTCCCAGTCAAAGGCCACGCCTTTCTGGGTTAGGGTTGTAAGGGGTTTCGCTATTCGAGAATAGTTTTGAATGAATCTACGGTAGTAGCCAGCGAGACCTAGAAATTGGTGAATTTCTGTAGGCGTCTTAGGTGCTGACCAGTTCTCAATGGCTTTAATTTTGGATGGGTCCACGTGGATTCCCTCTTTTCTTACCACGTGTCCTAAGAATTCGACTCTCCGGATCCAAAATTCACATTTCGAGAACTTCACATAAAGCTTCTCTTTTCGTAATGTCTCTAGAACTTGTTGCAGGTGATCGCCATGCTCTTTCTTACTTCGGGAGTAGATCAGGATGTCGTCAATGAAAACGATGATGAACTGATCCAAATAAGGTCGGCATACTCTATTCATCAGATCCATGAAGACTGCTGGCGCATTGGTCAATCCGAATGGCATCACCACGAACTCGTAGTGTCCGTAACGAGTTCGGAAGGCTGTCTTCGGCACATCCTCCTCTAGCACTCGTAACTGGTGATATCCGGATCTCAGATCAATCTTAGAAAAATAGTTCGCCCCTTGCAGTTGGTCGAATAGATCATCTATGCGAGGCAGAGGGTAACGATTCTTGACCGTTAGTTTGTTGAGTTCTCTGTAGTCAATACACATACGGAATGATCCGTCTTTCTTCTTAACGAACAAGACCGGTGCTCCCCAAGGTGAGAAGCTTGGTCTTATGAAGCCCTTGCTGAGCAGTTCGTTAGGTTGACCAGAGAGTTCCTGCATCTCAGCTGGTGCTAAACAGTAGGGCGACTTGGCTACTGGGGTAGCTCCTGGGACTAAGTCGATCCTGAACTCGACCTGTCGTTGCGGAGGTAACCCGGGTAGTTCTTCTGGGAAAATGTCGGGGAAGTCGCTCACTACAGGGATGTTCTTTAGTTCTTTCGTTTCGAGGTTCGTGCCGACGACGTGAGCAAGGAATGCATGGTATTCCTTACGCAGATACTTCTGTGCTTGAATACTTGATATAATGTGAAGACTTGCACCGGGTTTGTCACCGTAGACTATAAGAGTTTCGTTAGACGGAAGGTTTAGACGGCGCGATGAAGGCTTAACCAATCCATGCCAATGATAACGTCGAAACTTTTTATTGAGACTGGCATGAGGTCGATTGGGAATGAATGGTTATCAAGAGTTAGGGTACAACCTAAGTATATGCTACTCGTACTTTCAGTTTTTCCATTAGCCATTTCTACTGTGAATAGTTCTTTGAGTGCGTGCGGTGGTTGATTAAGCATGCGAGCAAATTTATGGTTTACGAAGCTTCGCTCCGCTCCACTATCGAATAGAATGCATGCATAGGAGTTATCGAGGAGGAACGTACCAGTCACCACTGTCGGGTCAGCAATTGCTTCCCCGTGGCCTATAGCTAGTACCCTCCCTGCTCCACCAGCATTCTTTGCTTTGGGGCAGTCCCTCTTATAGTGGCCTGCTTCGCCACATCCATAGCAGGTCGGGCTCGCGCCAGAGCCAGGGACTTGGTTCATAGGTTGTGCCAGGAACTTACAGAAATGGACGGTGTGTCCTTTCCTGTTGCAGTTAGAGCACTGCATTTCATGGCAGGGGCCGTTGTGGTGGTAGTTGCATTTGTTGCACTTGGGCGAACTTCCAGCATACCCACCCACCGGAGCAGTAGTAGCAGTAGCAGGGGTTATTGCAGCATGTATTGCCACAATTTGTTGCTTTTTGGTAGCTTGTTGCTTCTTCTTTTCATCCCAGAATTTCCGCTTAGTATCAGCGGGTTTGGAGGGTTCCGGGATGGCTAGGGTGGTTGCGGTTGCAGGGGTTTTGACTCCATGGTCAATGAGTCATTGCGCCAATCTTTTGGCACTGTCGAAGGTAGCGGGGTTTGATGCTAGAACATTCCCCTGATACGGAGGCACTAGCCCCCATATGTACCTTTCGATCTTTTTCCCTTCAGTGGGAACCATATTAGGGCAGAGGGCCACCAGTTCGCTGAATCTGGCGGTATAAGCAACAATATTGGTGCCCTTCATGGTCAGGCTCCACAGCTCCTGCTCTAGTTTCTGGATCTCGCCCCTCGGGCAGTATTCCTCAATCATGAGGTCTTTCATCGTTTCCCAGCCTATGTCGTTGGCTACGACGAGAGTTAGAGATTTAACGTGGGCGTTCCACCACGTCAGGGCCTTTCCTTCAAAGGTGCATGCGGCATATTTCACTTTGCTCGCAGCAGGGCATGAACAAATTTCGAAGACCGCTTCATTCTTCTCGAACCATTGCGAGAGGGCAATGACTCCGCCGGTTCCATGGAAGGACTTCGGCTTGCAGTTGGTGAAATCCTTGTAAGAGCACTCTCTCGAGCGCACAGGGGTTTCAACCGGGATTGATTCCACAGGGGTTCCACCTCTGCTGGCATCAGAAGAGTGATACTGAGCCATGGCAGTTGCCACTGCTGCAGCTAAGGCAACATTCAGGGCTACAGTATCGATGACCGGAGGCGGAGGAGGTGGTGGTGCAGGATTATTCCTGGGAGATTTGCGAGGAGGCATCTTTCAGCTATAAGTTTATAAAGATAAGAAAAATGGTAAGAATCAATTGTAAGCAACGTGAGAGTGACACATGGACTAACTAACCATAGCCCAACAGTTGAATGAGTGTTTGAAATCACAATAAGAAATATTAGTAGGGAAGCACAAGTGTATAGATTTTTCCCACAGATGAGATAGATTTCAATAATGTTGGTATTACTGATGTAATAAGTTCAAGGAAAATCAACCTAAAAGTAGGTCTTACATCATACCATATAGAAAAGTTTGACGGTTCTAGATTCCTAATTAGAGTACTGAAAGTTAGGAATATTTTACAAACAAGTGCTACTTAGAGCACAGATGTTAAAGGCTATTCTTTAATCCAAAAGATAATGATGTACTAGACATCATCTAACAGCGATGAATATTCCTCGGGAGAACCCTAAGGTCTCTCATTTGACGGACCACTTCTTGAAGGTGTCGCTCATGAGCCCTTTGACGAGCTCGAAGTTCCATGACTTCTGCTTGAGAGGCAACCAGACGTTGCTATAGGGTTTTATAGGTTCTCCGGGTCCGTTCCATGTCTTCTTCAAGACGGCGGATGCGGACTGTGTAGACACGTGAGTTGGCATCAATCTCCATGACCCGGTCGATGGCTGCTCGACCTTGCTCGACATTACAAGCTATTCTGCGGATAATGACAGGCAGAGCTCGGTCAGCAGAGCCACCATCGCTGACGTTGTAAAAGCTTCGGTCCCCAAAGTATTGTAAGGGTTGACCCTGTTCATCACTCCAGTGATTCAAGTTGTTTGCCCACAAGGGAGTAGGACCTGGAAAAGCTGGTCGACGGTTGTTGTTCGGGGCTTGACCTATGAGCGGTAGGTTCTTGACTTCAGGCTCGGAGTCGGATCCATTAGAAAGGCCTTCTGCGAGGTGATCATCCAAAGGGATTGGATGCTCAACTTCGGGCTCTTCATCGATCCACCCGGAATTGCCTTCATTTGGAAAGTACGGGTCGCCGTGATGGACTCCCGCCATTTAAATCTACGCGAGAAGAGAGGTATAAGATGTTGGGTTATGAGCATTCTAACACTCCTAAGTGTACATGCAACCCTAAATACCTTGGATCTATGTTTTCTCTATTATACATGCAAATATGAACATCCAAGGTATTATCCTAATCTAGCATACAAAATATCAATATAACAAGATAGAATACATACCTCTTTAATGGTGCTTGTCTTCATGAAGCTTGAGTGCTTAGTGCCTCAAGTGTGACACCTCAAATGGTTCACACAACACCAATTACACTTGGAATAACTTGAGAGAAACTAGAACACTTCATGAAATCGGTTAGCCCTCATACACACATAGTGTTAGTGTAGTCACGATTTCTTGAGCCATGGGTTTCTTTTATATGGTGGCTATTAGGGTTACACCATGTAACTCATGTCTTTACCCATTCCTTATGCTCCATGGATTTTAACCTCCATGGAGTATCCATGGGTCACCCCATGGACTTAGTCCAACATAAGGAATCTTGGATCACAAGCCCACATATATAAGAATGAATGATTTACACAATCAACCCATATATTTAATTAGTCTTCTTTTGATCACTTAATTAATTCTAGATTAATTCTTGATCAATACTAATTAAATAATCTCATTATTCTTATTATTAATATACTAGAACTTATAATATATTAATAACCGTAAGTGTCTTATTTCTTCTCATTATAGTCTATCCAAGTACATGATGCCATGCAACCCAAATGGACCATGCCGGGTCGGGTCAAGTCTTACCAATTATAGTTATGGACTTAGACATTAATCCAACATAAGAATATAGTATACGTGTAACTAGTAGTACATAATACACCTATAGTATTTAAAGTTTAAGTTCTACTGATCTTCCTGTGGTATTGTTGGTAAGTTTTTAGACTTGTTAACACATCACAACCATTCTAGGGCATATGCTAATCACTCCTCGGGCCAGCATAGTTGATCAGGCTATGCTATTCCCAGGACTGACCATACATCCCCTAGCTTACCTGTGATATTTAACAATCGTAATACTTTTGTTCTTGTCGTTGTGACACTGGTTTTAGTATGAATGCAAACTAGTATACTTAATTAACTATTTTAGTATTTATAGTATAGACTCTCGGTCAGAGTGTTTTAATCCCAAATGGGTTTCTAGTTTAGTATATCTTTTATGGGTTGATATACTTGATTCACTATAAACAATGCTCTGATACCAATCTGTCACACCCCAAAACCAAGAACGGCGGAAACGTTATGGGGCGGAGGACGTCATTTAAAGTATCACAACACAGTAAATGTACATAAGCAAACAACATCATCCATTGCATTAAATATATATAATTTTAATACAAGCGTGTTCTTTACAGTTTTAGACACCAAAAATATAATGCGAATCAAAATAATATGATGAGTCTTGAAATGCGCTCCATCTTCTCAAAAGTTGGCATCGGTACCTGTCTACTGATGACCTGAGAATACAAGTTATTTTGAAAGAGTTTGTCAGCATTAAGTTGGTGAGTTCATAAGTATTTTAGTGTCGATGTTCGTTTTCAAAACGTTTGAACCTGTGGTAAGTATAAGTTGTAAACTGTATGTAATTGTTTGTAAAAGTTTGAATCTCTCAGAAAAACCTATATTTTCTATTAAAGTAGCCTTCTACCAAGGCTTAACTATTTTGTATGCTCGTTTGTTGTAAAAGTGTGTAATTTCCCAAGTGTAACTATTATTTAACAGAATATAGTTTGTACATTTAAGTTTAAGTGAGGTTATCACTAAAATGTAACGGGTAATTCATTGTAGTACTGTAGTTTTGTTTTATAGGAACTACTGCTGTACTAACTACCTTAAACCGGATTTATATTAAGGTATAATGTGATAATTGCACCATACTATCGACTGATAACAACGACATAAAGAACGGTCGTAATAACGGAATGACGTTTGGCACCCGCAGACCTGCAGGTCCGGCTGTAGCTAGCAGCAAGGTGTAGGATAGTCAATCCAGTATAGATCTATACGCAAACTCAACGCTCTCCCTCCAAGAAAATTCTGGCTACAACTCGGGCCATGACATTTAAGGCATACTCCGATACATTGGATCACAATTGTTATCGTATTCTTGTATATGTAATGAAATGTTTCTCGCTCTAGTATAGTTGTATATGTTATGAAATGTTTCTCGTTCTAGTATAGTTGTATACGTTCTCATAGTATAGTTGTATATGTTATGAAATGTTTCTCGTTCTAGTATAGTTGTATACGTTCTCATAGTATAGTTGTATATGTATTGTTTCTAGTATAGTCGTATATGTTCTGTGTTACCCCGATGGTAACTAGCTATTGATGTATTGATAAGCATGAATATGGAAGTACTTTTATGTCTATACATGTATATATGATATATAACTAATATTAAAACGACCCTCGGATGGTCACCCGAAATCCTACCAGACCACATCTCAGTGCGCGAAAAGGAAATAGGGTGGATGGCCTTCCTAAGCCCTTTAAACATTACTTATATATCTATAAATATATGGGCATGCAATTTATAAGTAGTAAAACAAAGTTTAAATAAAAGCATTTGATAAGTAAAAGAGTTTGGAAAACATTTTGAAGTAAAACAGTTTGAACAGTGATAAAATCATTGGTTTCCTAGTTATTAATCACATGTGATTAATGCAATCACATGTGATCGAAGCAATAACTATAAGTATTTACTTGTATTCCCCCCCCCCCCCATAAAGTATTTGAGCATTTAAAATCATTTCAAAGGTTGATTTAAGGGGGTATGAACTCACTTGATTGAAGTGGTCGATTTGAAGTAGTCGAGAGAAGAATCGGGCAGAACTTCGACAGGAAGAGTTGAAAACGCGGAAAAATCTCGGGATTCTCGGGAATCTCGGGAACACAAAACCTTCCTTCAGGACTTGAAGGTGAAAAACCGGGGCTTTGGGAGGGTCTCGGGGGTTTAAACGTAGAGTTTCGGCGCGAGAAAGAGAAGAATGGAGCACCTAAACCCGACACCCCAAGAGTTCTATTTATAGGGGGTATTTTTGAGTGCCACATCGTGGCTAGGGTTGGCCACGTCGTGGGGAGCAAGTCTATCCTCTTCCATTGATGGGACGCCCTCAGTCACTTTCCGGGTCGCGGCAAAACAGTGCCACGTCGTGGAGAGGCCTGATAGCCTCGGATTTCGGACCCCAAACTTGTAAAATCCATAACTTTCGCGTACGAGCTCCGTTTTCAACGTTCTTTATATGCACACGTAGCTGAAAATATGATCTACAACTTTCGTTTAGACTTCATTGGCAAATTTTGACTTTATTTTTAATTATTTATTTTTAACGGGCCGGGACACGAAAAATCTGTATAAAATCCATAACTTCTTCATCCGATGTCCGTTTTCGTCAGACTTTTCGCTGTTGCGCTAGTAATGTTGAGACCTTCGATTCTCATTTAGGTTGTTTTGGTCAAAAGTCTCTCGAGCGCTATTTCGAGTTTTTAGCTGTCTACTGCTATATTCGGATCTTGGAAAAATCATAACTTCCTCATACGAAGTCAGATTTGGATGTTCTTTTCGTGTACACTCACGGTTTAATGTTATCTATAACCTTCATTTAGATACCTAAGGCTAAGTGCTATTGCATTGAAACTTCGCGTTTTTCGTTTAATCGGTATTGTCGGTTTTGTCGGAAATCTTAGAATGGTCATAATTTCTTCGTTGTAACTCGGATTTTAGTGTTCTTAGTATTTATGTAAACCTTGACACAATGTCTAACATAATAGATATTCTTATAAAGATTCTTACATATCTCATCTTCAAAGTTAATTTCATTATTTCAAAAGTAGTTACAATACTTGACTTTTTAGGTCATTACAAAGAGTTGAAATATCGGGTTGTCACACATAACATACACGGGCCGACCTTGGTGCCTTCGAACCGTTTAAACCAGGAGAAAACTCACCTCACAAATTTGAATGCAAAATCTCACGATAATAAATCTCTAGCGGCTGCTCTGACAACTCCTCGAGTTATTAGTATAAAATAACACTTAGTCAAAACTCAATAATCCTTTTTAGGGTAAAATAACCATTTTACCCCTGATCTAATTAAGACCATAACCTAGGCTCAAATCCATAACATCAAATGGACCAATTCTATATAGCTTTTCCAAGCCCACTAATGATCCACTTATGGGCCAATTTTCTAAATTGGGTCTAACTCCTCAAATGGGCATTCCCTTAAGCCCAATCATATTCTCAGCCCAATTAACTGATTTCTTATGGCCCAATATGGCCCAAAATAACAAAGTACATGCATTAGCCCAAACCTAGGCCTAATTGGCAAAAACTCATGTCCAGTGAGTACGCGGGGCGTACTCCTCTGTACGTTAAGCGTGCAACTTGCATTGTAACCTCCCGAATCCCAGGTATTTATTTAAAGTTTTCATATTCATAATTCTGGACGTACTCGACAAGTTGGTAGCCCTAACTCGTCGTGTAGAAACTGACAAAGCAGTGTGGATTCTAGAACTTACTTGACGAGTTAGAGGACCCAAATCGATGAGTAGAGGTTATGATTGAAAACCCTAATTTTTAGGGTTTACACCCTATTTAAAGGACCTTAAGTCCTTTCCCCCAGCCACCCTTTCCACTTTCACGTCCAGAGAGAAACCCTAATCGAGCTAGCCCCTATTTTGAGTGTGTGATGCTAAAAGTGTGTGTTTGGTGCATTTTTTTGAAGAGGCTTGGAATGAGAAGAAGATTGTAGATCCAATATCTACATCGTATTGGCATCAATTTGTAGGTAAAATTCATTACCTTGGCTTTCATTTCTTAGATCTCTTCTTATGCAAGTATATGGGTATTTTTGGTGCAAAATGGGGTCATTCTCGGGGTTTGAGCTTGTCATGAGAACATGGTCTCAGATCTAGACTCCTCTAGGACCTCATGAACATAAAGTTTTTGACTTTATCTAGCCCTAACCCTTTTCCTTGTCCTAAACCTCTTCTTATGGCTATTTTTGAGTGATTTAGCTTCTTAAAGCCTTGCATGCACGTAAAGTTAGCAACTTTACATGATAACTACATCCTAGGTTGATAGATCTACAGTGTGGAGCCTTGGTTTCGTTTAAAAGCATCTATTGAGAAATGGGATGAAGGAACTCGACGAGTTGCATAAGCCAACTCAACAAGTTAGTTAGGGTTTAGCCGCCTTTTGTATTCTAAGTAAACTCGGCGAGTGGGTGAGATAACTAGGCGAGTTGATGAGGGTTTTCTCAATCTTTTAGACACTAAAGAACTCGATGAGTTACTCAGGTAACTCGGCGAGTCGGCTCGAGTTTTTGGTTTTGAAGTTCTAAAGGAAATTCAACAAGTTACTCAGGTAACTCGGCGAGTTGGCCCTAGTTTTCGGTTTTCGAGTTCTAAAAGAATTCAACGGGTTAGTGGATGAACTCGACGAGTAGGGTCAACATGGACTATTGACATTGATTGTTGACTTTGACTTTGACCAAGGGTTGTCCAAGTTTGACTTTTAAGGGTATTCTGGTAATTTGGGATTTTAATGGAACCAGTATATGATGGTTACAGGTAGTTGAGTTTGGAGCCGAGAGTTGGAGATAGATCTTCTTGATTTCAGCACTAATTGCAAGGTGAGTTTTTCTCACTATACTAACAGGGTCGAACACACTAATGCCAACTCTTTTTGGATCGTTATCCTGGTTATTGCATGATAATATGCTTAGTGACCTGTTAGGTCGGTATCTTGGTATATAAAATGATGATATGTTAGTGACCTGTTAGGTCGGTATCTTGGTATATAGAATGATTCTATGATTAGTGATTTGTTAGATCGAATTGACTGTTTGTACATGCTATTTAGCTTATGATAATTATATGTTGATTGTCTATGTGGGGTTGGGTTGAGGCAGACTTGCTTTGTGTTGAAGGCCAAAAGACCTAAGGCGGACCGAAAAGACTGCAGACCTATTAGAGCACATCAGTTAGGCCGAAGGCCCGAAGAATGATCTAGACAGGCTGAAAGTCCGGGTGGGCAGACCAGATATGCTGAAGGTTCTGAGATTGGGCCAGATAGACTATAGGCCCAGTAAGGGCAATTCAGTCATACTGTACACTCTATATGCATGTTGTTTACTTGTTATGATATGGTTATGATTTTTATGGTGTTGGTATTTTGGGGGAACTCACTAAGCTTCGAGCTTACAATTTTGGATTTTGTTTCAGGTACTTCGGATGATCGCAGGAAGGCGAAGACATGATCGTGCACCTCCTTGCATTTTATGATTTTGATATCTGGGATACTTTGATATGAAACTATTTTGAAAACATTTTGTAATAAATATTTGTTTTTGAATGCTTGAAAAAGTTTTAAAATTTTATGAATTTTATGGATGTTACTGTTAGGTTTTGAGCAATTTAACACTTCCTAAGTGTGCATGCAACCCTAATAAACCTTGGATCTATGTTTGTCTAAATACATGCAAAATAATAATTTTCCAAGGTTTATAACCTATCTAACATGGCATGGGGAACATTTCAACATAAAAGAGTTAGAAGAGATTACATACCTTTTGGTGGGTTTGGTTCTAAGGAGTTTGAGGGCCAAGCACCAATAGTGTGAATGCCTCAAATGGAATCACAAACACCACAAACTCTTGGAAAACTTTGATAGAGTATACACCTTGTATAAAATCGGCCACACACATGCACACACACACTAGTTCACTAGTTTTCTCTTAGGCTCCATTTCATGCTCCATAAGCATGCTTATATAGTGTGCATGGTTAGGGTGAAACCCTAATAACCCATGTCTTTTCCTTTCCAAGGATCCATGGGTTAAAAGCTCCATGGATCATCCATGGACTTCCACATAAGCCTAGCCCATTAGCAAATGAGTATTAGCCCACACTATATAAAACAAATAGCCCATAATCTAATTAGTCTTCCTTTTAATCTCTAAATTAATTCATAATTAATTTAAGACTAAAACTAATTAAATAACGTAATTTCATATTAATATATTATAACTCATAATATATTAATAAACATATGTGTATAACTCTCATAAAATTATCCATAATAGTTTGGATGAGATGCAACCCAAATGGACCATGCCGGTCGGGTCAAGTATATACCAAATAAGTTATGGACTTAGACACCTTATCCAACAGACTCCCACTTGGATAAGTCTAATAACTATATTTGCCTATAACTTCAAGAACCAACCAGCAATCGTAGTTCTCAAAAACTCCCTCGAACAATGAAGACTCTATCGAACTATGAAGCGCCATTTTAGATAAGTGATCACATAATCCTCTGTTCTCATGATATCAGCCGGACAAACACATGGAACTATGTCTTGCTTATTGTCTAGCATTTGTTTCTTGATTTTCCGATTTGTTTGACGAAGAACTTCACTGAACACATCGGTTTAGTTCTGACCAGGCCTGGTACATGGGTCAACACAAAATCATCGAGGGGCCCAGATATCGCTTCTATTTCTAGAAGGAACAGATAAACTTCGACTGATATGCTTGTTCTACTACTTATTGAATTGTACACAAAGGCACGTTTTATAACATCAAGTTACTGATGCGTTAACGTACAATCAATGCACAACCAACTCATAGGTAACAACTCATATCTCTAGGTTTAAAGATTTATATGATGTTATCGTCTCACGATCACTCGAGATAAATTCCATGAATTGATACAAGTGAGCGTGGGTTTATACCAATACTCATAACTTATGAGTACTCATGAATGTTGCAGCAACCATTGCCATGTCTAAACACCTTTAAGGCATCTACAAACCCAATTCATGACAATCTTGATTCATACCTACTTCCGACGTATGATCGATTGTGGAGGTTTGAATAAATTAATTATTCTGGAAGTCAAAACATGCAAAACTGAAACAATAGTAAATAATTGACAATGATAGTAACACTTTACTCATAAATAAATCACAAATTTTATTTATCATCAAACGTCGATTACATTTTACAAGTTTCAGGAAAACTATCTAATCTGTAAAACTAATATTGTCCCTCAGCCCGATGCGTCTTGCATGCTGAAAATGCTTAACCCTCGTCAGTCCCTTCGTAAGGGGATCTGCAGGATTCTCATCCGACGATATCCTCCTTGTCACAAGGAGTCCTTCTTCAATCTTGTGTCTTATGAAGTGATATTTTCTGTCAATGTGTCTGGATCTGCCATGATCTCTTGGTTCCTTGGCTAAGGTAACCGCACTATTGTTGTCACAGAAAATCTCTATAGGTTCCTTAATAGCTGGTACAACTCCAAGATCTCCGATGAAGTTCTTTAGCCATATCGCCTCCTTCGCTGCTTCACTCGCTGCTATATACTCTGATTCACAAGTCGAATCAGCCACCGTCTCCTGCTTGGAACTCTTCCAAGAAATTGCCCCTCCATTTAAGGTAAAGATCCAACTCGACTGAGAGCGGAAATTATCCCTATCAGTCTGAAAACCAGCATCACTATACCCTAATACTCTCAAGTCATCACTGCCACCAAGGGTAAGGATCCAATCCTTAGTCCTCCGTAGGTACTTGAGAATGTTCTTTACCGCGGTCCAATGAGCCTTGCCAGAGTTCCCCTGATACCTGCTGACCATGCTCAAAGCAAATGCCACATCAGGACGGGTACAAGTCATAGCATACATGATCGAGCCAACTGCGGAAGCATATGGTAATTGGCTCATCTCAGTTATCTCTGTCTCTGTACTCGGACTCTGAGTCTTACTCAGTTTGGTATTGCTTTGGATCGGTAAATCTCCTTTCTTGGAATTCTCCATGTTGAACCTTTTTAACACCTTATCCAAGTAGATACTCTGACTAAGTCCAATTAGTCTTCTACTCCTTTCTCGTAATATCCTTATCCCTAGGATATAGGTAGCCTCCCCTAGGTCCTTCATAGCAAAGCACTTCCCAAGCCAGGACTTAACCTCCTGCAAGGTTGGGATGTCATTTCCTATGAGAAGTATGTCATCCACATACAGTACCAAGAAGCTAACTATACTCCCATTAGCTGTGACATACACGCAAGACTCATCTTCGCTTCTCGAGAAGCCAAACTCTTTTACCTTCTCATCAAAACAAAGATTCCAACTACGAGATGCTTGTTTTAATCCATAAATGGATTTCTCAAGCTTGCATACTCTATTAGGGTACTCTGCACTGACAAAACCCTCTGGCTGATTCATGTAGACATCCTCAGCCAACTTTCCGTTAAGGAAAGCGGTTTTGACATCCATTTGTCATATTTCATAATCATGAAATGTTGCAATGGCTAACATAACCCTAATAGACTTAATCTTTGCTACCGGCGAGAAGGTTTCATCATAATCAATACCTTGAGTTTGAGTAAAACCCTTCGCAACCAGTCGAGCCTTATAAGTATGCACTTTTCCTTCCATGTCTGTCTTCTTCTTGAAGATCCATTTGCACCCGACTGTTTTGCGTCCTGGTACATGGTCAACCAAGTTCCAAACTTGATTGTCATACATGGACTGTATCTCGCTGTCCATAGCTTTCTTCCATTTAGCAGACTCCGGGCCTGCCATGGCTTCCTTAACACTGTTGGGTTCATCCAAATTTACCACTGTACTATCACTAATAAACGTATCACCTTCCGTAGTAATATGAAAGCCATAATAAAACGAAGGTGTGTTCCTAACCCGTGTGGAACGCCTTGGAGGTACAGACTCGTCAGCTGGATCAACTGGAGTTTCCTCCTCAGGTTGATTGCTAGTGTCTGAGGTTCCTTCACCAATTGATTCTTGAATTTCTTCAAGATCAATCTGCCTCCCACTGTCTCCTTGGCTTATAAATTCTTTCTCGCGAAAGATCCCTCTCCGTGCTACAAAAACCACATTCTCACTGGGTCTGTAGAAGAGGTAACCGAAGGATTTCTGTGGGTAGCCGATGAAAATACACCTTTCACTTCGGGGTTCAAGCTTATCATGAGTTTCACGCCTCACGAAAGCTTCGCAACCCCAAATTTTGATGTGGTCCAAATTGGGAACCTTCCCAGTCCACATCTCATGAGGTGTTTTGGTAACCTTCTTTGTAGGGACTAGATTAAGGATATGGGCGGCAGTCTCTAAGGCATACCCCCAAAAACATATTGGTATTGAAACTCGACTCATCATAGAGCGAACCATGTCCAACAAAGTTCGATTACGCCTCTAAGCTACACCATTCAGCTGTGGTGTCCTGGGAGGAGTCAATTGCGAGACAATCCCACACTCCTTAAGATAGTTAAGGAACTCGGTACTAAGATACTCACCACCTCGATCGGATCGAAGCATCTTAATGTTCCTACCCAATTGATTTTCTACTTCCTGTTTGAATTCCTTAAACCTTTCAAAGGTTTCTGACTTATGTTTGATTAAGTAGACATACCCATATCTACTAAAATCATCAATAAAAGTCACATAATACCGATTAGCATCCCTTGTGGCGGTTTTGAATGCCCCACATACATCAATATATATTAGGTTCAATAAACCCTCACCCCTCTCACAAGTTCCAGTGAAGGGTGATTTTGTCATTTTTCCAAGTAGACAAGATTCACAATTATCATCCGATTTAAGGTCAAATGATTCCAAGACTCCACTCTTTTGGAGTTGGCCTATGCGTTTCTTGTTTACATGTCCAAGACGACAATGCCACAATGATGCTTTATCTAGGCTAGTAGAAGAATCAATATACAACACATTTCATACACACCATCACAAGGTAACGCTTTAAAATAAAACACATTTTTATAGAAAGCATTAATACCACCACATTCATTATCAAACGAAAAGGTAAAACCTTGTTTGTACAAAGCATGAAAAGAAATAATATTCCTCGCCATTTCAGACGAGTACACACATTTATTCAAATCTAATTTTAACCCATTATTAAGCAACAAAGTATAAACTCCAATCTTGGAAACAGGTGAAGCCTTCCTATTCCCCATGATTAAGTTTATCTTCCCGTGCTCCACATCCTCACTTCTTCTTAGGCCCTGCAAATCAGAACATATGTGAATACCACATCCTGTATCAAGCACCCAAGAGTTAGAGTATGTTGAGTAATTAGACAATATAGTGTAAATACCTGCATAGGTGGGTTTCACTTTCCCATCCTTTAGATCCTGCAAGTACTTAGGGCAGTTTCGCTTCCAGTGTGCCTTTTCATGGCAATAAAAGCATTCAGCATCCTTGGGAATGGCAGAAGGAGTGGCAGAACCGTTCTTGGTCTTTGATGAGGAGCCTTCAAGAGACTTTCCCTTGGTACCCTTCGAAGGGTGTTTCCTCTTTTTCCCTTTGCCTTGCCCAATAGCTAAAACAGGGGTAGATGTTGGAGTAGGAGTAGTAGAGGTAACAACCGCTTTACCCTTAAGACCGGTTTCAGCGGTCTTCAAGAGTCCTTGAAGCTTGCTGAGGGTAACTTCCTCCTTGTTCATATGATATGTCATTCGAAAATGATCATAACAAGAAGGCAAGGAGTGCAAAATGATGTCAATTGCCAACTCCTCAGGGATGTTAACATTCAGCTTCAGCAAACGGTCCACATACCTTTGCATCTTTTGCATGTGGCCCGTGACGGATTCACCGTCCTTCATGCGGGTAGTTATTATGGAGGAGATTATTTCATAACGCTCCTGACGAGCACTCTGATGGTACCTTTCCATCAGGTCTTGGTGCATCTCAAAAGGGTAGAAATCTTCATATGACTTTTGGAGCTCAGCTGTCATCGTGGCCATCATGATACATGCCACCTTAGTAGCATCTCTCTCATGAGTCCTGAATTCAGCGATCTCCTCCGGAGTAGCAGTAGACTCATCAAGTTCTTTTAACTCCTTATCGAGGACATATTCCTTGTCCTCGTAACGAGTAACCATCCTGATGTTCCTAATCCAATCCATGAAGTTGGAACCATCAAAGATGACCCTACCACAAAGATTCATGAGAGAGAAAGAACCAGTTGGGTTAGAGCCTGAAGCATTAGTGTTGCAAGACATCTGAAAGAAGATAGTAAATTTAGATTAGATATTTAGGATCCTTAATAAGACACCCAAATGTAATATTAAGGCTAGGATCCAATCACAATATATTACACTTAGAAGAGGGATGCCGTAATCTAAGTAATAATATATTTGAAAGGTAGGTGAATGACGATTCACCAATTTCCACCATGAAAACGAAATGATTTATTAGGTTTAATTGGATTTGAAATTCCTAGATTCTTTTGAGATTCATTGAACTTTTCAATGGCATGTTTCAATCTCGATTGTGCCCTTCAAGTTTTGTGACTGGGATGCCGAGGATCACAAAACAAGGTGTGAATAACCATGCTAATTCACTTGGTACCCTTAATATTATCACCTAATCAATGTGCCGGTTAACCACACATGCTCCATTGATCTATGACAAACATTAACTCACCCTTCGTGATCCTTACTAGTCCTAGTTAGTGTGCCGGTTAACCACACACGCTCCACCAACGACTTGGTAAGGTACAAAGTGTGAATTCCATGGATTAGCACCATGTTCACATTTTCCTAAAATAACTAAGATTGGGAATTAAAAGATTTTAGTTACTTTATAATATTCATTATACTTTTAATGAGGATTTAAAGTCATTGTTCTACCCGTTCGGCTAACGACCCTCCACCGATCAAGCAAGCGGTGGGTGAGAGTATACACCCATTAAGTCGCCATTTTATAGGCAACAACCTTATACCCACCTTATAGACCGGCTTCGTGAATGAGGCCTACTAACGGTAAAACGACTTATTCTTATACATATATATAATAATTAACCATTAATGTTATAAATAGTATAAGGGTTGAATTTTAACTATTAAAACTCTAAGGTTTGGAATTAAAGTTTATTAAAGTGTGTGAAACTTTACAAATTCCAAAACTTGAGGGCAAGTTTTGTAACTTTGCAAAACTCTTCATTTCATAACTTATGAATTAAAGGTTCATAAAAATGAAGACTCTTCATTTTCATGTAACTTATGTGTTTTAAGTGTGTGTTAAATGAAAGTGACCTTTGGTAATCCATAACTTGAGGACAAATTATGAACTCCATTAAAACACATAAATGATAAAGAATTAATCCTAAACAATTCAGCAAATAATTCCTATCATTTTCTAAATTCATAAGAACATGAACATGATCATCAAAAATTCAAGAATTATATGAACTCATAAAATCATGGAATTTTGATATATGCTATTGTAAATGGATTAGAACAACCATTACACCAACTAAAATAAGTTTTATAACACCAAAACAATTTAGGGTAATGTTTCTAGTCCATTTCCAGCAGCAAAAGTCGAGAATCTGCATTCTTTCGATCCTACTCGTCGAGTGCATGAACTGACTCGTCGAGTAGGTTGAAGTTTGCCTTGGACTCGTCGAGTCCCCCCAATGGACTCGGCGAGTCCACCATGCTGACAGCAACAATTTCGACTTTTTTTTCACTATTTTGCATCAAGTATCAAACAAGCAAGCCTAGGCCCTGATACCACTGTTGGGTTTTGAGCAATTTAACACTTCCTAAGTGTGCATGCAACCCTAATAAACCTTGGATCTATGTTTGTCTAGTTTTCTCTTAGGCTCTATTTCATGCTCCATAAGCATGCTTATATAGTGTGCATGGTTAGGGTGAAACCCTAATAACCCATGTCTTTTCCTTTCCAAGGATCCATGGGTTAAAAGCTCCATGGATCATCCATGGACTTCCACATAAGCCTAGCCCATTAGCAAATGAGTATTAGCCCACACTATAAAAAACAAATAGCCCATAATCTAATTAGTCTTCCTTTTAATCTCTAAATTAATTCATAATTAATTTAAGACTAAAACTAATTAAATAACGTAATTTCATATTAATATATTATAACTCATAATATATTAATAAACATATGTGTATAACTCTCATAAAATTATCCATGATAGTTTGGATGAGATGCAACCCAAATGGACCATGCCGGTCGGGTCAAGTATATACCAAATAAGTTATGGACTTAGACACCTTATCCAACAGTTACATGCATGGCTTGTACGTTGCGCGTACGGGCTTGTACGCCCAACGTATTAACCTGTTAAGCCATAAACTCCATAAAGGCTTAATCCCTTAAGACCTTAAGCTCCAAACGCAAATCTGAGCCCAATAAAGTGTCTTAACCCATAAAGTTGATTACTTGGTGGCTTGCAAACCACCAAAAGGACCCAAACTTGAAATATGGCAACCAACTTCCATAAAAATGACCAAAACTCATGCATGGCCACAATAAGACCTTCTAGATGGGACCGACGGAGTCATTGCCAACTGCAAGCCGAAGTCCTTCCATGGGACCGGCGGAGTCATTTCCCTCTCGCAATGGTTCGAGAAGAATGAAGCGGTCTTCGAAATTTGTTCATGCCCTGCTGCGAGCAAAGTGAAATATGCCGCATGCACCTTTGAAGGAAAGGCCCTGACGTGGTGGAACGCCCACGTTAAATCTCTAACTCTCGTCGTAGCCAATGACATAGGCTGGGAAACGATGAAAGACCTCATGATTGAGGAATACTTCCCGAGGGGCGAGATCCAGAAACTAGAGCAGGAGCTGTGGAGCCTGACCATGAAGGGCACCAATATTGTTGCTTATACCGCCAGACTCTGCGAACTGGTGGCCCTCTGCCCTAATATGGTTCCCACTGAAGGGAAAAAGATCGAAAGGTACATATGGGGGCTTGTGCCTCCGTATCAGGGGAATGTTCTAGCATCAAACCCCGCTACCTTCGACAGTGCCAAACGACTGGCACAACGACTCATTGACCATGGAGTCAAAACCCCTGCAACCACAACCACCCTAGCCATCCCGGAACTCTACAAACCCGCTGATACTAAGCGGAAATTCTGGGATGAAAAGAAGAAGCAACAGGCTTCCAAAAAGCAGCAAATTGTGGCAATACATGCCGCAATAACCCCTGCTGCTGCTACTACTACTCCAGTGGGTGGGTATGCTGGAAGTTCGCCCAAGTGCAACAAATGCAACTACCACCACAATGGCCCCTGCCATGAAATGCAGTGCTCTAACTGCCACATGAGAGGACACACAGTCCGTTTCTGTAAATCTCCGGGGAGACCGATCGCCCAAGTCCCCGGCTCTGGCGCGAGCCCGACCTGCTATGGATGTGGCGAAGCAGGCCACTATAAGAGGGACTGCCCCAAGGCGAAAAATGCTGGCGGAGCAGGGAGGGTACTAGCGATAGGCCACGGGGAATCAGTTGCTGACCCGACAGTGGTGACTGGTACGTTCCTCCTCGATGACTCCTATGCATGCATTCTATTCGATAGTGGAGCGGAGCGAAGCTTCGTAAACCATAAATTTACTCGCATGCTTAATCAACCACCGCACGCACTCAAAGAACTATTCACAGTAGAAATGGCTAATGGAAAAACTGAAAGTACGAGTAGCATATACTTAGGTTGTACCCTAACTCTTGATAACCATTCATTCCCAATCGACCTCATGCCAGTCTCAATAAAAAGTTTCGACGTTATCATTGGCATGGATTGGTTAAGCCTTCATTGACGACATCCTGATCTACTCCCGAAGTAAGAAAGAGCATGGCGATCACCTGCGACAAGTTCTAGAGACATTACGAAAAGAGAAGCTTTATGCGAAGTTCAAGAAATGTGAATTTTGGATCCGGAGAGTCGAATTCTTAGGACACGTGGTAAGCAAAGAGGGGATCCACGTGGACCCATCCAAAATTAAAGCCATTGAGAACTGATCAGCACCTAAGACGCCGACAGAAATTCGTCAATTTCTAGGTCTTGCTGGCTACTACAGCAGATTCATTCAGAACTTCTCCCGAATAGCGAAACCTCTTACGACCCTAACCCAGAAAGGTGTGGCCTTTGACTAGGAAGAGAAACAAGAAGGAGCGTTCCAAACGCTCAAACGAGCCTTGTGCACCGCACCAATACTATCCCTTCCCGAAGGAATAGAAGACTTCGTAGTCTATTGCGATGCATCGAATCAAGGGCTCGGATGTGTCCTAATGCAGCGAGGTAAGGTCATCGCCTACGCCTCGAGGCAGTTGAAGACACACGAGGTTAACTACACGACCCACGATCTTGAACTAGGAGCAGTGGTGTTTGCTCTGAAGATCTGGAGACATTACTTGTATGGAACGAAGAGCACTATCTTTACCGACCACAAGAGTTTACAACACATTTTCGATCAAAAGGAGCTCAACATGAGACAACGACGGTGGGTTGAGCTACTCAGTGATTACGAATGCGATATTCGTTATCATCCGGGTAAAGCCAACGTAGTAGCAGACGCCCTAAGTCGGAAGGAATATTCTGGTCGAAAAATCAAGTCATTGTCAATAACCATCTATTCACACTTGTCTAATCAAATTCAGACGGCCCAACTTGAAGCCATGAAACCTGAAAATGTGACGAGTGAATCCCGCAGAGGAATGGACAAGAATTTAGAAGCCAAGGGTGACGGAGCCTTATATTTCATGGATCGGATCTGGACACCGAAACACGGTGGTTTCCGGGACTTGGCCATGACCGAGGTGCACAACACTCGGTATTCCGTCCACCCAGGTTCAGATAAGATGTATCTGGATCTTAAAAAGCTATACTGGTGGCCTAATATGAAAGCAGAGATTGCTACCTTCGTGAGTAAATGCCTTACTTGCGCAAAGGTTAAGGTCGAGTACCAGAAGCCCTCTGGTTTATTTCAACAACCAGAGATCCCAGAATGGAAGTGGGAGCGGATCACTATGGATTTCATAACCAAGTTGCCCAAGACAACGGGTGGACTTGATACCATATGGGTCATCGTCGATAGATTGACCAAGTCTGCACACTTCCTACCTATCAAAGAAACCGACAAGATGGAGAAACTTACGAGAACATACATTAGGGAAATCGTACGGCTACATGGTGTACCTATGTCCATTATCTCCGATAGAGATAGTAGGTTTACCTCAAGATTTTGGCAATCACTACAACATTCCCTAGGAACAAGGCTAGACATGAGCACAACCTACCATCCTCAGACCGACGGATAGAGTGAGAGGACCATCCAAACTCTGGAAGATATGTTGCGAGCCTGCGTGATTGACTTTGGGAAGGCATGGGATACTCATTTACCCCTTGTCGAGTTTTCCTATAATAATAGTTATCACACGAGCATCAAGGCTACTCCATTTGAAGCTCTCTACGGCCGAAAGTGCAGATCCCCTATGTGCTGGGCTGAAGTGGGTGATACCCAATTAGCCAGGGGCCAAGCTTCCGACAGTACTCTCACCGGTCCGGAGATCATTCGGGAAACGACAGAGAAAATCGTTCAAATCCGTGAACGATTGAAAGCCTCTAGAGACCGACAGAAGAGCTACGCAGATAAACGAAGGAAACCTTTGGAATTTCAGGTGGGAGACCGAGTCCTTCTCAAAGTCTCACCCTGGAAGGGCTTGATACGCTTCGGCAAGCGTGGGAAGCTTAATCCGAGGTACATAGGGCCTTTCGAAATTCTTGCAAGAGTCGGCCCCATAGCTTACAAACTCGATCTACCAGGCGCACTTCGTAACGTACATTCTACATTCCACATATCTAACTTGAAAAAGTATCTATCCGACGAGACTCTCGTAATCCCACTCGACGAGATCGAGATCAACGAGAGCCTCAATTTTGTAGAAGAACCAGTAGAAATCATGGACCGAGAGGTCAAGCAAACAAAACAAAGTCGTATACCCATCGTGAAGGTTCGCTGGAACGCTAAGCGGGGACCTGAATTCACATGGGAACGCGAAGATCAGATGCAACACAAGTACCCACATCTATTTCCCTAATCCACGAGTGTTCTCTTACTTTGAATTTCGGGACGAAATTCCCTCTAACGGGGGGATGAAGTGACAACCCGATATTTCAACTCTTTGTAATGGCCTAATAGGTCAAGTATTGTAAACATTTTTGAGTTAATAAAATTAACTTTGATAATAAAATGTCCAAAAAGTTTCTATTTAAATTCTTCTATGTTTAAATCTCATTAAACCATGATCGTACGTAAAAAGAACGCCCAAATCCGACTTCGTATATTGAAGTTATGATTTTTCCAAGTTCAGCTTAGCAACAGACAGCTAAAAACTCGAAACGGAGATCGAGCGACATTTGGCCGGAATGACCTAAACGAGAATCGAAGGTCTCGACAATGGAATTTCAACGGTAAAAAGTCTGGCAAAAACCGACGTCAGATAAAGAAGTTATGAATTTTTAAAGAAATTCCTTAATCACGTCATTTTAATAAATAAATAATAAAAATAATTTCGGAATTTGCCAACAGAATCTAAACGAAAGTTGTAGATCGTAGTCTCACCTTCGCGGGGATATAAAGAACGTCGAAAACGGAGTTCGTATGAAGGAGATATGAATTTTTGAAGTTTGATAAATGATTTATATATAATTTTTATTAAAATTTCGGTATTATCCGAAGAGGAGTCAGCCTAGGGCCGAGGTATGCGCCGCGTACCTCCGTACGCCCCGCGTACTCGAGGCCACGGCCTCGGATTGTCCACGTCGCCCTATGCAAAGCTATCCGACCCGCCGTCCCATCCGACCCGCTCCATCCGAAATACGTAAGCGATGACGTACGGGTACGCGCTGCGTACGCCCGTACGCCCCGCGTTCGGAGGCGGTTCAGCACCCCTATAAAAGGGATGCGAGCCTTTCCGAAAAATTTGTTCATTTTCTCTCTTTCTCTCACGATCTTGCCTCGATTTCCGTGCCCGTTCAAACCCGAAGCTCTGGTCTTTTTGCTTAAGTCCCGAGGGTCGATTTTACTCCCTAGATTCCCGAGAATCCCGAGAAAAATCCGTTTCCCGAGACGAAACTCTGCCCGGTTTTCGATCTCGCTATCTTCAAGCTTCCAAGTGAGTTCATACCCCTTTATTCAACCTTTGAAATGCTTTTAAATGTTTTAAATACTTTATGGGGGAATACACGTTAAACACTTATAGTTATTGCTTCGATCACATGTGATTGCATTAATCACATGTGATTAATAACTAGGAAACCAATGATTTTATCACTGTTCAAACTGTTTTACTTCAAAATGGTTTACAAACTCTTTTACTTATCAAATGCTTTATTGTAAACTTTGTTTTACTACCTATAAATTTGCATGCCCATATATGTATAGCTGTATAAATAATGTTTAAAGGGCTTAGGAAAGCCACCTGTCCTATTTCCTTTTCCTCGATTTGGATGTGGTCTGGTGGAATTTCGGGTGACCATCCGAGGGTCGTTTCAATATTAGTTATGTATCATATATACATGTATTGACATAAAAGTACTTCCATATTTATACTTATCAGTACCTCGTTAGTAAGTTACCATCGGGGTAACACGGGATCATACTACTACAATTTCTAGATCAACGAGTCAGTTCATTTAGGAGTCAATACTTATTACTAAGTGAACATATACAACGATACTAGAACAAGTAACATTATATTGCATATACACGAATACGTTAACAATTGTGATCCACTGTATGGGAGCATGTCTTAATTGACATGACCCGAGTCGTAGCCAGAGTCTCTTGGAGGGAGAGCGTGAGTTTGCGTATAGATCTATACTGGATTGACTATCCTACACCTCGCTGCTAGCTACAGTGGGACCGATAGGTCTGCGGGTGCCAAACGTCATACCTTATTTTTCGACTATACGTTGTCGATGTTACCAGTCGATCGTATGGTGCAATTTATCACACGATACCTTAATATAAACCCGGTTTAAGGTAGTTAGTACAGCAGTAGTTCATATAAAACAAAACTACCGTACTACAATAATTTACCCATTACATTTTGGTGATAACCTCACTTAAACTTTAATGTACAAACTATATTTTGTTAAATGATAGTTACACTTGGGAAATTACACACTTTTACATCAAACGAGCATACAAAACAGTTAAGCCTTGGTAGAGGGCTACTTTAACAGAAAATATAGGTTTTTCTGAGAGATTCAAACTTTTACAAACACTTACATACATTTACAACTCATACTTGCGACAGGTTCAAACGTTTTGATAATAAACCTCGACACTAAAATACTTATGAATTCACCAGCTTAATGCTGATAAACTCTTTCAAAATAACTTGTATTCTCAGGTCATCAGTAGACAGGTACCGATGCTAGCTTTTGAGAAGATGGAGCGCATTCAAGACTCATCATACTATTTTGATTTAAATTATATTTTTGGTGTCTAAAACTGTACGGAACACGCTTGTATTAAAATTTTATATTTAATGCAATGGATGATGTTGTTTGCTTATTTACATTTACTGTGTTGTGATACTTTACATGACGTCTTCCGCCCCGGAACGTTTCCGCCATTCTTGGTTTTGGGGTGTGACAAAATAATAATAATAATAATATTAAAAAAAGACCAAACGAACAATTTTCGGCTAACCACAGAGACAATTTCGCTTTTTTTTTCTTAAAACAAATAGTCGCCGGGGTTGGATATGTAGGTGTTAGGGGTGAGCATAATAACCAAAAAACCGAACCATAACCAAATTAACCGATATAACCGAACCATTTTAAAAACCGTTGGTTCGGTTTCTAATTTTTGTTAACTGCTAACAAACGGTTCGATTATGGTTTTATAGGTTAACCGCAGCATTATTAACCGAACCGCTAACTTTATATTTTAATGCATAAAAAGTACGGATTATATATAAAATAATATAGTCAAACTTATTTAAAACCCATTAAATTTCCAAAATATAATTCAGTAATCCTTACTTATTAGGAGAGGAACGTGTAATCAAACCAACAAATGATCACGTAGATCATGCAGACACATATAATTTTCCAATCATGCATTGAGTTAGATTATTGATTAATGTTGTAATTCATAATTGGCTAATTCTATAATTTGTAAACATTATTCATAATTAGTTAATCTTCACACTCATAATCCTAATCGGAGGCTTCTCACACCGTTAATCCTAATCAAATATTGTTTTGACTTTATAGTTCTATTCGGAGTTTTTTTTTTTTTTTTTTTTTTTTTTTTTTTTTTTTTAATTTATAATCAAAACTTCTAGGTAAGTTATGTTTTTAGTTCTTCTTCACTTTATAATATATTAAGAATGTATTTTTTCTTAAAAAAATGCTTTTTTATTTACTGTTTTTTACTTAATCACATTGAATGTATATGAGTGATTATTTTATTTTTTTATCCAAATAACACGTAATATAAATGTTTAGCTATTTTATTTTATAGTTTTTGATTTAATCGCATTTAACATGTATGAATGTTTGACTTTATTTTAATGTTAATATCAATTATCAATATATGAAGTTATTAATGTCAATTCTTTTAATTTTTTATACTTTTTAATGAATGTTTTTTTATTTTGAATGTGAGTATGCGTTATCTCACTCTGAGTATCAAAAGTACACATTTCATTCTATTATCATAAGCTAGGTTACAAACATTAGTGTCAATGACTTTTTGTATTCTCTTTTCACTTTTATGTCACTATACTTTTGCCATTTATATTATTTTGAACATTATGGTTAACCAATATTAATCGTTAACCAAAATCGTTAACCGATAAAAACCATTAACCATAACCAATATTAACCATACCCAATGGCTACCAAAATACATTAAACAATCATAATGGTTATGGTTCGGTTTGGACCAATAACCGAACCAAACCACCCCATACACATCCCTAGTAGGTGTGTGTCATATCATGTTCCACAAGATTTGCTCGTAGGTTGCAGTAGGCTTCTTGGAAATGCAATCCTCAAAAACTATCTTGATTTACTTCTAGACTTTCTTAAAAGGTTGGAAACTTTTCCTAAAAAGGACATCCGTCTTTTAAAATCGTATGGTCTAATTTCTAAACTTATTGATGAATCATTTAAGAATTATAGAGTAACTTTGAAAGAATAATGTTTTGTGAAAAAATGGTGTGAGACATAAGAAAAGATGAAGGTTATTTCTATTCTATTTTAATAATAAGAAAATAGTTTTTGCAGGTCAAACGTTTATAACTTTATATGGACGTTTGTCATAAAGACACCGTATCGGTGTGTATTTTGACGATGTTCTCACTGGTACCGAGTTGCCACCTCACCATGCCACAAGCATACCGCTTCCATGCCTTTTGCCTTTATGCGGTAAAATTAATGGTTTTTAACGTAACAAATAAGATCTTGAAATAGAATTTAGTCTAGGTATTTTTTAAAAAAGAAAAATTTATAGACAAATATCAATGATAAACAATGTTATAAGTCATTTTTTTTTCTATTATAATAGTCTATCTTTTATAATAAAGAGCTTTATAAAACTATATGAATATGAATACCGCTTTGACAATATTTTCACCCGATTACTTGTTCTCTTTTTCGTTATTTTTTTAAAATTAATATACGTTTGACATTAAAAAAGTAATAATAATAATCCAAATCAAAAAGTGGTATGCCTATAAATGTCTGGCCACCTTTGACTTTTCATTAAAGTTTGGGGTTGACCACCATAGCCCCTATATAGTTTTCAATTAAGAATTCTATGACAAAATTTTTTAAATATTTCTGTTTTCGCCTTTTAGATGCTAAAAAGGTATAACTTTTTTGATAAATCTTATTACAAAGTATTATCACTTAAGTATTTGTTTTTCACATGGTCTGAATATATATATATATATATATATATATATATATATATATATATATATATATATATATATATATATATATGAATTATACCATATATAACTTCATATTTATACTACAATATACAAGTATATATATACAAATTACCCAAGAAGCTGCATCACCAAACCGGGACCCGAAGTTTATGAATGGTAATACGTAACAGTCCGTTCCTGCATAAGTAATTTTTTTTTAATAAATGAAATCTGTTAAAGGAATTGGAATCTGATGGAATTAGATTAAAGGAATTGTAATACGCCAAGCATACGAAGGAATGGCGAATTCCATCAAACATAAAGTTTGAAGGAATCCGACGGAATTGAATTCTATCCATTTTGCAAACAAACATGCCGTGGAATGGAATCTCGAATTCCAATTCCGTCGGAATCCACGATTCCAAAGTAGCAACTTACAAAAACTCAGCTGAAACGGAATCTGGGTTCACATCAAAGGGTAGCGGCCACATGATTTCAAACGGTCCTTCTAGAATCTCCCTTTTGTGAAATGCCGACTTTTTACGATCACTTGAACACGCAATGGTCTTCCTCTTGGTTGTTTGTACAGTCAAACTATCAAAAAAATTGTCAGCAATCATTAGGAATAAAAAAAATGACATAAACATGGGAAAAGTTTATTAACCTTACGTTGTATTATTAACTTCAACTCTTATATCATCTATACTGACACCTGGCAGTTCTATCACCAAAATATATCTTCCTCCAGATTCTGCCACATCCATCCTTGGAGATTGTTTTCTCTCAACTCCTGTATCATATCAATAGTCATCATAGACATGACATGATAGAATAATTGTGTTTGCTGGGCTGAAACTGAGATTGATGTCATTGTGACAAAAATTGCAATTCTTTTTGTGTCATGCGAGTCACACTGTGAATCTTTTTGTCAGTACAAAAGACGTGAGTGCCCCTCTGATGCTTATCATTTAAAAGAAGTCCTAGAAAGTTTGTAGAGTGTCCTGTGTAACAAATGTAGCCTAAAAGAGACAAGATGTCATGTAGGAATTTTGAATACCGAGAGTTTTAGTAGCATGTGTGCTGTTATATGGGATTAATTTCATTGGTACATCACTTTCTACTGTTGTTCTGGCAAATTTAGGTGGTTGAGAAGAAGGTAGCATGTAATCTTCATCAACATATTGAATTTCTCGAACTTTAGGAACATTGGAATTAATACTAGCTGGCTGAGAAAACATGGGTGGCACAAGTTCAGAGGACCCCTGTTTATTAGTTTCTATAAGTTAGAAATGATAAATTTTAAAGTTGGAAGGTAGTATTTATGTTTAACATATATTCCATTATTTATCAATAGAAGCATGAGGGTAGTGAAGGGAGAATTCAAGACCTGTTGTTTTGAAGACTGCCTCATGTAATTAGCTTGGGACCTTGAATCTTGTCTGGCAAAATTCATGCGATTATCTAATCTCCTGTTGATAGAGGTTAACCCACTGCTGCAATTCTGAGGCAATAAAAGTAACCACAGAAGTACTGAGGTTTATACAACATACAGAAACTCAAAACAAAAACAAATCTTCAAAGAGATAGTGAATGAAGATCAATTGATGAAGAAAAAGATCTAGGCAACAATGATAATCTCCTAAAAAGAAAAGAAGGCTATAAGTGATAAAGTCATGGTAATGAGATCAATTACTTAGTTATGTATAAATATTCAACATCGATATAACAGTCCGTTGAATGAAATACAGCAACATAGGTCTTAGTGTTCGTCTAATCTACATACACTGTATCAATTTTGAATTCAAAGAATTCAACGCATCAAAAGTTCGAAACTATATTATATAAATCTCCATAAACGTTTCAGTTTTATTCAAAGGTAGAAAGGAAATTCGAATACAGAGAATGCGTATACTTCAACTGTAATCGGTTGGTTGACGGGACAGGTGAAATTCATAAAATAACACATCAATTTCCTCAAACATTTCGGTTGCTTTGGAAGAGAATGAACGTAATAACAGTTACTGTGACGATTTATGCAAAAAAAAGGAACAAATAAAATAGTAGTAATTTGAAATCATTGATGCCTGAAAATGATATAAAATCCATTGGAGGATTACCAGAGGGAAGACATGAGTTGCAACTCCGGTGGCAGAGATATTATCGGCGGCAGAGAAGTGAGCAGTGATCATCTCAACTCTTCGTATCGCCGTTTCAGTCTCCATCTCCGTGCTTCTGGTTCACTACTTCACTGAAGGTCTCGGATTGTGAATTGTGATGATTTTGGTTGCATAGAAATAAGGGAATGGGGTTTATAGTTTGTATGGGTGATATACAAGAACGTGTCCTACGCCTCACTCTCAGGTTCATCGGGTGCTTGGTTGGGTCGGGTGAGGTGAGAGAATATTGTTATCCATTTTTGTGACGGGTCAATCAAATTTTGAATAATTATAATTTTTTTTTTGTTGGAATTAGATGCAACGTGATAATTTTTACTCATTAATTTATGAGAAAAAACTTCAATCTTTTACGACTCAACGTCCGAATCTAATTCTATTTCTTCTAATAAATAAAACTTAGAAATAACACGTGATAGTGATATGATGTTTCTTTGACACGTGATGTTTTTTAATGATTTTTATTATTTCCTTTTTTATTTTGTAACAAATCGAATTCAATTCAAATTTAAAAATACAAAATCATATTTAATATCATTATAATGTTTATTTTGCTTAAAAAATTAATTCTAATAATTTTAAATATACCTACCGTACTAACCTAATTCAATATATATCTATTTTTTGTTCATTTAAATGATTATTTTTTCACCAAAGCAAAATGCTTTTTCCTTGTGTTATGGTCAAAGTCTTTCACTGAAACAACTAGACTCAAAAGTTAGTGCCAAATGTTTGTTTTTGTATTATTTCTTATAATTATATTTTAATATTTAATTAAAGCGTGAGACTTGTGTATTATATGGATTTATTAAAAAAATATTTAATATTAATGTATAAATATTAAACATTTTTTAAGATAATTTTATATAAATACAAACGATATGATATCGTTGATGAGTAAATAATTAATTTAATCTATACTAATAAAATAACTATTGACATATTTTAAATAACAATTGTTGAAACATAAATTATAAACATTATGTATTTTTTAAAGTAAACTTTCTACATAAATACAAACAATATGATGGATAAGTATATAAGGGGCTGTTTGTTTTTTGTGTGAAGATCTGCGCAATCACTTTTGTCTGCGTCGCGCAGACAACGCGCAGACATATGCCCTTACAGATTGTTTGTTTTTTGGAAGTGCGCAGATCAGAAAACGTCTGCGCGAGGTCTTCCTGGCGCAGATATGGACCACTGTCTTCAAAGGTATTCAGACCTCATTTTAACCTAAAAAAAAAAAAAAAAAAACACGGGCCACCGTGCAGTTCCTTTTTTTTTTTTTTTTTTGTTAAAAATGCACTTTTTAATGTTTATGACATAAAATTAAGTTTAAAAATTCAATTTATTTTAACAGCCCGCAGATGTTAAAAACAAACAGTCTTCTTATTGCAGACTGTAGACATTTTGTCCACCTCTTCTGCCGCAGAGGTTTGCAGATGTGATCCGCAGACTGCAGATATTTTGACTTCAAAAAAACAAATAGCACCTAAGTGAATCGATACTAATAATAAAAACTATTGACATATTGTAAATAATTTTTATGAGTTACAAATTCCTAAATACTTTAAATAAAACATTAAATTTCTTATTCCTATAGTTACTGTCATTGTATAAAATTAAAATTTTTATTCCATCTTTGTTTTTAACTTTTTATATTTCATGTTTGGTTATTAAATCGTTACAATATCAAATTTAAAAAATGTTAGGAACGAAAATATCATGACGTAGGCTTTACATAAATATTGTTTGCTAAATGTGTCAACCAACTTATATAATTAAGAAGTAGGGACCTTGTAACCTTAATGTGTTTAATTCAAAATATCACATAAATATTTATGTAAAAGAGCTTATCTGTACACAAAAAACATAAATTTTAGGAAAACTACAAAAAACCTCAAACCCAAATATCAACTACTTATCTCATATTGTAGAAATGGTCCAACTTCAAGAAAATAAATAAACTCTGTCCTTGTATTTTGTCGATATTGTGGAAATGGTACTTCTGACACACGACGTAAAAAAAATACTCCTAAATTTATGGAGAAATGACATTTTACCATTTTTTCCTTTTTCATATTTATGTATTTTATGTAATTTAGTTTTATTTAAATATAATGGGCCCACCCCCACCCTTTGAAATCTTCTTCCTTTTTATATACTCCGTAGGGAAGAATACGATTATCTCCGGTCACTTTCTCTTACTTAATTATTCAAGTCTGAATCTCTAATCAAACGAAATCAAAACTAAACCTGAAATAAAACCCAATGTAGCAAAAGATCTCCCCGCCAATAATACAACTAAGATGCATTTATCTAAAATAAAACCCACTACAATCAGAAAAACTTGATATATAACCTGAGATACGAAGTAATCTTAAATAAAACCAAGAGTACGGTGGCTGAAATGTGATGATCTTTATATATTTTACGTAACTTAAAAATATCATATCAGACAATTACCAACATATTTTACGTAATTTAAACGTATTTATAGCCGAATTGATACAATATATCATAAGGGGAAATGACTTACGAGCCCAACGAAGTTTCCAAACCGTTCAAAAACCCCAATCATGTTTTATCTGTTAAAAAAAAATCCAATGAACTTAACATTTTGTCTAAAAAAGCATAACTAAGTTACACTTTCGTGGAAGTCAAATAAGAGAATCATATGACGTGACTTATTACCGAATCGGGAAAATGATTTGTTAGACCAACGAAGTTTTCAAAACGTTTAAAAATTTTCAATAATGTTTTGATTGTTAAAAAAAAAACCCAACAAACTTAAACAAAACAAAATTAGGATTTTTTTGAACGGTTTGGAACTTTGTTAGACTTTTTAGACAAAATGTTAAGTTTGTTGGGTTTTTTTGAATAGACAAAACATGATTGAGGTTTTTCGAATGGTTTGAAAACTTCATTGGGCTTTTAAGTCATTATCCCTATATTATAACTAAAATACAACTTATTGAAATTATGTCCAAAAGTGACATTTGATATCAGGAGTAACATAATATCATCAAACTTTCATATTATCCCATCATAGAATCATACTTTAGTTTTCATCCCATAATAACATCATACTTTTTTTCACATAATAACATAATACATTTGTTTTCATCACATAATAGCATCATACTTGTGTTTTTATCATAAATAGCATTCTACTTTCCTTTTATCCCATACTAGAATCATACGATTCATTTATACTAGAATCATACGATTCATTTATACGATTCATCTATAAACCTTTAACGAACATATTAAAATGTTTCGACTCAACCAATATGTCAAAAAAACACTATGTGTGACAACTTAGGCCTTAAATTTGATAAAAATAGGAAAATAGATGGTAAGGGTGCAAAGAAACTTCTTGAGAATGGCAATCTTTAGGCCTATTTTTCTAACGTACAATTGGTTTACGAAAGATTCTTAATGAATAAGCCATTTGATTCATTAAATTACTACATATCTGTAACGCCCGGGTTTCAGGGCTAAGCATTTTAGACAATGTGATAGTCTAGGTCAACTCTTGTAACTCTTTTTGAAATAATAAAGATGAAATATTTGAGTATTATGTGAATTATGTGTATTTATGTGCTTATTATTTAATTATAAATGTATAATAAATAAAAGATAAAAATATGCGTCAAAATTAAAGTGTGAGATAAGCCCGATATCTTTACATAATGTTGTAGTGGTCGAAACAAGGATTCCGAGGATATAAGGAACGCCGAAATCCAAGTTATAACGAAGAAGTTATGACCCGTCGAAGTTTCGCGACAGAACCGACACGATACCGAGAAGCGTAAATAGTGAATTTACGATAGAGCGAGATTTAGCCTTAGCGTTCTAAACAAAAGTCGTAGAATATGTTAAGCTAAGAACATCGATAAAAAGAACGCCAAATCTGACTTCGTATGAAGAAGTTATTATTTTTCGAAGTTTCGGATTAGTAGTGTACAACCCAAAATTCGAATATTAGATCGAGTAATTTTTAGCCCACACGACCTAAACAAGAATCGAAGATCTCGTTAAGAGTAGCGTAATGAGAAAAAGATGGGCGAAAACGGATGTCGGATGAAGAAGTTATGAGGATTTAACGGACCAATCATGTCCCAGACTGTTAATAATATAAAATTTAAAATTGAGTCAAAATTAGCCAACGAAGTCTAAACGAAAGTTGTAGAGTACGTTCCCACCTTCGCGTGGATATAAAGAACGTCGAAAACGGAGCTCGTATGCGAAAGTTACGAATTTTTAAAGTTAGAAAGTGAAATTGTGAAGTTGATGCATAGGCTGATGACGTGGCTTAATCCTGACCGTCGCTTGCTGATCACGGCTCGCTTCGGATGGCCGACACGTGGTTCTCGCTTACGCCCCGCGTCCGAAGTCAGTACGCCCCACGTACCCTCGCCCTTATCTTCTTCCGGAGTGCAAGACAACTGGTCCAAGGTGGCGCCCTTATCCGAGCCACTACGCCTAGCGTAGGTCCAAGGTACGCCCAACGTACCGAGGCCTTGCAGGCTATAAAAGGGGGCCGAGAGTTCTTCATTTTTCACACCAAACCTCTTTCTCTCTCTAAGACATTAAACCTCCCTAAGCCCTAGATAAAACCCCTAGCTCCCGAGGGAAGCCTCGAGGCTCCCGGAGTCCTGAGAAAAAGGAGTCTTTCGGTTTTGAAACGCTGCTGCAATTAAGTTCCGGTTTTTGATAAAATTCGCTGTAAGTGTGCTACACTTACGCAATTTTTAATATAACTTTCAAATAATTATAGGAATGTTATTAGGCACTTAAAATAATTATTTGGGCTATTATTATAAGTTATATTGAGTGTTATTAACGCTTGTATAATAATAATAATAATAGTCAGACTAATTAATTTGTCGCGGTTATCGTTAGACTAAACCCTAGTGGTATTGGTACTAGGGTTTATCAAAGGAAATTCGTTTTGAGAGTATCGAAGCGTTGTCCGAGTGTTGAGTCACCACCTTTCAGGTGAGTGCATAGTTACTTTCAGCTTACACATAGATATGAAGTATTTTTATATAAATTACGTGCTATGTGTGCATATTATCTGAATACTTGCTATCTATGCTGGATGAACGTTTTTATACATGTTTTCAATGATTTAAACTGTATATGTATTTTATATCTACGAAAATGTTGGGGTAAAACATGGGTAGATGTAATAGGTGATGTGTGATAAAATGATGAGAGGCCTCGATGTTGTTGTTGTTGATCCAGTCATCTAGCGGAGTATAGATGACGACCACAGACTCTTCTAGACAGTCCAGTGGAACGCTGGCAGGCTCGCAACCTGTAGGTGTTTGTGAACGATGTGTTTACCGGTGTACTCCATCCCCACATGGTTGCCTTTAGGACATTTATTGCTGAGGAACCCCCTTAGCAGTAGTGTCCATCCCGATGATGATCCTTAGGATAGGTCCCTTATGATAGGTGTTTAGGGACGTAATGTGAGGATAATGTTGATTGATGAAATTAATAAACTTATTTATTGTGGGTTGAAAATCCTATGTGCTCACCAGGCTCCCCATCCTGATCCACTGAGTTTCTTGTATTATAGGTAGTACAGCATGAGCATAGATGTGATGTTTTGGACGAGGGATTACGGATATAGGCCTGTAGATATGAAATAATGTAGTAAGGCTTATATTGTATTGTTTATACTTATGTACTGTATCGAACATGACATCCCGAGTCTTTTAATGGAATACATTTCTAAGGAAATGCTTTTGATAACTCTTTATCATAATATTGTTTTGGGACAAATTCCGCAACTCTTTTATTAAAAGATTACTCTGATTTTGAAATAAAGTATAAACAAAACCGGTCTTTTCTGGCCGTGATTTTGGGGATGTCACAATATCAGTCCCTTTAAAGCACGCAAAACCATTTGAACTTGTACCTGTAGTTCAGTCTCCATTAGTCATTCACGAAATAGTAAATAATAGATTATTATCATCACCATTACACTACTGACCATTATTGTAAAAAATCCCAACCAAAGTAGTATAAGGAGCAAAATTACCCACAACACATAAAATTCCCTATTCTACAGTACATGCACATAATAATACCGTATTCAGATCATATTAGAATAATATATGACCAAATAAGTATAAATGTCCAAGTAAAAATTGCCTCATCCAACCATGATAAGACCATTAAAACACAATTGCAATATTTAATAAAAAAATAAAATATAATATGAATCCATAAGTTCAGTTCTAAAGCAAATAAATAATGAAATCCCAAAAAAATTCCAACTAAAAGTATAAAACTTAGAAGGCAATGATTTGCAAATAACAATTGAATTTTATAACTTCATAATAGATTCACTTTTCAACTTTAGGAATCTAACAATTTTGTTGTCCACCTGCTTTGCAAATGAGTTTTTTTTTCCAATAAGTGACATAAATCTAAAAAAATAGAAACAAATTTATAAAAGATAAATGATTTTTTTCCCCAATTTAATGATTTACCCTTGTGAAAAAAAAATGAAAGTAGCCAGCTTATTCATATGGTAAATTAACAACAAAGAGATTAAACACAACAATTTTTATTAATAATAAGGATGCCAACAATAAAGTGGTCTAAAAAATATGAAAAAAATATGAAAAAAAAACTTTTTTTCTGCATGTATATGAAAAAAAAGGGAGCAATTTGAAAGAGTTAAGCAATTATATGAAGTAAAAAATAATTACATAACATTGTTTCATAAAAAAAGGACCAAAATGTTATTTTCCCAAATTTTCCCTGTTCAAAATTATAGTTGGCTGTCATTATGGGTTAAAAATGTTTTTAACACATATAAGTATGATATCGATACAATCTTAGCAACCTACTTTTATTTCTTTTAATACATGTGTTAAAACGTATAATTTTAAGTGACATAAATATGTAAAATAAAAATAAATAAACAAAAAATTCATAAAAAGCAAACAAGATTCTTTTCCAATTTACCGATTTACCCTTGTGTAAAAAATGAAAATAATCAGCATGACAACTTTGTATGAATTGCAGAAACTCTAGAAATAACATCCTATTTTTCATTCTTTTTATCCAAAATAGCATTATATGTAGCAATGTACTTTACCATTAATAAAAGGACCAAAATGCCCTTTTCCCAATTTCCCTTGTTAAAAATTATAGTCGACTGCCATTATAGGTTAAACATGTTTTAAAAACATATAAATATTAAATCGATACAATTTTAGCAACAAACTTTTATTTCTTTTAATACTATTTTTAAAACATATAAGTAAGATGTTATAAGTGACATAAATCTAAGAAAATAAAAATAAATAAACAACAAAATTAGAATAAGTGAAAAAATAAAGCGCTATCCATGTACAAATCTACTATTAGTTTTAGCAATTATGATAAAAAATTATCTATCTAAATTCTCGGCACTCCATAAGCCTCTAAAATGAATGTCCTTTTAGTTTTGCTAATATAAGCTGAAATAAATGCTATGGGGAAGTAACTTTTTTAAATTTGTGCTCCAAAATGATGTTCAAAATCTTTCCGAGGACGTAAACCCTTTTCTTGACAGTTTTGCCCTCAAGATATTTTGATAGTTTCTAGTCAAGAGAAGCCACTTTGACTATCATGGAGTAATTACTATACACATGTAATAAAAAAAAACTCGCTTAATCTGTGAGAAACATAAATTATCTGGAAGACACCTTGACTATCACGAACATTGTCCATTAGAAAAATTAATCATATTCCTTTGTACAATGCTGCAACTTCATGGTATATTAATATTGTCTGAAATAATCAATTTGGTCTTGAATATAATCCATAACATTACCTTGGACATCTTTACTTTCAAATTAATTATTTGCTTAGAAACGATATGTATTATGAGCTTTGGTCAAAGTGAGTGAAAAAAGGAGTCAGTGTTATTCAAATGGTAAGAAAAAAAAAATTACAACTTAAGCATAAAGAATAAAAAAGATTAAGGAGGTGTTTGGATAGGAAAAAAAGAGGTACTTATTGCTTATTCCCACAATAAGTTAATTTAAGTGTTTGGATAAAATACAGCTTATTAAGCTAAATAAGCTAATTTAAATAAGCATCCATCTCCATGCTTATTGTTTATTGCTTATTCCCACAACAAATAAACTATAAGCAATAAGCTAAAAATCTAATCCAAACACTCCCTAAATCAATATGTACCCAAATATCTTACGAAACAAAAAGTTAATCATAATAAAACTGGATTAAACGGTCCTTTTGAACGGCAATATAAATTTTATATTGTTAAAAAAACGAAAAAAAATGTGATATGCTTCAAAGAAAGAATCATAATATAAATTCAAATTTCTAAGTGGACGACATGTTTGGCATTTGGAAACTTCCCATAACATCAGTCTAGTAGCTGAAAACTAACTGCTAGCTTATAAGCTAGCTGAAAAAAATAATGTTTGCTAAAACTAACTAATGAGCTAGCTGAAATATATAAAATAACATAAAAAGATATTAAAAAAATAAGTTTTTATAATTAATCAATGGTATATTCGGAAAATTTTCAAAAACCTCATGAAAAACTACTCAAAGTAACTTTTTAAAACGCTAGTTTATCAGTTACTTTTTGGTTTGTCAAACATTGCAATTTAATAAAACTCGAAAAATAAGTTAGCTTATCAACTAACTGTTGCGCGCCAAACACAGCCTTAATATGGTAATATATTTCTCACTATGTACACATTTAGTCCTTAATATTTTTTATACATTTAATCCCTAATATGTTTTTGTTCAAAATAAGTTATTGTTGTTTTGTACACATTAAGTACTTATGAGTACCTTTTTTTTTTAGGTTTTTCTCACAACATCCTACATGAGACAATCATTAATGAGGTATTCAAGGTTGTTGATACTTATAATGCGGCCTTCGTTGCTTGATTACTTAGATTTTGTGTTATCTGAATGTCATAATTTCTTCATATGATCTCAGATTTTAATGATATTTATATCCAAACGTTCGTATTTGAGTCCACTATAATTTTTGTTTAGGTTACTCCCATTAAAAAGTAATATATTTTTACTTACAATTTTATAAAAAAAAACGTTCATACATACATTTATAAAGAACACATGTATATAAAGATCATATGTAAAAATATAATACTTTTTATATAGCACATGTTTCCAGAATAGATCGCTTGAGGGTTTTGAAGGATCAAATATAAGGTTTTGGGAAAAACCTTGTGTCACGATGTGATGAATGAAGCATCACGACGTGACCTGCCAATTGGATGAACATGTATCCGAGATGGACGTCATGACATGAAGAAAGGAAGGTCACGATGTGACCGCAACTGCAACTCAAGTCCATGATCTTTTAGGGTTTCTTCCATATTTAAGCCCCTAAAGACAAGGTTTAAGGCATCCTCTTTAGCCTCCAACCCTTTCAACGAAACCCTAGCCTCAATTGTTGAGTTCTTGAGCTTTTGGTGGTGTTTTTGGTGTCTTGAAGGAGAATGAAACATTCGTGGTGCATAGATTCAACTTGAAAGTCTCATCATCTTCTTCTAGCACTTACTCTGGACCTTTGTTGTAACGCCCCGTTCTTAAAGTACTTATTTATGAGTCCCCGGGATTTAAGAGGAAGGGTATTTTGGTCCTTATATGGGAAATGGGTTTCATCCGAGAAGGTATCGGACCAGGGTATGTATCTAGAAGCGTAGGGCTTCTCGCCACCTCTTCGTGGATATAAAGTTCTTCGAAAGCGAAGCTAGAATGAGGGAGTTATGACACTTGGAAGATATTGGCATTTATGGCCCTTAATGGAAAAGGTTGACAATGTAAGCCATGCATTCATGAGACACGCGTGGGTACGCCCAGCGTAGGCTGGGTTACGCCCAACGTAAGGAGTAAATGGATGCGGGTGTAAGGTCGAGTACGCCCAGCGTACTCTCAGAGTCTTAAAACCCTAATTTTAAGGGCAACCACTATATAAGGAACATAATGGTTCCCTCCTCAACCTCCATAGACACTCTCTTACCCTCAGAAACCCTAGATATCCGTCTTACCTCCATTGTTGGGTGTGGTTGGTCTTGGAAAGCTTGGATTAGCAAAGGAAAGCATAAAGGAAGAAAGGAGAAGTTGTCAAAGAAGGAGTGGAGTGGCTGGAACTTATAGATCTAGAAATACATCATCCTGTGGAGCCTATCTGAGGTATAAAGCTTCTTGCTTGACATTTATATTGAACAGATCTATGTGTTGTGAGGTATTGACACCATTCTTATCCCAAAAGTCCTCATTGTGTTGCATGTTTCGAGTTGGTCGAGATTATCTGTCTTTTCAGACCTTAGGAGAGGTCTTGAATGAGAAAAAAATGAGGTCCCAAGGGCTGTGGTTGCTCCATGTGTGAGATAAGTAAGTCTTAATGGATTAAGACCTTGGATTAAGAGCTTTATGGACGTCCCAAGTAATAAAGTTTGAGACTTTATGAATCCTAGGCATATTTGGCCTAAGGATCTGAAGTTTGGGCTTAAGAGCTTAAGCCATTAAGAAGTTATGTGGACTTGTTGAGCAGCGAGGTTACACCCTGCGTAACCTAGGAGTATGCCCCGCGTAGCGAGTCAGTGCCCTGATCCCCAATTGCGAATCAGCATTGTACGCCCAACATACCAAGAAAGGTACACCCAACGTACTCCCTCTGTTGGGTTTTCATTTTGGGCCTTAGGAGATTGGGTTGTTATTGGGCTATTGGATTTTGGGCCGTGACTGGACATTATGGAAGGAGTATTGTGGACTCACTAATTATTATGGACCTTTGATCTAGGCCCATTTGGTGAGGTGGGCCCAATTTAGTAGATTGGGCCAATTTTGGGCTTTGCTTCAGACTTTTGGTCTTTAGGCCATTAGTGGGCTTGAGAGCTTATCTAGTGATGGGCCTTTCATATTTTGATTGTGGGCCTTAGTCATGGGCCGGATTGAATTAAGGGTAAATCGGTCAATTTACCCTTGGAAGGGTATTGTGCTTAGCCTAATGATTATTTTGCTATGTTGACTAGTTCGGGATTTTCGGTGAGTCGGTGATTCGGAAATCTGCTTCTTCAGTTCAGAGTTTCGGCAGTGGCAAGGTGAGTTATCCTCACTATATCAACAAGGTCTAAGGGACCAAGGCCGGCCCTTTATCGGATTGTGATCCGGGTATCGTTGTTATGTTATTGCTTTGCTATGTTTGCATCCTGGTAGTTAGGGTGGTATTATGTTAGAGACCGGCTAGGTCGGTATCCTGGTTAGGAAAAGGTTATGTTATGTGATATGTTAGATCGGCTTGATTGAATGTGAATTGTTATATGATTGAATGTTATTGTGCACATGGTTGTATGATTGGGGTTGGGTTGAGGCGGGTCCTGCTTTGTGCTGTAGGCCAACATACCCAGGGCGGACCGGTTGTCCCGAAGGCCCAGCGAGAGGTCCGGATAGGCTGTAGGCCCCAAGAGGGCAGACCAGACGTGCCGAGGCTCGGAGAGTGGACCAGACCGACTAAAGGCCCGGTGCGGGCACACCAGTTATCCTGTAGACTTAGAGAGTAGATCATGTGGATTGAAGGCCCGATGCGGGCGAACCAATCACACTGTAGACTCGATATGTATGTCTAGACTCGGAGGGTGGACTAGATGGACTGAAGGCCGGTGCGGCGGACCAGTCACACAGTAGACCCGAAGTGCATGGTTGTTCTGTGTTCTGATATGATATGGCATGTTATGCGTGTGTGGTATGTGTGGTTGGTATTTTGGGGCTTATAGTTGTGGTTTAATGTTTTTCAGGTTCTTCAGGAGACCATAGCAAGGCAAAGGCGTGATCGTACCGCTCCTCATGATTATGTTTTATGATGTGATTCTGGGAAGACCCTGATAATAATTGTATTGAAAACCTTTTTGTAATAACATTAAGAAAATGGGTTGTTTTTGAAAAGTTAAAATTGCTTGAAATTTTATGGTCGTTACATTTGTGAGTATTCAAGCTCCAAGCTTTATGACTCCATGTTGCTAGATCTATACTTTCATGCATTATTCTCCATGTTTAGACTAGTAGGAATGTTGATATTCCACAAATTTGGCACTTTTATGGATCCTTAGAGTCCTTTTTGTGGTTAGATTTGATAGATCTAAAGTTTGGTAGAGTTTTGAACTCATGCATGATGTTTTGACCTATTCCACAAATTAGGTTTTTTCAAAATACTCTATTTAAACACATGTTCTAGCAAAACAACTCCATTCAAGGCAATATACTTATAGTTTCTCATTTTATGTTATTTAAGCCCTTTTTAAAATAGCTTATGTCAAAAGATGTAATTTTAAAAACATTTTTTTTTTATCAAAACAACCCATTTTAAACATATTATCTTTCAAAATAATCCCATTTTAAGCCATTGTACTCTCAATTTATGTAAATGTATTTGCATGTAACTCTTGAAGTCGTGTAATAGGTCATGCCACATTTTAAGCATATACAACATGCATGTTTGCACAAAATTTGAAATGTGCTTCAAAGGATAATGGGTTTTATAAAGTTTATGTTTCACAAACTAATTGATAGTTAATAGCTGAAAAATTAGCTTTGGCAGATAAAAAATTATATTTGATAAAAATTAGTTGACACGCTAGCTAATATATATAAAATAATGTAAAAGGGTATGTGGATGATTGAGCTTTTTATAATTAATAAAAGGTATATTTTGGAGATTTTTTAAAAAGCTCAACAAGTTTGTTGAAATGCTAGTGTGACTAACTTATTAAAAAAGTAGTTTATAAGTTAGTTTTTGGTTAATCATGACAATCTAAAAAATTAAAAAAACAAGTTAGATCCGATATGCCAAACATTACCAAACTAGAACTCCAAAATAAGTTTGTTTCGGCATACAAATAGAAACATGTGGCCACCATCAACATATTCAAGGAAAAAAGATGAGGTGTAAAAGAAGAACACACGTTATTTACATGTTCGAAAGTAGTGTTATTTACATGTTGAAAAATTAAAGAGCTCAACAAAATTATAATAAGTAATAAACATTGACAAAATGTTATCAAATTATCTTTTAGTTTCCATAAAGTTGTGCATACATTACACATGTTGGTGTTGGAAAGAGAATGCGGTTTTAACCGTTTTCGAAATGGAAAGATATTAACAAGTTTACATTTTCATCATAATACATTTATTTTTGTATATTGGATCTCTAAAATAGAGATTGAATGAGTGATAAATTAATCATCAAACTATAGTGATAGAAATGTTGGTGTTGATCATACTTTCGAATAGGGGTGCAAACGAGTCGAGCCGAGCCCGAGCCTGGCCAGACTCGGCTCGGACTCGTTTAAATTATACGAGGCTCGATTCGATTCGAGCTTTCTTTTTACTAATCTCAACTCGAGCTCGTAAAGAATTATACAAGCTCGGCTCGGGCTCGGCTCGTTTGTCGTTTGATGCGCCTAAATAAGTTTAAGCTTGACTCAAGCTCGTTTACTAATACCCGAAATCCATAATTTCTCAAATATGTTTTTATTTTAATATAAGAAAATAATAATAAATTATATTATATAAATGGCTCATTTAGGCTCGCGAGCCTAATCGATCTTAGTGACATAAGCTCGAGCTCGAGCTCGTTTAATAAACGAGCTTAATATTAAGCTCGAGCTCGGCTCGGGCTCGTTTAAAACCGGTTTCGAGTCGAGCTTTTAACCGAGCTCGGGCTCGTTTAAAACCGGTTTCGAATCGAACTTTTAACGAGCCGATCCCGAGTAGCTCGCGAGTAGCTTTGCTCGTTTGCACCCCTACTTTCACACATGTAAATAACTTATATAATAAGTAATTAACTTTGACAAAATGTTATTGCGATATCTTTTGGTTTCCATAAAGTTGTACATACATTACACATGTTAGTGTTGGAAAAAGTGGCGTTTTAAAACGCTTTGAAACATAAATATCATGTCTTGTCCGAACTCAAAATGGCAAGATATTACAGGATTATGTTTTTCTTCTAAAATATATTTGTTTTGATAAATCGAATGTCTAAAACAAGGATTGAATGAATGAGAAGTTAATCACCATAAAGTAGTGCTAAAACTATTAATATTAAGTATAGTGGTTCTGAAAATGAAATTGTTATTTTAAAATAATTAAAAACTTTTTCAGTTTTATTTTTATATTAAATAACATATTAAACACTTTTTGTAGTTACAAATTGCATCATTAAATTTCACATGGTTATCATAATGGTGATTCACTAAAATGGTATCAAATGGTCTTTGGTCTAGCGGTAAGGTGTGATTCTTTTAAGTGAAAGCTCATGAGTTCAAGTCTCACTTAAACACATAGATGGTGTGTATGCTTAGATTAGTAGTAGGTTAGTTTGCCGTTTCAAAAAAAAAATGGTGACCGATAACTATTTAGTTTTATATATAAATTCTATGATTTAGTCGATGGAAATTTTAGACACAAGAACCAACAAACACAAAATTTTTCTTTGTGTACAATAAAGTTATGGAAAATTCAAGTTTTTCTCTAAAGTAAAGTTCAAATCTAGTTATGTTCACAAGTCGTAAAGGACAACTTTGACTATTGCATATTGGAAACAAGGGTCTTAATAGTATGTGTGAAATATGTTTTAAGGATATTGTGTTTAATGCAACCTAGTCAACATGTTATTGACATAGACTTAGATTTAGGTCCTATCATTTGGGTTGTTTTTTTTATATATGTTTCCCATTGTATCATTTGGGTTTGGTTTACTATGATCATTAATATATTTTTCCCTATCTTTATTAATAACGATGTTTTTTTCCATAAACAATGGATCTTAAAAACCCAAACATTCAACCCAATAAACATCCAAATATTAAAAAAAAATCAAAAACTGGAAAATGTGTACTTGTGTGTTAGGTTTCTACAACAATTTTAGACCAATAATTATGGTAATGTATGGATTTTATATAATTTTTCTAGTAAATGTTCTTTATTTGTTTAAAAAATGGAATGTCTCTTGTTAAAACTTAATTTCAACCGATAGTGATTTTGAATATTAAAAAAATATAAAACATGATAGTTATAGAACCATGTGTCAAGGTATCTAAAGAATTTTGAATCAATTTAGTTTGATAAAGTATGGATTTTTTATGATTTTCCTAAAACAATGTTGTTTTTTGTTGGAAAATGAAATATATATTGTTAAAACCTAAATTCTGAACCACAATGGTTATGTATTTTTGAAAATACAAAAACTGTAAATTAAATATTTATATGTTTTCTTTCCATAACAAATTGAATTGAATCAATCCTATGCCATACGGATTTGTTATCAATGATTAATTTTATTTTTGCTAATAAATTACAGGCATAAACTGTGTAGAAGCCATTTTAGTGGCTAATAATAGTTAATGATGTATGGTGCAATAAATGAATTGGGTGGTGTCTTATTAAAATAAATGTATGGTTCATGATCTTTGTATAAAGACTCACATATAGAATATAAGACACATTTTTATTTCGGAAAATGATGATACATTCACTTAAGACACATTTTGATTTAGGAAGATGACGAAACATTCACCTATGTATGGAAATATAAGGTTGTTCTTTTAAAGAATTTGAGAATCAGGTTGAAAACAATCTTTTGTGTTTTCATCATAAATATATATGGATTTCATGTTAGTAAATTAAGAATCAAATAAATATTTATGATTTGAATACGTGTTTCCATATAATCCAATAATATTGAATTAAATACATTAAAAAGAATATATAAAGTTTGTTGATACAAAATTGAAAGACGAAAATATGTGTAATCTAAATTTGGAATAACATGGTTGAGAAATAGCTAAATGTTTTCTCAAAATATCATTATGTATTAAGTTTTCTAAAAATCATCAAAGAGACTTTGGCTCAGAATGTTAGGATTTGATCGATAGGTACCCTTCAGTAAAACCGTTTATATAAAATGTGTAGAGTTATGAGTAGAATAATAAGGATCGGTATGTGTAAGTCGTTCTAATAAGGGTTTTTTAAGAACTAACATTGATTCCATCATCGGAACTACTAAGTTTCCAATACTAAATCTAGACAAAATTGCAAAAATGGTTCCTGTGGTATGCATTTTTTGGGGGTTTTAGTCCAAACCTCGACTTTTTTGGATTGGTGGTCCTTTTAAGTTAGTTTCATTGCGGATTTGGTCCCTCAGTAAACTGAAATGACTGCAATACCCTTGGGCTATTTATTTTTCATTTTTCTTTGATTTTTTAAAATATAATATCTATTTATTTATTTTAATAATTATTTTAATAATAAAAAATGGCCCACTTCTCTCTCTCTCTCTCTCTCTCTCTCTCTCTCTCTCTCTCTCTCTCTCTCTCTCTCTCTCTCTCTCTCTCTCTCTCCAGAAAAAGAAATACACCCAATTCCCATAACCACCATCTTCTTCCTTCTTTCATCTTCTTCCTTCTTCCTTCTTCCACCTTCGTCCATTTCTATTTTTCTTTTAACAGACCTTATTTCAACAGAAAGAAAATCAAGAGAGAAGAAATCCCGGTTTGTAAATCAACAAATTAACGAAACTAGTGTCTAATCTATTTTACCATACAGAGACAAAGGGTGTATGTGTCTCGATCGTGTCGTACTCCTTGTTGCTTCCCTCAGGAAATCCTAAACCCACTCACTTTCTTTCTTCGATTGCAAGTAGAAATCAAAGAATTGGACCTCTATTCTTGTCTGTGTCTCACTTCTCCCGCTCGAGGAATTAAATTATAGGTATGGTGATGTGGGGATCTCGGTGAATAGTAGAGAAGAAGATGGTGTCTGTAATGGAGGTGTGGTGTGAACTCGATGGTGATGTAGAGAAAATGGGGCCAGATGCCTCTCTATCAATTTCTAGGTTTTAATTTCTTGGTGTACCTACATCTGTATGTTTTTGTGTATACCTACATCTATATATTTGGTCTCCGATTTGGCCCTCTCATCCCCGATTTCGTTCGAGGTACATTGGATGGACTTTAATTTGTTGGTTTGAAGTTGTTTTTGTATATAATGTTGTTTATTGGAAATTCTTGGTAGTGATTCCAACAAGTGTCAAATGGTGGAGCTTGTGAAAGAACTAAGAACCGACACAAATGAAGGAGGTGGCGGCTACTGTGATTTACCTCGGTGGAAATAAGGAAGGCGGTTGAAACAGTGGGTCAGGAGAGGGGAGGGCAGAGTGGGCTGAGAACGACGGTGGCAGCCGGTGGTGCTTGCTTTGGCGACTCCCGCTGCTTCTTTTTATTTCTTCCGGCGAGGTCGACTCGTGAGAGACGATGGGAGGAAGGAGTAAGGGTCGGGGATGTTTGGGGCTACTGTACTCGACAAAATAAACATGGTGGTGGTGGGTTTTTACCATGGCAGCGTGGAGTGGCGGAGGGAGCTGCTCCGGTAGCCGGCAACGGTGGTTCTTGGTTGTAAGTGAAGAAGAAGGAAGGGGAAGGTTGGTCAGGTGAGGTATGAATGAGAGAGAGAGAGAGAGAGAGAGAGAAGTGAGCCATTTTTTATTATTAAAATAATTATTAAAATAAATAAATAGATATTATATTTAAAAAAATCAAAGCAAAATGAAAAATAAATACCCCAAGGGTATTACAGTCATTTCAGTTTACTGAGGGACCAAATCCGCAATGAAACTAGCTCAAAAGGACCACTAATCCAAAAAAGTCGAGGTTTGGACTAAAACCCCAAAAAAATGCATACCACAGGGACCATTTTTGCAATTTTGTCCTAAATCTATCACTACAGTACATTGGATTTAAAACGGAAAAAATTGATGGCACATTTGAAATATCAGTAAATGATGTGTGGTTGTAACTTTACAACATCTATATATATATATATATATATATATATATATATATATATATATATATATATATATATATATATATCTTTACTACTTATAAAAGAAATCTAACTATTTCTATAAATAGATTGAATATAATAATATTATTTTTTTAAGACGTCCAAACTATTAAGCTTGAAGTACAACCCATTTATAATATAATAATATTAAAACTTTAACCATATCCTTTATCCCTTAAAAATCTCGTATCAAATAAATAGAAGACTTCATTTGCAAATTGAACACGTCAATCTCAACACTTCAGCCATTTGAAGTGGTCAATGTCAACAATTTATAGAGGATCTCTTCTCTCACATTGGTAACAAGCCATCTCATAATATCTATCTTCGTAATCCCTTCAAAATAAGAAATATACGCACACTCTCTCGAAGAACCCTAACCAGTAACCAAGATAGTATAACCACCACCACCACAGCCGCTCTGCCTCCTTCCACCTTCAACCAACCACTATCACGACTATCGCCCTTCCTCTCACCCACGACATGAACTTTCTTTTGGAACATAACATTTTTCTTTAAAAAAATATCGTTGAAAGAAGCTATTTGTCCCCGCCGCTGTGCGCGGGTAACGGCTAGTGTATATATATATATATATATATATATATATGAAACTTGAGCTTCAATGTGAATATTTAAAAGGATAAATTATAACATCATATGGTAATGACTCTTAAGATGAATTAACATTAGTGACTACAAAAGGTTAAAATAAGATTGTGGATCTAATAACAAAAATAGTTGAAGGGATACATTGTTACAAGAATGTGACTAAAGCTTGTTACTGAATAAGTTTTTTAAGAAGTAAAACCCAACCTAACTGAATATAAATCCCAAGATCCAGGTTCAAATGGACAACCTAATTACACATAAGATTAAGTTAATCACTATGGAGTCAACCCCAAATTCATTTTTAAAACAGAAATTGATACATAGTAAGCTTATAGCCATTAATAATAAAACAAAAATTATCAAGCTTTAGCTTTTAATGATTCATTAGAATCATGTATATGAGATAGAATTGGGGTCACTTCAAAAGAAATTGTAGAGAGAAATATTCCTAAGAGCTATTATATAACCAAGCAAACGTTTATGACCATAACAAACACATCAATGAGAATCTAACTAGATCAAGGAGAATCATATAAGAAGTATATTGATTCTTTTACACAAATGACATAACATTTTAAGGCATTGAGTCTACTAGTCCGCTATATATATATATATATATATATATATATATATATATATATATATATATATATATATATATATATATATATATATATATATATATATATATGAATGTATGGTTCAAATGGCAACATCTACCTATCCTATGTAGGTTCAACTTTGGTCTTTATCATAATAGCTTGAATTTTATTAAAGTATCAATTAATTTTTATTCATATAGGGGATTTTGGAAGAAAAAAAAAAGTTTTTACATGTTTTCGAATATAAATTGCATGAACTCAAAATGTAAATAAACTAATGGGTTTTATTTTTTTCCATCATAGTAGTTCTGTTTTGGTATATCGAATGTCTAAAATGGAGATCGAATTTAGGAGAAAATTATTCATCAGATGGTAATACTAAAAATGTTTATGTTGAAAATGAAATTGTTGTTTTAGAAGAATAAACACATTTTTGGTTTCATTTTTCATGTTTAATAACAAATTAAACACAAGTACATCTTTAAAGATGAGGTGAATACTATAATTACCATAATATTTCTTTAAGCCAATAAGTTCTTGAAAATTTCATACTTCGATGAATTAATTGTATTTCAACAACGTACATCTATCGATACTTTTACCATATAATTTTATCCGTGTGCAGTGTGTGGAAATTTGTCTAGTACTATCATATAGTAGATGAAAAAGTTAGACACAAAAACTAATAAACACCATTTTTTCTCTTTTTGTGAATTATAAAGCTGCTATGCAAAAATTAAAGTTTTATATAAAGTTAAAGTTCATGTTAAGTAATGTCTGTCAGTCTCGAAGATCCGTTTTGATGGTTGTATCTTGGGAGACAAACGTCAAACAGTATAATGAAGTTTGTTTTATGTAAAACGCATTTACATGTATCTCAGTCGGCATATCCTCGACATAAGACTTGGATTCAGATTATATCATTTGATTATGTTTTCTATGTTTCAGGTTGTATTATTCGGTCTTGGTTTACTTTAATTGTTATTATATTTTCTAACATTTAGTAATGTTATATGCATATTAGAAATGAATGCTATTTACATGTTGGAGAAAATGCTATTATTTCATATTGAAAATATTTTTAATGATTGGAAAAGCAATGTGTAAAGCACTTTCCACAATTATGCCTCATGCGAATTGGAAATTCGTAGCTATATAGACCAAAATTTGAAAGTATTATAACTTTATTTTTGTGATTGCAATTCATTGAAAATGTGTAAGATTCACATGAATGTAGTTGTTTTCATTGGTTGTTATCTAATGTTTTTCTCTAGAACTATTCAAATCCAATCATCTATTAGCAAGGTTGTAAAAAACGCTCGACGTTACCTAGTCGGTGGACTGGGTCAAGGGATTAATCGGCTAGACGAAGATTAATCGGGTACCATTAAATGCTAATTTATTGAATTTTAAAAAATTAAATATGACTAATATCATATCAAAGTTTGTAAATACCAATAATATGATAACATAATAGGTTAATATGATAAATACAACACTAATCATGCCTCAAATAGTTTCCGTTGAGATAAAACTTTTTCAAAATGTTATAATTTAATTGTTTTGTAATGTTTCACTCATTATGTATGCAACGATTAACCGCTAGGCGCCCTCTAATCGGTCGAGTAGTGCCTATAGATTAATAGGAGATTAATCGGGACCTAGTCGGAATTTTTACAACAATGTCTATTAGATATTTCCAACAAATTCAATTCAATTGAATTGTGTATCAGATCGGTTTTAGTCACTAAATTTTTATTATTGATATCTAAAATACCTGATTGACTCGTTTTAAGTAATCTTACGTGATATTTAAATTTTTAAAATTTCTTTACGAACAGTTAATATATATTAATTTATATTATTGATATCTAATATCCGATTGGGTCCATCAAAATAATCTTACATGATATTTAAAATTTTAAAAATTCTTTACAAACAGTAAATATATTAATTTATATATTAATAATTTTAAAAAAAATTATGATAATTAGAACATTGGATGATAAGTGATCAATTGTATTGGATCAATTCAATTTTTTTTATTTGTCTAAGAACCCACCAATTCAATTAAGATATCGATTTTTTAACTGATCAAATGTAATAACAACTGAATATCTATTTTGTAACGTCTCGAAAATGCTCATAGAAATTTTCATTTAAAAGTAAAAATCATTCATTAATTGTTCAAAACATCAAAGTACAAATTATTTCAAATGTGGAAACCATGAGGGGAGGATGTTGTGCCATCATGTCAGGTCCTTCTCTTTCAAATCGGAAGTACCTGAAACCATAAATGTAAACTATAAGCATAAAGCTTAATGAGTTTCCTAAAATATCACATACATAAACATACAAGTGCCATGGGCTACCCCCTGGGTTTTCCTTTGCAATGACGAAGGCCAAATCTCGATCTTACAAACGAGTGTCATGGGCTGCCTCCATGGTATTTCTTTGCAATGCCGAGGGCTGTCACACCCCAAAACCGGAATGGGGTGGAGGACGTCATATACAGTATCACAACAAAGCATAATAGTGAATAAGTAACAACATCATCCATTGCATTAATAATATAATTTTAATACAAGTGTGTTATGTATAGTATAAAAGACACCAAAAATATTAATCAAAATAAGAGATGAGTCTTAGATGTGCTCCATCTTCACAAAAGTTGGCATCGGTACCTGTTTACTGATGACCTGAGAATACAAGTTATTTTAAAAGAGTTTATCAGCTTTAAAGCTGGTGAGTTCGTAAGCATTTTAGTGTCATTGTTTGTATAAAAATGTTTGTAACAGTGTAATGTAAGTGTTTTGTAAATGTTTGTACTTCCTAGAAAATCTTATACTTTCTACTGAATTGTAGTCTTTTGCCAAGACCCGACTAATTGTATGTTTGTTCTTTGTAAATGTATGAGTTTTTCCAAGTGAAACTATCATTATAAAATATAGTTTATCTTGTCATTTATGCGAGAATGTCACAAAGTAAGTGCAATAGGGGAAAAGAATGTTTTATCGCAGTAGTGACACTATTGGTTATAAAGTGATAAAATAATGACTCCAGGTCGTATTAAATGAGCTATACACCTCGGAGAATCTTATTGCCTTTAATTCCTAGTTGGTTAATTAAAGATTTAGATGTGAACTCGTTTGTAACCATGTTGATTGACTGCTAAATAATTGATGACCTTCTGGGGTCATAAAATAGTGAGGTGACATTTTATCACCCCTTGGCCTTATCGGTTGGGACTGTAGCTAGCAATCGGGGTGTGGGAGTGTCTGTCCCGTATAGATCTATACATACGATGTCCGCTCTCCCTCCAGGAGACTGGTTACAATATGATACAACAATGTGTTGTTGTATCCGAAATTAGTATGTCACATTCTAGTTATCGTCTTCTAATGTTTTTATAGTATAATCTCATGTATAGTATCGTGTAAGTTTCCTTAGTTTCTCATAGTAGTATACTCTATTGTATATGTATTGACTAATGTATGAACTGACTCTTTGTATGCTTCGTTGTTCTAGAAATAGTGAGTAGTATACCTCTAAACTATACATATTATAGTTTAGTAGTAAAGTTGTTTGGATGACTTATCAAGTTTATACACCTTGCTACCCAAAGGTGTTGGAATTGAGGTAAAAGTTTTTATATCTATACATATATACATAATATATAACTAAGGATCAAATGACACTCGGACAAACAACAGGATACTCTAAGTCCACAACCAAACAAGGAACAGGAAATAAAGTGAGTTATCAGTCCTAAGTCCTTCCAACCTTACTTATATAAAGATATACACATTAGACATAGTTTTGACAATATATAAGTTTAAACAGAGTTAAAGGAAAGATTTCGCATAAAATAACAAGTTTGATAAAAATTTTAGCATGTAAAAGAGTTTGATAATCATTTTGAAAATTTTTTTTGATACAACGGTTAAAAGTATAGAAAATCCATTTGTTTGATAGTTATTAATCACATGTGATTGATATAATAACTATAATGATTCAACTTGTATTCCCCCTCCCCCCTAAAATCAATTAAAATCATTTAAAAGATTGATTAAGGGGTATGAACTCACCTGTAGTGAGTGGTTGTGATGTGTGGTTGGAAGAGGATTGCAGAGTGTCAGGTTTAACCTTGAGCACACAATGATCCTAATAGACACATGTAGATATGTATGTGTATGAATTTAGTGTATAGAAGACTAAATAAGAAGGTTAACACCCTTATTGGCTAGGAAACTCTAAGATTTATGGGATACAATCACATATGATTGCATAAATAGGGTATATGGCCACCCTATTGAGTTTGCGGTCTATGTGGCATGACCATAAGAGTTTACGGTCAAAGTGGTTCACGGTTTCATGGGTTCGTGGTCCCATGTGTTTACGGTCATAGGGTTTTATGGTCTAAGGAGATACACTAGATTGTAAACTCCTTTTGTTCACGGAAAAGTGACGATTTCAAGGCTAAACACAAGAATCCTAACTAGATATAAGTATAAGAGGATGATACTTACGATTTGAAGGCAAATGGGGGTGTTTTCGGCCCAAAACACTAAGTTGCTCTTGATGTTCTTGAGGATCTTGAAGATCTAGACTCAAAAAAAATGTAATACGTGGATGAATCAAGAGTGAATCATGGATATAGGAAGGATTAACACCCAAAAGAAGGAATCGCTTACTTGTTTGAAGATTTGGAAGCATAAATCTTATGAATTTTGAGAGAGAAATCGGCTTCAAGACTTGGAAGGGGGAAAAGAATGGCTAAAGGGATCATCCCTTATATATATATATATATATATATATATATATATATATATATATATATATATATATATATATATATATATATATATATATATATATATATATATATATATATATATATATATAAGGATGGGTTTACGGTCACCTTGACTGTAAACTCACAAGTCTCGACTGTAAACTCCCTTTTGAGGAGGTTTACGGTTTCTAAGCAAGTTAGAATTTGGGCTGCTATTTGCAATCACTTACATTTTTTATATACTAGGGTTAGAACACTTAAAACAGGTTCCAAACAATGACAACTGGAAGAAAAATAAGTCTAACATTGATAGGTTTAAATGATTAAACAAACATGGAAATTTCACGTTGTCACAAGGGCCAAATCCCGGTTTTACATACAAGTGTTAGGGGCCAGATCCTGGTCTTTCATACAATTGTCAAGGGTCATATCCTATTTTTTCATGCAATTATCATAAAGACAACTAGCATACCATATAGCAAGTAATGAGTCAATGTTGGTGCCTTCGACCCCTGGATATAGTGAAAAAACTTACCTCAACTGTTGAAAAACCAGACAAATGCTCGGGTTGCTGGACTGGAAAAATCCCTATGCTAACTAAACAAACAAAGTCCCAATTAATAATTGGGACATAACCCATAACTGAAAATCTACAGTATTTGCCTAATGTCCAACGTAAAAGAGCCAATTAATCCTTTTCTTTTAAACACAATAAAAATATCCTAGGCTCAACCCTAAAGATCATCCAAAGTCCAAAATGGGCCCAAAATCAGAAGTGACCCATTACCATGAAAATCTATGGTCCAAGCTGAACAAGCAAAGCCCAATAATTAAGGCCCAAAATCACCAAATCTGGACTGGTCAGTACGCCTGACGTACCAACTGGTACATGCAGCATACTTGACCAAAGCAGGAAAGGATCACGAATAAGGTGCAGTACGCTCGGCGTACTGGGAATTACTTCCAGCGTACACACCCCTTAGGAAAAACTCATACTAAGGTAGTAATGCCTTAAGACCCTACGACCAAAATTTAGATTTGAGCTTAATAAGACCCCTAAAGCCATAAAGTTGCAAACTTTATGCCTTTGCATGGCTACAAGAAGCCCACACTAAAAACCTAGCTTACTTAAACCTTTTCTACACCATAACTCTTGCATGGGGACGAATCAAGATCCAAGCTTGCATTTTTATGACTTAAAATACCTTAAAACTTCTGAAAGAACACCTTAAAGGCTTTGGATTACCTCTTACTCACCAAGATCTTGGTTTTGGGACAAAAAGGATGAAAATCAAGGCTTAATTAAGATCTAAAGAAACATAAGCCAAGTTTCAAGCTTTGTACCTCCAAATGGTACACAATGAAGAGAAAATGTTGGATCCAAAGTATTGAGAGAAAAGCCTACTCCTTGAAGGTTCTTCTTCACAAACAAGGAAGCACACAACTCACTTCACAAGCTCAAAATGCTCAAAATGGACTAGGGTTTGCAAGGAGGGTCGATCTTGGGATGGAGGCTTATAAAGGGAAAGGTCTTGGGGATACAATGGTGCTTAAATAGTGCACATGCCCTAAGTCTTAGGGTTTTGGTTTGAACCACGTACGCCCAACATGTAGGAATATGTGCAGCATACTGGCGCGGTCACAGTACGCCCAACGTACCAACATATACACCCAACGTACTCGAGCAACACCCAAAAGTCATGGAATTTGACATCAGGTACCCTTCTTGCAACAATTCATAACTCGAGGGTCCGAAAACAAACCTGGAAAAATAGTTGTTACATATTTGCTGACTTTAATTTGATTGGTTGGTTATAATTAGCAATTTAGATTGGGTGGTTATAATTGGCAATTTTACACACCGATAGGTGCATGTATTACAATGTTATGTTAACAATAAAAGTGATTACCAAGGACAAAGAAAATTACCTTAAGTGAATTTAGGGGTTGTTTTTATTTACTTAATGATGTAATGTTTAGAAAACTTAATAAGTTCAGCTATATAATATCGCTTTTTACTTTAACAAATTATTTTAATTGATTAAGTTGGAAAATAGATCTCCTTAACATTAAGTGGTAATCTTATATTTGTTTTTCCAAAATTATCCTCCATACCACTCACGATTTCCTCCAAATTAAAATGACATGCTTATGATTTTAGAATCTTTTTTATTACTTATAAATTAGTTTATTTTTACAGGCTTCCTATCTCTACATTAAGAATAACAATATAAAAAAATCTTTAAAAAAATATACTTAATAAAAGAGAATAAAAAGTAACATGCTTCCTTGATATCTTTATCTTATAATAATTGACATATAAGTTCCAATTCTATAAACATATTAATTCATTGTAACGAGGAACATTTTTTTAAATATACATCTAATTTTCTTCATAAAACTATTAATTTAGTATAATTAATATGTTAGATTTATTTTTATTAGAATGTATTAGTTAAGTATCACATTATTTTTAATTTATTTAAAATTTATAATTATTAGGTCCTTGTGGTTTGCAAAAATCTTTGGATAGAGTTCAAAAAGTTTCCGGCTTGCACAGAATGTCCAAAATCAAAAGTTTTCTGGGTTTTTGGTCCTAAACTTAAGAAATTCTTGTATTTTTGGTCCATGGAGCACTTGAATTGACTGTTTTGCCCTTTAATTTTTTTTTGTATTTTTTATATTTTTATTTTATAAATATTAATACAAAAAAAAATTAAGTTAGCTCTCTCTCTCTCTCTCTCTCTCTCTCTCTCTACCCATCCCCCACCGGAGCCCTCCCCCTTCTCTCTCTTCCTCCTCCTCCTCCTCCCCCTCTCTCTCTCTCTCTCTCTCTCTCTCTCTCTCTCTCTCCGTTGATTATTCTCCCAAAGTACTCTTGTTCTCTTTGAAATGAAGAGATTAAGCAATCTCAAAACCTCTAGCAGCTTGCTTTCATGGGTAATAATATCAAGTAGAGATCGAAACAGAATTGCAAACACCATTTTCATGATTTCCTGCACTGAAAAGGTGAGATGGGATGTTTTAAATCGAGCAACAATGGATAAATCACGCAACAATGTTGAAATCAAGCAACGATCGGGCACATTCCCTTTTCATTCTAGATTGAGGCCTAGTAAAAAAAATGGGGAGAAGTCTCCCATGTTCATCATCTTCTTTACATAGACCTATAAATCTCATTTTTTTAGGGTTTCTTTATTTCAATCGTCAATCAACACTTCCAACAAAAAGAATCAAACCTTTGTTCTTGGTATTGGCTGTTAACTGATTGGGGAAGTAATACATATGTTCTTCATCTTTTTACCCATCCTTGGTGGGGTTGATTGGGGGTGGAACACGTATAGTCAACTTGTGGTCCTCGAGAGTCCATACAAACACACACACACACACATCAAAGAAATTAGGGCTCTTAAGAAGAAAGGACAATCAAAGCATATAGCCACAAGTAATCGAAGTTTTGACATCTAGGTTCAATACACACATTGAAAAATTGGAAGCACACACACACACACATACACGGGAAAGTCAAAAATGGTGTAAACCTGGTTGAAGAAAAATGAACTTGTGTGTGATTTCTTTCTGATTTGCAGGTCGTGTTTATGATTGTAGTGGTTGAAGGTGGGAATTATAATGTGAAGGGGGTTTGCTTATCGGTGAACTGTAACAAATATGAGGTTGCAGGTGGTGTGTCCATAGAGAGAAGATGGTGAGAAGATGATAGACCTATGGGAAGAAGATGATGGAGAAGTTGGGTTTTTTGGTCGTAGGATGAGAGAGAGAGAGAGAGAGAGAGAGAGAGAGGGTACCGATAGGGGTGGAGTGCTATCTTTTTTGTTTTTTTATTTTTATTTCATAAAGAAATAAAATAAACAAAAAAAAATACAAAACTGAAATTTAAAGGGTAAATAGGTAATTTCAAAGTTTTTGGACCAAAAACCCAGAAAACTCTTGATTTTGGACCTTCTGTACAAACTGAAAACTTTTTGGACCTTATCCAAAGATTTTTACAAACCACAAGGACCAAATTTGCAGTTTTGTCTTAAATAAATGATATATTTTTTATATTTTATAAAAAGTATTAAAAAAATTGCAATTTATTATTTTAAATAGCCGCATTCATTCTATAAAAACAATATTTATATCAACAATATTATATTAGTTCAAATATCGTTAGCAATTCAATCCACTTTTATAAATTCAGAACTAAAAAAAAAAACAAATAAAAATGTAAGGAAGGTTGTCTTTGAGCCCGAACCAAATAATTCTAACAAATATTTCAAATAAGCAATCTCAAACACTTTTTAATCTTTACTTGGTGTGAAAATTTGAACTAAAGGTAAGTATTTCATATTTAATATGAATTTATAGATTTTAATTATTATCTGTGCATTATCTAAACGATGAAAATTGTACACACAATCAATCATCATAATCTATTTACTTTCCCAAAAGTTCTATGGACTAAAAAGTGTCTTAAAAAAATTAAAATTAAACTCACAATCAATCATCACAATCTATTTACTATGAATTTGTAGATTTTAAATTCTACGGACTAAAAAGTGCCTTAAAAAATGAAAATTAAACACACAATCAATCATCATAATGTATTTACTAAGAATTTATAGATTTTAATCTTTACGGTATTTGTTTTCTTTTCAACATGATGTTACATATTTAATATAAATTTATAGATTTTAATTATTACGTATACATCACCTAAACGAAGAAAATTAAACACACAATCAATCATCTCATCTATTTAATTCCCCAAAAATTCTATGGGCTTAAAAGTGTCTTAAAATATTACACGGATTTTCCTTCAATTAATTTTTTGTTAATTTTCATCAACGGCCGCTAATGATCATTATATGAGACACATGGCGGCGGCGGTGACTCTTTAAATGCCCACCGTGTCGTTGGCTGTTTCCACTTCGTTTCGGGTCGAACCCAGATTAATTTATCCATCACACGCCTCTCTCCCTCCCCCCTTTGTATTGAAATCAAACATACGTTTCCAGATTAAACTCGATCAATCCGAAGCTATTCAACTTTAAACTTCAAAGTCAACTTCTCGTCGTCTTCCTCTATTGTAGTCAAAGTAAGTTCTTCCATACGAAATCACGAATACTTTCTTTGATCTAACCCCTATCCTTACATTTATTTTAAAATCAAAAACTCGGGATCTTTGAAGAAATGTTTTAATTTCAATTGCCATTTCCGTAATCTATGTTACATGCCCTAGGTCGTTCTGGATGTCTTATCCATATCATTTCAACCCTATTGACAATATCCGTGATTATCAATTGGTTCTAGTGCTGATTATGGATTTGATCTAATTGGGGCAGGTTGGTTTGATTTGAGCTAATTGAAATTAAAAGGAATTGCTGAAGATGATTTTAGTGTTTGTGGATACGAATTATAGAGATTGATTGATTGATTGATTGAAGTGTTCTGAATTGTGATGGATGGTTCTCAAGGTGGTTCAAATTCATCACCCCCTTTCCTGACTAAAACATATGAAATGGTAGATGACCCTTTGACAGATCATATTGTTTCTTGGAGTCATACTGGGAGTAGTTTTGTTGTTTGGAATCCACCTGAATTCGCCAGTGAATTGCTTCCTAAATACTTCAAGCACAACAATTTCTCAAGTTTTGTTCGACAGCTCAATACATATGTAAGCATCTTCTTGTTGTCTCTTGTATATCTAATACGTTATGTTAGAGTAATACACTTATTTATGCAATGAAGTTACATTCTTTTTGCCAATTTTAAAAAGGTGTAGTGTAGGGCAAATTTTCTGCTGCTTTAAATGATGAAAACCGAAGAAAAACCATGTTGGATGATTAATGATTATTTATTGTTATTACAAAACCACGTTATATGATTAATTATTACAATCACAAACTCTCGAAAGATTTTTCCTCTTGTTATCAATGTGGGACAAAATCTTCATCTTCTATTTTAGCCAAATCTAATGGAAAACTTTTATACAGGGTTTTAGAAAGATAGATCCTGACCAATGGGAGTTTGCAAACGATGAATTCCTAAGAGGACAAAGACACCTTCTGAAAAAGATCCACCGCCGGAAACCAATCCACAGCCACTCAACACCACCACAAGGAAGTACTCCGGCCACCCTGTCTCCTTCAGAGAGACAAGAATACGAGGATGATATCCAAAAACTAAAACATGAAACCAATTCCCTTCGCCTTGTGCTACAAAGACACAAACAAGAAAATCAAGAATACGAACAAAATTTTGCTTCTTTACGCGAAAGAGTACAGAAAATACAACTAAGACACAAGAAAACAATGTCATTCCTTGCTCAAATCCTTGAAAAACCCGGGTTTTTGGAATCCAACACCAGAAAAAGACGGCTGCTAATAACAACTTACTTGCACGATGAAGCCAATGCCGACGACAACGGGAATCCCGATTCCATTCCGTTGTTGAACAAGTTGGAATCGTCTTTGAAGTTTTGGACGGATTTTGTAACCGACATTGTTAAAGTTTCCGGTGAAGAAACATACGATTTTGGCATACTTGCACAGCCGGAAAAGCAGGTTTCCGGTGATTTCAACGAGGTTTCTCGGGTGAAATCTTCAGGGATTGACGTGAATGCCGCCCCTGCTGCCGCCACGGATGGTGATGGTGGTGCCGCCACGGTGCCGCCAGTGCAAGCGGGAGCGAATGATGTGTTTTGGGAACAGTTTCTTACGGAGACACCTGGCGGTGGGGACACACAGGAAGTCCAGTCAGCAAGGCGGGATGTAATTAACAAACATGATGAATTGGGTCAGCGTAAATCTTTGTGGAATACGAATAATAATTTAGATAAAATTACAGAAAAGATGGGGAATCTTAGTCCTTCTGGTAAGCTTGATGTTCGATGATTTTGTTTTTTGTTTTTGACTTTGACTTTCTTGTTGTATAATATCATGAACTTGGCCCGTTTTAGATCTTACATTTCAGGGGAGTGTATGTGTATCAGTGTGTAGTTTACAGTTTTCGGTTTGTTTATAATAGTGTTTCTGTTATTTCATTATTTGCTTTTTTTTTTTTTAAACATCTTTTATTTCTAAAATTTAAGTAAAAGAAATGCAAGAAATTATAATTTCCTTGCATTTTCCCATTCTAAGAAATACTTATTATTATTATTTTTACGTTTATTAACATCCTTCTGTAACAAAGTGTGAGATATACGATCATTTACCGGTCATTTTAGGCTCACTTGTCAATGTAATTATAATGATGAGGCACCATATCGCCAACCACGCTTTATGTGGCATCAAATAACCCACGTGTGTAGTATGCTAATATCAGTTACCCTTTATCACTTTTTAAATTTTAATTGAATTATCAGTTATCCTTTATTACTTTTTGATACGATACTGATTTTTCCTGAATGGCTTCACGTCTTTCGGGTTTCCATTCATATAAATACCAATATTACATGGGTTGAATGCAAAGAATGGGCTAGCTATATAAAAACTAAATGTGCTATACAAAATAAATACAAGAGTGTAAAAAAATGCCAACATCCCTCGCAGTCAGAATGGGAGGCCACGAACGGATGTTATGGATCTGAAATCAAGAAATAGAGATGACAGAAGCCCTTTGGTGAAGGTATCCACATACTGTGAAGCTGAGGGAACATGAAGAACTTGAATGTGTCCCAAGGCAACTTTCCGAACAAAGTGGATGTCAATCTCGATATGTTTCGTTCGTTGATGTTGAACGAGATTAGTAGAAAGGTATACGACACTTGGCATTATCACAATAGACTAGAGTGGCAGTGAGAGGCAGATAAAGTAATTCATAAAGCAAATTACGTAGCTAGCTCGTCTCAGCAATAGCATTCGCAGCAGCATGATACTCCGCATCGGCACTAGACCGAGAGATGGTAGTTTGACGCTTTGAAGACCAGGAGAGGAGATTCTGACCAAGAAACACATAGTAGCCGGAGGTGGAGCGACGAGTAGTGGGTCAACCAACCCAATCGATATCAATGTAAGCAACTAAACCCCGTGGGGGAAATACATATAGCCGAAGTCCATGATCGAGAGTGCTCCGAACATACCAAAGAATTCACTTAAGTGCAAAAAAATGTTGCTCTCGAGGGTCATACATGTAGAGACACACCTATTGAAGCGAGTAGGAGATGTTCGGACGCGTAATAGTCAGGTATTGAAGAGCACCTGCAAGATTGCGGTAAAGTGTCGAGTCGGAAACAAGAGGACCCGTGCCATCACTCTTGGTTGTGGTGTTAGCCGGTGTGCGTGCGGGTTTGCAGTTACACATCTTTGTGCGTTCAAGTATCTCAGTGGCATACTTTTGTTGAGATAAAAACATGTCATGGTGATCTCCAGTGACTTCAACACCAAGAAAGTAGTTCAAAGAACCCAAATTAGTCATGACAAACTCAACCCGTAGAGTAGAAATGACATGTCCAAGGAGTTTGTTTGAAGATACGGTTAACACAATATCATCTACATAGACTAAAAGATAGGCAAGATTGTTACCCTGTTTGTATATGAAAATAGACGAGTCAGATTTGTCGTTGATGAACCCAAATCGAGTGATAAACTGAGCAAATATGTGATACCAAGACTGTGGTGCCTGTTTGAGACCGTAAAGAGATTTATGAAAAAGACAAACATGATAAAGGGTTGAGGTGTTACGGAAGCCTGAGGGTTGGTGCGTCTAAACGGTCTCCTGAAGGTGACCATGAAGAAAAGCATTATTCACGTCTAACTGATGGACAGGCCACAAGTGAGAGATGACTATACTTAGAACCATCCATATAGCAGTTGGCTTAACAACAGGGCAAAAAGTCTCATCACAATCTATCTTGGGTCACTAACTGCAACCATTAGCAACAAAATGCGCCTTGTATCGGGCAAGAGATCCTTTTGAATTAAGTTTCTTTTTGAACAACCAAATACAATTAACCAGATTAGCATTCGAAGGCCGAGGTAAAAGTACCCAAGTCCCGTTAGAAATAAGTGCATTATATTCATCTTTCATAGCATTTAACTAGTTCGGATCTCGAAACGCTTGAGTGTATGTACGAGGAACATGAGAAGAAGAATCAAGGATGATATGAAGATTGAGTTTTTGAATTGGTTTAGTAATATCATGGCGAGATCAAGCGACCATGGAGTGAGTAGACACTTACGGAGGAGCAGGAGTGGGTTGAGGCACTTGAGGGGCTGGAGCGAAAGAGTGATCAGTGACAGACGGAAGTGAAGCACCGGACGACATGATATCGGCGGGAGTACTTGCTGCCGGAGGAGGATTTTCATCACCAGAAATAGGAGGTTCAGTGACCATGTCAGATCCGATAGGGTGGAGAATGAGTGGTCGGATTGTTAAACATATTGCAAGACTCATCAGTTTCAAGAAAATTATAATCGGGGGGTTGATACGGTATCATAGAACCAAAAGTAATGTTGGGTTTTATTTAAAACTTAGTTTCAAAACTACAAATAATGGCAAATGGAATACTTGAGTTTTATAAATAACATAAACATTTTATCACCCACCAAGGACCATCTTTCAAGTAGTAGAAAGATTTAAAGCACAACTACAGAAGGAAGAAGAAGCAACAACCTTTGATGAACTTTGGGTCTCTAGGGAAGGCTTGGATGTTGAAGAAAGATGGATGAAATTTGAGACACCAACAATTTATCAACTTGATGTAATGCTAGTTACAACTCTTAAGCTTTAAGTCAAAACAAATGTATGAATTAAAGAGAGAATACAAGTAACTTCTAACTCTTCAATACTTTGCAAGAAGGTAAGAGAGTGAGAGAGATGAGTGGATTTTCGGCCATATGCATGCAAGAGTTGAAGTTCCAAATGAAAGCCTCTAGAGCCTTCATAAATCAAGAATATTACCCACAAGTCCTTAACCGATTAAGCACTCCATGCACCTAAGGCTACTTGTCTCCCCATGCTTCCAACCCATGCATTCTTTTTATTATAATAATCAAAAGCCCATCACTCCCTTAACCAAAAGGAGTTTCGGCCATATATATAAAAAGAGATGGATAGTTTAAATTTTATAAAACCCAAGTTTATAAAATATAAACTTTATCTTTTGCTAAAAGACGAAAAGTTTCAACTAGTCCAAAAGGTTGTACATGACTTATTAATTCATAACATATGAAATAATATGTAACTTGTATTGTAAAATAATTATTTCCACGAAATAAATATTTTCCCAGTTTTATATAAGAGTTTATGAATATTTATTAAAATCAATTTCTAATAAATAATCAATTGTATCAAGTTGTTGTTAGTGTGTCCCTTAGTATCATATGTTAATTAGCAATATCATTTTAGTACGACTCTTGAGCATACTAGATCTTTCAATCTCCTACTGGTGCAAGACTCATATCAAATTGATATAGACAGTGGTGCACATCTATCAACATTTCACTATCCCCATTATCATACGACTTTGTGCCATTTCATTAATGCCCAATTCCTCATAAGCCCAAGACTACAACTGGTGTGTAAGGTAAGTTTATCAGTTATCCCTTTGTTACAGAAATCATGTTGAACATGAGATATAGATCGTATTCAATATCATATAAATGTTCAACTTTACATCAGGCCTTAGATGTCTAACTTTCAACGAATAAGAGGAACAAATCTCATCTTGATTACATACGCCTCTTGCATGGTTTACATCATGCCCGATAATAGCTTTTACAAATGCCTATTCAAAGAACAACATTTGACTACATCAAAGCATAACATTTTCCACACTCGAGTTCCATATATGTATCTCAGGTGTTAATGTTATACAGATATTACCTTTATCAAGTATCATTCATGACAGCTATCCACGAAATCATCTTGAATGGGTCAATCTAATACTCGCTTTCTAGCAAGTACCTATGAAACCGGTTACAACACTTTGTCAACCATTCCAATTCATATTAGTCTTATTTTATTACACTTCCTATAATAATAACCGACTATGGATTTTAGAGTGAATAAATTTACTCATATATAAAAAATGTTGATAAAGAGCACAACAAATATTTAATGAAAAGATCATATGCCATATATATCATAGTCATTACAATAGATTATGTTATAATATCCTAATATTCAATACTAATACATAGATCAAAGCCAATCACTAGAATAGTGAAGTCCTATTCCTCGAGCATGACCTTAAAACTTGGCTTGAGGTAGGGGCTTTGTGAAAGGGCCCGACAAATTTTGGTAAGTGTGAACTTTACGAATACTAATTTCACCTTCTTCAACTTTATATCGAATGAAGTTGAATCTTCAGCTAATATGCCTGGTCTTCTTGTGTGATATAGGTTCTTTTTCCAAAAGAATAGCAACCTCATTGTCATAGAAAACATCTAGGGGGTCCTGAATGGTAGGGACTACCCCTAGATCTCCAATAAATTTATTCATCCAAGCAGCCTCTTGTGCAAATTCAGAAGCAACAATGTAGTCTGACTCTGTAGTGGATTGTGCAACAACACTTTGCTTTGAGCTTTTCCATGACTGATATGTGCATAATTGGTTATATATTTCGTATAGAATTTTAATACTAATTGAAACATCTCAAAAATATAACCCAAAATTTTCGTTTTAAAATCATTATTAAAATCATAAACCATATAAAGCCATAACTAAAATCATAAGTCATGTATCATAAAACATCATAATGTCTGTCTCAAATCAAAATCTCATAATAAAACATCAGAGTAAACTCCCAGGCTGTGACTATGATGTGTGTCATGCGATCATCCCGAGCTATTCCCCTTGCTACCGGAAGTACCTGAAACCAAAATTGAAACTGTAAGCACGAAGCTTAGTGAGCTCCCCCAAACTACCACATACCATAAAAATGCATATAAAAAATCACATAACTCTGGGATTACTCCCAACTGCATCGGGACGAATCCCGGCATCAGCTTAATCGACATTGGACTCATGTCCGGCTTCGGGCTCACCCCGACATCCGGTCGCACTGGGCATCGGGCTCACCCCAGTATCGGGCTTGCCCCGACATTGGGATTACCCCGACACATACACAACATAACATAAGCATATAACATAATCACCTATACTGCGTCAGGCCGAAGCCCGGAACATATAACATACAACATATAGAGTAGAATACAACGGGCTTTCCCCGACATTAGACTGAATCCCGGAACACCCAACACATAACAAGTAACATGCATGAATCACAAAGACATCAAGCATACATAACTATCTCTCGGGACCGCCCCGACATCGGGCAAAGGTCCGAAAACATATAAACTGCATCGTAACCGCGGTATATTATAACTACTTAAATAGGCCAACATTGGTGCCTTAGACCCATTCCTACTGAAGGAAAACTCACCTATCAAACCGACTGCTGAAAAACTCGTGCAAAGGTGACACCGTCTGCTGTTCCAACTACTCCCCAACTATAATGACCAAATAAACATTTAGTCAAAAACTGATGACTCTCCCATGGGTAAAATGACTATTTTACCCCTCTGATCTATTTTGGGCCATGACCTAGGCCTAATCCTTTATAGTCCTCACTAAGGCCCATTAAGTCCCCAAATAGCCTAATTTTCTAAATTGGGCCCAACTCTTCAAATGGGCTTTCCTACCAAGCCCACTAATCCTTAGGCCCTTAACTGACTCCTAAAGGCTCATCACAGACCATTACTACTATATCTAGGACTTGGCCCAAACCAAGGCCTAATAACAAAATTTCACTGTCTGAGCGTACGTTGGACGTACCTCTATGTACACTGCGCGTACCGACATGTACGCCCAACGTACTCTCCTGTAAAGAACTTTTCTCCAAAGAGACTTAATCTCTTAAGACCCTACGTCCAAACTACATATCTTAGTCCTATGCTTCGTCCTAACCTTAAAGTTGATCACTTGGTGGCTTGCAACCCTCCAAATGAGCCCAACACTAAGAATGACAATGAACTTTCATAAAAATGGCTAGATCTCTTGCATGGCTTCATAAAAGCCTCAAAGCTTGCAACTTTATGGCTAAAGGAACTCATTGAGCTTCAAGGGTGGCAAACCTAAGCTCAAAATCGAAGTTACAAGGTCAAGATCCAATCATTGGACCTAAAAAGGTCCAAATCTTCAAAACCCTAGATCTAGACTTTGAGGAGGAAAGATAGGAGCTTTATACCTCCTCTTGCTGCCAAATAGTGAGCTTGTTCAAGATCCTTGAGCTCAAGGTAATCAAGGGTTTCTTCTCCAACCTTTCCTTTCTTCTTCCAAGTCCTTCTTTGCCAAAATAAGCTCAAAAATGTCAAACACACACAAGGAAGAGTATGAACGAGTTAGGGTTTCTCTAAGGGTGATGGATAGGTGAGGAGGCCAAAAGGGGAGGCTATAATTATGTATTTATAGGTCCTTAACCCTAAAATTAGGGTTTAGCATTTGTCCGCGTACGATGGGCGTACCACTTGGTACGTTGTGATGGGTTTTGGCCATATGGACATTCCTATGTGCACATACAAACCCTAATGCTTGGATCTAGGTTTCTCTAATTGAACATGCATTGAATCCATGACTTTTGAACACTAGATCTAAGTAATAACATAAGAAAAACAGATCTAGAAGATTACCTTAAGTTACTTGCTTGAATCTTTTTGTCCTTGGAGCTTAGAGTCACAATTGCCACTCCTCTAATGGCTTACAAACACCAACTAGCAAGAGGATGATTATAGAGAGAGGAGAGGAGAGGAAGAAATCAGCCAGGGTTCCTTTAGAGACAAGGGTGCCGATTTTCCATGACCCCTAGGGTCTACTTATACTTGTAAGGCTCCTAGGGTTTCACCCTCAAACCCTAATTGGATAACTTAGGCTCTAAGCAATCCAATACCCCAATGATAAGCCTTGGACGATTTCAAGGTCTATCCAAAGCCCCAAAACCGTCCACCCCTTATCCATAAGGGATTATAGCCCAAAGTACAACTATCATACACTTGACAGTTTATACCCTTCTATTTAATTAATCTCCTTAAGTCACCAAATTAATTCCTAATTAATTTATGACTTATATTAATCAAATAACAATATTATTATTACTTATAATATTTCTTCTCTCATTGTAAATCATCCTATCAAGTTGTTATGGTGAAGGCAACCCAAAAGGACCATGCTCAATCGGGTCAAGTACTTACCAAATATAGTTGCAGCCTTAGACTCTATTCCAACACGTTGGGTGTACGTACCTGCGTCCCTCGAATCCAATGGCCTTTACGCCCCACGTACGCCAAGTTACGCCCGACGTACGGCTTATGGGCGACCCATCTTCACAGCCCACTTCCTAAGTCCACTCCAAATGAATCCATTGTCCAAGTAATAGTCCAAAACAATTATTAACTCAATAAATTAAATAATACCTCGAGGAAAGGGTGTTACACTAATTTATTGCAATTTATCGACAAAAGGTACTTAATTATGTTTAAATTGTATTTGCAGCCTAAAAGATGTGCTTGGAAGCAAAAGGAAGCGGGAAATGCAACTGGGAGCTCGGGAATTGAAGAAAGAAGAAAAATAGTCAAAAACCATACCTACTCAATGAGTTGGGTGCCAAATCGACGAGTAGTCACAAACATTCGCGAAGCAAATAGAAGTCCTTGTCGTACACGGGTATTTAATGAGGGACTCGGCGAGTCGGTTATTGGACTCGGCGAGTAGCCTCTGTTTTCTGAAATCTATAAATAGAACGCATAAGCCCAAAACTAAACCCTTCTCTGGAACCATTGGGGATTTATTTGCGATTGGAGGTGCAACTGGAACTCGTGGAACAACCGAAGCTTTCAATTTTGAGAAGATCAAAGGCAATTTTAGTTTACCATTTACTTTATCTTTTGTTTGAACTCTGTGTGAACTATTAGATTTCGTTTTAGAGCTATTTTCTACTGTAATTATGAGCTAAAACTTATATCTTCTGTTTAGGGTAAATGAATTTATGACTACGGTTTGATTTATAGATGGATTAATTGAATTTGGTGAGTTTAGTTTTGTTAAGCTTGTTAAAGAACCTTATGTGTTAACAACAACTATTTTCTGTTAATTACTAAGTATATTAAGCTGCACGAACATCTCTTAATTGCTTATCTCATATGATTTATGTGAAAACATTGTTATATGCCTAGGAACAGCGAATGTGAAACTAGGGTTAACTAGAAAATAAGTAAGTTAATGTGTGAGCTTGTATGACGAACCATCAACAAGAGGTTAATTGAATTAGTAATTTGGTTAGCTAACTACAAGTCTTACTTAACCCGACTCAATAAACCAGGGAACTCATTAGTTTAACCAATTGGCCACTATTTGAATTGATTTGTTTTCTAAGGATTAGTAATAGCGAATGTGAACCTAATCACATTGATCAGTAGTCAATAACAATTAATCCATTGCACTTGCCATAAAATCAACCATAGGAGTAAATGAATTGAACCTAAACAGAAGTCTTCTCCATTATGGAATTTAGTTGATTGTTTATTTGCTTTAGCTGTTAGTTGCTTAGTTTGAGTTTTCTTTAATTGTTTAAGTTTATAGTCTTGTAAAACTAGAGAAAACCTTTCCCTTTCATTACTTGTTTTAGATAATTCTAGTAATTAGCTTAATTGTCGTTCCCTGTGTTCGATACTCTGCTTATTTAATTATACCACCAATTGACATGTCCACTGCCTTTGTGTGTCTAAATCATATTTTAAAAGTAGGACTAAAACTAGTGAATTTCACACACAACAAGTTTTTGGTGCCTTTGTCGGGGAACGGTTCTAAAATTAATTTTAATTGCTAGTGTTATCGATCCTTTGTGTGAGATATATCTTGCACAAAGTTACTCCTTTGGTAATTTAGTTATTAGGTTTAAGTTTTAAGTTTTTCTGTTTTTAGGATTTTGATATATATATATATATATATATATATATATATATATATATATATATATATATATATATATATATATATATATATGTTTTTTCTATTTTACCCTCGAACTTGTCGAGTCCATTCGTAGGTACTCGGCGAGTCCAAGGCAATTTTCTAGTTTCGTTTTTTATTTCATTTTTGTTCTTTTTACGTGTGTTTTTTGTTTTCTTACAGATATTTTATGACCCGAGGTTCTAAAACACCTTTGGTTCCTCCATTTGAAGATCCGGAATCCGAACTTAGAAAAAACAAAGACAAAGTTATTAAAGACACTAACCCGCCAAGGAAATCACCTTTCAAGGACCTTAAATCAGTCTTTGGGAAGAAGAAAAGCAAGAAAGCGGGTGAGTCTAGCAGTCAAAAGAGCGAGGAAAGCAAGTTTGAAAATTTTGAAGAAAATCCAATTCCAAAAGTAACCAAATACGACTCTGAATCCTAAGAAGAAAGCGGCTTTGAAGTTGGATTTGCTAACACCATGACTAACATCGTTGAAGTTCCCACGGGTGAATCAAAGAAAAGGATGCATGAAGATACAGACCCAGGACTTGTGCAACCCGTGATTCCTGTAATTGCCAACTTTGAACTTACAGGCCACATACTTGCCTAACTTAAGGAAATTCCATTCTTCGGAAAAGATCACGAAGACACATACAAGCATTTAGACGAGGTCAATGACATAGCCGACTACTTCAATGTTCCTAATGTGACTCGTGATACTTACTGGTCACATTTAAGGGATCCACGAAAGATTGGTTGAAATCACTCCTTCCAGGATCCATCACTAATTGGGCTAAAATGTGTGAAGAATTTGTTGATCAATTTTGTCATCCCTCAAAAATAGCAAAATTAAAGAAAGTCATAGCCAATTTTGAGCAACAAGCTGGAGAGTCACTTTATGAGGCATGGGAGAGATAAAAAGGCTTACTAAGGAACTGCCCACACCATGATCTAAACAGTCAACAAGAAGTCTCCATTTTCTATGATGGAGTAAATGTAACCACTAGGCAGCTCCTTGATTCACAAAGACCACTCACAAAGAAACCTTCCCCGGTGATAAACGAACTAATTGAAGAATTCTCTAAACAATCTAGAGAATATCATAACCCAAGAAATAACTCAACTAGAGGGATGGTGAATGCTAATTCTGATGACATGGCAATAATCAAGGCAAAGTTGGAAAGCATGGATCTAAGAATGACTAAGATGGACCAATCCATCCATGCCATTAGAGTGGGATGTGAAAACTGTAGACGGCCCCACCTTACTAAAGATTGTGACCTTGATGAGAACGGGAACTGGAAAGCCCAAGTATGTTACTCAAGCGGTGATAGGTATGATGATGATTGGCGCAAACCCAAGAAAGAATGGCTACTATACGATGAGTACAAGAAGGCAAAGGAGGAAAAGTATAAGCAAAAAGCAAGAGGATTTTATCAAAAAGAGGAGTTGGCGCAAGAAAAGAAGTGGGACCTTGAGGATATGCTAACAAGATTTGCAGCTACATCCAAGAAAAGACACAACGATGCCGATGTTGTAATAAAAGAGCAAAAAAGCATGCTTAAAGAGCACAAATTATGACGAGAGATCAACAAACTTTACTTAGGAATCAGCGAGCTTTAATTCTCAACATAGAGAAGCAATTAGGCCAACTTGCACAACAATCCAACCAAACAATGTCGGGTGAACTTCCATGTAATACCAACAAGAACCTAATAATAGAAAATGTGAATGTGGTAACAACAAACTCTGAGAAAGTTTTTTCTCCGATGAGGCCAATCCAGAAAGATAAATCAAAAGTGGAGTTTGATAAAAAGGAAACAAGTCTAGAATCGCAAACAACAACATGGGCTGACGAGTCCAATCAATGGACTCGACGAGTCCGCTGCCTGCTAACAAAAATACCTCTCTTTTGAAATCGTATCAGCCTCCTTTACCTTTCCCAAGCCAAGCCTTTCAGAGCAAGCAGATTCAAGAGTTTAAAAAGATCATAGAGCATCTTAAGGCACTTCAAGTAAACATCCCATTTATTGAAACAATCATTCAAACGCCAAAGTATGCAAGCTTACTTAAGTAACTCTTCACAAATAAAAAAAAACATGGTAGAGGCATCAGAAATAGTTTTGAATGAATTACCAGAAAAAATGGGCGATCCAGGAAGCACTGTACCTTGCCAATTTGGAAACTTGACGACCATTTATGCATTAGCTGATTCGTGGGCTAGTATAAATATTATGCCCTATTCTTTCTTCAAAAAGTTGAACCTTCCAGATGTTAAGCTTATTCACATGACAATCCATCTAGCCGATAAAACGGTGATCCGTCCAAAAGGAGTTTGTGAAGATCTTCTAATCAAGGTGGATAAGTTGGTGTTCCCTATTGACTTCGTAGTTGTGGACATGGAAGAAGACCCCAAGGTTTCAATCATCATTGGAAGACCATTCTTAAATAATGCGGGTGCCATAGTTGATATACGCGAATTGACACTTACACTTAGGTTTGGGAATGATGTGGTTACTTTTGTCACTAATCAAGAAAATGAGCATGAAAATTTAATTAAAGATAAGACTTCCTCAATAGAATTGGGTGATGAATTGCTATAAAAAGTAATCCACATCCTTTTTAGATGAAGAGTTTGCGGCTCAAAAGTACTTAAGGGAATTAGAGAGGTTGCTTGTAGAAAATGAAGACAATGAAGATCTAAGTAACTTTGAAGTAACAAATTCGAGTTTTAATGAAAATAATTTGAAATACGAGGAAGCAATTCAAGTTGATAATAAATAATGGTTGGAAGATGAAAAGGGTGTGATGGCTTTGAAAAATAAGGATCATAACTCTTCAATTAGTTTGCACACAAATAATCAAGAATAAAAAGGGGATAAGTCAACCACAAGAACAAAACCCCGCACTCCAATTTTTACCTCCTTTGAAGTTTTTACTTTTAAACCACTGGATTCTCAAGTATATGAAGAAAGTAAGGTGGAATCAAGGGCTTCAAGTGATGGTAGGATGATTAATGGAAGTGCGGTCAAGGTAGATAAAAGCAAAGGAGCTAGGATGGGACAACAAAAAGAAGAAGAGAGGACAAGAATTGTAATGAGGGGAAAAGGGACCAAACGTAAATACAATGCGATCATTTCTAAAAAGGCAAATGAAAATATGAAGAAGGGTTATATCAAGAAAGTGATACCTCATAAAAGGAGTTGGAAGTTGCAAAAAGTGAAGAAGGGATTCACGTCAGAAGAAATCGCTGAAACGAAGAACGGGAAGGAGTCCAGCTAACGACTCCTCAAAAAGAAGCGCTTATGGGAGGCAACCCGATCTTAGAGTTTGCTTTCTTTTTACCTTTCATTTTCATTTTATTTTTTCGTTTTTTTAGGATTTGTCTTTCTCAATCTTCTTCTTTGTTTAAAATGATTGCTTAAGGGCAAGCAAAGCTCAAGTGTGGGGTATGGTGGCATAAATTTAAAGAACACAAAAAAATGTCAAAAATTTTAAACAGATTCAAAAACTCGTCGAGTCCATTCATAGGTACTCGACGAGTCCATATGAAAAAACGCACATCTACTCGACGAGTAGGTACTCCTACGTGGCGAGTCCACATTTTCACCAAAAAAAATAATTTTTACAATATGTAAATTAGGGGTTTTAACCCTAAAAGTAAAACACTTCCATTCATCAGCCAACACAACACTCGACGAACAAATTGCCTCTCAAGCATTCATCTTCAATTTCTTGTGATTTCTTCCAATTCCCATCAAAAGGTAACATTTTTTACTTCAATTCTTGTTAAAGTTCCAATCTTTGGTAGAATAATGGACCTAATTTGTGCAAAAATCCGATTTTGACTTGACTTGGATTCTAGGGTTTCGATTTCTTGTATTAGAGTGTTTTTGTTAAAATTTCTTGTGAATTAATGTTTGATAGACATACCTGAACAAACCCCTAGAACAAATTTCGAATTTTGATGGATGATTTGGTCCAAATCAGAACTTTGACTCGCACTGTTCATACGACTCACCGAGTCTATTCATGGACTCAATGAGTCCGTATTGGAGGAGCCCAGATTTCTAATATTTTAAAGTTTCTTTGTGTTTGTGGTGTTGTTTTGTCTTGTGTTATGTTACAGAAAATGTCTAGAAGGGGTCAGAGTTCACGAGGAAGCGGTCATGGGGACATCCATGGTTAGACTTTCCACAAATCACTTCCAAATCATCATTGGTTCGCGCTAAGAACAAGTTGGAAACACTGAAGATAAAGGAGATTTACGTGCCCAATAAGATTGACTGGATTTGGATGGGGCAAGCGGGGCTGGAAGAAGAATTTACCCCATATGTGGTCAAGACTTTTCAATAGAATGGATTCTCAATTACATGCGACATATTTACACTTTCTACTCATTTGGTCTTAAGCAGTTAAGACCTTGGCTCATATCATAGATCTGGACTCCCTAATAGCTCTTACTCCATAAAGTTAGTGATTTTAAGCCTTTGCATGGATGATAAGGTCACCAACACATAAAACTCTCACTCTCTTATCTCAAAATGCTCATATCTCATGCATGGCTTGATTCCAACCTCCAAGACTTGATTTTTATGACATTACACCACTAAATAGACTCGAGGGGGGGGGGGGGGTGACCATAGACTCTGGAGCTCAAATATCACATAAAGTTTCCAACTTTTGGGACAAAACCCTAAAATACTCTAATATGATGCACAAAACAAAAAAAGTGACAAATCTTGTAGCTTTATACCTCTAGATGAAGCTCCCAACTCAGATATGCTCATATCCAAGGCCTAGACTCTCACTCCTTCTTCTCTAAAGGTCCTTCTTCACTCCAAGAACACACAAAATCACTTAAGTCTCTCAAATGGACACACACAAGCTCAAGAATGAGGATTAGGGTTTGAGAGGGTTTATTGACTGAGGATGGTGGTAAGGAATGAGGCCATCTCATTCTTTATATAGGGACACCCCTTAATTTGGGTTTTCATTCTGAGCCTAGTACGCCCAGCGTACCCTCTGGTACGCCTATCGTACTAGGTGGATCCGCTTAAAAGTCACGCACATGAGCATGCTAAGCGTACACACACGTACACCCAGCGTACTCAGCTACCACCTTTCTCAAACAAGAGACTTATCTTGCCATAACTTCAAACTTCCATAGCTTCCTCAATATAACTCTGTTTCCAATGAACCTCATATCCATGGAAAGGTGACGAGATGTCCTATGCTTCTAGAAACTCGTCACAACTTTGAGGCTTCCTCATGCCCGGGTTGCAGCCCACGAACCCTAATCATGGTCAATCTGAAACAGGATGTTACAAAAACTATCCATGAATTTATAATTCATATACATATATGAACACTAAGTACAAAAGTAATAGTATTAACTATTCTAAATCTTCCAACAGTACATGAATATACTGGATGCTTATCGCCTATAATAGTTAAACACTGAGAGGGATAAGCGGGTGACGCTTAGTGAGTTCAATAATAAATACAATATAACGTTATTCCATATATATAACAATATGACAGAAGCAAAGAGGGACAAAGAACAACAAAGGCATATGTGTATCATATGACAGACTTTCTATATCAACTAATGATTTAATTCAAAGATTTACAATCAATGAGATATAACAATTTCAACATGATATACATCATAAAACTTCAGCCTAAGTGGCACAGAAAAAAAAATACAATTTTGGATTATCATTTTGCTAGAATGTACAGGCTTTCAGCCCTACCTAGCCCTATGTCAGTACCAAAAGTGATACGAGTCATGCTCTACATGGCCAAAGGCATAAATCCAATACCAGAAATGATACGAGACATGCTCTACACGGCTAAAGGCATAAATCCAATATCAGAATAATATGATACATGCTCTACATGACCAAAGGCTCAAAGCCAATACCAGAAGTGATACGAGACATGCTCTACATGATCAATGGTATAAAATCAATACCAGAATAACACAAGAAAGCAGATTGCACATATAACACATAACATACAATTGTCTATGTATTGAACTCACTATGAAATAACTGAATGATAAAATGGTAATTTAGGCAACACTTCGTTTCTAAAAATGACTTTCTTTGACGAAACAGGGAGTTTTTGTAGATAATCGAGCTTTGAGCGGCCAGAGTTTCAACTGAAAAGATTATTTTCTTGGGTCTTCGAGTGCTCCGGGGCTTGCTTCAGGTGCTAGGGTGATTCTCTAGGCTTCGGGGGGTGTTAGGATAGCTTATAAGAAATGAGAGGGTGTAAAAATGTAAAATTTTCTAAACAAATACAGGAGGTCTCGCACCCTTTTTATAATGGCCTAAACCTCAGGTTACGTTGGGCGTAATCTTAGCGTACGCGGGGCGTACTGGCTTATGTTGCTCTACGCTAAGCGTACTCTCGTACGTTGGGCGTAAGAGCTTCGTGTCACCGACGTGCCAATTGTGTGAGATAGGTGTCCTCCATCCGAAGAAAGAGGCGTCGTGGCTGATTTCGAACATTGTTCGAGTACGCGGGGCGTATCTCGAGTACGCTGGGCGTACGGTCTCCTCGAAGTTTGTGTCTGAAACTTCAAAAATTCATATCTTTCACATACCGGCTCCGTTTTTGACATTCTTTATATCCACACGTAGGTTAGATTATACTCTACAACTTTCGTTTAGACTCTGTCGGCTAATTTTGACTTCATTTTTAATATAATATTTTTAACAGGGATAGGAAAAGTCTGTTAAAAATTCATAATTTCTGCATCCGACGTTCGTTTTCATCTGTATTTTTACCGTTGAGCTACTATTGACGAGATCTTCAATTCTCATTTAGGTCGTGTCAGCTAAAAACTGCTCGATCTATAATTCGAGTTTTGAGTTGTACACTACTATGCTGAATCTTAGAAAAATCATAACTTCCTCATACGAAGTCAGATTTGGACGTTCTTTTTATGAAAATGCTTGGTTTAACAGATAGTAGGACTTTCATTTAGATTACTAAAGCTAAAAAGTAGTTTATTGAAAACTCACTTTTTACGTCATGCGACGTTGTGCCGGTTCTGTCGCGAAACTTTGATAAATCATAATAATTTTTTCGTTATAACTCGGATTTAGATGAGGTTTTCACCTAAACGTTTCTAACGAGATAATTTACAACTTTCTATAACATTAGTTTTACTTATTTCCAACGTAAATGTTATATGTTCGTTAATTTCAATAGTTGACTTCTTGATGAGAATCTCATAAGATTTCTCATTTCTTTCACTATTTTTCGAATGATTCTAAACATAGTTTTACTTTAAATCTTATAAAACTATCTTGTTAGAACTTAATGCTCAAAAATCATATAATATTTAATAGTATTCATTTTTAAGCTATCAAGCTTACAAAACACGATAATTATACAAGGTTATTAACGTATATGTTACATGTTCTCTGATTTAAATTTCAAAATATAAATACAGTAGAAAAAATTACATCTAATTAAATAAGTTACAATCTCTTGTTCAAAATAAAAAGGTATAATTATAAAAACAAATCAACTATTCATATGACATTGTATATGTATATCTTCTTATGATAAATAGAAATCGAAATCATTATATATCTCTTTATCATAATAAATGAATATGTTTATTTTCCTTTGTCACGTGTCACTCTATTAGACATCTTAATTAATGTCATGTCATTTGTCAACCTATTGATTCTCCATTTTAAATTTTAAATTTTAAAATTTCTACTTTAATTATATTATATTAAAACATTAGAATAAAAATTAAAATAAAGTTAATACATACTATAGGGTGATATAATTTCATGTATTTATTTAAACCAACGATTATAATTTTATATAAGTAAAAAAATATTTTTTAATTAATAGTTTATTTAAAATAATTGATTAATAATTTTAAGTTTCTTATGTGAAAATTAAATTAATTTTGTAACCGTCTCACGAGTTTTAAACTAGTAAATATTGTATTAAAGAGGTTCATGAGTTGAAATAAGATTGATTATTTATTTAAACATGTTAAATGATAATCATTTATATAATAAAGAAAACAATCTTCTTTAATAGGTTTTTTTTGCACTTATCACACTCTCATTCATTTTGTGATTATTTTGAATTAATTTTTATTCCATATGTAACTTTGTGGTTTTCCTATTTTATTAAATTCCATATGATATTTAAATTTAATAATAAATGTATATCAATTTTATTAATGGACTTTCCTTATAATTTTAAAATTTTAAAATAAAATCTTGTTAATTTGCTTTGATTATTTTATCTAAATGATTTGTGTAAATTTAAAAGAGAAAAAAAAAACACTTTAATTTTAGTAATTAAATATTTTTTTTATTTTTCTTATAAATTCAAATTTTATTCAAATTTCTAAAATATTTATACATATTTAAATGTTTTAAATATACCCATGTTATATACGGGCTCACACTAGTTTATTTTATACTAAAAAAAAAAAAATCTTATGATCTTGACTTGAAATCTACTAAAAGTATCATACATCCTCTTTACGTTGTAAAGAACCACTCGGGGAAACAGAAAAGACGTTGACAACAAACCTAATTTTTACCCCCATAATATCCAACACTTATTACCTGCATCTCCTTCTCAAGATCTCTTCTGTATAATCATTAATCACCATACCTATTCTGTCGGTGTCCCAACTCCGCTTCCCATCTGCGCATCACCACCAAATACCATATCCAGGTGTGTGTTTTTCATTCAACTCTAGTTGCTTCAGTACATACTTCTTGATTCGATTCGACTTGATTTCGTGCCGGTTGTGCTCTTAAATCCAGTGATAAAACACCCGATTTACTTTGACTTTAATTCAATTCAACATTCGATCAAAACAGGTAATGTTCACAAAACTTGGATCATCTTGACTCGTGGGCTCGATTTGAATTTTGCTAAGATCTAAGGAGTTGGTTCTATCAAGTATATATTACGAAATCTTGCTGGATAGACTACTGATTCGATGCTTTAGGTGCGGAATCTAAGTTCTCATAATGTGCACTATGTGGTTGGCGCTTTGATAGCCCCGACCATATATATGTAATTCGGAAATCAAATTGGAATAGAACCCTTTACATCCAAATTGTCAACAAGAAGGTTCTGTTAAAATCATAAAGATGAATGGTGGTAGCAACGCTGAATTGGCTTCTTCTCTTAGCCCTAGGAGATCAAATATAAACGAAAAACGTGTTTCTTTTGATATCGAAGATGATTTTGATGGAGGATTGAAGGACTCAAATACTGATTATGTTGATAAACATAAACCTAGCTTTTCAAGCTCCAAGAACCCCATTGTCATTGCCGATATACTCAAGACATTATTCCTCATACTTGTGTGGTACACCTTCAGTACATTCTTGACATTGTAAGTGTCTTTTGGTATTATTTGATTTTATTAGCTAGTTTGAGAATTGAGATAATGCAATGTTAGAAGTTAGAACCTAGAACTTAGAATGTGTTCTTTTTTAATGGTAATAGGTATAATAAAACACTATTGGGAGATGATATGGGGAGATTTCCTGCTCCTTTATTGATGAACACAATTCATTTTGCAATGCAAGCTGTTTTCTCAAGGGCAATCACGTACTTTTGGTCCCAAAGATTCGAACCAACTGTAACTATGTCATGGAAGGACTATTTTATGAGAGGTAAAGCTTTTTGGGCCATTTTTCTTGTTTCTTATTCTTTAAAGAAATTAAAACCTGTGATATGTTTCAACATTAATGCTACAGATCCAATTTGCATTTCACAGTTGTACCAACAGCTCTTGGAACAGCACTTGATATCAATTTGAGCAATGCATCACTTGTTTTCATCTCTGTTACATTTGCTACCATGGTTAGTGAATAGTGATCTTTCTGTTTTCACTTCATTTTGTAATGTTTTGGTTGCTTTAGTTAATTATAAGTTCCTCTTTTGTTTTGCAGTGTAAATCTGCTGCTCCTATATTTCTCCTGATATTTGCTTTTGCATTCAGGTAATATTATTTATAACTGTTGTTAACTCTAGCCAATATGTTCTTTATTCTACTATGGATTTTGGGTTTTCTGCAGAGCTTTAAAGCTTAAACCTTTTTGTTCAGTATAATGTTTTCTAAAGGACCTTTGCATGTGCTTTATTTTGCAAATCTTGATTACTCTAACCTGATATTTGACAATATATATATATATATATATATATATATATATATATATATATATATATATATATATATATATATATCAATTTGTTTTGTAGGCTGGAGTCTCCAAGCTTTAAACTTTTAGGCATCATGTTGGTGATATCATCTGGAATTTTATTAACAGGTATGATATTATTTCAAGCATATAACTTTGGACTTCAGAAAAAAAAATGTCGTTTATTTATTTTAATATAATCAAAGTTTGATAGGCAATGATAGTTTATATGCTAGTTTTAGGTTCTGAAAATTATCATCATGATTACAGTTGCACGAGAAACCGAATTTGATTTATGGGGTTTCATTTTTGTGATGCTTGCTGCTGTTATGTCTGGTTTTCGTTGGAGCATGACTCAAATCCTTCTTCAGGTATATTTCAATTTTTTACTTATAACAATTATACAAAATGATTTTTTTGTTTTGTTTTGTTTTAATTAATCTTGTTTCTATCCTTGCTGGATTACTTTGATTCCTATCCAACCTAAAGAAAGAGGTCTATGGTAAGCAAAGCACTTACTCATCTATATTTTTTCAATTTGAATTTACGCATGCAAATTGAAGTATCTTATTTTATTGTTTTTTGAACAGGTTTGAAGAATCCGTTGACCTTAATGAGCTATGTAACTCCTGTAATGGCTCTATTAACAGCTTTGCTATCTCTTATTTTGGATCCTTGGGATGAATTTAGAAGTAGCACTTATTTTGACACCTCAGGGCATATCATCAGGAGTTGCTTCCTCATGCTTTTTGGAGGGATGCTTGCCTTTTTTATGGTAATATATTAATATGATATATATATTTCCTTTATTCTTAAAGAACAAAAAAAAAAAAAAAAAAAAAAATCTGGAACATCTGATGTCTAACTATTTATTAATTGTGCAGGTGTTAACAGAGTACATCCTTGTTTCAGTAACAAGTGCAGTAACAGTGACAATAGCTGGGGTTGTAAAGGAAGCTGTCACTATACTGGTATGAGCAATCTTTATTTATGTTATTATTTACAAAAATAGTCCCTGTGGTATTGTAGAATAACAAAAAGACAAAATGAGGGTAAATTGGTCATTTCACAAGGGGAGTTAACACCCACCTCATTTATAACGGTGCGAGTCAGTGGGACCAAAGCTGCATGTAACAAAATCAGAAGTTGGACCAAACTTGTAATTTCCACAATACCACAGGGACCATTTTTGTAATTTAATCTTTTGCTAATAATTTTTTATTTTGTTTTCAGGTGGCGGTGTTTTACTTTCATGATGAATTTACATGGCTGAAAGGAGCGGGTCTGGTGACCATAATGTTTGGTGTGAGTCTATTCAATTGGTACAAGTACGTGATCTCAAAAAATCCAAATTCTTCTATAATATGTAAACCCTTAAATGAGTATTTATATATTTAATTTATTTTTTCATATATATGATAATGATATTATCAGGTATCAGAAGTTACACAAAGATAAATCGGATATAGGTGAGTCGCCCGGGTCTGAAACTGCAGTCCCTGCAAAATATGTTATCCTTGAGGAGATTAATGATGAGGAGGAAATGATCCCGTGATCGCTGGTCCATCATAAGGAAGAGGTTGATGTATGGAATCAGAAAAAGTAGGTCTAGATAATTAACGTTGAGTAAGTGAGTGTACAAAGTTCCACTATGATTCCTGATAATCTTGATGAAGATTAAGGAAAGGGGGAAGTGAAGTTATCTGATGAATTGTAACTTGTAAGTGTACACTAATATACAATCACCCTTGTATGTTGTATTCAGGGAGAAACAAAACCATACATATTGTCATCATTTTTACATGTTTTGGCCTCCCAATTTTGAAATTCAATAGAGTTTTGTCGTTTGTAAAACACCAGCATTACACGTGACAAGTGTATCTTTTTGGGTAAACTACAGAATATTAATGTGAATTTTGGACGAGTTAGTTATTGAAAATTGTCAAGTTTTAACTCTCACATATTTTGGGCGTATCAAGTTTTAATCAAACTCCATTTGTTTATTATGAGCTTCTATTAATTAGTACGTGATACATATGTCTCACATCCTCATGCCAAAAGATCTTTGGGATTCCCTTCTCTACAAGAAAACATAATATTGGTCTAGCTTGTTTTGATGATAACATGATACCCTAATCTTATTATTTTACTAACTTTTTTTTATCTAGTCTGTAGAATTTAATCAAACTTATTCTTTCTGAAACTTCTACATATTCCGTTTCTTGCATATTGTTTGTAATTTTTGTAATTATTTGTTGGGAAATTTTATTTTTCTTGAACTACTTTGTATTTTATTATTATACACGTCAAAGTCTTTAGTTTTATAAAAATGGTTGGAATTGTTAATGTTGATGTGAATGTCAATGTTAAACTTAATGTCAAAGCCTTCCACCTCCCCTTTGATTACTACTACTCTTGCAAAGTCAACCCTTCCTCGACCACTTCAAAAATTAGAAACGTACTCAACTTCTAATGCTTGTTTTTCAACCCCCTTACTTGTCACATTTTGTTCATGCAGAAGACCAAATTTGCTATGAGCTCTTCAAGAAAGAAAAAGCATAGCTTACATAGATTTCTATAAAGGAAACAAAAAAATATGACACCAAATCGTACAAGTCAAAAAAAAAAAAAAAAAAAAAAGCTCAAAGCTTATCTTCCTCACAAAGACGATGTTAAAAGAGTGGTTCTTTGGTATTAATGCGCTACAATACAAATGTGTTTTATTATTCAACACGTAGGCGGCTTTAAAGCCACCAATATACAACTCAAGAAATTATAACTTGTCCAAATCCTCTTCCACAACAACACAATTATCACTATCCACTACAACCAATCAAAACTCATAACTAAATCAAGTACTTTGGCCCTTTTTTATTTTAATTTAGAAACCAATGGATGATAATTTTCAAGGATAATACCCAAAAATACTAGTTCTTTTTTTTTTTTTTAATCAAAACCTCATAAGGAATTACAAAAATGTCCTTTAAGCAGTCTTTGTAACTTCATGGATAGCTTTCGCCAAGTACTCAACATTGCCAGTTGTAACCCCCGCCATACTGTAATTTTGTACATAATATCTTTACATCATATTTCAACCTCAAAAAAAAAAAAAGTTGAAATTGATAAATAAGGGTTTTAAGGCATATTACCTAATTCGCCCATTTCGGGTCATATAAATATGAAATTCATTTGTCAAGCGATCAACTTGCTCAGGAGTCATCCCACTATAGCAGAACATCCCAATCTGTTTGTTCAACAATATAAAACATAATAAAAAACAAACAATAAAATTATTCAACTTAATGTGCTACAAAATACAAATGTAATTACCTGATTGGTTATGTGTTCCCATGATAAAGGGGAACCCAATTTTTCAATGTTTTCCCTAAGAGCACTTCTCATTCCAATGATCCGGTCAGCCATACCCTGAAAAATAAAAAACAAAAAGTGATCACCATTTTGGATTTGATTAAACGTGAGGGTAAATGACCAATTTGCCCTTCTACCTTGACTTCCTTGAGCCACAATTGCTTTAGATCTGGATCACCAAGAACAGTTGAAACAACAAGTGCACCATGAAGTGGTGGATTGCTGTACATGGGTCTTGCAAGTTGCTGCAGTTGACTTTTCACAGCTATTGCTTGCTTTTCATCTTCACATACCAAGCTACAAAAAAAAAAAAAAAAAAACATTACAATTACATTAAAAACATCAATTTTAATTTAATTATAATTAATATGCATATAAATAAGTAATAGAGAATCTCACCTGAGGCATCCAACTCTCTGGCCATAAAGACCCATATTTTTAGCATATGATTGAGAGCATCCAATCAAATGCCCATCTTCAAGGAAAATCCTAATGGATTTCACATCTCTTTCTGGATCACCACTTGCAAACCCTTGATATGCCATGTCAAAGAAAGCAAAATGACCTTTCACCTGTAATTAAAAAAGTCACATTAAAGACTAATAACTTAAAGAGAAAAGATATATAATTATATAGGGTACATGTACACAAACCTTAAACTGGTAAGACATTTCTTTCCATTGTTCTACTGTAGGATCAACTCCTGTAGGATTATGAGCACAAGCATGCAGCAAAAAGAAAGACCCCTTTGGTGCATTCTGAGAAACAGGCAAGAAAAGAATGTCAAGAACTGAGATATAATGCTCTTTAAGCAATTCCATATGTCATTCTTGATACCTTAACATCATCCATCAGTGAGGCGAAATCAAGACCTTTTGATTCTGGATGATAATAATGGAATGTCCTTTGTGGTACATTTGCATCCCTCCAAATGTTATGGTGGCTAACATTCACATCATGAGAAAAAACGAAACAGATAAATACAAAATCAAGATTCAAACTTTTGACCAAATCTTTATTGTGTACTTACTTGGACCAAGTAGGGACTGGGATATAGATATGAGAATCAGGGGAAAAGCGTTTCTGGAAGTCTGCAAAAATTCTGCATGCACCAGTGCCAGATAAAGCTTGTATAGCTGCAATTCTTTTATCTTTGATCAAGTCAGAATCTTCCCCATAGGCTAACTTTAGGGTTTCCTCAACCATCTTGTTGCTTCCTCCCATTGGAAGATATTCCCTGAAGGAAAGTATATGATTTTAACAGGAGAACATACTATGCAAAATAATTATAAAATTACAAAAGATAGAGGACATCAACTGTTTTCTTGATTTAACAAATCATAAATTTCATGTGATTCGAGTCCATGATAACGAAATATGGGTGTAGAAACAGATTATCTAACACTCATTTTCAATCACTAAGATGATAAGAACTAACAATCATAGTATGAAATTCAAAGATAATAAATGAATTTTATCATGTTGAGAAAAGCAAAGAAAAAGGTAAGAATAAAGCCGGAAGGATAAAAATGGTTGGTGGGATTTGTAAAGATAACAACCATAACATTGATGATAAGTGGATTTGATCATGAGGTTTCATGTAACCCAATGTTAGCGTCGTTTCTAAGCAAGATCTAGCGATTTCGATGTTGCCGATAAGTTTTTAGGCGTCAAAAGCTGGAAATTAACAACTGTAGAGGAGAAGTGCACTGTGCACTTTACAACAATATCTGCATGGGGAACAAATCACTATAGCTATTCATTTGTGATTTACCTCAATTGTTTATTGCTTACCTGAATTTCTCAATAAACAATTTGACGAATGAAACAAGAAACTCGAATTAAAAAAAGGAGTTTATATCTCGTCACTCACATGTTCATGCTTCCAGCAATCCGTCTCTCTGCTTCTCTGACACAATCGAGGACTACCGGCTTCCCGTTATCATCGCGATAAGCTCCCTGGTAATCCGTTGATTAGAAACAATATAATCTAAAGTAATCTCGACCATAAAACCTTGGGATTTGAATATCGGCAAAAATCTGAATCCTCGTGAAAGTGAAAATGAAGAGGAACTTACAACGCCAACATTAACTTTATCAGGACTGGGATCTGCAAGAAACGCTTCAGTCACGCCAAGAATGGGATCTTTGGGCGCAGGCTCAACATTTTTCCACCACGAAGACATGGATCGAGAGCCATGTACCATCGAGCTGGAGGTCAGGATTCGTCTGGTAATTGCTGTCCGGAGCGCCATCGATCGGATATTGAAGGTGTCGCTCTCGGTGTGTGTGGTTTGCGATTGCCGGAGCTGAAGTCCGGGCAGGTTGCTAGGTGCTTGGTTTTGTTGATGGTGAAGTTAATGTTGATGTTGATGATGAAATAGGTGCCGACATTGGGATGCGTAAATATAGCGTCTGACCTTTTCTTTATATTTTTTTTAGTTTATCGTCTCTTTGAATTTTCTTATTTTTCACAGAATATATTATAATTTTTTTTTTTTTGTGTTGCTTCAGGTATTGTTCTGACGTGCGTACAATTAAATCTTTACTTATTTATTTTTCTTACGATCCCATTGGTTTTAAGGACGTTTGGGATTGTTCTTTTAAAATAGTTTATAGTTTATGTTTATTTATAAAGATGTATATTTGGTATCAAAATGTAATCGAGTGATAAATTATATTTTAGTTTTTGTAACTTACAAAAACCGACAAATGAATCGTGACCTCCAGCTCCATACCTTTAACACTATGGGTAGTGGTCACACTCATTCCACCAGAAAAATGTTGTCACATCACGTCAGTTTCACACTCAATCCACCATCAATTCACTAAACATTGGAAATGGTTACCACTCCATAATTTTTTTTATTTATTATTTTTTATTTTTTTTAACATTATATTAAATAAAAAACAAAATACAAACCATAATTTAAAATAAAACCATAATTAATATAAAAAACCACAAATTAAAAAACAAAGAACACACATTACATTAAAATTAAAAACACATTACATTAATATAAAAAACACAAATTAAAATTCTAAAATTCTTAAAAAAAACATAAAAAAAATTAAAATCCTAAATTACTTAAAACCATAAATAAAATCCTAAATTTCTTAAAACCATTAAGATTAGAACCTAAATTCCATATTTCTTCCGGACTTGTCGTTGAATTTTAAGAAATGTTGCAAGATTTTCCGGGTTGAGATCCGGTTGAGACTTTGTGTTTATGATTTGAAGATCGGTAAGAGCTATTTTTTGGCGGTTAGCGGCCTCCGATGATTCGTACTTCTTTTCTAGAAAAAACTAGAGCTTTATCTATGGATGTTGCAAGATCGCTGTCGCTAGTTACCGGTGCTTTTCCACTTGAAGATGCTCTTTTTCTCGCTTTGTCCCGTCCCGGTGGTCGACGAAGTTGGACGTCCAGTGGGCCCTCCCCCTCGGTGGCTTCGAAGTCATCGTTGAGGTCGAGTCCAAAACCTACGTCCGACTCGGACGTTCTTGCCCTTTTGTTGGAACCGGTTGTAGATCTTGAATGCACCATTTCCGGATATAGAACCTATTTTGGACCATTATGACAAACTTCCCACGCTTTTTGGTGACCGAACGGTTTACCGTTGGTGGTTGGTAACTTTGTATTCGTAGGACGCAGTCGCTAAAATGTTTAAGTCGTTGCTACCACTTCTATACATATTTTTAAGCTTGTCAAATATGCCATTGAATTTGGTGCAAGCCGCTCGTAAGTCACGCCATTTTGCATTGATCGAGTCGCACGTCCGCTCTGTTTTCTTTCCTAATAACACGTGGAAATGATCTAGAATACGACACCAAAAACTTTGACCTGATTGTGCGTTGGCGACATCCCCGTCTTGGGATATGAAAATCCAAGCTTTTGCTAAAGCTTCCTCCTCCTCTTCGTTCCATGCGGTAGTTTTTTTTTCTTGGATCTTTGGTTTTTTTGCCTTCGACGAGTTTGTTGTTGTGTTTCTTGGACCCGTTCGTCGTCTTCGTCATTGTCGAGATTTATAGGTTGAAATTGTTGAGGTGTAAAAGAAGGTTGTTGAAATTGTTGAGAATGTTGTTGTTGAAAGGCTTGGAATTGGGGTTGATTGAATTGTTATGGTTGTTGTTGGTAGAAGTTTTGGGGGTATGAAGTGGTGAATAGAGGTTGTTGTTGGATTGGGGAGGTTAACAATTGCATGTAGGTTACATTTACATTTGGAGTGTTTGGTTGTTTGGATTTGAATCCAATGAGAGAGAAAAAAAATATGAGAGATGATGTTTTATTTTGTAGAAGGTAATAAAATATAGAGAGTGTTTTTTGATGTGTAAATTGTAAAGTACAATAGTGGATAATTTATAGGTGTAGATGGTTGTGTTTAAATTATATATATATATATATATATATATATATATATATATATTAAATAATTCTCATGTGTGTCCTGATAAATTCTCAAAGATTAGGATTTTCTCACTTAGCCCATTAAGGACTTAATTCATTGAGTCCTTTACTCTACTAGCTAAATGACATGGAATAATTGGGCTTAATATTCAATCCAATCTCAATGGTCCAATAAGTCTAAGACCCAAATACTCATAATTAGGGTTTTCCACTCAAACATGGCCCAACGGCCCAAAACCAATCTCTAAGCCCATCAGGGTTTGCTTGTGGGGCACCACCCACTACCGCCTCGGGTAGTGGTGGTTAATGGCAACTTGCGGCGGCGGCCACCACCTTACGGTGGTGGTTATTATTTTTAGTATTCAATTTGCTAATTACAATTACATGGCTTTAATCCAAAATACACACACTCACACACACAACCACACCATGGCGGCCGGCGGTGGCGCTGGGCGGCAGCCACTACCTCACGGTGGTGGTAGTGGCTATTCATGACTTTCCGGCTAAACAAGGCATACACTCCTATAGTTCAAACTGCATACAGTGCTCCAGCCACCCACCTAGCGGCTCAAGGCAGCATCAAAAATCATTTTGGGATGGTAGCCACCACCTCATGGTGGTGGCGGAGGTTTCCTTCGTTTCCCCGACAAGCAGCAACTCCCCCCAAACTCGTCTTTGCTCAGGATCGGGACGCAACCACCACTAGGCGGTGCATAACGATAGCAGTAGTAGTACCATCGGCGACAACAGCGACACTTACGATAACAGCAACGGCGGCAGTCTCCGTCTCACTGAAGCAATGCAACGAACAAAGTGGCTTGGTGAAATGCTAGAAAGAAAAGAAGAAGGAATCATGAGCAGAAAAGGCGGCTCGTTCACGGCTCACGTAACAACGATGCCCACAGCTTCCCTCGTCGGACTTCGGTGGCTCTTTCGGGTGCACGACACCTCTGGCGGCTTGGCTGTTGTGGCGTCAAACTAGCGACTGGAATGGCAGTAGGTGGCAGCGTCGGAACTCCATCAGGTCGGAGCGCAAAAGGGAAACCAGTGATGGCGGCTGGAGGAGTGGAGGGGTAGCAGCCGACACTTCTTTAGGGTTAGGGTTCATAAATGATTCATCGGAATATATATACCCGGTCCTTATTACAACTTTTCCATAATTACAATCCTGGTCCCTCCTTCCTTCTTTTCTTTCAAAATAAGTTCATATTTTACACTTTTAACCCTGCCTTCCGAAATCTGTACAAACTGAATCAAAAACTTACATTTAAGCCCTAATCCCATAAATTTCTTTCATAATAGATCACTGCATTACCAATAAACCCTCCAGTCTTCAAATCTTTTCAATTTAATCCCGAACTTACTCTTTTAAACCCCAACTTCTAAAATTCTTCATAAATTAGTCTGAGACTCACATTTACTAGTTTATTTAAATAAACAGGGTGTTACAACTCTCCCCCACTTAAATTAGATTTCATCCTCGAAATCATTCCTTACACGCTAACTACTTATGTAACATGGCTATCATCCTGGGCACACCCTAGCCTTCTCAGGGTAGCTGTGACCAATCATCACAAAGCCCTAAAATCCACAGGTGAACGAATACCTCGCAACAAGATTACATGTTCTTTGTCTGAAATTTGTTGTTGCTAAATGATCTGAATCCCTAACAGACCACTCATACTTAATCATTATAGATGAATCCATTCTACTTGTCTCTCAGTTGCGCACTCCTCTCCTGAAATCTGAAGGCTCCCACTAGAAAAACAGAATCACGGATCCATTTATCCATGTGCTTCACTTATACTTGGCCAAAATCGGATAATCCTGCTGTAAGTGACTTAGCATAACCCAAGATATTTGTGCTTCTAACCACACATAAAATCCCAAAATACCATTACTGTTGGAGACCCAAACTATCTGAAACGCTGATCTGCCTGAAAACATTGAACTGTCTGAACAATGAACTGTGTGAAACACTGAACTGTCTGAACAAATCCTTCTCTAAAGCTAGTTGCCACTAGTTATCTTGTCATTGTGGCCCTATCGGCCTTCTGATCTAACTGATCGATTCCACATGTCGAATCCTAAGGTTACCAACCCACAGCTAAACGCGGCTGCAGCATGACCAACTGTAGCCTTATATAACAAACAACCTTTAGCAATTCATTGCTTCATTGGTCTTGAAACTGCAGTGGCATCCCTACAGTCCTATCAATGGCTCAATTAGATCTGATTCATCCAGATAATTCCGAAATCTAATCCATGGATTTCCATATCCTTACTGCTAAACCCGAACTGGTGGGTACTGTTGTTCCTTCCGCATCCTAACAACGCGCTCATGCTATCTACCAACCAAGTGAATGCTACGGCTACACCCGCAGACTTACAACACTTTATCACTATCTGGCTGCTAGTGAATGCTATGGCTACACTCACAGACTTAGAACACTCTGACAGTATCTGACTGTTAGTGAATGCTACGGCTACACCCGCAGACTTACAACACTCTGACACTATCTGACTGTTAGTGAATGTTACGGCTACACCCGCAGACTTACATCACTTTCTCACACTATCTCATTCACTGATTGCTAATCCAAACACATCTTTCATCAAGCATACATGTGACCTAACATCCAAAACTAGACCCATGTCCTGACTGGAATCCCCAAACTGATTCCTTAAGGCTTGCTGGCAAACATTCTGAGAACATGATCTCATCATTCGCAAGATTTTTTCGATCTTCTATCTCGCACTATCCTCAAATCATACAACCGCTTGGGCTTTCTTCCTTCTTGATAATGATGCAAAACTTATCCCATCTTCATAACCACTCTTGCTTCGGAATCCTTGGGTGATTCTCCCCCACTTTGATTCCGCTAATGCCCTACAACACTCAAAACTGGAAAAATTCTCAATTCTTCCTACCGTACCATGACCAGTCTGCTAGAACTCATGCTTATCCTTGCTAGGGTTTCGACACCAGCTAATCCAAAAGACCACACAACTTCTAAAAAAAATCTGAATAAATCTCCGGTAATAACCCGCTAAACCCAGGAAGCTCCGAATCTCAATTGGAGACCTCGGAATCTCCCACTGCATCACGACCTCTATCTTGGTCGGATCGACTAGAATATTTTTATGATTTACAAGGTGCCCAAGAAATTGCACCCCGCACAACCAAAACTCATATTAGAGAACCTTGCGAAAATTCTCTCCCTCCTCAAAGTCTCTAGCACCTCCCTTAGGTGCTTCTCGTGCTACTCCTCAGTTTTGGAATAAACCAAGATGACGTTGTACTCTCCTACTCCCGCAAGTGTTGCACCGAATATGGTCCTGCAGGTCTCTTGAAAGCTAATCCGAAATCTTGGGTCCCCTCTCGAGACCTTTCTATATAAACAACTGATCTGGTTCCCTTTTCCTAATGTGATCCAAGTCTATATCTCGTTCTCAGGCTCAAGAAGCCATATCATTCAGGGTCTGACACCCCAAGATACTCACGATCTCCCTGTTATCACTCTACAGTATGTTCTAATAACTTACCTTCTTCATTCCCTCATCTGTTGCATATTGCGGTACCATATAAGTGATGGGTTTTGGTCATAAGACATCCTATGTGCTCATACAAACCCTAATGCTTGGATCTAGGTTTCTCTATTGTACATGCTTTGAATCCAAGACTATAAACCCTAACTCTAACATATGGAAATTGACATTAACATATAATTAGGTTTAAGAACATACCTTGATTGTTATGTAGCAATAACAATCCCAATTCCTCCTTGAATTGGCTTTGGAAGGCTTAGAGTCACAAGTGTCACTCCTCTAATGGCTTACAAACACCATAAGCAAGTGGAGAAGGTATAAAGAGAGAGGTGAGAGGTTAGAATTCGTATCTAGGACCTCTTGGGAAGGTATACACGAATTCATGACCCTAGGGGTGTTTATATAGGTGTAGAGACAGGGTTTCAGTCATTATCCTTATCTAGTTGATTATCCATTAAGCAACCAATAAGATAATCCTTGAATCCTTATCATACTTGAATTCTAAGGCTTTCCAACCTTAAATTCGTCCACCATATAAATAAGATAATCCTTACCTTATTTTGTAACTATCACATAATTACAAATCAGCCCCTCTAGTTTAATTAATTACATTTGATCACAAAACTAATTCTTAATTAATTATTGACCAATATTAATTAAACAAATATGATTTCTCCTTTAATATATTATTCTTATAACATATTAATAAATCATATTATCCTCTCTCTCTTTATTCATTTCTCCAATCAAGTTGCTTTGGTGAAGGCAACCCAAAAGGACCATGCACCATCGGGTCAAGTACATACCAAAATAGTTATGGACTTAGATACTAATCCAACAGTCTCCTACTTGGATAAGTCTAACAACTATTCTGCGTATGACTTCAGATCCTGATCTGCAATTGTAGCTTTCCAAAGCCGCTATCAACTCTGATCATATCAGATACGCGTGTCCTTAGATAAGGGATCATATATTCCTCCATTCTAGATATCGTATGAGATATGATTTCAAATCATTCTCTTTGTACTATATCTCGATTTCCGATTTATGACGACAGACTAATTGAACAAATCAAATTAGCCCTAGCCCGGCCGAGCATTTACGTATGTCATCACTAAACCATCGAGGGGCCCAAAGATATCGCTTTTATCCTACTTTGGATAAAAGGAACGGATAAACTTTGATACAATGCTCGCTTACACTCACTCACCGAGTTACACACAACAATATGTTTTATAACACCAAGTTACTGGTGCGTTTACATATTATCAATGTGCAACCGATTCGCAAGATACAACTCACACATCTCGGTTTCAAGAATATAAGATGTTATCGTCTCACCAATCACTCGTAATACAATTCATGGAGTGATCCAAGTGAGCGTGGGTTTAATCCAATGCTCAAATCATATTCATAAGCACTCATGAACGTTGCAGCAAACATTTGCTTATGTCTAATACTCTTCTAGACAATCCACACACCAATTCACGACAGTCTTCATTCATATCTACTTCCAACATATGAACGACTGTGGCCCGTTTGAATAATTCGATTATTCTTAATAAACTCAATTATTCTGGAAGTCAAAACATGCAAAGTGAAACACAAGAATAATACTAATCCCATATGGCCTCAAACCTTTGAGTATAAACAAAACACGTTTTATTTATCACCATATCGATTACTCATTATTTGTCGTTTCGGGTAATCAATTTTTTACTTGAATCATTACACTTGTCCCATGCTCCTAGCATGCACACAATGTTTACCTATGGTTCTTACTTTTGTGAAATAGACAAATTGAACACATTTCCAATCATTCTCATTTCACAACTCCAAATCCATTTTCTTAAGTGTAAGAATATCAAATTCTTGTTACTTATAGAATATACTAGATTCTAACACTTTATGCAACGATCCTTTTGTAATGTCACTGCACCAAAGTCTCAAAGACTATTGCCAATGATATTACAAATTCCTCTATCGGAGATTGTTACAAGACAATTCCTTAGATATGATGTCTCTCACTCAAAGTACATTCCTTTGAACATCCTTTTGCATAAAAGTTTCTAATCTAGACATAGATTTTCAATATTTACTTCCCAATATGGACACGCTTCCATATTTTCCATATGACAACTCATTCTTAATAGAATCTTATCTATTCGTAATTATGTCGATATTGTCCATCCAATATGGAAACATTTCCATAATTTCCAATACTATACTTCCAACTACCCACAAGCGACCAATCCTCGTCGAACTTTGGATTGTCCTTTGATAGTTGTTTAATTATTTTAGTCAAAACCGATTCTAGTCCCTTTTCCCTCTAAATGCACTAGACATTTGGAAAATTTTAGAATGGTCAAACATTAAAGCATTTGCAATCAATCCTATACCCATAGCGTATGGGACACGATTCACAATGTTTTATTTGCTATGTTCTCAAAATTCGAATTGTGAAGAGGAATGCCGTAATCATAATCGAAATTTTAAGAACACACTATGTACCCTTGACTAAATTTATTAACATTCCACAACCTAATCCTTTAGATTTGAAATGAAGCATAATATTCTCTCCCTTAATTATAGCAAAACAACCTTTCAACTCTTACAACTTTGCAAAGTATGACTCTTGTTTTCTATAATTAATATTGCCAACTATGCAATACGTGCCTTAATAATCATAACATTTATGCTCCCACTATCATGATGATTATTATAAAACATAACACTTATGCTCCCACTAGCTTCGACATGTATTCATAGACATCATAACTTTCAGAAAGACAATACCTATTGAATTTCTTAAGTCCATGTTTTTAATACTTAGTGCTTTGATAATCTTTTATCAAGGCTTCTTGAACTTATACACCTTTGCCTTAGATAGTTCATATGTGTGTCTTAACAATTAAGACTAATTGCCAAACCTCACAATTCAAATTATGGAAAGGGATGCCGTAACCATGATCGAATTCGAGAATGCAATTTTACAATCACTATCTTTTAAAATTTTTCTTAGTGAAAGCATTTTCTCACAATCATTTTCATGAAGGAGGAAATCTTATGACACTTAGATTTAAACAGTGTATGTGTTCCTATCCATGTGAATTTGTTAAAAACCAAAGTTTACGACAAATTCAAACTCATATGGATCGAACTTTCTTAATCTTGATTTCTTGCCTTATGGTAGCACAGCTGCCCACCACGTCTTCCAAGTAGTTAAGCAGCTCACCTTTTCCTATCAATGTACTTTCCATTGATCAAGGTCCTTGCCTTTCATGCATTCAAATGAGAACTCATAGGACTCACATGCATAATTAACTCGATTGGATTGACACAGAAACAAAATAATGTCTTCACGATAGGTTGTAAACCTCAACTCGTGTGCTAGTGATGATCGATAAGGCTTATTTGATTTGTTCTTGAAACTTTTCAAGACTATTAAGACTCCCACTGACTCCTTGACATATACGATTCTCTTATCAAAACATTTTTTTGATAAACAAATATTCAAGAGTTAGTGTAGCTTATATCAAAACAAAACACTTCATAATTTTGGTCTTAGTTGGTCTTTGTCTTATCCAAGACATCACAACTTTCCACAATTGATGAATGTTATAAACCTTCTTAATACTATTCACTTAATGTCACAATCTTGACTTTAAGACTTGTTTTGGAACGAAGTATGATTGACTTCTTGATTTGACCATTTCTTCAATCTTTGATTCCTCTTCTTGGACATACAATTGTACCAAGACTCATTAGAGGATCAATTGAGATATGGTTCTTAATCATTAAGACCTATCATAAAGCATAAAAGCTACTCTCCCTTCTTCTTAGAATGGAGAAACTCTTATCTTTCTGCCTACTCGATTCTTCTTATTCGTTCTACTATTGATCTAAACTCTTTAATCAATTCAAAATTACACTTAATCTTGTAAGTGTAACCATATTTACTAAGCCTTTAGTAAATCATGACGAATATCTTTGTTACTCTTATGGTGAACTTGATCAATACACAACTTTGTGTACTCAGTCTCCTAGTCCTTCACTTGACACTTTGTCAATGAATTAGTCTAATTTCCAAATACGTAATTTCTCATTCATCGTGCAACCAAGTTGCGTGATTCCAAATTTCAGTCCAATTGAAATTTGGGTGATGAGAAACTCTCCCTATTTGGTAAATTCTCGACATTTCCATAAATAACATAACTAAGAATCATATCCATTCGTTGTAGAAATATGCAAACATCAATTTTCATTACGATTTCATTGCAAGGAAGTAAACAAATAAATAAATAAGTCAAACAAAATTTATTTTATTTATAAAAGCAGCGGAAAAACATTTGTCCTTACAATGCAAAATCCATTGAAAACTATGTAAAAGGAAAATTTCTAACAACTCTATCATAACTATCTAAGCTCAAAATCCAATCATCAAGTCCATGCGATCAAGATCCATCTCTTGTGATTAGATTCATCTTGCTCTCTTATCAAGCTTCCTTTCTTTTCACCGATCCTTCAAAACATTCAAATGCAATCTTATCACATCATGTATTAAGAATCAATGAATAGGAACTTAATGGAGTTAGATAGTGGATTCTTACCTAAAGCGTAGTCATACTTTTGACTCTCCCATCTCTTAGATCTCTTAGGTAAATAGGGCAACTTCGTCTCCAATGCCCCTTCTCTTGGCAATAAAAGCAAATTGACTCCTTTGGAACAACACATGGAACTACTTCAGACATAGCCTTTCTCTTATGATCAAACTTTTCGATCATTGCATGTCTTTCATTGCCATTGTCTATATCCATAGAGGTCTTGAAGGCAGATTCACCAATCAACTTTGCTTTTCTATTGCGCCAAACCATTGCTGATTTAGCAGCAATAAGCATGTAGGTGAGATCTATAAGGGTCACGTCGTGGTTCATCATATAGTACTCTCTTACGAACTCACTATATGAGTTAGGAAGTGATTGAAGAACCCAATCAACAGCCATCTCCTCACCGACAATGGATCCCATCATTCTTAACCTATCAATGTGTGACTTCATCCCTAAGACGTGTGCACACACCGACTTGCCCTCTTTATGTTTACTTGCCAAAAGGGCTTGAGTGATATTGAACTTTTCAATTTTACAATCTTGTGGGTTAGGGAGAGTAATTGGAGGAGGAGGAGGAAGTGAAGCATGATTTCTTGTTCCTCGATCGAATCGTGGAATATCATCTTCATGTGGAATGCTTGTTCCACGGGATTGAGAAGACCATAGTTGTCGAACTTTGACATCGGGAGAAAAAACGAATTCAAGTTAGTTGATTGATTGAGTCCTTGGTAAATCACCCACATGAAATTCCAAGGCTAGGACCCAACACAATATCCTACAACTCGGGAGAGGGATGCCGTAACCCAAATTGCATAACATTTGAAGGTAAGTGAATGACGATTCACTAATTTCCACCATGAAAAACGAAAAAGAAATTTAAGTTTTAAATCTATGAAAACTCCTAGATCCTTTGAGATTCATTGAACATTTCAATGGCATGTTTAAATCTTGATATGCCCCTCTTGTTTGTGACTGGGATGCCGAGGATCACAAAGCGGGTGTGAATAACCATGCAAACTACATGGTGCCCTCACATGTTTCAATCACCTATTCGATGTGCCGGTAAACCACACACGCTCCACCGAACTATGACAAACATTGAGTCACCCTTTGCTACCTTTGCTTAGAACCATTTAGTGTGCCGGTAAACCACACACACTCCACTAACGTCTTCGCAAGGGCACAAAGTGTAATTTCATGGAATTGCATCAATTCACTTTTGCCTAAGTAACTAAGATTGGGAATTTGAAAACCATTTAGTTACTTTGTATTTCATTATACTTATAATGGAAGGTTTCGTCCTATCCTACCCGTTCGGCTAACGAACCTCCACTAGTCAAGAGTGCGGTGGGTAAGAGTGGATACCCATTCAATCGCCATTTTATAGGCAATTTCCTTAAACACCCCTTATAGACCAGCTTCGTGAATGAGGCCTATTAACGGTAAGACTGACTTTTACTCATACATATATATAATGTTAGACTTTTAATATTATATATAGTATAGGGTGCATTTTATACTTTTAAAATACTATGTGGTTAACTTTAACAATTACACTTTTAATTCAATTAAACGGTTAACCTAAACTTTTATGGATTTATTAAATGTCTTTTAATTATACTCCTTAATTAATTAATAAAACCATAAGAGTGTATTTGAACTTTTCAAAACATTACTAGGGTTTTAGAATTTAACATTCCTAATTAAACTTTTAATCAACTTTTAAATTCCAAAACTTGAGGGCAAGTTTTGAAACATTTCAAAACATTGGGGTTTTTAACTATTTAAATTTCAAAACTTCAAAACTTTTGGGTTCAAATTTAAACTATAAAACCTAAAGGGGAAAATATGAAACTTTTCATAACAACAAGGATCAAATAACAAATAATCTAAACTAACATTTAATTACATAATTATCCATATTTGATTTGTTTAATGATTTCTTGCAAAACAATTTATCAATTTACTCAAAATAATTAATCAATTATCTTATAAGGAAAGAATTATCTTATTAATTGATAATTATCTTTAATTAGATCAAGAATATAGTCATATATATCATAAAATCAGATTTATATTGATCTAACATGATAAGGTAACTATCCATATGCAAAAACAGCAAGAAATCCCGAGATAAGCATTATCTGACGAGTTGACTCGTCGAGTCAGGCATGGACTTGTCGAGTCTGCATGGACTCGGCGAGTTCAACCATGGACTCGGCGAGTCCAGCCTCCACAATCCAAAAAATCAAAATTTTCAGTTATACAATGCATCAATACAATTGAAACCAAGCTAGGCTCTAATACCAATGATGGGTTTTGGTCATAAGACATCCTATGTGCTCATACAAACCCTAATGCTTGGATCTAGGTTTCTCTATTGTACATGCTTTGAATCCAAGACTATAAACCCTAACTCTAACATATGGAAATTGACATTAACATATAATTAGGTTTAAGAACATACCTTGATTGTTATGTAGCAATAACAATCCCAATTCCTCCTTGAATTGGCTTTGGAAGGCTTAGAGTCACAAGTGTCACTCCTCTAATGGCTTACAAACACCATAAGCAAGTGGAGAAGGTATAAAGAGAGAGGTGAGAGGTTAGAATTCGTATCTAGGACCTCTTGGGAAGGGATACACGAATTCATGACCCTAGGGGTGTTTATATAGGTGTAGAGACAGGGTTTCAGTCATTATCCTTATCTAGTTGATTATCCATTAAGCAACCAATAAGATAATCCTTGAATCCTTAGCATACTCGAATTCTAAGGCTTTCCAACCTTAAATTCGTCCACCATATAAATAAGATAATCCTTACCTTATTTTGTAACTATCACATAATTACAAATCAGCCCCTCTAGTTTAATTAATTACATTTGATCACAAAACTAATTCTTAATTAATTATTGACCAATATTAATTAAACAAATATGATTTCTCCTTTAATATATTATTCTTATAACATATTAATAAATCATATTATCCTCTCTCTCTTTATTCATTTCTCCAATCAAGTTGCTTTGGTGAAGGCAACCCAAAAGGACCATGCACCATCGGGTCAAGTACATACCAAAATAGTTATGGACTTAGACACTAATCCAACAATAAGCTCTTTCTCGAGACTTGGCAGTGATCTCTTCCACAGTCTCAGTCGTCTGGTGGAGATCTAACAACTCTTGCGCCAACTTCTACGCCTCAAAAGTCTAGGCACACTCTACCCAGAATCTAGTCTAAAAGTCATCCCATGACATAGCATCAACCGTATCATTACTCAACTCACTACCAACCTTTTCCTATCAATATCGTGCTCTATCCCTCAAGATATAGGAAGCAAGTCGGATCTTGTCTCCTTTCGAGACGTATGGTACGAAAAATGTTGGCGACATATGCCACTCATATACTGCTAACAATGGGGTCCCTAACCCCCATGACAATCTGAAGCTTCACAAACTCTGAATTCCCGAAACATCAATGTACAGGTCCCTATCATGTCTGCAACCTCAGTGCCGAAAGTGCTCGTCCTCTAATCACGAATCTCTATAATGCCCTCCTTGATCATACTGAGGATCACAGGAGTCTGGTCAATGATACTGTGCATAACCTCATATGGAATGAACTCCCTCATCTGATCATCGAGTTGCCCTGCTACAGAGTTTGAGCCTGATCCCTCGTCGACACCAGAACTAACATCTGGTCTTCCACATAGCATCACTATACTTGGCAATATACCATCACTAACATCACAATACTCATCCAAACTCGAGGGATCTCACACACTACAAGTTCCCTGGTTTCATCTCAACCTTCCTTGATTCGAGTACTAATCCTCTGCTTTTAGTAGTACGGGCCCATACTACCTTCCACATATATCCGTACTTTCCTCAAGAATTGTCTTGACTCCTCCAAGTCCCTTCTACTACCACTATTTTTCTCATGCTAATCTCATCCTAGGCCTGCCCTAGGTAAATCTCTGACTCCACCCAACCCAATCCTCAGCTGTTGAAGGCCTCCTTGTAATGCCAATTATCCATCATCCTCAGCTGTTGAAGGCCTCCTTGTAATGCCAATTACCCAAGCCTAAGGTCCAATCCATAGGCCCAAAGTCAACTAATGATCAAAGCCCAACATATGACCCAATTTTCCAAATTGGGCCCAATCCTTCATATGGGCCTTACCCTAAGCCTAACTAATTACTTTAGTCCATTTGATTATTCTTGGATGGCCCATTAATAAACCAATTACCAAAGCCCAATGGAAAGGCCCAAATTAAGGCCCAAGTGAAACTAGGGTTTCACATAAAATGGCAATTAGGGTTAAGTTTCCTACTTAACCCATTAAGGGCTTAACCCACTAAGGACTTAATCCACTAAGGACTTAATCCATTAAGTCCATTACTGCTTAGATTAATTTATGCCAATGATTATTATTTAATATTTCACTTATTAAATAATTCTCGTGTGTGTCGTGATAAATTCTCAAAGATTAGGATTTTCTCACTTAGCCCATTAAGGACTTAATTCATTGAGTCCTTTACTCTACTAGCTAAATGACATGGAATAATTGGGCTTAATATTCAGTCCAATCTTAATGGTCCAATAAGTCTAAGGCCCAAATACTCATAATTAGGGCTTTCCACTCAAACATGGCCCAATGGCCCAAAACCAATCTCTAAGCCCATTAGGGTTTGCTTGTGGGGCACCACCCACTACCGCCTCGGGTAGTGGTGGTCAATGGCAACTTGCGACGGCGGCCACCACCTTACGGTGGTGGTTATTATTTTTAGTATTCAATTTGCTAATTACAATTACATGGATTTAATCCAAAATACACACACTCACACATACAACCACACCATGGCGGCCGGCGGTGGCGCTTGGCGGCAGCTACTACCTCACGATGGTGGTAGTGGCTATTCATGACTTTCCGGCTAAACAAGGCATACACTCCTATAGTTCAAACTGCATACAATGCTCCAGCCACCCACCTGGCGGCTCAAGGCAGCATCAGAAATCATTTTGGGATGGTAGCCACCACCTCACGGTGGTGGCGGAGGTTTCCTTCGTTTCCCCGACAAGCAGCAACTCCCCCCAAACTCGTCTTTGCTCAGGATCGGGACGCAACCACCACTAGGCGGTGCATAACGACAGCAGTAGTAGTACCATCGGCGACAGCAACGGCACTTACGGTAACAGCAACGACGGTGGTCTCCGTCTCACTGAAGCGATGCAACGAACAAAGTGGCTTGGTGAAATGCTAGCAAGAAAAAAAAAAGAATCGTGAGCAGAAAAGGCGGCTCGTTCATGACTCACCTAACAACGATGCCCACAACTTCCCTGATCGGACTTTCAGTGTCTCTTTCGGGTGCACGACGCCTCCGGTGGCTTGGCTGTTGTGGCGACAAACCAGCGATTGGAATGGCAGTAGGTGGCAACATCAAAACTCCATCAGGTCGGAGTGCAAGAGGGAAACTGGTGATGGCGGCTGGAGGAGTAGAGGGGTGGCGGCCGACACTTCTTTAGGGTTAGGGTTCATAAATGAGTCATCGGAATATATATACCCGATCCTTACAATAATAATCTAATAAAAACCAGCAAGTGACAATACTATTATTTATTTATTTAATATTTATTTAAAAGTGTGTATGTGTGATATTTTTATAAATGCATGTATAATATTTAGTTAGAAGTTTATTATAAAAATAATCGTGTGTTATTAATATTAATGTAATGAAAAAAATATAGATTATATATTTGTTTAAACTAAATTAGTAGAGGTGTGTGTTTGACAATCTATGGAATATACTAGAAATATACTTTTTGGGGGTAATAATGAGTGTAAAAAATGGGATAGAATTGGACATGAAACACTATTGTCCCATTTTTTACTTTTTTTTTTTAGGGGGGGGGGGGGGGGGGGGGGAGGAGGAGGAGGAGGAGGAGGAATGGAGGTGGTCTAAGCCGTTTCATAATTGTAGTGAAAAATCTCCTTATGGCATATCTTAATAATTTTTTTTTTGGGATTAATGATTAGTGATTTAATATACTGTGGTGTTTTTGTTAAAGAAATACCACTTTACTTTATTTATGTTTTAATTTTATTTATAGGGGATAAATGAGACCACTAGCTTAGAAGAAAATAACAAAAAAAAATTCATATGATGAGGCTGTTGTGCTATTTATCAAGGTATACTTTTCATTTTATTTTGATGAATCAATTAATTTTAACATTATGTTATGATTTATTTCCTTTACAACAATATATTTTCACTTATACTATTGGCAGATAACATTTTTTTTACCTAAGTTCTCTTGTAATTGATGTAGAAGTGATCTTAAATTTTATAAAGGGTAAATTTGTCATTTTTTGCTCTATTATTCAGTTATCTATCTTTACAATGAGAAATTGTTTGAAGGAATTATACTATTTTCATTTTACTGTGTTTTTGTTACCATGTTCATAGGGTGAAATAGACTCGTTACAACTTCAAGGTGATATATATGTATGATATGCAGTATTTTGGGGAAACTCACTAAACTTTGTGCTTAATATTTCATGTGTATTGTTTCAGGTGCTTCCGATTCCAAAGGGAATAACTCGACATGATTACATCGTACCCACCGTTGTTCCACATTATATGACTTGTTTTGTACTTTGATAACTGTTCGATACACTTTTATATTTTGATTGGGTTTTTGAAATGAATGAGTGGTTGTTTCGGGTTTACTTAAAAAAAATTTACTTAGTATTATTGAGACGTTAGATTACGTTTCAGACTTATTCGATAATTATGTGGTAGATGTGTTAAACAAACCTCATTTTCCATATAATCATAATTAATACCAATTCAAATATTCACGTAACTGATCCAAAATTGCACATCAAGATAACTCAAGTAAAATCAAAATAACTTAAGTAAAATGTACCAAAAAAAAACAAAAAATATTCACTTGTGTCGGTTTGAAAACATATCGCATAGCTTGCAACTAAGGTATATCAGTTGTTTCAATCATGGGCTAACTAGGCGACCACAAAACAGCACGCCCCTCCTCTGGAGTAGCGTGTAACCTCCTGATCGTGTAATTCTTGTCTTAATCATAAACCATTTAGAAGAATTCGATAACTCGTCAAAAGGGATGTAGTGATTAAATTAATTTGGTCGGGTTAGTTTTGTCCCAAACATTTTTTGTCCAAATATTTGCTACAAATAATTAGCCTTTTAATTAAAGCCGATTATAAAACTATCTTATTATCATTATATAATACATGTGGTATTTTTAGTAAACCGACTTATGAGAATCTAGAAAAGATAGGTTAATGGAATAGCTCGACGATATGGAATATTAGTTTGATATTTAATGGATTAATTAACATCATAACATGTCGCAATGGACATAAAATTTAATGGTCATTGGAAAAAAATTAATCTTTAATAAATGTCATGAATTATATTTTATAATAAATCCAGTACTCAATAGAAAAAAAAATTATAGAGTTTAATGAAAAATAGAAAGATGATGTGTAACAATCTAAATTGTTAAGCTCTATAAAAATAGGAGGATGGCGTGTAACAAAGTAAGTCGTTAATCTTTAAACATTATGGTTGCATGCGGTGGTTTGTTCAAAATATTATTACATGTTATCACATCAAAAACTTGCCACCACACCATCCTAATTATATATGTTTTTATAACAAGTGTGGAAATAGACAATACAAAATAACATATTATAACACCATCTAATTTTCATGTTATCATTTTTTTCGTTTTCTGTGAATAATTATACAAACAAAATAAATTAATAAAACACGATATTTTAAAAAATCCTAAATTACACATAATATTAAAAAAATACAACAAATGACAAAAACATTTAAAAATTAAAAAAAAAACATTAAAAGACAAAAAGAAAAAGTTACAAAATTTCCCCTGAATTATTCATTTTCGTTACGATCATATATATATATATATATATATATATATATATATATATATATATATAATCTGTCAAGTCGTCTCGAAGTTGCTTGTGTTTTCGTTCGTCTTGAATATCAACGACTCTATGTAAATACTTAATTGTCCCTGGTTGAAATTGCACATGTCAAGGTTCCGTAGGCGAATACTCTGCGATGTTTTGTCATTTATCTTCAATAACCATGTTATGCATTATGATACATGCATACATAATATCTCTTAGAGTTGCTAACTCATATGGCCGTGTCGCATGTTAAACTATGTGCCATTTTCGTTTTAGAACTCCAAAAGCACGTCCAACGTCCTTACCTGCTCCTCATTTTCCTCTCTTAAAAAAAAATCTTTTGGGTCTACCAAGTGTCGAAACGCCTTCACAAATATGAAATATGGTAGATATATTTATCTATAAGGTAATACCCAAACTTATACTCATGTCTATTCATTGTGAAACATAAAGAGAAAAAGACAACATAAAAATACATACATGTTAACAACGTTAACTGTTCTAACCGATAAATAGTTGAAATTTATCTTTACATGCACCCAACTTGAATTTACTTGCATTTACATTTGGAAAAGTTACAATTGCTCTCTTACATCCATGAAACACTTACATAACTCTTGAAACCCTAGCAAAATAATCTATCATTTTGTGTTACATGCAATATGAAAGCTAGAATGTTCTTATATAAGTTAAATATTCCATTTAACGCATCAATTAAATAAAATGATTTGAAGAGTTTTGGGAGTTACAAATCATAACATTTCAATTAATCATAAATTAAATTGTATACTTTGAATAGTGATAGGAGTTTCAAATGCATGAGATTCAAGAAAAAATAATTGTTTTATAATATATATAGATATAGACTAGACGAATATTCACACCTTGTGCGGAATAGAATTATATAGGTAACATTTTAGTAATCATATATTACTGAAAATATTTATGTCATGTATATTAACTAAAAAATAATTTTTATTACATTTATACAATTAATTAATATAACATTATAATTAATTTGAACAATTGATAATATAACACTTACTAAAATCGAATCATTTAATGGTATATACTCACGTTTTACGTGTGTATAAAATTAGTTATATTTCGCATCTATTTTAATTAACTAATGTTATAATTTATTAACTTTAAAAAACATTGACGACGTTCTAATTTCATAATGATGATTATTTAAATTACCAATTTGTGATGTAGCAAAATTTAATTTATAACTTTATGTTATTTTAACTATTATTATTAGAAATTAATTTAAAAATAACTTAACTGAAATTTAGTTATTATAAAATTTTTTTGAAGATCTTGTAGTTAATTTTATTATAAGATTTGTGTTATTTTACATTTATTTATTTAATCTTTTCTTTTTAACTCTTGTAAAGAATATACATTGAGTTTTTTCTTTTAAATTGTATTTGATATTTTACTTTTGGTTTTAAATTTTACATTATATTTTTTAGTTTGTTTAATATATTAGTTTGATTATGCATTTAACATTAAATTGAAGTTATTGATAATTCAAGAAATCTTCAATTTATGATAACATTTTGAGTAAATTACTGAAATTGTCCCTATGGTTTGGTCAAAATTGCATGTTTGGTTCCTAATTTTTTTTTTGCACTCGGATCGTCCATGTGGTTTGATTTTGTTGTATTTTTTGTCCCTGTGGTTTGATTTTGTTGCATTTTTCATCCCATACATAAAGTTAGGGACCAAACATGCAATTTTTACCAAACTATAAGGACGAAAACGCAACAAAATCAAACCACACGGACGATCCGAGTGCAAAAAAAAAGTTAGGGACCAAACGTGCAATTTTGATCAAACCACAGGAACGATTTCAGTAATTTACTCTAATATTTATAATTAATAACATATTTAAATTATAAAAGATATCATATGAAAATATAAAAAATTGGAAGTTTCAAATTGATGCGGTGAAAAGAAAAATATTTTATTTATAAGTATAGTATAATATATGATTTAAATTGATTTTTTTTTTCTTTTTTACCTTGTGACCGTTCCTCAAAGGTCAAATTGTCACCAATTACGAGCCAAAGTAACCATTTCCTCCCATTGCCGACATAACGCCCAAAAACACGAAGACGGAGATTGCAATAATACATACATATTTACATTATAGCCCTCTAGACTATTGAGGGTTACACACTTTATGTTACATCTCGAATAATACAATCGACACTTACCGACACTTTACATAAAAATATCCTACCGACACTTTTATAAATAACACTCCTAATTATTCTACCGACACTTCTACATAATTTAGGAGTGTTATTTTATTTATAAAAGTGTCGGTAGGATATTTTTATGTAAAGTGTCGGTAAGTGTCGATTGTATTATTCGTGATGTAACATAAAGTGTTTAACCCTCAATAGTCTAGGGGGCTATAATGTAAATATGCATGTTATATTGCAATCGAACGATTGCAACAATAATTGTAACCGGCTCTCTTGAGCCTATAAATAGGGCCTTTGCCCAAATGAAATAAACAAGATAAGTTTGAGTGTTTAAGACTTGAGTTGATCTCAATTGTCTTCTCTGTTGAAATAGTTGTTCTATTTCTGAATAGCAGAGTCCTATCCATATAACTATTTAATCATTCAACACAATTCATCATCAAACTAATCCAACGCATCATTCAGGTATAACCTTCTGCATCATTCATGTATAATCTTTTCTTAATCTTTATTAATTCCGTCATGTTGTTAATCCGTCATCACCTGAAAAACTCATGATTATAACTTTTAGAAACAAAATGATAATTTATTTATTTATTTATTATGAATGTTTGTAACGATGAATATTCATGATGCGTGATGAACATGTATTCATATGAACGAAAAATTTAACATTCATAATCATAATAAGAACGATACTTAGCTCTGATACCAAATTGAAAATAACATGATGACGGATTAACAACATGACGGAATTTATAAAGATTAAGAAAAGATTATACCTGAATGATGCGTTGGATTAGTTTGATGATGAATTGTGTTGAATGATTAAATGGTTATATGGATATGTTTAGATAAGACTCTGCTATTCGGAAATAGAACAACTATTTCTACAGAGAAGACAATTGAGATCAACTCAAGTCTTAAACACTCAAATTTATCTTGTTTATTTCATTTGGGCAAAGGCCCTATTTATAGGCTCAAGAGAGCCGGTTACAATTATTGTTGCAATCGTTCAATTGCAATATAACATACATATTTACATTATAGCCCCCTAGACTATTGAGGGTTACACACTTTATGTTACATCATGAATAATACAATCGACACTTACCGACACTTTCACATAAAAATATCCTACCGACACTTTTATAAAATAATACTCTTAACTATTCTACCGACACTTTATATAAATATAATAATCCCTTCTCTATTGAAAGGACAGGTGTCTTCAATTATGGATTTTTTTGTCATTGCTTACGTCATTCCATTGCTTACGTTATTCCTCCCGCCTCCGAAAAAGCAGATATATTTTTTAGTTAGTCTTCCATGAATAGTGTTGCTTTATGATGGCTTCCATTCTCTTGTTAGTGTGTCTGCTATATGGTTGTTGGCACTTTTGATATACTTGAGGTATGGGTGAAACTGATGTAATTGTAGTTGCCAACGGATTAAACGTCCACGACAATAATCTTCTTGTAATTTGTATCGCCAAAAGCCAAGTAGATATTTGGAATCTGTGCGTAGCTCGAATCTGGTTTGGAGTAGATCGACTTTCCATTTTTTCAATGTTCTGAGACATGCTAATGTTTCTCGTTCATGTGTGCTGTAATTTTGCTCCGTTTGGGAAAATGTTCCCGATACATACTTGCATAATTTTTGCTCATATTTATCTGTTTTTAATACTTCAGATGATATATCTGTCTCAGTGTATGCTTTTTGTGTTATTTTCATATCACTGTATACTTTATCATTGTTTACTTCGGATGGTATTTTCATACCAATGTATGCTTTACCATTGTGTACTTTTGATGGGTTAGATGTGAGGTTTCCTTCACTATCTAATCCTAATAATACTTTTCCATGTATGATTGCTTTTAGGCATCCTGCCCAAGTGTCTTGTGACGCATCTGTTTCCACAATTAGAAAATCGTCGATTTTTGCATTATATAAGGTAGGAAGAACTTGAATTTTTTCTTTTATATTTTGTACTAGAATAGTATCTATATTTGTCCAAGACCAAGGTATTTTTTCTGATATTTTCTTTTGTAAAACTCTTCTTTCTTTTGCTAAATTTTTTAAAAATCCTTGTTCTGCAATATAATTTAAACAACCAAGAAATCGTTGTATTTGTTTTCTATTTTCAAGTTTATTGGGAGACATATTTAATTTTTCTCGTATGTTATCTATTAAAGATAGTTGACCATTTTCTCCAATTTTTAAACCAAGATATTCAACTGTAGTTTGAAAAAGTTTTGATTTCTTTTTTGATAAAACTAAACCTTTTTCTTTGATTCTTTGTAAAACTTTGATAATTGCGTCGATGTGTGTTTGTTCATTTCCTTTTGTAAAAACAATTATATCATCAATATATGCAAGACAAATATGATCTAAACCATTTAAGGTTTCATCCATGAATCGTTGATATATTGCTGGTGCCTGCTTTAAACCGAAGGGAAGGACATTCCATTCATATTGCTTCTGAGGAGGACATGAAAAAGCGGTTAGTGGTTTCGTATTTTCATGTAAGCGTAATTGCCAATATCCAGATTTTGCATCAAATGTACTAAAGTGTGTATTTCCTTTTATTTTTTCCAAAATGTATTCTTTTCGTCGTAATTTATATGAGTCTCCAATAGTAGCATCGTTCATTTTTTTTGTAATTAATTATCATTCTTCGTTTTCCTCGTTTTATTTCATTATTATTTTCTACATAAAATGCAGGTGCAGAATGAGGACTTGTGCTAGGTTGAATGATTCCCTTTTCTAGTAATTTAGTACATTCTTGTTTAAATTCAGAGACATCTTTGATACTATATGGAATTTTGTTTGGAATATTAACTTCGTCATTAGGGTTTTTAATAATATTATTATTTCTTGATTATTTCTGTTTTTTAATTGATCTATCGGGTTTTCACTACATACTTTTTCGAGTTGTTTTTCAACAATTTCTTTAGCGAATGTTAGTAATATGCGTAGTTGAAAGCCAACTTCCTGTTTAATTATTTTAATAAGATCAAAATGTTTGATAATTGTAGTTTTTATAATACCTTTTGTTGGGTGATTAAGACTTATATGATCATTTGTTTGTATAAATGGTTGATATAATTTAAGAAAATTATTTCCTATTACTAAATCTATTCCCGAATCGTGTTGATATATAGTTGGAGTTTTAAATAGTGCTTTTTCAATTACTATATCTATGTCTCTTCCTACGAACCAAATTTTGTGAACTGATTTATCAGCAATTGTAATTTTTAATGGTTTTTCTAATTTTTCCCAATTTTTTAATATCTTTTTTTCTTCCGAAACATAAAGTAGCTCCTGTATCTATATATGAGACTAATTCTTTTTCTTGTATTTTAGTTGTAATAAAGGTACTATTTGGATTAATATTTGTTTTTCTTCTACTCATTAGAGTTGGTTTATAAATTTCTATATGTGCAAAGTTTTCATATTAACAAGTTGTGTTTGTTAGAATGGTTGAAGCATTGCGTATTGTTTTTAAATTACGATTTTGTGATTTTTTGTATTTCTTAATTCCTTCTTGTAATCGAGATATCTTTTTTAATTGATTATTATATTCTTCACTTTCCGAGTGTAATCTTATCAAACAGTTTTGTTCATATGATAAAGTTTTTTCTAAATGTTGAATGGTATTAGAGATATTAGAATTTATTTTCCCATGATTTTTTAATATATTAGTCCAAAGCATGTTATCTTTTGAAGAATTAATTTGTACTTTTGAATTCATTTTAACAGATTATTAAGGTGTCTGAAAAAAAATTAATTGAATTGTTAATGTTTTTTATTACTATTTTAGAATGATTAATTTGAGTTCTTAATCTTCCTATTTTAATTAATTGATATGCAGTATAATTTTTGTTTGACAAAACTGCAAACTTGGTCCCTTTGGTATACAAAAAACTTTGGATAAGGTCCAAAAAGTTTCCAACTTGCATGGATAGTCCAAAATCAAGGTTTTTTTTTGGTTTTGGTCCTGAAAATATTGAAATGTCCATTTTACCCTTATTATTTCTTTTTTCAATTTTTTTATTGAGTTTAGTATTTAAAAAATTATAAAAAAAATAAAAAATAAAAAACTAACACCCTACCCCTCTCCATGACTACACCCACGGTACCCTCTCTCTCTCTCTCTCTATCTCTCTTCTTCTTCTTCTTCTTCTTCTTCTTCTTCTTCTTCACCTGCAAATTAAAAAAATAAAACAAAAGAGCAACCCATAACCCCATCGTTCTTCCATTTGACTTTCTCTTTGTCCCTCTCTTTCACTCTCTCATACAAAACCTGCAACTCAAGAAAAAATTTTGAACAATTTTTTTTATGTGTGTACGCTTTGTTAGAAACCAAGATCTCCGATGAACACCAGAACTTTGATGAGCACTGAAACTCCAAGATCGCCCCTGCAATCTTCCCCTCTCCCTTTCACATGCAAAATCTTACTTTAACCTGCATCATCTTCCATTTCTCTATCGACATCTTCCTGATTCAAAACTCTTATAGACTAATTAACACACATGCATAGATATATACACACATAAACACTCTACAATCAATTTGCAGGTGTGAATCTTAACTTTACAAGCCCTAGATTTGCAATATCCATGGCAATCAACCCTAGAATTTACAAGACCCGTGTTGAATCGATTCAAATCGATTCATCTGGTTCAGTTGGACCTTGAACCTGTGATTGAAGGGTAAGACCTCCATGTCTCTCCTATCTTCTTCTTGATCAAGAAACTCATCTGGATTAATCAGATAAAAAGATTCAGAATCAGGTCCATCCATAATGCATTCATAGATTGAATTGATTTGAACATGAGATGGACAGGTTTATCTGGGTTCATAATCGCCGCCAGATTCAAATCAGAAAGATGGAATAACTCCAACACCCACACTCATGGATTGAATCGATTCTGGTGAGTTATGGCATTCGAGGGCTAATCGGGACAAATTTCGAACCAAATATCGTTGCGACGGTGGCCGACGATGGTGCCGATGACCACAGGTTTAGAGGATCATCGTGGTGTCATTGGGTTTAGGGAGAAGTATACGAAAGGAGAGGAAGAGTCTGAGTCGTGATCTTCTTGGTCATCGAAGAGAGAGAGAGAGAGAGAGAGAGAGAGAAATGGGTCCATTCTTTTCTTTTCTATTTTTAATTGATAAAAGATTAAAATAAAAATACAAAAAGGAAATTAAAAGGGTAAAATCGTCCTTTCAGGTTTCCCTAGGACCAAAAACACAGAAATTTCTTTATTTTAGGACTAAAACAACGGAAAGTATTCGATTTTGGACCTTCCATGCAAGTTGGAAACTTTTTGGACTCTATCCAAAGATTTTTGTAAACCACAAGGACCAATTTTGTAGTTTTGTCTTTTTGTTTTTAGAAATTAGTTCTTGTACTTCAGATTCTTTTTCTTTTAAATGTTTCGTGGAATTTTCTAAATCTTTCCATAATTTTTTAAGTAAATCAGCTTTATATTTATTATCGAAATTACAATATATTTGAGTTTTATTGCTCATTATTTATTTTTACCATGTAAAAGGTGGTTTAATAGTGAGTGGTTTTTGTTCAAGCGGTTTCTCATGTGGCTCTTCTTTAATAGTTTTTATTTTTAAATATTTTTCAAGTAATATTTTCTGTTGAGTTAAACTTTGTAATAGCTCAGGAATTTGTTTTAGTACAAATAAACTTTCTATTTCTATAATATTATTCAATTTTTGACTAATTATATTTAACTTATCTCCTATTGATTTATCTTCTTCAGAATCAAGACCAATATTATATATTGTTCCTTGTGGTAAATTCTGTGGTATTTCTATAATCATTTCTTTATCCGGTATGCACGGTTTTGTATTTTGATATGAGCCTTCAAGTGTTTTAAAATATTTTAAAGGACTACTTGATGATTTTGTCATATTCTTAAACTTAATGATTTAGTCATTTGTTTTATGTCTTCTAATTTTTCATCTTGGCTATTAGTAGATGTTGTTGGTTGATTTTCTGATATAGAAAATCTACCTGTTATAGTTGAAATTGGAGGTTCTATAATCGGATTTCTTTTTATCAACGGAGTAGTTATTATTGGTTGAAAATTAGTTTCATTAAAAATTCTATTATTATTCATATTTGGTGATTCAAGTGATAATAAAGGTGTAAATAATTTATCTATATAAATTCTATCTTCTGTTTTAAACGTAATACTATGATGAGAATTTGTTAATGCATAATTTATTTGATATGTAATAGTAAATGGATGATTCCCTTTTAACATAAAATTTTGTCTTAATAATTTATATCGTACGGTAATACTATTACTTAAATTTTTATTTTTTAGACTTAATCCTAATTGTATATTGATATCAAATTTTATTTTTCCTTCAATTAAATTTCCTTTTCCTTTTTCAATAATACTTTCTTGATTATTAATTATACGATCATCTCTAATTTCTAATTCTATTGGTGTGTCTAGATCGCTAAAAGTACTTTTTAAAATTATTTGAATAGTTGATATATGAATATAAGCGATTTTTGTTCTATCTACTTCTTTAATATTAGATAATCTATTTCTAATTTGTTGTTTATTTATTATTGGTATAATAATATTTCCTTGTGTTGATTCTATTAGTATTGGTTATTCTCCTATAATTTTTCCATAATATATAATATTTTTTCTAGAAAAGAAATTTTTTAATGAGTTATATCTAAAATTATGTTTTTCAGATAGTGTAAAATTTGATTTTCTTATAGCATTTTTATTAATATTATTTTTATTAATTAGAGCATCAAAGGTGTATCCTGATTCATTTTCTTCGTTATTAATAATGATTGGTGTATTTTCTATTTCTTTATCTTCAAGATTTTTAAACCTGAAAAACTCATAATTATAACTTTTAGAAACAAAATGATAATTTATTTATTTATTTATTATGAATGTTTGGAACGATGAATATTTATGATGCATGATGAACATGTATTCATATGAACGAAAAATTTAACATTCATAATCATAATAAGAACGATACTTAGCCCTGATACCAAATCGAACATAACATGATGACGGATTAACAACATGACGGAATTAATAAAGATTAAGAAAAGATTATACCTGAATGATGCAGAAGGTTATACCTGAATGATGCGTTGGATTAGTTTGATGATGAATTGTGTTGAATGATTAAATGGTTATATGGATAGGACTCTGCTGTTCAGAAATAGAACAACTATTTCAACAGAGAAGACAATTGAGATCAACTGAAGTCTTAAACATTAAAACTTATCTTGTTTATTTCATTTGGGCAAAGGCCCTATTTATAGGCTCAAGCGAGTCGGTTACAATTATTGTTGCAATCGTTCGATTGCAATATAACATACATATCTACATTATAGCCCCTAGACTATTGAGGATTACACACTTTATGTTACATCACGAATAATACAATCGACACTTACCGACACTTTACATAAAAATATCCTACCGACACTTTTATAAATAAAATAACACTCCTAGTTATTCTACCGACACTTTATATAAATATAATAATCCCTTCCACATTGAAAACACGAAGACGGAACCGGGGGGGGGGGGGGGGGGGGGGTTGTTGTAGCCATTATAACGGCGTTTTTAGATACCAAGTCAGAAAAATGAGGTAGGATATTATACATACCCGATTGTCTTAGAATTTCTATGATTTTTGGGGACTTTTTATTAGCCAAATTTTGATCATTTAACCCATGACAAAAATATAAACGAAATCCACTTAGTTATTTAATTTATGTATAATATAATTGAATTTCAATTTTTTTTCAAACCTTAAAAGAACTTACTTAACTCTGTACCCCACCCTTTCCATTTGAGTAATGATGAAAACTTTTATTCATTCATAATAAATTATATTTTATATAGTTATAAAGTAGAGAAATTTACAAAAATAACCATTTACACTAATGATATTACAAAAATAGCCAAAAAAAATCAAAATTACAAAAATAGCCACTAATTTCGCAGATGAGAAGGTCCCATCTGCGAAATGGGCTTCTCATCTGCGAAAGTACAAGTGCCTAAAGCACAACTGTGCTTTAGGTACTTGTACTTTCGCAGATGAGAAGGCCCATCTACGAAATGGGCTCTCATCTGCGAAATACCCTCGATTTTCACTATAAAAACGTTTTTTTTCCTTCATTTTTCACCCTTCTCTACACAAAAACTCTCTCTAACTTTGGGCTTATCTTGGAATTTTGGCTAGTTTTTGAAGAAAATGGAGGATTATGTCAACAATCCCGCAAATATGGTTAGATTTTAACTCTTTTAATGTCAACAATCTCTTTATTTTATCATTTGTTGTATTATTTAGTGTTAAAAAAGGGTAATTTTGTTGTGTTTGATAGTTTTAATATTTTTTTAGTATACTTGAAGTTTAAATGCAAGTAGAGACAAGTAGAGACTGCGTAGATAATGTTTACAATTTGTTATTTTTGTTGTTTTTTTAGTTGTTGTATAATCTGGAATCTTGTATATTCTAATCGTATAGTTGTTTATATAAAGTGCAAAATAGTCGTTTGTATATATATTTGTCGTATAAGTATAACATTTGTATAAGTTGAAAATTTGTGGTATATATATTGTTAGAAATTGTTTGTGTTTGTCGTATAAGTAAAACATTTGTATAAGTTGAAAATTTGTTGTATATATATTGTTAGAAATTGTTTGTGTTTGTCGTATAAGTAAAACATTTGTATAAGTTGAAAATTTGTTGTATATATATTGTTAGAAATTGTTTGTATTTGTCGTGTAAGTTGAAAATTTGTATAAAGTTGTCGTATAACTTGCAAAACTGTTAGTTTGTTTGTCGTTTTATTTTTAATTTTTTTTTTTGTTTATATGGTTATAAAATGTTAGTTTTAATTAGAAAGATAAAATTTGTTTATATATTTGTCGTTTAACTTGAAAATTTGTTTAAGTTGAATATTTGTCGTTGATATATTTGTCGTTTAAGTTGAAAATATGTTTAATAAAATGTTTATATAATTATGTATGATATTATTTTTTATCGTTAATATATTAGTTGTATAACTTGGAAAATTGTTTATATATGTGTATGTTATTGTTTTTTATCGGAAATATATATATTAGTAATTAAGAAATTGTATTTGCAGTTCGTAATCATATATTTAAAAAAAATATATTTTTTAGTTATCTAATTTGTTTTTGTGTTTTTTCTGCAGCATGATTTTAGTTTAATGAATACGAAAGTCTTTGCGAACTTAAAAGGCTGTGGCGGTAACATATGGGAAATATTTGAAGTTTTAGATGATGCTCGACGTGCTATTTTCAGAGATACCGTCTTTGGTTATTTTATTGATGCCCTCGTTTACAAGGGGACGCATTATTGTTTCATAAAATGTTCCTTCATCAGATCCGGTCGGACCCTGTTTTATACGCAGATGGAATAAAACGTTTATATTTTCGAGTAGGCAATACGAAAATGGTGTATGGGTCGGAAGAGTTTTGTTTGATTACCGGCTTCAATTTTGGGGAGTATCCAAAAAACATTGGGAGAAAAGGGTCAGAAAAATTAATAAGCAGTAAAAAAAGATGTTTACTGCGTGACCGGCTAATTCCGGACCATACTAATAGTTCGGTGAAAATCGGCGACCTGAAAAGTTTAATTTTAAATCGAATATTCCTAGCACTTGACGACGTTGATGCAGTTAGAGTATGTTTGATATACATTTTGTGTGAAGGTTTTTTGGGTAAAGAAGTTAACGATCGGGTGCCACAAGATTGGTTTTATTTGGCTGAGAATTTGGATCTCTGAAATAGGTATATTTTGTTTACGTTAAAAATTCTATTTTATGAAAGTTATAATTTATATAATAATCAATTTTGTTTTTTTGTTTTGTTAGCTTCGCTTGGGGTAGCTATCTCTGAGATTTTACCTATGTTGACCTTGAGGATACATGGAATAAGATACATAATAATTTATCAGTTTCTGAGGGTGGTAAAACTTTAAAGTACTCCGTCTCAGGATTTACGGCTCCAATAAGGGTATAAAATTTTTCTTATATTTAAATTGTTTTATTGTTATGTTTTTTATTTTAATTTTAACTTATATACTGTAATTGTAAAAAATTGTAGATATGGATATATGAGATGATTCCGGCTGTTCGTGCATGTGGATTTGCATTGAGAAAAAATAAAGACTTGCCTCGGATGAAACGATGGAGCGGAACAAAAAAATTGAAATGGGTTGACGTGAACAAGATTTGGTCAAAGATTCAGGTTTAAAATTAATTCGTTTATTATTAATAAAGTTGATTAGTATACTTTTATATGCATTTTTAATATGTTTAATTTTTTAGGCGGGGCTACCACCAAGACAAAACATGCTACCGGGTGATGGTGAGATGACATCTTTTTATTATATGTCATTTCAAGAGTATGTATATGGTGAAGGGAAAACAGTTCCATCCCCAGTACGGGACCATTTTAGGAGACAAGACGAATCTTCGTCTAGTATGTTGTCCAGTGGTCACTCTCATGGTAGAGGTCGGGGCAATGGGAAACACAAGCTAGACGAGGTGTTGAAACGGCTACATGCACTGGAGCAGCATGTGTTTATGAACCGACAACCTATAGAGGTTTTTGTTGAAGAAGTGAATAATGACCAATTTTAAAGCGACATTTTTTATGATGGTAGGACAGAGTCACAAAGAAATTATGATGAACAGGTTAGTTACACGCTACACTATTTATTAAATTTTATTAACATATATGAATACATGTGTTCATATTTTATATTTGAAAATATAGGTTGTACAAGATGAAGTGATGAATAAAAACAATGCAACTGAAAATGTTTTTGGTGATACTCAAGACGAGAAGGTTGTTATAGATGTTACCTTTACGATTTTAATAATTACTTTTTAATAAAGGGTCTTTTTTTATTGAGTAAAAAGTTATATTTTTAATGTAGGTGTTGGAGGAGAGGAATGAGTATGCGGGGAACAAATTTGATGATGATGTGTTTGATGTAAATGATTATAGTGGAGTTAAAGAGGTTATTATAGTTACATTAATATAAATATTTTGTTTATATATTTAGATATTATTGCTTATTAAATTATGTGTATTTCGTTATTACGTATAAAGTATTATTTTTAATGTAGGAGTGGGAGGAGAGGAATGACAATGCGGGGAACAAATTTGATGATGATGTGCCGGACGAAGACGAACTAATAATAACAGGAAATGTAGATTATTTTCATGATGATGATGATGACAAAGAAGTTACACCCGATAAACCGAGGAGTCGAAAACCATCACAATATTTGTGCCCTCCTTACACCGAGGTATTCGTTTTATTTATAAACCGATGATTTTATGTTTTAGTGAATTATATGAAAGATATAGATTTAAACATTTCAATATTGTTTTTAGTTGCACACGACACCGAAGCAAAAAAGAAGAACAAAAAAGAAGGTTGATATGAAATCAACAAGCCCCGTTCCTCCTCCAGTTTTTGGTGTTGCTCATGACTTCTCCATGTTGCGCCTGCAACCTTACGTAGCAGGCGGTGAGGATGTCATCCAAAATTATGTATTGCATTCATATGATGTCCAGCATCGTTTGTTTAATTTCGTGTTAGATAGAGATTTTTGGAGCTCATTGTTTGGGCATACACACGACGGATGGTTGGAGTCAGCGGTAAATTAATTGTTAATTAATTCTTTTAAAAGTTAATTGTTTTTTAGTCAATAACAAAAGTATCATGTGTGCAGCATATAACCATTTGGTACCGACTTTTGATGGAGAGACGGTTTGAGAGCGACCGACATACAATAATGCCTCCAAATTTTTTTGTTTCTCATGCTTTGGAAGAAGGACAGGACTGGAGGGCGTTTATGGCTGGTATTGCTACGTACCCCAACTTCATGGTTGCTTGGTGGGATGTTGATACGGTAAACTTAATAGTTTATATTGAAAATAATATCGTTTTTTTGTTATGTTTTTGTATTGTGATGTTTTTGTATTGTGATGTAAATAAACATAATTTTATTTTCTGATCCTTATACAGGTCTTATTGCCGATTCATTCATCCCCTAATCATTGGCTATTTGGGGAACTACGATTAGCGTCAATGGAAGTGCATATTTATGACAGTCTTGCTAGAGGTGCTTATGAAAAATTCCAATATGAAGGAATCTTTTCCAAATTTGAACGTCGGGTGGCAAATTATTTGGACAAGATTAAGTATTGGGCCCGGAGGAACATCCCAAGGATTCCATTGAATATGCAATTCATTTATGAAGAAAACGTTCCCCAATAAAGTAGTCATTTGGGAGATTGCGGTGTTTTTCTTTGTATGTTTATGGAGCAATTGGTTTCAGGTCAACCAATACGTGTTCTTATTGACCCAAAGAACGCAGCTTTAGAGTTCCGTCTCCGGATGGCAAAAATTATTTAGGGGTCTTGTCTTGGTCCTATGTAGTTGGATTATATAAATGTATATACAAATTAATGTTGGATTTCATTATTAGTTTATTTTTACAGTTTACTCAACAGACGACAAAAAATATAACGTTACGACAATTACAACAAATTAATGACCTACTAATTACTTAACATTACATACAACATAAGAACGACTACAACATTTGTTTTAACGTTACAAATACAACAATTTATTGACCTAACAACTTCTAAGCCATAAAAACAATATTGAAAAGCTTACAACTTGTAAACAAGAACTGCCAAGAACAACACCCAACTACAAACCAACGCTATCTTTAACTTCTTATTTTCTGATTGAAAGAGCTTATTAGAGTTAGCTACTTTAGCTATTACCATAGAAGATTGGTCCTTCTCTTCATCAACCCAACTGATAAACCCGTATTTTGGTCCCTGTTAAATTTAATATTCACAGTAAGAAAATAAATTTTTGTGATGTAAACACGAGGGTTTAAATTTGAATGACGTTAACAACATGATACCAAATATGGGCAAGCGTAAAACAATCTTCCTGGGTTTTTAGATGTTCCCGAAATCCTAACGATACGTTCTCCTCCGCAATTGCAGTATGCCATTAGCCTTGTTTTTCTTATAAATAGGAGTTGCTTTGACTGATACAGTTTTCATACTGAGTGACACCCTTTTATAGAAGAAATCATGTTACAGACAAATCTTTTTAACTATGAAATGAACTGGTTTGACTATGAATTCAAAAAGTTGAACTACGAAATCCAGACAAGTACATTCTGTAGTATTGTCTTGTCGGTCAGTGAAATTTGACTATGAAATGAACTGGTTTGACTATGAATTCAAAAAGTTGAACTACGAAATCCAGACAAGTACATTCTGTAGTATTGTCATGTCGGTCAGTGAAATTTGACTATGAAATGAACTGGTTTGACTACGAATTTAAAAGGTTAAACTATGAATTGTGAACATTAGAGATACGAATTTAAAAGGTTAAACTATGAACTATGAACTGGGAGCTATCTGAAAACAATGTACTTCGCGGTGGCTTTAGATAGAAATCATGAACCACTACTCTTAGCAATTGGTTTGGGAACCTTAGAGTGTGAAGAATCATGGAGGTGGTTCATGATGAGGTTAAAAGATTGTTTAGGTGACGACATAGAGGTTGGTTTCATAAGCAACCTGTGTGATAAAATAGAATTTGGTGTTTATAGTGCCTACCCGGATTCCTATCATGGATATTGTCCTAAAGATATAGCTCGAAAGATACGTGACTGTGTGGGACATAACAGTACGGAAGTTGAATCGTTGTTTTGGAAGTCATGCAATGCATATAGCGTTGATGATTTTAACTTGTGTTTGGAAAGGTTGCAAACTGCATGTAGGAAATCACCTTTGTTTTCCTTGCTTAGGAATCCAATTTACTGGCTTGACGATATTCCGATTTCAAAATGGACACGAGCATTTTTCCCAAAAATACGCTACAATGTTAAATCGATTGACGTCCCTGAAATTTTGCAAATTATATCCAGACGTGAGTTTCCTATAACAACGATAATTGAGTTAATCACCACGTCGATACAAGCAAAGTATGCTGAACGGGCCGACGTGGCGGGTAAGGGAGATTGTTTTATTTACTTTTTTTAAAGTGTTATTATTTTTATTAAAGTATCAAATTTTACAGGGAGGTTTTCTGGTGGGTTGACCCCTTACGTTGAGAGTAAAGTTCAAAAATGTGTCAACAAGTCTTACAATTGGAATGCAAGACGTTTGTATGGGGATACATATCAAGTCGATGACAATTTTGCCACCATCAACGTACAACTTGAACGAAGGGTATGTAGTTGTGGTAAATGGCAAAAAAGCAGTATACCATGTGCCCACGCTATAGCATGTCTAAGAACCCGTACATCTGAATCCATAAACAGATTGGTTGATTATAAGTTCACTAGTTATGTGTATCGACTTGCATATGGATCTGAGTTGGTGAATACTATACCATCACATGTGCATTGGGAAATACCAAATGAAACGGTGGTCCTATTACCTCCCTCAATGCAGTAGTTATTCATGTAGCACCTTTATATTTTATGTAGTATTATGTATTAGTGTCATGTTATGTATTAGTTATCCGTGAAACCTGTTTACATTTTATGTCGTATTATGTATTAGTTATTTATGTACCTCATTCATATTTTATGACTTATTATGTATTAGTTAATTAATTTATGTCGTATTATGTATTGGCTATTGAGGAAACAACAAACATTAAAAGAAATGGACTTTTATTAAATAGTAATGCCTACAGACATACAACAACAAGCAACTTAAATAACGAAAATTCATTACCATAACCAACATGCATATTAAAAATAAGGGACATTCTTTAAAACATTCCATGCATCTAAGTGGGTAAACTCGCTACCATCATATTCAAAACGGTATAGTTCCAAAGCCACCTGTCGTAGAATGTCTTCATCCGTATTTGCATGTTCATTATCCAACTCGTTGTAAATACGTTGAAATTCTTTCACCTTCATTTTCAAATCCAGAAACTTGGCTTTGACATCTTTTCTTCTTCGATATTGACTACGCCCCATTAAATGGTGAAACAAATGACAGACACGAGACCAAAATGATCCAGCACGAACTTGTGGGGGACCCGGTGGAAAATCCTCCTCTACAGTTATTATCCAAGCTTGAACCAAAGCGACCTCCTCTGCGTTCCTCCATGTATGTGGTGAGTCCATAATTGCAGGGAGGGAAGTAATACGAAACAACTACAACGCATATTAAAATCTATTTATAACGACTCCTTCATTTCCTGCTGCAATGGCTTGTCAATTCAAGCAGCAATGTATTGTGTTGTCATTCGACCGGGGATGACTTGTCAACTCGAACAGTGCTCTGTTATGTTATTAGTATAGTACACTGCATTCGTCAGTTAATTTTGACTATGAAATGCAGACATATTAGAAGATTGGACTGCGATTTTGTGTAGAAACTACTATAAATTGACCTTATGTTACATAAATACTTTATTAAATAAACCAATACAGCTGTTCAAATATTGTTTTTTTATATTCCACTCTCTTAGTTTCAATCAAAATGAGTTCTATATCATGGAGCAATAAAGAGTTCTTGGTTCTTACACATGCTTATATTCATGTGTACGAGACAAGCAAGTTGAACGATCCAATGTTTTGGGCCCGTTTAACCAATATTTTCAATGCTGAAAACCAAAGGGCTAAAAGAAACGATCGTGACGAACTAGACATCTTAGCAAGATGGTATGAAATGAAAACCGAAGTTCTATTATTCAACGATCTTTATACCAAAATTGATGACACCCGTTTAAATGCTACTGAGGAGGTTATCTTAGAAGCTGCTAAGGAGGAATACAAGTCATTAAGTAAGGAATGCGTGAGGGTCTGCAAGACAACGGGCACAAGGAGGCGACTGCCAATACTTCCGACTCTTATTCATAGAGATGACGAGTCTTATTTTCCTACTACTATAGGGAGGATATTTGGTTGAAATAAGATCCACACAAGGAAAAGCACTTGCCATTCGTTGGTTATTAGCGGCATCCCGAAAACGTCCGGGTCGAAATATGGCTTTCAAATTAAGTTCGGGAACGCAAGGGGGACAGCACTAAGAAATCGGAAAAGGGGTCAAAGGAAGGGACACATCTTGATAGGGCAACAACCGGGTATAGGATATGGAAAGAGATCAACATGTTTTCTCGAACGAACAGATTTACACCGTCAATGACAGCGCACCAAGGGACCCCTATCCCTTATGTTTAGGAGCGGGATCCGCCCAAGAACGACCTTTCGGTGGTACGGAAGGCACGGACTCCGCGAACGTCCCTAGCCCCCTTGATTAAGTATATGCTGACCAGACCCGTGTTGAAGGGGAGAATTGGGAAGTGGATCCTAGGGCTATCCGAGTTCACTTTTCGGTTGGAATTCCAGTTTGAAGCCCCTTGGAATATTTTGAAATATATCCCGTTTGTTTAAAATCTATTTTAGTTTATTATTTGAGTACTAGGTTATTTTCATGTACTAGGTTATTTTCATGTACTAGGTTATTTTCATGTATTTTTTATGTATTCCGTATGTATTTCGTTTGTTTAAAATGTATTTTAGTTTATTATGTGAGCAACTCGTATGATTAACTTGAGTTAATAAATGGTCATTGCATTAGTTATCACAATATATTAGAATACATTAGTAACAAGGATTCCATGAACCATTAAAAACATCACAACAATTACATGAAAAACAACGACGATACGAACAAAGCATTAACGTAAAACACAAGTCCATGGGTTATTCTTAACACAAAATAGAGCCGTCTACTTGAAATACTGTTTATCTCTAACAACCTTCCAAACTTCCTCACATTCGAAGTCTCTGCCGTCATGCTGACAGATGTAAAACTCTGTAACAACTTCCAAGAACTCTTCTTCGTCACGATAACGAACATTGTTACGTTTCGCATAACCACATGCTCGATTGAACCATGTCACTTCTTCCTTTACATCCGTCCACTTAGTAACAACATCTGATTTTTCTCTTTTTTGCCCTTCTCCCATCTCATGGTTAAACAAAGATGTGATGCGACTCCATTCATCACCAATTAGGCAATGCGGGGGAGCAAGTAACGATACACCATCCTTAACACTTAGCCAGCATCGTGTTAGAACTAACACCTCGTTTGTCGTCCATGACCTTTCAGAATTGGAACCGGGTACTTCATTCGAAGAACTTGCTGCATTCGATGACATTTCTAATAATGGGAATTCGTTTTGTTTAGGTGATTCGGGTGTTTGCTTTTTAGATCTTAAACATCTATTTATATAAGTAAATAGACTATGAATTAATACTATGACTATGAAATGGTTATATTTGGACTATGATTTTCAGCTTTATGCAGTGTTTTGTCATGTCAAACAGTAATTTATCTCTTGTCCCTTAAGGGTCCCACTGTTATGTGCAGGTTACTACAGTGACTTGTCATTACTGTCTAGTCCTTTCAAAGTTGGACTTGTCATTACTGTCTAGTTTAATACAATATCAACTTTATTATGACTTCCTCACACAAAATCGAAATTTGCTCATGCAACGAAGTAGATTGTTATTATTGTGATTCAGTAGACCCTTTTTTTACACCACTGAAAAACGGCTTGCTGAGAAGGATGAGCAGTTGATACACATTATGGTAAAAAAGGATCGTTTCGAAGACAAAATGAGAATTAGGGATGACTATATAACAATGGAGAAAAATAAGTACCCGTTGCAGTTCCCTGAGTTTAAAAATTACTTACAGATTAGGTTACAAAAGGATCGTTTGTTGTTTTTTTAAATAACATGTTGTAACTGTTAAAAAAAATCTGCAAACTATATTTTTTAATATAAAGTCTTCACTAATTGATATAATCAACAAACTAAACAAAAATATGAAAGCATAGCAACGTCTTGTAAGATTTAATAAAAATATTACAATACATAATAAGTTAACAACTCGTCATTACTCTTCATTTCAAGGATGTTTTATATCAAAATCAGCGTTATAGGTTTGTGAGCAACTCGCTAAACCACCAATATTAAATGCCATTTCTGCAGTAGAAATTATGTGACGTGCTCCGCTACCGGACGCCCTTCCAGTACAATTATTTCTCGTGTGTCCAATTTGACCACATGTAGAACACTCTTTTATAATTGGACCCTCGCCTTGGGATGGAATGCGGTCTGTGTTTCTTGGCCTGCCTGGTTGACGTTTATCCATTATTGGTGGCTTAACAATCATCAAATCATCGGGGATCTCCCATTTGGATGGCTTTGGCAGAGGGTTAATTGATTTCTCATATGTTTTCCTCAGTGTTTCGGTAAAGTAAGCATTTAATGCATACCTCGAGCAGTCTTCGTAATTGTTCACTGTTAAACATCTTATGACATGACCACAAGGTATCCCATCAAGTTGCCAATGCCTACATGTACATGTCATATCTTTGAAATCAACAATCACATTTTGTGCCCCCTTTTTTACCTCGCATTTCGTATTTGAGATCATGCGAACATCCCATTTGCTAAAACTTTTCTTGTTCTCTTTTACAATTTCATCCGCCCAAGGGGTAAGAATTGTTGTTGCTTCCGCTAAAAAAAGAGCCAAAATGAAGAAGTTAAGATCAATAACATCAAAATTAATAAACCATTAATATTAAAAATTTACTTAATACCTGCAAAGTTACGTCTTTGAAACCACCATTGCTGCATTGTAGCACGAAAAAAATCGATCAACATAAGTATTGGCACCTTACGTGCGTGTCTAGATAATGCATTTATAGACTCCGCACTGTTGGACGACATAAGATTGTAGCGGTTCCCTTTAAAATGTGCACTGGACCAAGTTTCTGGATTTATACTTTTCAAATACTCCCATACTGGTTCTTTTGTCTTTTTCATAACATCCATGGCGGCATCAAAAGCATCAACTGTGTACGCCCTACACGCCTCCCAAAAAATTCCTTTAACCGTCTTACTCTTGCCGAATCTAGAGACTATGTTGAAATACAAATGGACACCACATATTCCATGATGAGCGTGAGGAAAAATGTTGGCAACGGATGTTGCTATAGATGGAGACCTATCAGATATAATTGTAAGCTCCTGCATATTTCCTATGCAATCACGTAGTTTTTGAAAAAACCATGTCCAAGAATCGGTACACTCATTTTTGCATATACCATATGCAACCGGTAATATTTGGTTTTGTCCATCCTTAGTAACTGCAAGTAACATGGTACCTTTGAACTCGCCATTTAGGTGAGCTCCATCTACTACTAGGGTCGGTTTACAAAAATTGACAAAAGCGCGTACCTACAATACATTGTATATCTATTCAAATACACCAAAATAAAAATTAAAAAATTAATATAATATGATAATACTAACCGAGCAACCGAGTGCGACGTACAAAAACTCAAAGCGATCATCAACATCTGTTTTAATATGTGTGACATTACCCGGATTATGTTTGGCCAAGTTGTGACAATACGCCGGAAATTTGGTAAAAGAATCCTCTTTCGAACCCCTTAACGACAACAATGCATATTGCTTTGCACGCCATACCTGATGGTATGAGATATTGATATTCAATTGAGCATTCATATCATTAACAATTTCTTTTCCCCGATAAACTCTACTATAGTCTTCAGCCAAAACATCAGCAACATATTCACCCAAAACATATTTGTTTGCTTGTCGATGATTAGGTTGCAACAATGTTGAAGAACATGTGTGTACATCAACAAATTTATTCACTTGGAAAAGACCATCAGAATTTTTAATTGCTTTTGCTCTTAGTAACCAAGAACAATTTTTCGAAACACACACAACTTCATACCTTGATTTGGTGGATCTACTTGTCCTCGTCTGGAAACCTTCTCGAAGACATTTTTTACCAATACACCGCTTTAAAAGTTCTTTGTTCTTAAATATACTCTCACATTGAATCTTTTGAAGATTCATGTCTACCATCTGTGTTGGGATATCTTTATTAATATCAACTGGCCATGCTGGTACAGGGGGCATACCGTGAAAAAGGTTATCGGGAAACTTAGCTTTAACTTCATCACCCAACTCATCTCTATCGGAATTGCTTTGTAGCTCGCTTATATCTAAACATACATCACCAACATCAACATAATGCCCGTAAACATGATTTTTTCATTTTTTTGACTTGAATTTTTTTTCTTTTTAGTTTTATCTACCACACGCCTATTCATAAGTTTAACTTCTTGTTCGGCAACATCATCACAACGAGCACCCACATGATTAAGATATGCACCAACATCATCATCACCAACAGACTTGTAATTCTCAGGTTCCACATAGTGAATAGGTGAATAACTAACATTAACATTTTCAGCAACACTGTGAAACTGAGGTACACTAGGAGTATTGAAAGTACCTATCGGATCGTTGCTCCCTTTATAACTGCATAAATTACCAACAACCTGGTTTCCAATTTCACCACCCCCATTAACCTCCTCAACTTCATCAACCACCACAAACACTTTCACAGCCCTTCCTCCACTACATTTGATTACGTTTATCAACATTCTAACATCCATGTCTTCAACTATAGCTATATAATAATTTAATTCAGGATGGTGGAAACGAAGACTAATTCTATATTTGTCTAACAAACCAATTTTGCTTCTTACCAAAGATACAAAATCACTATAACTAATATACTTAGAAAATATCAAAGCAAGTTCAGAAATACCTCCCTGTGGACATATGTATTCCAGATTAGTTCCATTAACTTGCCATCTCCCACCGGTTACAAGACAAACCATATATTCAATCATTTTTTGAGCAAATTGTAGAGAGAGTTCCTAAACAAATAACAACTAAAATGATATTTTTTCTACAAAACTATTTATATAGCAACCTGATTTCGTAGTGAAAACAAATCATTTCATAGTCAACCTAAAAAAAAAAAATACAAAAATAACAACGATTTCGCAGATAGAGTCAGAGGATTTCGCAGATGGACCTATTCCATCTGCAAAATTACCCCTATAAATACAGCAAAAAAAAAAAAAAAAAAAACACCTGCGAAAGTACAAACACCTAAAGCACAGTTGTGCTTTAGGCACTTGTACTTTCGCATATGAGAAGCCTATTTCGCAGATGGGGCCTTCTCATCTTCGAAATCGTAGGCTATTTTTGTAATTTCGATTTTTTTTGGCTATTTTTGTAATATCATTAGTGTAAATGACTATTTTTATAAATTTCTTCTATAAAGTATAATCAAATTATTATGGAGAAAAATAATCACTTTCATTTTTATATTATTGATGAGTATGTGAGTCAATTCATTGTTTCAAAAAACAAGGACCAAAGCCTTGTCGTTTACTACAGTACTGGTATGTATCCTCCTGGCATCACTCTACTTCACTACCGCTCGTACATTACCTTTTAACTGCAATTTCACCAACCCTTTTGCAATGCCTTTAAACTACACTTCTGTTACTTATCATTATGTTCTTAAATAAATGCTTTGACCATGGCGAACAACAATGTAATCTCATTCATGAAGTAACTAGCAAACTAATTCCGATATATAATCCATGTAAACATGGTATAGAATAGAACATCACAGTAGCTGTTAATTAGCAAGAAATCCCACTAAATGCAAACAACAAGAAAGCTTGATATATAAAATAAAAACAGATCGAATTATCGATTAATTAAACCCTCGGCATCAGATGACCCTCGTTCGCCAGCTTGAAAACCTTCGCTTGAGCCTCTGCCGCCTTGTTTGAACCCAGAGATGCCATGAAACTGTCTCGAACGTGGGTGGTTGTGAAGGGGAAGTTCTTGTTGACCATGGAGTTGAGCAAAGAAGCTGTTCCTTCTCGGTAGAGTTCACCAATGCCATCGGTTCTGGTGTTTGAAAGTGCTTCCTGTAAGTTCATGATTGACCCGAATCCAGGAAGGTGGTCAAGCCCCATGACCCGGCCTATTGTCGTACGCCACCACCCGAATAGGTCCGAGAGCAACCGTGGGTGTGTTCTCCAGAAACTGCATTAGAAAATGGAAATCAATTTCTTTGTAAAAGATTTTGTCTGCTTAAAGTGGTATATAAACTATAAAGAATAAACCTTCCAAAACGAACATATATGCACAAGCGGACCTACATGATCCAATTTTATAGTACAAGAACATAAAATTTTCTTCTTTCAAATCAGGTCAGTTTGTAGTTACTTACTCGCATGTGCCTCCAATGAAGGGTATGTTTGGGAAAAGTGGAGGAGAAGGGACCGTGTTACCAGTAACAGGTGGAGTTGTAGACGGAGTTTTTGATCGTGGGGTGGTTGATGGATCAGAGTGTGACCCTGGGGTGGTGGAGGGAGTTTTCGACGGCGGGTTGGAGTAAGGAGTTGCTGGAGGTGAGTAGTAGTATCCGGAGGCCGGTGTTGGGGGAGGGCTGTGAGAATCCGTGGGGGAGGGAGCTACGATGGGTCCGGTTGGAGGTGAACTTGACGGAACTCCGCAACTGCAACCACTTGGTGGAGAAGGGTTGTGATGCGGGGTGGGAGAGGGAGGATTGACTACAGGTGGTTGAGAAGGTGTAGTTGGTGTGACACTAGGAGAACTGCCAGGACTGCCACTGCCACCGCTGCTTGGAGGGTTGTAATATCCGGTAGGAGGTGGAGGAGTGGGGTTGTGAGCGCCACTAGTTGGTGGAATGTCGCAGTTCGTAGGTGGTTTTTGTCCATGGTGATGATGGTGACCACCATGCCCGTGATGATGAGGCGGTGTAGGTTGAACCGGCGGTGTGTTGCTACCAGATGATGGGGGGGTCTCTGCATGAGCAGGCGGTGTGCTGCCGCCTGACGGAGGAGTAGGAGGTGGATTTTGGTAGGAAACTGCAAACAAACCATCATAAATCAAGAATCAACAACACGTACATCATATTCCATCAAAATATACACACATTTTACTGCTAAACTTTTACCTGCAGGTGGTTCATTTGCATGAGCCGGCGGTGGAGATGGTAACGAAACTGCAAAAACACACACACACACACACACGTAAATCAATAATCAGCAAATGGGTACCTCAAATATACACAAATAACAAGATTAGATCACCCATTGCTCAAAAGATCAAAACTTTTACCTGCGGGTGGATTATCTACATGAGCAGGTGGTGGATTTTGGTAATACACTACAAAAAGAACACCACAAATACATCAGATTCCGTCGATATGCACAAAATTTACAAGCCCATTGCTCAAAAGTGGTAAACTTTTACCTACGGGAGGATCACTTGCATGAGCAGGGGGTGGATTTTGGTAGGAAACTGCAAACAAACCACAAGAAATCAAGAATCAACAAAAGGATAGATCAGAATCCATAAATTAAAAACACAGAGAAATTAATGTATATGATTCATCACTCTGAACTTCAAAGCTTTTACCTGTGGGTGGAGGAGAGACTGTATTTGGGTATGGAGTGTAGTAGAAGTAGAAGTTTTTTTCATCTTGAAAGTTTGAAGAAGCAACAGACAAACCAGCAGCAAATGCCCATACCAGCAACCATGTTGTTAGGGTTTTGTTTGTCTCCATTTTCTTTAGCTTCAGCATGGTGTGGAGAAAGGGTTATGATTCAAGTCGTATATATAGCGAAAAAAGAAAGAGGAAGGGATGGGTAGAATAGTAAATTAAAGCAAGGAGATGAAATATGTGGTTGGTTGATTTCTTGATGTCTGCATTTAAGATGCCATTGATTGCTCACTCCATGGTTAAACAGGTTTACCGATGGTTTTGGCCTTGACTCAATAATAACGTTTTGAACCTCTATGATAATATGAGAAAAAGGTAAAATATTGAACATGGTGTAATTAAGAGATTGACTTTTGAGTAATTGAAAAAAAATAATGTGAGAATATAATAATATAAACAGCTAATGATTATATGTTGGTATTGAATTAGTATTAACTTTACAATAAATCATAATATTAATAAGTTTGACTATTAAAATAGGACCATTGTTGATATTATATTTTTGGCAACAAAATATTTACAGTACACTAGAAAACAAAAAATGAAACAAATCAATTTTTGGGTAATGTCATAAATACAAAAAACTAATTATATATACCAATACTAACTTGGTAACAAGTTTAAGATATCATATATGTCGTATAGTTATTATTACTACTATAAAAAGTCAAACTATATATCTTTTGTGTTTCCTTTTTTTGGTAAGAGAAAATTACAACGTAGAAGGAAAAGGAAACGTTTGGGAATGAAGATCAAACAATATGTAACGCACGTATTACTGTATTAGAATTTTATGAAAATATTTATCTTCGTATATGATCAGATTCATAAAAACATTACAAGTATTAAAGGTTGATTTGAAATTTGGTTAGATTATCACTATCAACCCAGATTGATAAAGTTAAGAATAGTTTAATAGATTTTGTAAAGTAATTTTACAATTTAATGTAGAGTGAATATCATATTATTCTTATTAACAAAATACCATAGATGACAAAGTTAGTATATATCAAAATCATTAAAACTTTACGGTGTGAACCATGGAGATTAATCTGAACTATTGATGTTATAGACGGATAATTATCATATACCTTTTGACTGAAAACTTTGTAACTCGTTTTTTTTTTTTTTTTTTTTCTTTTTTTTTTGTGAAACAAAAAGAAGTAAAGGTTTTTTTTTAACTCGTTTAATTGATTATTCATACATCACATATCACATACCAGTTTTTGTTTCATTTGAAACAAAAAGATCAGGAAATGTGTAAAGTGTTCATCACGTTCAGTGTTGTTAGAAACAAGAATGCTATGAAAATATATGAGATTGTGTTTATTAGTTTCTCAAAATTTTAATAAACTAAAAAATGTATTTGACAATTTAAAATGACTTTCTCACACTAGAAAAATAAGAGTTTTGAAGAAGTCAATTCCTATATTTTCTTGAAACTCCTAATGATTTTTTGAGATAAAAAACTATAATACTCTTTATGAGCTCTCCTAGGGTTGGCTTCGAGATTTCGGAAGCTTGTGCAATTTAGTAAAAATATGCTTTAAAACTTAAAAATTATAAAATATAAAAAATAAAATTTTAGTTTTTCATTTAATACTTCAAAACCAAAATTTCATTGAGAAAAATATAGACAAACTTTTTAATGATATCTTCATAAGGAATATATTTAATTCTTTTTATCAACCAAGTCAAATTTTTGATAAACCAGAATCAAAATAAGAAAGAAAAAAATATAAAAATTTGAAATTAATGAAATGTAAATCAAAATTCAAAGTGTATAAATGACAAATATAAAAATCTAAAAGTTATATTACATCTTGGAATGAATTGCTTTGATTAACCAAAAACAAATACAAGTTATTACATTATATATGGAGACAACTAGCTAACTATCTAACTCTTACAATCTTGCAACTCATAATTCATAAATACAGAAGAGTGAAAAGACAAATGCACCCTTAATAAAGAATTGATAAATATAACCCTTCAGGTTCAACTTGTTAAATAAGATTTATTTATCTACCTCTTAAAAATCTCATGAGCAACAATAAAAAAGAATTTGTCAATAAACATAAAGGCATCTCTAGAGCAGCACTGAACTCTCCAACATCACTATAAGAGGAACAATCGCACGCAAACTTAAAAATATAAAATCTCTAATATTTAGCAACAAAATCGAGATGAAAAAAAGAATAAAAGCAAACGATAATAACCTGGAAAGTTGAAGAATAAAAAATGAAATCCGACTTGATGTTGTCGCTTGAGGAAAATCAGAAACTTATCAGAAATCAAATCAGGAATTTATCAAAATGGCTAATAGTCACATAGTCATAAAGAATAAAAGAAAAAAGAAACCGATTATAAAAAACAGAAAAGAAACCGACGTGCTTGTTTAAAATCAAAACTCATCAGAAACGAAAAAAATAGAACTTGATTTGCTTTTACCTTCAAACTCAAAATCGATTTCGCCAATGTTTTGTTTGTTCCTCTTGTATTCTGATTTTCAAAACCGATGTGCTTATGTGCTTCAGTTATTGTTCCTCTGAATATGATTTTCAAAACTCAATTCTTGTAATCTTGTTCCTTCAGAATTAGAAATAAAAAGTTAAGCAGAAGAAAAAGAAGTAAGGAACAAGGAAAAAACAATAAAAAAATCAAAAATAACTTTATCTCTACCTCCTCCTTTCTGATTTTGAAACTACAAGTCCACAGCATGAAATCCGAAGCTTCTAAAATATGATTTTCGAGAAAAAAGAAGTGAAGAACGTGTTTTTTGATTTTTTAGACAGATTGAAAGATGTTTGTAACTTTGTTTTAGAAATTTGAGAAAGCAGAAATGTAACACTTGGATTTGTAAGTTTCATGTTTAGCCCTCCATATTAAAAAGCATGGCAATTTGGTCCTTTTGGTTAGTACGTGGGGCGTACCATAATGTACGCTTGGCGTACTAGTTGAGGTTTGGTCGTGGAGCTCATCCACGTACGTTGGGCATACGTGGAATACGTTGGGCGTATGTGAGCCGATATAAAACCCTAATTTTAGGGTGTTGCACCATATTTAAACCTTGTGATAGCCTCCCTAGGTCATGTTTGGATAACCTCCATCTCATCCTGTCCAAAAAAATAGAACCCTAAGTGAGATCTTGAGAGTTTGAGCCTTAAAGTGTGATTGTTCGTGCTTTGTGAAGAAGAAGAAGTGAACCATTTAGAGTAGTGCTTGGCGCTTGAAGATCTGAGATTTGTTCTTCATTTGCTTTCCTTGTGAGGTAAAAAGCTTCCACCTTTCTAATCCATGATGCTATATCTAGTTTGGTGCCATTTTGTGCTTTTTGAGTCCATGGTGTGGTTTTTGTGCCTCTTGATTCACTCTAGAAGTGATTGATGGTAGAAATAGGGTCCTTTAGGTCCCTTTGTCCATAAAAATGCAAGCTTTACCGTATTTGTGGTCTCATGCATGTGTTAAGTCATTTGTTAAGCTCTTTCAAGCTCTAAGAGCCTCATTTACGTGAAAAACCACCTTAAGGAAGCTAAATCTAAGTGTTAGAGTGAAGTTTTAACTGTTTAAGAGCTGAATGAGAAAGTTGGCCAAGTTAGTGGAGTACATTAGGCGTACAAGCAGGTACGCTGCGTGTACAAGCCCTAAAGTAAGTACGCTAAGCGTACGAGCTGAGTACGCCCTACGTACTCAAGAGTGGGCTTTGGATACGTGGGCTTCTCAGTATTGGCCATGTTGGACTTTTGTTATCTTAGGCCTTATTGGGACATCATAATTCTCTTGTTGGGCTATTGATCTTTTATTGGACTCTTTTGGTTGAAGGCTCATGAAAGGGGTTTGGTCCCAATTCGGAAAACTAGGCCATATTTGGGCTTTGGTGATTATTTTGGAATTTGGTCTTTTGGACAATTGGGTTGTGTAACGCCCGGGTTTTCAGGGCTAAGCATTTTTGTCAATGTAATAGTCTAGGTCAACTATTTTAATTCTTTTTGAAGTAATAAATATGAAATATTTGAGTATTATGTGAATTATATGTGTTTATGTGTTTATTATTTAATTATAAATGTATAATTAATAAAGAATAAAAATGAGCGTAAAAAATAAAGTGTAAGATAATCCCGATATCTCTACATAAAGTTGTAGAATATGTTTCAAGGTTTCCGTACATATAAAGAATGCCGAAATCCGAGCTATAACGAAGAAGTTATGGCCCGCCGAAGTTTTACGGCAAAACCGACACGACACCGGGAGACGTAAATAGTGAATTTACGATAGAAGACTTTTTAGCCTTAGCAATCTAAACAAAAGTCGTAGAATATGTTAAACTAAGAACATCGATAAAAAGAACGCCCAAATCTGACTTCGTATGAAGAAGTTATGATTTTTCTAAGATTTGGCTTAGCAGTGCACGGCCTGAAACTCGAATTTTAGTTCGAGCGGTTTTTGGCTTACGCAACGTAAATGAGAGTTGAATATCTCATTAATAGGAAATCAACGGTAAAAAGACAGACAAAAACAGAGTCCGTATGTAGAAGTTATTAATTTTACGCAGACGTTTAACAGTATAATCTCCTTGTACTGTTAAATTTAAGATCGGTCGAGAATTAGCTGACGGTGTCAAAATGAAAGTTGTAGATCTTATTATTACCTACGCGTGGATATAAAGAACGTCAAAAACGGAGGTCGTATGTGAAAGTTACGGATTTTAGAAGTCGGAAGTGTGCTGTGCGAAAATGGGTGATGTGGCACAATCTTGGCCATTGCTTTCTCCCCAAGGCTTGCCACCAGATGGTGACATGTGGCACCAAGTTCAGCCACATTTCACCCTATAAATACCACCTCTCCCACCCTCATTTTCTTCACACCTTTCCCATTCTTTCTTCTCTTTACTCTCTCTCTCTCTCTAAAACCTCTCTCTAGCCCCGAAATCCCCCGAAAAGCCTAGGGAACCTCCCTAGCACGAGGCGGAAGCCCCGGAGTGCTCGAAGGCTCTGAGAAGAAGATCTTTTCGGCTCGGGAACGCTGCTCCAAGCAAAGCCCGGTTTTCTATAAAACCCACTGTAAGTGAGCTACGCCTACGCTATTTTTAATATAACTTTTATTTAATTATAGTAACGTTCTTAGGAACTTATAATAAATACTTGGGCTATTATTATGGGTTATATAAGTATTTTTTTGACGCTTATATAATAATAATAATAATAATAGCTAGACTATTAATTAGTCTCGACGAATAATAAACTAAACTCTAGTGGTAATAATACTAGGTTTCGTCGAAGAAAAAATTCTTTTTAAGAAGCGAAGCGCTGTCTGAGTTCGGAATCACCACCTTTTCCGGTGAGTGCATAGTTACTTTCAGCTTACACATAGATATGAAGTATTTTATATAAATTACGTGCTATGTGTGCATATTATCTGAATACTTGCTATCTACGTTAGATGAACGTTGTTATACATGTTTTCAAAGATTTAAACTGTATATGTATTTTATATCTACGAAAATGTTGGGGTAAAACATGGGTAGATGTAATAGGTGATGTGTGATAAAATGATGAGAGGCCTCGATGTTGTTGTTGTTGATCCAGTCATCTAGCGGAGTATAGATGACGACCACGGACTCTTCTAGACAGTCCAGTGGAACACTAGCAGGCTCGCAACCTGTAGGTGTTGTGAACGATGTGTTCACCGGTGTACTCCATCCCCCACATGGTTGCCTATTAGGACATTTATTGCTGAGGAATCCCCTTAGCAGTAGTGTTCGTCCCGATGATGATCCTTAGGCTAGGTCCCTTATGATAGGTGTTTAGGGATGTAAAGCGAGGATAACGGGAACGGGTAATCGGGTTATTGTTGATTGATGAAATTAATAAACTTATTTATTGTGGGTTGAAAACCCTATGTGCTCACCAGGCTCCCAAGCCTGACCCACTCAGTTTTATGCATTACAGGTAGTGGCGCATGAGCATAGGTGTGATGTTTTGGACGAGGGATTACGGATATAGGCCTGTAGATATGAAATAATGTAGTAAGGCTTATATTGTACTGTTTATACTTTTGATCTGTACGAACATGACATCCCGAGTCTTTTAATGAAATACATTTCTATGGAAATGCTTTTGATAAATCTTTATCATATTATTGTTTTGGGACAAATTCCGCAACCCTTTTATTAAAAGATAACTCTGATTTTGAAATAAAGTATAAACAAAACCGGTCTTTTCTGGCCGTGATTTTGGGGATGTCACAGTTGGTATCAGAGCATTTGTTTAAGCGAACTAGGAATTTGTAGGATTTCTAGACTTAAACTTAGAATGCTAAGCGATGATTGTGAGGTGTGAGTACTAGCTTATTTTAGGAATTGTGCCTAAAATGCTTTTATGTGCTAAATGCTTTATGCATGATATGCCGTTATTTTGTTCGGATCTATGGTCTGTTGCCGACTGGATCTGGAAACCTTATGTGTTTAGGATTCTAAATGTACGACTACGATATTAGAACTAGCATGTAAACGTTTCGGAGTGATAAGGACGATTTAAAACGTCTCTCCTAAATAAAGATCTGAATTCACCTTATTCGGTGTATAGATCATGATGGCAAGGACCCGTAGCGGAAACGTGAACGCAAATGGAGGTAGGAACCAACCCCCAGTATTTCAGCAAATACCTATTGTTGAAGAAGTTGCACCTGAGCCAGTTACCATGGTTGGAGTTCAAGCCATGATTCAGGCTATGCTAGCTGAACAAAGGGAAGAAATGAGACGGATGCTCCGCGAGAATAGAGACGAACCTACCATACATGTTGAACCGACGGAGCCAGTTCCCGAGCCATCTGAGGAAGGGAACTATAGCCGTCAAGTGAGTCAAATAGGGACTCAAGGTGAACAAAGGGATGGCCCAGAAGGAAGAAACAACAAGGATGGGCGGATGTACAAAAATTTCTTGGGTGCAAAACCACCAAGTCTCTCAGGAAGCCCAAAGCCTATTGAGATTATGGACTGGATCTCCGAGATGGAGATGGTGTTTGAGAGCTGCGACTGCAACGAAAAGCAGAAGACTGTCTTCGCTGTGAGACAATTGAAAACTGGAGTCTTGAGTTGGTGGAAGCTATTGGCAGATACGATGCCACGAGGAAAAGCCCTGAAAATGTCATGGGATGAGTTCTTGGAACAACTAAAGGCGCAGTACTGTTCAGAGATAGACCTGATTGATCTGAACAATGAGTTCCAAAATTTGAAGAAGGGGAGAATGAGCATCGATGAGTATGCTGCTGCATTTACGGAAAAGATGAAGTCGTTTCCATACCTAGTGCCAACCGAACTTTCTAAAATTGAGAAATTCGCAAACGGACTGCCGGCTGACTTTGGCCCAACAGTCAAGATGGCAACCACTCTGAAACCAGCTGTTCGAGCAGCTAAGAATGTGGAGACCCAACAAAAGGAAAGAGGTTTGGAAAGGGCTGAGGTCGGTGAGAAACGGAAGTTCGATGGATCCTCGAAGTCCAACAAGAAGAGTAGATTCTCGAAACCTGGTTCGAGAGGAGGAGGATCAGAAGCAAAGTGGTGTGACAAGTGCAAGAAGAAGCACTTTGGGAAGTGTGATGGAAGGGTCACTTGTTACAAATGCGGAAAGCCTGGGCACTATGCCAATGAATGCACCCTTAACCAGAAGGCCTGTTATGGGTGTAATGAAGAAGGGCACATTTTGAAGGACTGCCCGAAGAAAAAGGAGGCAGGAAGACCCAACATACCACCAAAGCTGAAGGCGAGAGCCTTCCAGATGACGCTTGAGGCTGCAAAGGAGGCAGCAGACGTCGCTTCAGGTACCTTTCTTGTAAATGGTTTGCCTGCAAATATACTGTTTGATTCCGGAGCCAACTACTCCTTTGTGTCGCATAAATTTAGTGCGAAATTAGCATTACCTGTAGAAAAACTTGATAACGCCCTAATTGTAGAAGTTGCCAATGGCAAATTCGTACTTGTTAGTAATCGTATTAGGAACATCGTCATTGACCTAAACGGAAATGAATTCCAGGAGGAACTATTACCCATAGAGTTAAACGGTTTCGACATCGTTTTGGGTATGGATTGGCTTAGCGCCAACGATGCCGAGATATTATGCTGAAAGAAGATAGTTAGGATAAACCCACCCGGAAAGGAATCATTTATGGTGTACGGGCACAAACGCAGAGTGAGTTCTGGAATCATCTCCTTGATGAAAGCCAAGAAATGTTTGTCCAAGGGATGTGCATCGTACTTGGCATTCATAATCGATGCTAAGAAAGAAAAGAAAGAGGTGCAGAATATACCGGTTGTGTGCGATTATCCGGAAGTCTTTCCCGAAGATCTTCCCGGATTACCACCTGATAGGCAAGTAGAATTTCGTATAGACTTATTACCAGGAACAACACCGATAGCAAAGGCACCTTACCGATTAGCACCGACGGAGATGAAGGAGCTCATGATGCAACTTCAGGAGCTATTGGACAGCGGTTTCATTCGACCTAGTTCATCACCCTGGGGAGCTCCGGTGTTATTCGTGAAGAAGAAGGATGGAAGCATGAGGATGTGCATAGACTACCGAGAGTTGAATAAGGCAACGGTGAAGAACAATTATCCATTGTCGAGGATTGATGATCTATTCGATCAGCTGCAAGGTTCGAGCTACTTCTCAAAGATCGATCTTAGGTCAGGATATCATCAGTTGAAGGTGAGAGAGCAGGATATTGAGAAGACTGCATTCAGAACAAGATATGGACACTACGAGTTCTTGGTTATGTCATTCGGACTAACCAATTCTCCCGCAACATTCATGGATTTGAGGAATAGGGTTTGTAAACCATTCCTCGATAAATCTGTGATAGTGTTCATCGACGACATTCTCATTTACTCGAAAATCCAGGAGGAGCATGGCAAGCATCTACGAGAAGTGTTGGAGGTGTTAAAGAAGGAGAAGCTTTTTGCAAAGTTCTCCAAATGTGACTTTTGGATATGGGAAGTCCAATTCTTGGGTCATGTTGTTAACCAGGAGGGAATAATGGTTGACCCCGCCAAGATCGAGGCTGTAATGAAGTGGGAACGTCCGAAGAGTCCCACGGAGATTCGAAGCTTTCTAGGATTAGCCGGATATTACCGACGATTTATCCAAGGCTTTTCTTCGATAGCTGCTCCATTAACAGCTTTGACCCATAAAGGAGCTACATATACATGGAGTGAGAAACACGATGAGGCGTTCGAGAAGCTAAAAAAGAAGTTATGTGAAACACCGATACTTTCTCTACCCGATGGAGTCGAAGATTTCGCAGTTTATAGTGATGCATCTGGAGTCGGGTTGGGTTGTGTTCTGACCCAAAGAGAAAAGGTGATAGCATACGCATCTCGACAATTGAAAGAGCACGAAAAGAACTACCCCACTCATGATCTGGAGTTGGCAGCGGTAGTATTTGCCTTAAAGATATGGAGGCATTACCTCTACGGCACGAAGTGCAAGCTCTTCACTGATCATAAGAGCCTCCAATATCTCTTTAATCAGAAGGAGTTGAACATGAGGCAACGACGCTGGCTAGAACTTCTCAAGGACTACGACTGTGAGATACTTTACCACCTAGGTAAAGCAAATATTGTTGCTGATGCTCTCAGTCGGAAAGTCAATCTTGAAAGAAAAAGGCCAAGAGCGTTAAGAATTGAAGTCGTCTCGATGATTGTGGAAAGTATCAGGAAAGCTCAAGAAGAAGCCTTAGAAAAGAATGACCGAAAGGAAGAACGTTTGGGAAAAACGTTAGTGTTCGGTACGAACAGTCGAGGACTGAAGGTATTCCAAGATCGAATTTGGGTACCTAAGACGGGAGGAATAAGAGATCTTCTAATGGAAGAAGCACACAAGACCATGTACTCGATTCATCCCGGTAGCACTAAAATGTATAGGGACCTAAAACCCTACTACTGGTGGCCGACGATGAAGCTCGATGTTGCGAAGTATGTGGCTGAGTGCGTAACATGTGCGAGGGTTAAGGCACAACATCAAAAACCGTATGGGAGTTTAGTACCCTTACCTGTACCCATGGGAAAATGGGAAGACATCACCATGGATTTTGTGACTAAACTGCCCAGAACGAAGAATGGTCACGACATGATTTGGGTAGTCGTGGATCGTTTCACCAAGAGTGCACACTTCATAGCAGCCAACGAGAAGTGGTCTATGGATAAGCTCGCAAATGCTTACGTGAAGGAAATTGTAAGACTTCACGGTGTCCCTCTTACTATTGTGTCAGATCGTGATAGTCGTTTCACATCGAGGTTTTGGAGGAGTCTACAAGAGGAGTTGGGTACAAAGTTGTGTTTGAGTACTGCTTACCATCCGCAAACTGATGGTTAGAGTGAAAGAACGATTCAGACGTTGGAAGATATGCTGAGAGCATGTACCCTCGAATTCCAAGGGAATTGGGACGAGCACTTACCTCTGGTAGAATTTTCCTACAACAATAGTTTTCACTCGAGCATCAAGATGGCTCCTTATCAAGCGTTGTATGGGCAGAAGTGTCGTACGCCGTCTTGTTGGCTTGAAACCGGAGAGAAGTAGTTTATGGGCCCCGAGATAGTTCATGAGACTGCTGAGAAATTGAAGGTGATTATGGAAAGAATGTTAGCAGCTCAGGATCGTCAGAAGAGCTATGCCGACAAGAAAAGACGACCGATAACCTTCGAAGTTGGGGATTCCGTTTTACTTAAAGTCTCACCGTGGAAGGGACTTATACGATTTCGGAAACGAGGAAAGTTGAGTCCAAGGTTTATTGGACCATTCAAAGTTCTTCAGAGGATTGGGAACCAAGCTTACAAGCTGGAATTGCCCGAAGAACTCAATGGTATTCATAACACCTTCCATGTGTGTTATTTGAGGAAATTCATGGGAGATGTTCCCGACATAATTCCAATCTCGAAATTAACGATGGATGAGAATAAAAGGCTGATCGAAGAGCCTGAGGCAATTATTGACCGTAAGACTAAGAAGTTACGACGCAAGATGGTCGACTTAGTGCTAGTCCGATGGAAACATTCGAATCGGGCGAATCTCACTTGGGAAACAGAGGATGACATGATGAGTCGCTATCCACATCTGTTTGCTGATGCATGATTCCGGGACGGAATCATCCTAAGGGGGTGAGAATTGTAACGCCCGGGTTTTCAGGGCTAAGCATTTTTGTCAATGTAATAGTCTAGGTCAACTATTTTAATTCTTTTTGAAGTAATAAATATGAAATATTTGAGTATTATGTGAATTATGTGTGTTTATGTGTTTATTATTTAATTATAAATGTATAATTAATAAAGACTAAAAATGAGCGTCAAAAATAAAGTGTGAGATAATCCCGATATCTCTACATAAAGTTGTAGAATATGTTTCAAGGTTTCCGTACATATAAAGAATGCCGAAATCCGAGCTATAACGAAGAAGTTATGGCCCGCCGAAGTTTTACGGCGAAACCGGCACGACACCGGGAGACGTAAATAGTGAATTTATGATAGAATACTTTTTAGCCTTAGCAATCTAAACAAAAGTCGTAGAATATGTTAAACTAAGAACATCGATAAAAAGAACGCCCAAATCTGACTTCGTATGAAGAAGTTATGATTTTTCTAAGATTCGGCTTAGCAGTGCACGGCCTGAAACTCGAATTTTAGTTCGAGCGGTTTTTGGCTTACGCAACGTAAATGAGAGTTGAATATCTCATTAATAGGAAATCAACGGTAAAAAGACAGACAAAAACAGAGTCCGTATGTAGAAGTTATTAATTTTACGCAGACGTTTAACAGTATAATCTCCTTGTACTGTTAAATTTAAGATCGGTCGAGAATTAGCTGACGGTGTCAAAATGAAAGTTGTAGATCTTATTATTACCTACGCGTGGATATAAAGAACGTCAAAAACGGAGGTCGTATGTGAAAGTTACGGATTTTAGAAGTCGGAAGTGTGCTGTGCGAAAATGGGTGATGTGGCACAATCTTGGTCATTGCTTTCTCCCCAAGGCTTGCCACCAGATGGTGACATGTGGCACCAAGTTCAGCCACATTTCACCCTATAAATACCACCTCTCCCACCCTCATTTTCTTCACACCTTTCCCATTCTTTCTTCTCTTTACTCTCTCTCTCTCTAGAACCTCTCTCTAGCCCCGAAATCCCCCGAAAAGCCTAGGGAACCTCCCTAGCACGAGGCGGAAGCCCCGGAGTGCTCGAAGGCTCTGAGAAGAAGAGCTTTTCGGCTCGGGAACGCTGCTCCAAGCAAAGCCCGGTTTTCTATAAAACCCGCTGTAAGTGAGCTACGCCTACGCTATTTTTAATATAACTTTTATTTAATTATAGTAACGTTATTAGGAACTTATAATAAATACTTGGGCTATTATTATGGGTTATATAAGTATTTTTTTGATGCTTATATAATAATAATAATAATAATAATAGCTAGACTATTAATTAGTCTCGACGAATAATAAACTAAACTCTAGTGGTAATAATACTAGGTTTCGTCGAAGAAAAAATTCTTTTTAAGAAGCGAAGCGCTGTCTGAGTTCGGAATCACCACCTTTTCCGGTGAGTGCATAGTTACTTTCAGCTTACACATAGATATGAAGTATTTTATATAAATTACGTGCTATGTGTGCATATTATCTGAATACTTGCTATCTACGTTAGATGAACGTTGTTATACATGTTTTCAAAGATTTAAATTGTATATGTATTTTATATCTACGAAAATGTTGGGGTAAAACATGGGTAGATGTAATAGGTGATGTGTGATAAAATGATGAGAGGCCTCGATGTTGTTGTTGTTGATCCAGTCATCTAGCGGAGTATAGATGACGACCACGGACTCTTCTAGACAGTCCAGTGGAACACTAGCAGGCTCGCAACCTGTAGGTGTTGTGAACGATGTGTTCACCGGTGTACTCCATCCCCCACATGGTTGCCTATTAGGACATTTATTGCTGAGGAATCCCCTTAGCAGTAGTGTTCGTCCCGATGATGATCCTTAGGCTAGGTCCCTTATGATAGGTGTTTAGGGATGTAAAGCGAGGATAACGGGAACGGGTAATCGGGTTATTGTTGATTGATGAAATTAATAAACTTATTTATTGTGGGTTGAAAACCCTATGTGCTCACTAGGCTCCCAAGCCTGACCCACTCAGTTTTATGCATTACAGGTAGTGGCGCATGAGCATAGGTGTGATGTTTTGGACGAGGGATTACGGATATAGGCCTGTAGATATGAAATAATGTAGTAAGGCTTATATTGTACTGTTTATACTTTTGATCTGTACGAACATGACATCCCGAGTCTTTTAATGAAATACATTTCTATGGAAATGCTTTTGATAAATCTTTATCATATTATTGTTTTGGGACAAATTCCGCAACCCTTTTATTAAAAGATAACTCTGATTTTGAAATAAAGTATAAACAAAACCGGTCTTTTCTGGCCGTGATTTTGGGGATGTCACAGGTTGGGCCTTGGCCTTTGGCCAAGTTAGGGAAAGGGTAAAAGATCTTTTACCCTAGTTTGGACTCTTAATGTGCATCGGGATCCAATTATTAATTGGATGTTATCTTGTGATTGATAGCGCGAAGATCTTAGCGGGCCAGTAGCCAGAGATTCATATGTGAGATTCAACAGTGCGAGGTGAGTTTCCTAACCATGTTTAGCGGGTCCAAGGCACCAATGTCATCCCATGATCAGTTATGTTAGGATACTAGATGTTTGTGAGACTCTTGTATGTGTGTATGCTTATATGATTTGTATGTTGGGCGGGACCCGTTATGCGAGTTTGGGCGGGGCCCGCTATACTCAGTAGGCGGGGCTTGTTATATGAGTTTGGGCGGGGACCGTTATGCGAGTGTGGGCGGGGCCCGTTACACTCATTGGGCAGGTCCCATTATGTGTTTATTTATGTATGGTTTGTGGTATTTTGGGGAACTCACTAAGCTTTGTGCTTATGGTTTTTAGTTTATATTTCAGGTACTTCAGGATCGAAACGAAAGAGTTCAGGATGATTGCAGAGCATACACCACATTTTTTTGCATTTTGAGATTTACTTTGTCATGTTTTGATGTAGTGACATACTCTGATCTTTTGGGATTGTATGAAAATTTTTTGGATTAATGTTTTTATTAAATCAAAATGAAATTTCCGGGTCTTATTTTTGGGACGTTTCAAGAAATAAGTGAAGAACCATTGCATATTTAATTCTAGTTCCTGACCCATGCGTAAGAAGGAATTGAAGAGTTTTTTGTTCCATTTTCCCGAAAATTCATCTTTTTCCCGTTCCTCTACGGTATACGTGCAACTTGTTGAACATAAGTTAAAAAAATGCTATAAAAATTATGGGCCCTCTGATTTTTTAGGCCCCGTTCAGATGTACCTTCTGAACATGCCATGGGCCACCTCGAGCTCTCTCAACCTCAGAGTGTTTTCTTTCCTTTATTTCCTTTCTTTCTTTTCCAACCATTTTTTAGTCATTTTACAAATATAAGTAGTCTTGTCAAATACAAAAAATGATTATAGCTTATAATTTTTGACATCGTATAAGCTAATCCAAACATTTTTTTTTGTTTTGCTACTATATAAGCCAATAAACACATTTACCAATAAGCGCTTTTTGGTTTCAAACTCAATCACAAACCACCCCTATATAGTTCATGTTAACCTAAGCATTAAGAAGCTAACATAGGCCTAACTACCAAGTAGACTATGAGAAAATAGTTTGAAGAGCCATTTTGGAAGTAAGTGGTAACACATTTTATTTTGGCAATGGTTAAAGGTCTGTTAATTAATGTTGGGTGTGTATTGGTATCAACTTGATCGTTCAATCCAAAATGTTATCTCAAATAAAATAATAATCTATTTCAATATGCTTCTCCTTTTTGTTGTGAAATCTAGGATTGGATGTGCCAAATAGCTGAGGTAATATCACAAAACACTATTGTAGGCTCATTATAAACAATGTCAAAATCATGTAATAGGGTGTTTAAGTCAAAAGATTTCTTGACATTGCAGGTTTTTCCATAACTTCTAGGATTTTAAAGATTGGCCGATGAAAAAAAAACATGTTATAGATCTTCAAACTACTAGGGTGTCTGGATAACTTGTGTACTCTGAATCACCGAGAGCACGTAACTAAAAAACTAATTTAAACACCTCCATAAATCTATCATAGACATCATCCCCGTAAGTAGATAAGGGGTAATCAGGTAGGATCATATCAGATGTAGAGTCTGTTTGGTGTATATAGTATATTGTTTGGAAATACCACTTTAAACACCTCCATAAATCTATCATAAACACCATCCCCGTAAGTAGATCAATCAGTAATATGACGTTGGAATCATTGAAAAATCGTATTTATAAATTCACAACAACGACTATCAATTTAAATATAAGTTACACTAAAATAAAATCGTGTACTTTATCTTACAGAGATCCCCTAAACAAATGAAACATCCCAAAAATAAGACTCGGGAATTTCATTTTTAATTTAGTAAAATCGGTATTTCTAAAGCATCATCGGTACAAACCAAATAAAATAAATATGTCAAACAACATATCAATAAGAGATAATCACAAAAAGCAGAACGAGGTGGTGTGTTCTCTACAATCATCTCGAGCCCTTTCCCTTGGGACTGGAAGTATCTGAAACATAAATTGAAAACTGTAAGCACAAATCTTATTAAGTTCCCCAAGATACCACATACCAAAACATATAACACATAACAGGTTCTGCCCAAAGAGTATAACGGGCCTCGCCCTAGCATAACGGGCCCTATCCTAACTCGCATAACGAGTCCCACCAATGAGTATAACGAGGCCCGCCGTAACTCGCATAACAGGCCCCATCCACATACAAATCATACTACATAACAAGTAATAGCATACAGAATAATCATCGGGTCCCGACCAGTAAGCATACAAGCACATGCATAATACTAGTATCACACAGACAACAAGTATTCTAACATAACAAATCATAGGTTGGCGTTGGTGCCTTCAACCCGCTACACATGGTGAGGAAAATCACCTCGGACTGCTGAATCACACTGATAATCCTTGGCTGCTGGTCCAACAAATCCTCAAGCTATCAATATCCAGTAACACCCAATTAACAATTGGAGTCAAATCTATATCCTTCAATCGATACTTGGTTAAAAAGACCATTTTACCCCTTACCTAGTTTGGACTAAGACTAAAGCCCAAACTTTCAATTAAAAGGCCCAAAAACCAATTATCCATCTAAGGCCTACATGTGGCCCAACTTTTACAACTTGGGCCCAAATCCCTACATAGGACTTACCCTAAGGCCCAACAATTTTTCATAGTCCAAATATTTGCAATCAGGTGATCCAACAATGCCCCAAGCAACTAAGTCCAAAAGATAGTCCAATCCCGAAGCCCAAATATGTGAAGTCTACCAGCACGTGTGCACATCGTACTCGCTTAATGGCTTGTGCGCTAATCGTACTTGCTTGTATGCCCAACATACTCACCTATACAGCCAAAACTCGATTTCAGTCCTTAATCCATTAATACATAACCCCAAAACATAGATCTGGCTTCCTTGAGCTGGAATATCACGTGAAATTGCTAATTGTACGTTCATGCATGGATAAATGAAGCTCTTAAGCTTAGAAAGGACTTAACAAGTGACTTAATGTATGCATGTGACCAAAAATCCCATAAGGCTTGTACCTTTATGCTTAAGGAGTCCATAACAGACTCAGATCTAAAACACCAAACCCTTAAAATGTCTAAACTCTTCTATCAACCCAAAAAGGGACCACAAGCATAACAAAACAAACCATAAAGAGATCTAAACATTTACAGGCCAAGATTTAAACTTGATACCTTAGAAAGCTTGCACAAAAGATGATGATTCTGGATCCAAAACCTTCTCACCAATCAAGGCAACTTTAGACTTCTCTACTTCTTTCACAAAGGCAAAAATGGGCACCAAAGTCTTCTTAATAGCTCAAAAACACCTCAAACATGCTTAAGGGTCTATTTAGGGTTTTTATGGTAATAGAGGATGGTAAAAAGGATAACCATGAGGACTTAAGGCCTTTATATAGGACACAACACCCTAAATTAGGGTTTCAACATATCTCACTTATGCCCCGCATACATAAATGTACGCCCAAAGTATATGTTCGGAATCCCGTCCCAACCTCGCATCAGTACACAAAGCGTACCAAGTGGTATGCCCCGCGTACTTGCTTTACAGCTTGTACGCTAAGTGTAACGCCCGTATAGTAGGACTAGTCAATTTAGAGATGATAAGCGTCAAAAATGACTCTTTGATAGAAGATTAGTTAAAATGAATAATTTTAACTAAGTTGTAGTATATATCACAAGGTTTCCGTGCATATAAATAACGCCGAAATCCGAGTTATAATGAAGAAGTTATGACATGTCGAAGTTTCGCGATAGAACCGGCACGACGCTGAATGACGTAAAAAGTGAGTTTATGTTAGATTGATATTTAACCTTAGCGATCTAAACAAAAGTTGTAGAATTCGTTAAACCATGAGCTTGCATAAAAAGAACGTACGAATCTGACTTCGTATGAGGAAGTTATGATTTTTCTAAGTTTCAACTTAGCGGTATGCAACCTGAATACAGACGAAAACGGACTTAGCGGTATGCAACCTGCAACCTGAATCTGACTTCGAGCGGTTTTTAGCCGAAACAGTATAAACGAGAATCAAAGATCTTGTTGATAGTATTCCAACGATAAAAATACAGACGAAAACGGACGTAGGATGAAGAAGTTGTGAATTTATAACGGAGTTTTCCTGTTCCGACCTACTAAAAATAATATAATATAAATAAAGTCAAAATTAGCCAACATAGTCTAAATGAAAGTTGTAGAGCATAATCTCACCTACGCGTGGATATAAAGAACATCGAAAACGGAGCTCGTATGTGAAAATTATGAATTTTTGAAGATCGTGGCACGCATACCAAAGCTTATCCGAAGATTACCCCCAATGTACTCTATGTATGCCTAGCGTACTGATTACGCCCAGCGTACTCCAAAATTACGCCCAGCGTAATCCCAGACCCAACAGTCTATAAATAGAAACTGAGATCAGCCGATTCTTTTGCCATTTTTTGTTCCTTTCTCTCTAGTTTTTATCTCGATTTGCGTGCCAATTATATCCCGAAGCTCCGGTATCATTCCCCAACGCCAAAGCAAGTTCTGAAGTCCCGAAGATCCCGAGAAGTGAGATTCCTGAGCCGAAGTCCTGCCCGCGATGAGCCGGGTTTTTGTGAAGATCTTCTAGATCTACCCTAGAATACTACTTCTACAAGTCGTAGTGTTGTCTGATCATCTCCTAATCAAGTGAGTGTGTGGTTACTTTCTTCTTACACATAAATATTAAGTATTTGCTAAGAAATGTGTGTTATGTGTGTATATATTGTTGTTTATTTGAGATAATCGTGGAATGGATAAATTATATAGGTTTTAATGAGTTAAACCGTATACGTATTTTGTATCTACGAATATGTTGGGTAGAGCATGGGTAGATGAGATTCTTGGTATGGGATAAAAGATGATCTGGATCATAAGATATAAAGGTAAAGAGATAAACTTGTTATAGATTCAGGGGTATGGATTCGATCAAGAGGTTATTTTTAGATTCGGGAATATGGATTAGGTAATGAGGTAAATTTTAGATCCAGGAGTACGGATTATGTATTTTTGAACTAAGTGTTCATCCGATAGGGTATCATGTGCATAGTCCCTTTCATGGACATAATTTTAATACAAGTATTGATTAAAGTATTAATTATATATGTGAAGTATTTGTTATTGCTCAAAATACGTGTTATATATATATATATATATATATGTATATATAATTATATATATGTATATAATTGATGATATACAATGTATGTACCAATTATGGTCCAATATGTGTTAAGATGTGTATATATTACTTAAAACTTTGTGTTAAGTATACTCGTAGTTAGCGTCTCCAAATGGAGATAAGTATCGAAAGTTGATCATAGGCATCGTAGGCTTTCCTAGTGGTGGGTTAAGACTTAAATACGGATGTTTAGTTCCATTAAGTTTAGAGATTGGGTAGCCTCTTATTAAGAGTACGTGTGTTGTGAGATTGATGATCGGTGGAGTACGTCCTACGTACAGAAGTACATTTTATTTATGAAGTCATTTTCAAAGCTCTGTGTCTTGGGTGCTGCTTGTGCCAGAAGTACTATCATGTACAAAGTCCTTTGACAAATTTGTGTGTCGGTTACGGGAGCGTAAGTGAATACTTTATTAGTATTTCCCCATACTTTTATTTTAAGAGAGCTTTGGAGTCAGCGTTTCTTTTATGAAGTGATCGACCGAGCTTCATACGTCAGCGTTTTCTTTCACGAAGTAATTAAGGGAACTCCGTAGACTGCCTAATAAAGTGTGTCGGTAATAAACCACTGCTAGGTATGTCTAGTGTTAAATTGCTGGATAGGGTGTGTCTGGGGGTGAAATACCTCATGTATTCAGACCACAACCTAGGCATTAGTCGGTGTTTCCATTTCCGATGCCGGATAGGGTGAGTCTGTGGGTTCAGACCATAGCCTAGGCATTAGTCAGCATTTCCATTGCCGGATAGGGTGCGTCTGGGGGTTATATACCTCACGATATTCAGACCACAGCCTAGGCATTGATAACTTCCCCTGACTTAATTATCTTGTGGTTCTTTCTTTTACGAACGAAGGTTCGTGGTGAAACTTATTACATTCCCCTAAATTAATGTCTTTAATGATCCTCGTTTGCTGCCAGGGAATTTCCGAAGCAGCTTCGTCAGTTTGTGGTTCATATCGATTCCTTAGGCTAGATCTCGTAAGATCATTGTATAGGGTCAGTATGTGGGGATCAACAGGATGGGATATATTGTTTTAGAAATATAATTTATATGTGTTTATAAAATTAGTGGTTTCGCAGGATCGAGATATACTTTATTATCACGTTGTTTGGACTAAGAGCTTTCATTCTCTGTGTTCCTTAGGTGATTGGGTTCACCAGGGATATTCGAACTAAGTGTTCATTAGATATTTGAACTTAGTGTTCATCAGGGATAATTGAACTAAGTGTTCATTAAGTGTTTGTGAACTAGGTGTTCATTGGGTAATATTGGAACTAAGTGTTCATTAGGTGTTCTTGAACTAGGTGTTCATTAATTATTGTGAATTGCGTGTTCACCAGAGGTAATCTAAGAACCTTGGCAGCACTAGACATTGTGCCAGTTCCTTAAGACAATCCTTAGGAATGAATGGGAGAAGGGTAATTGGTTCTTAGGATAAATCTTTAAGAAATAAATGGAGATAATGGGGGTGGTTATTTGAATTGATTGTTTGATAATTAAAAATAATAATTATATTATTGCGGGTTGAAAACCCTATCTGCTCACCAGGCTCCCAAGCCTGACCCACCTAGTTTTCTTTGCATTACAGGTAATGGCACAAGAGTATAAGTTGGTGGACTTGACGAGAGATTTTGGATTATAGGCCAGTAGTTATGAATAACTGTTGTAAGTTCTATTTTATTCTGTTTATGCTTTTGGTCTGTATTGAACATGACATATCGAGATTTTGTTATATAATGAAAATACATTTCTTTAAAGAAATGCTTTGATAATTTTTATCATATTTTGTTTTGGAAACAAATTCCGCAACTGTATTCTTTAAAAGATTACTCTGTTTTTAAAAAGAAAGCATAAACAAATCGGTCTTTTCTGACCGTGAAATCGGGGATGTCACACTAAGCTTACCATGTGGTACGCCCCGCGTACTACCTAAGGACCAAAAATGCAGCTTTCGAAATAACAAGGACAATAAAGAAACATACCGGATTTAACTGATACAACAAAAGCCTGGAAATTGTACTGACAGAGCTCCTACTTGATGGCTACTACTTGCCGATTACTATGGGGTTGCAGAGCTTAGTCGAAATACTAAAAACTAAGGTAAAACGACTATAAGTCGAAGAATATCGAGAAAGAAAGCTTGTAGGGGTGAGATATGCGGAGCTTACATGGAGGCAGATATTTATATCCGAAAAAAGCCAGGTACGTCGCACACTATGTCCGGGAGGTGACATGGCGTTCATCTAGTGGTGACACATGTTGACTTTTGGGTGGTTATCAGATGTGCACCGTGCATATTGTCTGTGCGCACGACTACGCGTGAAAAATAGTATTTTCTTCAAAAATTCATATCTTCTTCATATGAGCTCTGTTTTCAACAGATTTTATATCCACCTGTAATTATCGGTGAAATCTTCAACTTTAATTTAGACTCCATCGACTAATTTTGACTTATTTCTAAAGTTATATTTTTAACAAACTTAGACTATTAAAGTCCATTAAAATTTCTTAACTCACTCATCCGATGTCCATTTCCGAATGTCTTTATATCGACGGATTGGTACTGATGAGATCTTCAGTTCTCATTTAGACTGTTTTGGCTAAACATCAACCGATCTAAAATTCGATTTATGTGTCTGCACTGTTGCGCTGAAACTTTGAAAAATCATAACTTCCTCGTATGAATTCAGATTTAGATGTTATCTACATGCATGTTGTCGTTTTTACAATTATTATGACTTTCGTTTAGACTAATTATGCTAATAAGCAATCTATCTCGGATTCACTATTTACGATATCTGTAGTCGTATTAGTTTGAATGCGAAACTTCAATGCATCATAATTTCTTAGTTATAAGTCAGATTGGAGTGTTCTTTATATCTTTGGAATCCTCATCACAACTAATTCCTCTTTCATTATGGCTATTCGTCCTAATTATTATTTTATTTTGGACATATATTATATTCTTATTTTATTGTACTGTTTTAAGGACGTATACTACATACAACTACGTAAATCACATAATACTCAGGTAATTATCTTTATTAACTTGATAAAAGGTTACAATTGTTGACCATTACAATTACATCATTTTATTACTGTCTAGTGAGAAATACGGTCGTTATGCCAATGATCAAAATAAGCACCATGACGCACCGCCCACTGCCACCCTATCACGGTGGCTAGTGGTGGTTGGCTGGGGTAACCATGGTCGCCCGCCATGGTGGTTTTATGGCGGTGATGATGAAAATCGGACCGAAGAAAGAATAGATGAAGAAATTGATGGATGGAACGACTTACTTGGACAATTGGACCAATTCGACACCACTCGTTACTTCTCCCTCCCTCACAAACGACCTTCCACCTAAGCACTCCTTTTTCCGATCACAACCCCCTTCGTTCCCTCTTCTTTTATTATTCCTTCTTTTGGCTGTGATGTATGTGAAACAAACTAGTTTTAATCCTACTAACTTAAACACAAAGACAAATACACGAAAGGCAGTGTACCTATCGTTTAGCAGTTTAGTTCAGGTAAGTAGGGTATCGAACACATGGAACGGTAATAATTAAATTAAATACTAATATTATCTAATTACGACAATTAATAAAAGAGGGGGTTTTCTAGTTTTGCAAGACTAGAAACTTAAACAATCAATTTAACACTCAAACAAAGACAATTAACAACTAAGAAGAACAAGAAAATGACAACTAGATTCAATGGATCAATATGTCAATGGTTACCGATTCCTAATGTGATTGGGTTCATATTCACTATTACCAATCCTTTAGTAGACAAGTTAATTCAAACAGTGGCCAGTTAATTAAACTAACAAGTTTCCTAGTTTTCAGTTCGTATCAAGTAAGACTTGTAATAATAGCTAATCAAATTTGTTCAATTTAATCAACTCATATGTGGTTGTTCATCACACATGCCCACACATTTATTTACATATTTTCTAGTTAACCCGACTTTCATGTCCAGTATTCCTAGGCATACAATCTTGTGTTCACAAAACTATATGATTCAAGCAATCAAGAAGATGTTCATGCAACTCAATAACTTACTCATTAACGGAAAATATTTATCATCAATACATAAGGATCTTTAACAAGCTTAACAAGATGAATAACCAAATCAATATTAATCTAACCATTCAATTAATCCATGTTCATAAGATTATCTCATCCAAACATAAGTATAAAGCTTTTAGCTCATATCTACAACAAGTAATAGCCCAAACTCAAAATCTAATGATTCAAACATGTTTCAAAACAAATATTAAGAAAAGAAGAATAATTAATTGCCTTTGATCTCTTCTAAATTGTCTCTTAGGTTGAAATCTCGAAAATTGAAGCTCCAAGAACCTTTCTGATCTTCAATAATCGTAGCTATTTTTTAAGACTAACTGGACGAGTTTTTTTTTTCAATAATCTGCATATACAATGTGTATGACAAGGCATCTTCGAATCGGGAACATTCTGACCAACTCGTCGAGTCCGTTTGGAATCAATATTTTCACAAAACACAAAAGTCGTCCGAAATTGTGTTTAATTTTCAGAACATTTTGAATCTCGTCAATCGGAGTTATGGTTCATGAGATATGGCCAAAACACTGACGATGGGTCAAGTTGTCCAACAACATCCTTCTTTCTTCAAAATCCAAGATTCAAGCTTTCAATTGCTAAATCCACTTCATTTTCCATCTGAGACTGTCATTGTTGCTGAAAAATGAAATTCTAAACTAATTAAGCATATTTTGTTAATTAAATGAGACAAAAACAACATAAAGTATTAAGATAATGTATAAATTTTATAACCAAATATGTTCATAATCAAGAAAAAAAAAAAAAAAAAAAAAAAAAAAAAAAAAAAAAAAAAAAGATATTGGCATGTAGGGCTAGACTTGATTCAAATACGCATGCATTGGATGGGATAGGCTGCAAAAAAAAGAAAAAGAAAAAAGAAATGAGCCAAAGCTTTAATCTCGATCCAAATTCCAAAGAGCCTTTATTTTAGATTTTACCTTTTTCAGCCCCCAACTTTCCATACTGACACTTTCTACACTAAAAATAAAATTTCTTTCCAAATGGCAGTTTTAAGTTTTGCCACTTCCAACCCTTATCTAAATAATATCTTTCATTATCTTTATTATTATTTTTATTTATTTTTATTCTTTATTATCTTTATTTATTATTTAGTCATTTATAATTTGTCAAATGCCTTTTATTCGTTATATTCACCGATATATTTTTATACTTAATTATAAAGTTATTCATATTAATTAATGTTCATTTCCTAAATTACTAATGAGAATTCGGTCGTGACAATCTAGGACCAATTTTGTATATGTTGGGATGTAGAAGGACTAAAAATAAGTTATTCTAGGTTTTCAACCAAGTTAAGGACCATTTATGAAAAGATTTTAAAAAGAAGGACCAAAAATATATTTTTCCCAAACTTGTAGGGATGTGTCACATCTTCGACGCTAGCGGCTAGGCATAATATAACAACATTTTTTCCAGCTTTTTTTCTCATTCTTCTTCATGGTTCTTCCCCAATCAATTAACAAGATCCTCTCACATCTTGCATTTAGAGTAGTTTTCTTCCCATTTTCTCCTAAATTCATATTAGGAATTTGTAGGATTTTAAAATTTTCATACTTGAATTGTAGTGTTCTTATGATATTGTAGTTAGACAAAACTTCAAAAATGGTCTCTGTGGTCTCTAAAAATATCAAGTTTAGTCCCTAAATTCAAAAAACCTTACAGATGGTCCCTGTGGTTTCAAAACTTTTAACAAATGGTCCTTCCGCCTAACTCCGTCAGCTTTCTACCGTTAAGTGAGGAACATTTTCATCATTTCAATACACATGGACCATTTATAAGGTTTTCTCTATTTAAAAAAAAAAAGAAAAAAAAATAATTATTTAATTAAAGGGCCCCACCTCTCTCTCTCTCTCCATAACACCAAGAACACATACATACACACTCCAAATTTGTACGGTTCTTATAAAACTCACAAAAGAAACAAACTCATAAATCTGAAAACCATCTCTGGAATTAAAAAAAAAAAATAAAACCTAATTTGGAACACCAAAAAAACACAGATAAATCGAAACCTAATTTGGAACCCCCAAAATCTTTAGATTCATTGATTCTTTCGATTCCTTTAATCAACGTATCTCTCAAGAGCCCAACAATTTTTTATGTTTTCATTTTGGTAGTTTCTTAAATCACCCGAGTTCCAACAAGTTTCCATCTCTAGGGTTTGGTTTATCAAATCTTGATGACCTTCGATCTGGGTTTCTCTTCAGTAGAGCAAGAAACAAATTCCGTAAAGAAGATGAAGGAAAGCTTAATTGCATCGCTAATGAAGTCTGGCGCCTCCCCTCTCCGCCCTCCGTCGTTCAAAGAAGACACCTACCACCACCAGAATCTCAAACACAAGCATAAAAGAAAGCACTCATAGACCCCAAAGACATGCTCTATTCCACCTCCAATTTCCAAGAATCCATGGGGGTAATCCCTCTCACTATGACATCGGAATCAGAAAAGTGTATGTGTTGTCCTTGTGAAATTCCTCAAAGCAATAGAATTCAAGGTCTAATAGACGTTCAAAATGCTCCTCAAGTGTCTTTCATGGCAGAAAGACTTTGGAACCAACTCCATTGTTGATGAAGATTTAGGGTTTAAAGAACTTGAAGGCGTCATCACCTATATTAATGGACTCAATAGAGAAGGTCACCCCGTGTGCTACAATGCTTAGGGCATCTTTAAAAACCATGAAATGAGGTTGAAGAAGAGTCGTATTTATACGCTAATCGAAGCATATTTGGTGCATAATTCTTGTTGGAGATAAAAGCACGAAGCTCTAGACGAGCTTTATCAATATGTTTGAGGTATTCGATGTCTACCACAGACATCGCCATTGATGAATTGCACACAGTCAAGATGAAAGTGTGTGTGTTCGTGAACTAGGGAAGAGTAGGCCACTGGTCTACAGATATAGAATTAGATAATAGATAGGCTAAAATTAGGAGCCAAAGACAAACTGGGTTCCTGTGTGGTCGACCTCACGACAATCGAAAATCAAGGTCAGTCAACGTCTTTTGACCAAGAGCTTATCGTTTGACTGGGTATACGGTGGGGGGGGAGAGAGAGAGAGAGAGAGAGAGAGAGAGAGAGAGAGAGAGAGAGAGAGAGAGAGAGAGAGAAAGAAAGAGAGAGAGAGAGAGAGAGAGAGAGAGAGAGAGAGAGAGAGAAAGAGGTGGGGCCTTTTAATTAAATAATTATTATTATTATTTGTTTTTTTAAATAGAGAAAACCTCATAAATGGTCCTTGTGTATTTAAATGACGAAAATGCCCCTCACTTAACGGTAGAAAGCTGACGGAGTTAGGCGGAAGGACCATTTGTTAAAAGTTTTGAAACCACAGGGACCATCTGTGAGGTTTTTTGAACTTATGGACTAAACTTGATGTTTTCGGAAACCACAGGGACCATTTTTGAAGTTTTGTCTTGTAGTTATGATTCCATTCCTAGGTCCATCTCTAAGCTCCAATTAACCAATAGTTGTGAGTTTTGGAAGTTTGGACGTGCTTGGTGTGTTTTCTTGTGAAATTCGAATTTATAATTTAGATTGAGGTTTCTTGATTTTTTGTATTCACCTAATGTATTTGGATCGATAACCATTACTAGAATTTGCAAACCATACTTTCATTTGGGTTTAAATAATTTTTGGTCATAATTAGACTTTTCTAACCGAAGGGGTTCTATATCTAAAATCCCACATAATATATTTGTAAGAATTATAACAATTTAGTATTGTATAGAATCTAGCATCCCATACTGTTATATCCTTATTATCTATGCATAATATTAATTAAATACTTTTTAAGTTCCTCATAAGGGATTACATATTTCCTAATTTCATATTAATCTAGTTTGTTATAATATTAATGATATTTACGAACTTTGTTATGATATTAGTCACATTTAATTTTTTAACAATCAGCGAATTGGCAATTTACGGTCCCCAATTAATCTCCGTCTAATCGATTAATCTCTTAATCCTAATCCACCGGCTAACTAACGTCGAATGTTTTTTACAACATTGATAACAACATATACCATTACTTCAAACAAACATACAAAAGTTACTTAATACTATTCTATAACTAATGTTTTCTCAAACGGACCAAAATGCCCATTTAACACATGATAAAAATCTAAAATACATATACATGGTGGATGGTTTGTGAATAAAGAAGAATAATGTATGAACTATTATTTATGTAAAGTGGATGATTACTTGCGGAAAGTGCCATCATACGAAAGTCTATAAACCAAATTTACAAACATAAGAAACTTTTGTGGCCAAAACTTGAAATAAGATATTTTTGTGGCAAAGTGGGTGATTAGGGGTGGAAAATGCCAACATACGAAAGTTTAGAAACCAAATTTGCAAACATAGAAAAGATTTATAGCCAAAGTTTAAAATGACAAACTTTTGTGTCCAAATTCTCAAACTACTAAAAGAAAGTTTGTGGCCAAATCTAAAACCACAAAAGTGTATTATTCATTAGAAGTTCATCTTATATATATATATATATATATATATATATATATATATATATATATATATATATATATATATATATATATATATATATATATATATATAAAGTAATTAGTAAGAGAGAGCATTTCTTCAACAAAGTTCAAACTTAGAGATATAACTAGAGTGATCTTACCCCACTTTGTGGGAGAGACTAAACTTGTCTAAATACGAAAGTATAGGAACCAAATATGCTAATATATAAAATTCTTATGGTTGAAATGTGAAACTCAAAAAGTCTATGGATCAAATATGACAATATACAAAAGTATAGGGACCGAACTTCCAAATATACAAGTCTTGTGGATTAAGTATAAAACCCAAAAAGTCTTACTTTGCCGTCGTAATCCATAAAATTTATGTTAGGCACAAACTATTTTTGTAATTTTTTAAACACATTAAACGATTTTATAAAAAAATATTTGTACATTGACATTTTATGTAAATTATAACTTTTATAATTTATTTTCTATATAGGGAGTAAACTGCTTACCTACAAAAGTCTTAAACACATAGATCGTTTTTATAAAAAAAGTTTGAACAATGAACATAAACTTATTCCGATAAATTTCTTAATTTATTTTTTATAGAAAGGATGTATAAAACGGCGAAAATTTGACCCTCAGAACATATGTTATAATTTATAGACAAAAAGCACAAACTAATTATATATTATTATTTTACAATCTTATCTATGAAATATATTATATTATGAAAAATAAAATGGTGAATAAATCATAAATGTATGTATAGCCAAAACCAAAGAAAGTCCGTTTTGGGCGGAGAATTCAATCTGTGAGCATCATAGATTTCATCGACACCCCTCCCCTCTTTCTTCTTTACTTGTACTACTTCATTGCTCTCACACTCTCTCGCTCAACCGCTACGCCTAATTCTTGAATTTTTGCCTGCCTCTCGATAATTTCGGAGTGAGTTGCCTTCTTACATATACACTCTTCATTCCTTCTTAATTTTGATTCCGATTTCCTCTCTAACAAGTTGGATCTTACTTTCAAGTGTAGTTGCTTGCTCATCGCTATTACAAATCTATAAATGCTGTATTCATGTTCTTGTCGATACAATCCTGATCTTGTCTGTTCCTTTTGCAGCGCTTGATATACGACATGGATTCCGCCGCCATGACATTTTGCAGTAAACCAATCACCTCCCCTCCGGTATGCTCAGCCACTCTCCTTTTTTGCAATCCAGCTCTTTGGTAGCTACATGTATTCAAAATTGTATCACTGTCTGTATGCTTTCGAATACCGGGATGTTAGATAAGTATTATAATCGTATGGGATAGTTTTATCTTTTATTTCGGTGGATTCAATGTGTGCCGTGTGGTCACTGTGCGTGTAAATCAACGAGGCTGATGGTTGATGCAAGCGTTCTGTGGTAGTAATTTGATGAATATCGGCCTTGGATTGCAAATTTCTTTTCTAGATGCTATTGGAATTACTTTGGCTATGCATGAGTGTTTTTTTTTAAATGATGTTCAAAAACTGCTTTGATTAATGGTGTAGGTTGAGATTTCTATCTCATGTCGTCATTTATAGTTCCATTTCGATATATTTCAATGAAAAAAAACTGATATACTATGTGTGAAGATTGCTAAATGAACATGTTCTGAACAACAATCAATGTGCTATATTTCATGTCTGCTAGCCCTAACCCTAACCCTAGCCCCCAAATTCTATTTTTCATTGATATGTATATGTAATATATTCCTGATTAGAACTGTTTGATGCTAGGGTTTATTCATTGGGAGGTCTAGTGGAATCAAGAGCTCCCAGTGTAGCTTCTTGGTGGGAAACAAGTTGAACTTTCCTAGACAAAGAGTTCAAGCTTCTCAAAAAGCTCGTAAATCAGGGAAACATGAAGGAGCACTTGGTGCCACTTGTCGTGCTGAAAAGATCCTGATAGCAAACAGAGGGGAAATTGCAGTGAGAGTGATTAGAACTGCTCATGAGATGGGGATTCCCTGTGTTGCAGTCTACTCCACCATAGATAAGGATGCACTTCATGTGAAACTAGCTGATGAGTCAGTTTGCATAGGGGAAGCTCCCAGTAGTCAATCGTAAGTCAACGTAACCTATCTTAATTCTTTCTCACATTGAAAAATTGGAAACTTTAATTCTCAGTTTTTTGATGATCAGGTACTTGTTGATACCCAATGTCCTGTCAGCTGCTATCAGTCATGGATGTACAATGTTGCATCCTGGTTATGGTTTCCTTGCTGAGAATGCTGTTTTTGTTGAGATGTGTAGAGGACATGGAATCAACTTCATTGGCCCAAATGTAAGTAACTTATTACTATTACTATTTTTATTATCTAGAGTGTTGTTTAATATGTGCTATAATTAATGCCTGTTTGCAGCCTGACAGCATTCGTGTGATGGGGGACAAAGCAACTGCTAGAGATACCATGAAGAATGCTGGTGTTCCATGTGTACCTGGAGGTGAAGGTCTATTACAGGTATTTTGATTCATATACATCATTACAACATTGAATTTCTTGATGCCAAAATATCAACTTTTTGTTGTGTTTTGATTCTTATAAAAATAATAATAGAGCACAGAGGAAGGCATCAAGCTTGCTGATGAGATTGGATACCCTGTCATGATTAAGGCCACAGCAGGTGGTGGTGGTCGTGGAATGCGTCTTGCAAAAGAACGCGATGAATTTGTAAAATTGTTGCAGGTATTATAAAATTTACAGTTAACTGTTTTATGCACATTTTTCCTTTTTTGTTCAGTTTATAATTTCATAAAGAGACATTTTTGCAGGATTTATGAATTTGAATCCTGAAGCCAATTTTTAAATCTCTTTGTTTGTTTGTATTTTTCTCTTAAACAGCAAGCCCAGAGTGAGGCTGCAGCTGCATTTGGAAATGACGGTGTTTATTTGGAGAAATACATCCAAAATCCAAGGCACATTGAGTTCCAGGTCATTGTTCTTTTTCTTTTTTTGTCATAGTGAAATGACCATTTTGCCCCTACCGAGATGTTGAGTTTCTAACTGCAGCAACATGGTTATTTCAGGTTCTTGCAGATAAATATGGGAATGTTGTTCACTTTGGAGAGCGTGACTGCAGTATTCAGGTATATATATATATATATATATTCTACAATCGGTTATTTTGCTTACTTCTTGTTATATATAAGTTGTAAAAATGACGGTTTTGCCCTTTGCAGAGGAGGAACCAGAAGTTGCTTGAAGAAGCACCGTCGCCTGCATTAACCCCAGAGCTAAGGAAAGCGATGGGTGATGCAGCAGTTGCTGCAGCAGCATCAATTGGGTACATTGGTGTTGGTACTGTAGAGTTTCTTTTGGATGAAAGAGGTCAATTTTACTTCATGGAAATGAACACCAGAATCCAGGTTAGTTAAAAAAAAAAAAAACAAACCAACAAATTATTATAAACTCCTTTTTATTATATATAAATGTTGTGATCCTTTGTTTTTTTTTTTAATATTAAAAAAAGGTTGAGCATCCAGTGACCGAAATGATATCTTCAGTGGACTTAATAGAGGAGCAAATCCGTGTTGCTATGGGTGAAAAACTCCGTATGACACAGGTATGTATTTAATTTTCCTCATCTTTTTAGTCTTTATGTACCAAAAATATTTATTTTATATTGAATTATTATTACAGGATGATATTGTGCTTAGAGGACACTCCATCGAATGCCGTATCAATGCAGAAGATGCTTTCAAGAATTTCAGACCAGGACCAGGTTCTACTTTTATATTTTTTTGGTTGATACATATGTTTTTTTTAATAAAAAAATATTTTGTTGATTAATTCATTTGTTTAACATCAGGGAGAATTACATCTTACTTGCCATCTGGAGGTCCATTTGTGAGAATGGATAGTCATGTTTATACCGATTATGTTGTTCCACCAAGCTATGATTCTCTACTTGGAAAGGTTTGTAATATTTTTTCAACACCAAATAGCAACCTATTATGGATTCAAATATTAAGGGAATTGCTCATATTAGTAGTATTTATATTTTTAGTGTTTAATTTAAGTGTCAACATTGAATTATTTTTTAGCTTATCGTATGGGCCCCAACAAGAGAAAAGGCAATTGAGCGCATGAAGAGGGCTCTTAATGATACCATTATCACAGGTAATATAAATAAACACTTTCGTTACAAACATTAATTTTTATTATTTTTATTTTTTTGGTTTTCTCAAAAGATTTGTTTTTTTTAATAAGTTGATCTTTAATCATCAGGTGTTCCAACTACAATCGAGTACCACAAGCTAATTCTTGAAATCGAAGTAGGCAACTTGTCTCATGTTTTTTTTTCCCTAAAATCTTGATATGGTAATTAATTTAATTATTAATTTTTTTATTCTCTATGTTTCAGGACTTCAAAAATGGAAAAGTTGATACTGCTTTTATTCCAAAGCACGAGGAGGAATTAGCCGAGGTAAGAGTGAACACAAATTTGAATTTATATTTGAGTTAGTTTTATTTAATAAATGTTGCACAAACACACATTTGGATTTATATTTGAATCAAGTATTTAATTTATGTTGAACAAAACACAATTTGAATCTATTTATATAAGGTGGATAAATTTGGATTTTTAAGTTACTAATCAAGAGGCATTAAATTGCTGATTATGTGTTTTTGATATGATTATGGTTGCAGCCACAGAAGTTGGTTACCTCATCTTCTGCTAAAGAAGTCGCAAATGCTGTAGCTTAAAAGACTTATTTCATCACTTGGTATTTTTCTGTATGCAAAAAAAAAAAAATGTTAGCTTTTTTGTCTGGAAAATAACTTTTAACCTGTGCTTTCCCTTTGATTTTTTGAGATTGAATGAGTTTAATTCACAAATTATCAAACTCGTATCCAATTAGATGACAGTTCAATAAAAAAACTTTTTTGAACGTCCTCATTTGGTTTAAATGATCTCCCTTGTTTTGTTGGAAACATTGCACTTCTTCTAAAGTGCTTACAAATGCAATAATTACAAAGGAAAGAAATGAAACTAAAATACATTTAAAATAGACATATTAAACTGCATTGTGTGTGTATGTGTGTTGTAGACAGAGTAAACTAGAAATTAACTATTCAGAAATATTAACAGAAATTAATTAATACAAAAGGCTTATTATGCTTAGTTGCAAAAGCGTAATGTGTGGCTACATACATATGCACTCGTAAAATTTTGCGACTTGTGTCCACATACATGTTGGTAGGAGATTATGAACTACATATTTAATAATTTATATTTTTCAATGCTAACACAAGAAATATTAACAAAAACATCCAATAAGGTTTTGAATTATTATATGTTGATTTTAGTTATGTATATTTTTTTTTCTTTTAAAGTTTAATCATCAACTTCACTAAAACACGAAAGACCAAAATATTTATTTCCTACAACCAGAACTGGGCCACAATACATCAGTCCCAAAGACTCGAAGAGTATCACATGGCAGATATATATCTGACCAGTTAGCAATAAGCTCATCACAGAAGAGTGAAACTACATCCAGAAAAAATAATTTAACACCACCATAATAACACCATTCATTATAACATTACTAGACTCGAATCTAGCGTCTTACTTGTCCAAATCTCCAAATATCACATCCGATCCAATCCGAACCAACAAGATATCATATTAAGAATAACCCGCCCAAAAAAAAAAAAACTATATTCATTTTTTCACAGAATTTTATCAATTCTCTATCGGTTTTCAAAATTTAACGTGAAACGAGCTTTGGTATCCTCAAAAGTTGTTGGGACATAGTTTGAAACCCTTCATGATGAATTCATAAAAAAATAAAAAATATAATATATACTTGCTTTATATTACACAATATTATTTTATGAGATGAAGTCTAGCAATATGTTCCTTTTGACTTTAACCATCTTCCAGCCAATCAAAAAGGTCTAAAAGTAATCAAGATACTCATAAGTTGCTAAGAAACTCACTAACAATTTTCGATGAAAATTTTTGAATACAGTTTAAAAAGTTTTCAATTTGCATGGAAAATTCAAAATAAAAGTTTTTCTGTATTTTTAATTAAAAAAATTTGAAATGATGATTATATCCTTTACTTTCTTTTTTATTGTTTTCTTTATTTTTTAAATACTATTTTAATTTAAAAAAGAAAATAAAATCTCTCTCTCTCTCTCTCTCTCTCTCTCTCTCTCTCTCTCTCTCTCTCTCTCTCTCTCTCTCTCTCTCTCTCTCTCTCAAACACAAACACAAACACAAACACAAACACACACACACACATTTGTTCTGCTTCATTTTGAAGTTGTCTTATTTATTTATATTTACTTATCATCCATCTAGAATATGTATAGTCCGTCTTCCTCATTTTCGTTCTTTAGGGTCTCGTCTGTACACTACTTCCTGCAGCAGGATTTTTCTGCAAAAATAAATAAATAAATAAATAATAAAAATAAAAATAAAAAATCATTCGAGGTTTTCATCTAAGGTTTTACACCTGCACAATTTCTCTACGATGGCGGCGGAGAAGCTTAAGGATTTAGGTCACCCGATTGATGTTGCTTTACTTGATGCCACTGTTGCTGCTTTCTATGGCACCGAATCTAAAGATGAGGTTTGTCGCAATTTCTTATCCCCTTACCCCTTACTTCTTTAAAACTCGACCAAGAATGTGATGCCCGTAAACACTTTGCACTAGTTTACATATTTGGGGTTAATTGTTGACTATTTGACCATCATACATTCAACTCTATGTTGTTACAACAACACGTCCATCCCACTTTGATGATACTTATTCCCCTCTATCAAATATGTTACAACAACATGAAAAGAGATCGCAACTAGAAGAACAATGTTTGACTGAAAAGTCAAAATCGGACTTTAATTAGAACGAAATCTTCATTTTTGATTGGTGATTTTGGAATTTTTATTTTTATCGAACCTGTGGTGGAGTTGGTCGGAATCCATACAACAAGAACGCAATGTTGGTGGTAGGAGTAATGAAGTAGTGGTGGTGGTGGTGAGTTTGTGGACCTATTGTTGGTGGTATGTATTGTAAGAATCATCAAATAAAACCCGGGTGATAAGTAATGGGAAAAGTTAGGGTTCTAGCAAACATGGAAGAAGATGAAGTCTTCCATTCACAAACGAATTGGGTTCATCAGATTTGTATTGGGGAAGAAGAAGAAGTAGGTTGGGGGTTTGACTTTTCTTTTTTACTGACGAGAGAGAGATAGAGAGAGTGTGTTATTTTATTTTCTTTTTTAAATTAAAATAGTATTTAAAAAATAAAAAAAATAATAAAAAAGAAAGTGAAAGGGTATACCTGTCATTTTAAGTTTTTTTGGATTAAAAACACAGAAAAACCTTGATTTTGAACGTTCCATACAAGTCGAAAACTATTTGGACCCTATCCAAGTTTTTTGCAAAACCACAAGGACTAAATTTGCAGTTGTCTATTACAAATCTTATTTTTCTTATTACGATGTGGTTTATTTGGTTGTATTTTTTTTGTTTTGATGTTATTTATTTAATTGTATATTTTCTTAGATGTTATTTTTTTTATCTATATAATTTTTAATTTTAATTAACTTTTTCAGTTTAGTATGTTCTATTAGCCATGCGGGATAGACAAAGTGGACAGCTGCACATGATTTAATTTTTTTATTATATATTTTTATTTAAGAATAACAAATTATAATAAAGATAAGGGTTTTTTTTCTTATTCGTCCTGAACCTTTGAAAATATTTAATTTTTCAAGACCGACCCTGTTATTAGCCTTATTTTATGGTAATCTTCCTTAATAAATGAAGATTTTTTTGCCATATGTCAATTTCTCATTAGTTTTGACACTTGTCATTTTATGGTATTTTTAAAATAAATATTATCCATTTGTTAATTTTTGATTTCTTTCAATTTTTAAAATTAAAATCATACGTATTAAATATCATATATATGATATTAAATTGCAATAAATACGTTTCTTTCTTTCTTATTTTAAAGTTTTACGTTAAAAAATATTTTTTGTTTACATTTTAATTTAATATTTAATCTTTTTTTAAATCAACCCGTGTAATACACGGGTCTCACACCTAGTTTTTAAATAAAAAAATGTGAGATGGTGTGCAATAGAAAGATGACAATATACTAAATAAAAATAAATGTTTTATACAAATCTTTTTTTTATTCTTTCAAAAACTATTTTAAAAATCATCTCACAACCATAGTCAATTTTGATCACCCAACCATAAAAACAATATTTTTTTTCCGTATACAACAATTTATGTTTTATAAAATTATATAGTACAATATTTTAAATCATAAATTGTTGGGTATGAATGTGTACCGATTGGTTCTCTAAAAATCAATAAAGAATGAAAATATAAGATTGGGGTGGACTCAGCATCCCCTCGGCAGAGGATGAGTCTGCTCAGTAAGCACCGATCCGACAACCCCTCTGCTCGGCATGCCGAACTTAACACCCTCACTCGGCAGCCACTTGTGACTCTCTTTTCTCTGATCACCCACACTTTTCTTCTTTCTCCCCTGTTGCTTGTTGCTTGTTGTTTCTTGTTTCTCTACCATGGAAAAATGTGTGGCAAAATGAGATAGAACCGGAAAATAGCAACTTTGACACTTTTTTATGGAAGGCAAAGCTCGACACAAACACCACTCCTTCCAACCTTGCTCCAACCTAACAGTTTATAAGTACTTGCACCACTTGATATACGTGATGATTTCAGGGCCGAACCAAATGGAGTTCAAAGTGTGCCCATGAATAGGATCCACTAAATCATAGGGCCCAAACTTTTTTTTAGCATATATATTAGATTAGCTTGAGTTTAGGCCCAAATCTAAATTAGGTTAATATGTTTTCTACGTTTCTTTCACCCCAATGACGTGAATCATCAATCATCACATGTGTGGGAAATTAGACTAAAATTTGGGGAAAAGAAAAAAAAACGCTTATTATAATAATGTCTACTGAATCGTTTCCGATTCTTGACAACAACGGTCACAATGTTTGTATAAAATCATTCGATTATAGAGGTTGCGGTTTCTTTCTTCCTCTTTCTCGCAAATAAGAACAAACGCAACGGGTTTCAGTTTCTTTCTTCTTCCTTCTCGAAAATTAGAAGCAACAATCTTGTAACCTTCTTGAAAAAAAGCTTTGAGTTATTAATTAAACATCAACCAACGTGGTAATCAAACCCATAAGAAAGTCATAGTGTATCAATAATCATCAAAAATACATCATGGTCAATAAAGTGGAAAAATCATGGTGTGTGTGCGATGCGATCATCCCGAGCTCTTCCCCTTCAAACCGAAAGTACCTGAAACATCAACTGAAAACCATAAGCACAAAGCTTAGTGAGTTCCACAAAATAACACTTACCATACATGCAATGGGCCCCACCCGGAACAATAGGCCCCGCCCACCATCGGGTTTCACCCTCTCAATCCATTAAATACCCGAAATATTAGGGTTTTGGTCATCAGCTCATTCTAACGTCATGAGAACTTATGCCTCATGCCGTGAGACTCAAAAAATGCGGGTAAACTGGTCAACGACCAATCACGACGTGATCACCTTGTCTCACGTTGTGAACCTCTTCAACAAGCTAAAATTTTCAAGAAATTAAGTACCTTAGGGATCTGGATGTTACAATTTTCCCCCACTTGAAGCATACTTTGTCCTTGAAGTCCGCCACCTCAAAAAACTTGGGGTAATGCTCTCACATCTCATCCTCCGACTCCCACGTCCATTCTGAGCCCTTTCGGTGCTGCCACTAGACCTACCACCTTATTTCGTAGAGTCTGCGTCCTCCTGTCAAGGATCACCACTGGTTTCTCTATATAATTCAAACGATCATCCACCTGAATGTCCTCCAATAGAACCACTACGGCATCATCCACAAGCACTTCCGCATTTGAGAGACATGAAAAGTACTATGAATCTGACGAAGCTCTATTGGTAGATCCAAACGATACACGACCCTGCCTACCCAGGCTAACACCCTGAGGGGACTAATATACTTGGGGCCCAGATTTCCCCGCTTCCTAAATCGGATGACACCTTTTCAAGGTGACACCTTCAGAAGCACCATGTCCCCAACCTGGAACTCCAAGTTTGACCGATATCTATCTGTGTAACTCTTCTGTCGACTCTGAGCTGTCTGAAGTCTACTCCAAACCTGCTGAATTAATTTCGTCATCTTGAGTACCACCTCGGTACGCCCCATGACCCGCTGACCGACCTTTCCCCACCATATCGGGGTCCTATACTTTCTCCCGTCGAGCATCTCAAAAGGAGGTCAATCAATTTTGGCATGATAACTGTTGTTATACGAAAATTTCGCCAGAGGAAGATACGTATCCCAACTGCCGCCAAAGTCTAGGACACATGCCCACATCATGTCCTCCAATGTTTAGATAGTCCACTCACTCTGACCATCAGTCTGCTGGTGGAAGACTATGCTGAAATGCAGATGAGTACCCGATTCCTCATGGAACCTCTTCCAAAACCTTGAAGTAAACTAAACATACCTATCGGAGACCATAGAAACCGACACCCCATGGCACGCCACAACTTCTCGGATATAGATGTCGGTCAGCTTCTCCGCCAAGATGCTCTCCTACAAAGGAAGCCACCTGACCCACTATGCACTCATTATTCAAGTGCTCTTCCTTTATAGCCTCAACATGAGCCTCTCGAATCTGCTCTAATAGTGGGGTAATTATTGTCATCCTTAATCATAAGTCCCTGATCGGGACAGCAACCGCCTTGTGACTAAGAGTATCGACCACCATGTTGGCCTTCCCTAGGAGATAAAGGATCTCACAATCATAATCCTTCACCACGTTCAAGTATCTATGTTGCCTGATGTTCATATTCAGTTATTCCATCAGATACCTCAGACTCTTGTGGTCCGTGTAAATAGTACAAGGAACCCCATAGAGGCAATGTCGCCAAATCTTGAGGGCGAACACTATGGCCCAAATCCAAACCCTATGTAGGATAATTTGCCTCATGAGGCTTTAGCTGCCTCAAAGCGTAAGCGATCACATGACCCCGCTGCATCAGTATTGCACCCAAACTCGTGATCGACACATCACAATATACCACAAAGTCCTCAACACCCTCATACAAGGCCAGAATTGGAGCCTCACACAAATTTTGCCTCAAAGTCTCAAAAGCTGCTTGCTGCTCAGGCCCCAAACGAAACGTGACAATCTTCTTTTTCAACCGGGTCAAAGGAACCACTATCTATGAGAAATCCTGAATGAGTATCTGATAGTAACCTTCCAATACTAAGAAACTTTGAATATTATATGGAGACCTCATAATCTCCCACTTTATCATCGCCTCAACCTTGGCCGGATCGACCAGAATATCGTTATGGTTGACAAGTGCCCCAGAAACTGCACCTCACGTAACTAGAACTCACACTTGGAGAACTTCTCATACAACATCTTCCTCCTCAGGGTCTCAAATACCTCTCTTAGACGCTCCTCATGCTACTCTTGAGTCTTGTAGTAGATCAGTATGTCATCAATAAACACAATCACAGACCAATCCAGCATAAGCCTGCATACGATATTCGTGAGATCCATGAATGCGGCTGGAGCATTGGTGAGCCTGAAGAGCATCACCACGAAATCATAATGACCATAACGAGTTCGAAAGGCTGTTTTTTTGCATATCCTCCTCTTTGACCCTCATCTAATGATAACTTGAACTCAAATCGATCTTGGAAAACAAAGATGCACCTTGAAGTTGGTCAAATAAATCGTCAATCGTGGATAACGGTTCTTCATCGTTAGCTTATTCAGCTCCTGGTAGTCGATACACATGTGATGCGAACCATCCTTCTTCTTCACAAACAAGATTGATGCTCCCCATGGTGAACCACTTAGCCGAATAAATCCCTTGTCTAATAGCTCCTACAATTGTGTAGGCAACTCTTGCATCTCTAGTGGTGCTAATCGATAAGGTGCTTTGGCTATTGGTGCCGCACCAGGAACTAAGTCAATCTGAAACTCCACATGCCTCTCCGAAGGCACATCAGGAAAATCCTCAAGGAACATATATGGATATTCCTGAACAATCAGTACATCACTCACCATCGTCTTACCCTTTTTCCCAGTATCCAACTCATTAGCCACAAATCCAGAACAACCCTGCTGAAGATAACGTTTCGCCCTAGCTGTTGAACATAGAATCAACCCACGCTGAACACCCTCTCCCTGGATCACTAACTCTTCCCCACTTGGGGTCCGAATACGTACCAATTGATGCTAGTAATCAATCACTTCCACATGGGGGCTCAACCAATCCATCCCCACAATAACTTTGTTCTCATGAAAAGGGATAAGAACCAAATCAACTGGATACCACTCACTAAACAACTCTAATACACAAACCCGATGAACCCTTGATAACCGCACTGGAAGATCATGAGAAATGTCAACCTCTAATGGATAATTTAGCTCCATTGGGGGCATCAACAAACCTCTTGCTAAGCGCAATAGATGCAAAGGATCGGGTAGCCCCAGAATCAAATAAGACCAGAGCAAAGATATCGTTCACAAGGAACGACCCTATAAGCAAAACACATATAAAAGCAAGAAAAATTAAAATAAATAAAGAGATAAGGGGGAATACATACCTGTCACCACATCTGGTGTTACACGAAGCAAGTCTGACCTTTGCCCCCTTAAGACAACAACTAGTGTGGAAGGCATTAACGACTTTTGATAACCAACGCCTGCTTGCAATCGGGTCCTTCTATCCGAAGAACTCCAGATCCCCACAAGCTCAAAACTCACGGAAAGTCAAAGTACGAGCTCCCATAATCGCCACCATCTCGGTATGAAAATCACCCAAGTGTTCATCAAGAATCTCCATGATACCCTCCTTGATTGTACCGAAGATTACAGGATTCTACTCAAGGATGCTATAGGTAATCTCTAATATGAACTCTTGTATCTGATCATCCAAAATCTTGGCCCCAGAGCCCGAACCTAAACCATCACCGACACTGGCACCAGAACTACTACCAGAACCTCCTCGAGTGACCACCATATTGAAAAAAAAAACATTCAAACCATCACTAGCACCAGAACCACTACAACGGTTGAACTCAAACAAGAGCTGTGCAATAGAGTTAAAAGCTAAGCTTCTAAAACCATACAGTCTCAATAATAGGTAACTTAGCATAATCGCTTACTAGTTAGCTGATGTTAATGGGAACTCCTAAAAGCACAAAACAAGCAACATTCGAGCATCGAGTAATCGGAATTAAGGCATAACCTAACATGCCATCCTATCGCCAACTGATCAGTACTAGCATGAATGTCTACAATCTCATACATTAGGCACATAAAGGCATCTCTCCTAGCATTCTATCATGCAATCATGATGTAACACCCGGTTCCTAGTATGTATTTTAAATCAATTTGTTCATTTTTGTATAAGAACTCGACGAGGTTGAGACCCCAAAGTCGTCGAGTAGGAACGAAATTTGGACGTGGAACCTAAAGCCTACTCGACGAGTTGAGGGACTCAACTTGATGAGTAGGCTTGCCAGATTGAAACTCTAATTTTCAGGGTTTAGCACCCTATTTAAACACCTTAACCTCTAAAGGAGGGCCTCATTTATAGCCTCCGTCGTCCCAAACCCTAGCCACAAAACCCTAATACATTTTTGAGAGTTTTGAGCCATTCTTGGTGCTTTCTTGAGGTTTTGAAGAAGAAGAGACTTGAAGAACGAGGAAGGAAGTGAAGGAGAAGAGTAGATCCAAAAGTTGAGCTCCATTTCTGGTTCATTAGAGGTATAAAGCTCCTATCTTGTCTATTCAATGTTTAGATCCATTTTTGGAGTGATTTTTCCATGTTTTGGTCCAAGATTGCTAGCTTTTGGCAACATCCTATATATCAGGATACAAATTTAACAGGTCATTATAACATAGCAACATACGGTAAACCATGATATCAATCCAATGGGCCAACCTTGGTGCCTTCGACCCATAAGTATAGTGAGGAAAACTCACCTCAAAATCTAAACAGTAGCTGATGAGGTCCGACTCTGAATTATCAGCTCTAACTATCACTTATCCAAATTTTCAATCACAATCCCAAAATACCCAAAATACCCCTAGGTTAACATTAGTCAAAATCAACAAGTCAACTTAGTTAACATTTCTATTGGTTGACACTCACGTTGTGACCAGGCCTTAGTTATGTCGTAACAACGTACTCGGTACGATTCCAACTCGACTCGATCCAACCTAGTCAACTCATCTAAATGATTCACATGAACTGTCATCATGACGTGATCGTTCATTCTCATAGTGTGTGCTTCAGTTATCTTAACAGAAGACTGGGCTCCTTTAATTTCATGTCGTGAGATATTTAATCTCACGTCATGAGCTCTATCTGTGGCTAAAGGTTACCGTTTTAAGTCCTTAATCTATTAACTTCTTGAACCCATTGCATCCAGAAGATATAGGGGACTCCTAAGGTCCATAAAAATGTTTCCATTATGGTCATGTGTGCACCATGCATGATCCAACCTTTTTTTAGATCAAAAGTGAATAAATGAGCTTCAATCTTTCATGCATGCCTCATATCCGTACCATCTTTTAGATATGAACAATATTATGATCTAGGGACACGTAGAATCCATAAAGTTGCTAACTTTATGGAACTACTTCACTCATACATGCAATAACATAAAAAAGAGACAAAACTCTAGATCTATCCATAAAAAAACAATAAAGTTGGAGCCTTTGATACTTACAAAGGTCTAAAGGCAAGAAAAGATGATGATGATGATGATACTTTGCCCACTCCACCACTAGAGTACTTCCTTTTTCTTATTCTCTTATTCTTCAAGCTAGAAATGCACCAAAATGATAGAGGATCTTAAAGAGGAATGAAGTTAAGGTTTATGGAGGCTGAGAGAGTGAGGGAGGTTGAGGGTGGGAAACCCTAGCCCCCTCATACCCTTAAATACCAAAAAAATAGGGTTTTAGTCATCAGACCTCTCTCGCATCGTGAGCTTCAAAATGGTGCACGACCCAACTACACTCCACATGACGTGACAAGCAATCCTCACATCGTGAGAAGGCCCAAAAATAAAATTTAAATTTAATTACAATGTGCACCTGATCTGAATGCTACAATTCCCCCAACTTGAATTAGACTTCATCCTCGAAGTCAACTACAACAAGTAACTCAAGATAATGTTCTCGCGTCTCAGCCTCCGGCTCCCAGGTCCACTCGGAGCCTCTTTGATGTTGCCATTAAACGTTTAGCAAGGGTACCTCCTTGTTGTACATGATCTACATTTTCCTCTCCAGTACAGTTATCAGCCTCTCAATTTAATTCAGGTGCCCATCGACCTGAATATCGTCCAAGGGGACCACTGTCTCTTCGTCCGATACGTACTTCTACAACTGCAAAACATGGAAAGTGTTGTGGATCTGAATGAGCTCCTCAGGTAAGTACAATCTATAAGCTACATTGCCAACCCTGGCAATCACCCAAAAAGGTCCAATATATCGGGGACCCAATTTCCCCTTCTTCTTCTTCACTCACGTACGCATAACGTACGTGTAGTACGCATGGCGTACGTAGTGCAGGGGAAAATCCTAATTTTTAGAGTTTGCACCCTATTTAAACCTCATTATAAAATCTTTTGGACACTGATTAGCCTCCATCTCCCTTTACCCTGAAATTGAAACCCTTAGAGCATTTGGTGAGTTTTCAAGCTTGAAGGTGATTTGTTGGTATTTTGTGGTGAAGAAGAAGAAGAGGAACACTTGGAGGAGTGGCTTGAGATTGTATATCAAGGATTACCTTCTCATTTGCAAGCTTTTGGAGGTAAAAAGATCACACCTTGATGATCATTTATGTTATATCTACTTTGTGGCGTTTCTTAGGCATTTTTTAGTCTTTTGAAGCAAATATGAGCTTTTGATCTACTACAGAAGCAATGAATGCTAGATCTTAGCTCCATTTAGGCAAGTATTAAGACCTTTATTAAGCTCTTTTTGAGCTTCGAGTCCCATTAAGCCATGCATGAGTGTAAAGTTGCCAACTTTACGTGCTAAGTCACCCTTTAGCACTATATCTGAGAGTTTGGCTTGAGGTATTAACCGATTAAGTTCTTAATAGAGTAGGTTGACAATCCGGGGAGTACATTGGGCATACCTAGCTAGTATGCTGCGTGTACTGACCCAAAATGGACTACACTAGGCGTATGAGCTGAGTACGCCCCACATACTCAACAGATGGGCTTTTGGGCTTGGTAATCCTCGGTATTTGGCTATAATTTGGGTTTGTAAGTTTGGGACTTTTTGGGACATTAGAATTCTATTTTGGACTTAGGACTAGTATGTTGAGCTTCCTTGGATTTAGGCCCATGATGGACTTTGGACCCAATTTGGAAGATTAGGCCATAATTTGTCCCTTGGGTTGCCATTTAAAATTTGGGCCTTATGAGTAGTGGAGTTGGGCATTTGTTTTGGGCCAAGTTAAATAAAGGGTAAAATGGTCTTTTACCCTGGTTATGGGCTAAGTACTTTAGATTTTTGGTTATGGGTCAAAATCTGATTAATAGTTGGATATTATTTAATGTTGATAGCGCGGGGATTTTTCAGACCAATAGTAAGAGATTCTTTTGAGTGATTAAGCAGACAGAGGTGATTTCTTCACTTAGTTTAGCTGGTTGAAGGCACCAATGCCGACCCATGGTTTGTCATGTTAGGATGCTAGATGTCTGCGTAACTCTTGCATGTGTTATGTGCTTGTATGCTTACTGGGCAGGACCCGATGCTGGGCGGGGCCCGATGACCATTCTGTAGGTTATTTATCTTTGTGATTATTGCATGCGTTATGTGTTTATCTACTATATAATTATATGTATATCGAGCGGCGACCGATGTTGGGCGGGACCCATTATGTGTCTGTTATGTATGGTATGCGATATTTTGGGGAACTCACTAAGCTCTATGCTTACGGTTTTCAGTTTATGTTTCAGGTACTTCTGGGTCGAAGGGGAAGAGTCTGGGATGAATGTAGTGCATACACCATCTCATTCCGCATTTTATGATTACTCTAATGTTTTGTGATGTATTTGATACACTTTGTTCCACTACGGTATTATGATGATGTTTTTGGATTACAATTTTAATCATTTAAAAACAAAAATTTTTGGTCTTACTTTTAGGACGTTACAAGAATTCCAGATCCAAACTTCTTCCAAGCTCCAATGTCCTTCTACCACCTTCTTCTTCTTCTTCTTCAAGAACACCATCAAAACACATAAATAAGCTCAAGGTGCACTCTTCTCACTTAGGGTTAGCTAGAGGGATGATTTTTAGGTGGAACCTGATGAAGGTGAAGGGCTTGGGGCCATAAAGGGGATTATATAGGGTGCAAACCCTCAAAACTAAGTTTTTGGAGTAAACAACGTATGTGCACCGTACCTGCTGAGTACACCCAACGTACGTGTGCCAGTCCCGCTATTCCTTTGCAAGAGTACGCCATGCATACACTCCAAGTACGCACAACGTACTGACCAAAAAGGCAAACTTAAACATATTTACGTTTAGAAATAAACCTTCTCGGAACGAGTGTTACATGCATCATTAAGATTTAAGCTTTATACCTCCAAAATAAAGATCAAGGTGAACAAGACCTGGATCTACAAGCTCCAAAGCAACTAACACTTCTCCAATGAGCTCATTCTCCTCCAAGATGCACCAAGAAAACTTCAAAGCACTAAAAACTCAAGGATCTCACAAATAGGGCTAGGGTTTTGAAATTAGGGTTAAAGAGGATAGAGGATGAAGGTAATAAGGGTTTGAAATGAGTTAAAGTCTTTAAATAGGGTCCAAGACCTGAAATGTTAGGGTTTGCATCAAGCTCGCGTATGCCCAGCGTACTCCCAGTACCCTAGCGTACCAGGTTGAATCCCACGATTAACCATTCCTAGTACGCCTAACGCACTCCTTGTACACCCAACGTACTAGGTTAAACCCAAAACCTTCCTAACTTCTAACGGTTGTAACTTTTTCGTTTGAAATCCGATTTCGACGATCTTTATATCCACGACTTGGTATTGAAGAGCTCTACAATTCTATCTTGATACTTAAGACTAAAAACATCTTGAACTAAAATCCTTAATTTATGCAAGAAACTAGAAACATAATCTATCCCATTTTACCCCTTAGCTTCCATCGAACAATCCAAAGTTTAAATCACTTGTCTAACATCATACACCTCCAGTAGAGTCTAAACTTCATTCCATTGAAGCCCAATGCCTCCATTTTGATCAATTTATTGTCCACAATCCTGAAATAAGAACTTCTCGAAACAGGATGTTACATGATCGAAATCCCTCTCTATGAAAGATGAATCATTGATGAGAGAATTTTTTTAAAGCGAACTATAGGAAGGCGGTGGTCAGTTTGAGCATCAAATACAAATTCAACGGTGGTCTTCCCTATTTCATCACGCCCGACAAACACTATCATCCCTACGATGGATATACATCCGACGAGCACCGAAATAAATCGATTTATAAAGTTCCATCGCCGTCAGAAACATCCTGGCACCATCGATCAATCTTCACTAAATACACTCTGACCTCCGTTGATCAATCTTCACCGTTGTTGCAATTATATATATATATATATATATATATATATATATATATATATATATATATATATATATATATATATATATATATATATAGTATGAAAAATGAGTTTAGAATTTACTCATAATACGATATTTTATTTGTTTGCAATGAAAGTGATAGATTCTTTTAAAGGTAAAAGAGTTAAAGGAAAAAATGATTACCACGTCAAATAAATTATATCATTTCTTTCCACAATCATCTCCGTCTCCCCATCCGCCTTACTACGCTACATCTCCCTCTGCCCTAAACTCCTCACACACTCTCTCTCCCCTCCATAATCTCCACATCATCTTCCAAAACTAGGAAACCCACTTCCGAAGTCACTACCTCCCGATGAGTCATCAACCACTGCTCAAGGCTCCTCACCTCTGATGTCAAAACCCGTCTTAGCCCCACCCTCTACTTCCTGCGCACTCCACGTCATCATCGATATTTCATAGATTAACAAACACATCCACCTCCCACAAATCGAATACTTCCAAGAAAACATTAAAATCTTCTATTCCAACATGATGAAATTGCCGCTGAAGATCAACACCAAAGGTGGAAGAAAGATTCATTTGTTCCTGTGTCGTATTAGATTCTTGTGTCATTTATAAATAAAGGTCTATTTATTAAGGGTGTATTTGTTTGTCCACTATTAAAATAGGATGGATAATTTTTTTTGCCTTTATTTAATTACAATGGATTAAAATATTTTATTTCTTTGATGTCATGTTTTTTTTTTTTTTTTTTTTTTTGAAAGAGTTTTATATAATTCTTGATGCCATGTTAAAAGCGTTGTTTAAGAATAAGACAAAGTACCCGAACAAAACATTCCTTATGTGACCAAAATGTTTATTAGTCATATGTTGGAGGAATAAAACTATAAAGTTTTGTATTCTAAAAAATATATTACAATATGGTCACTGACATGATGCAATTATTAGAGGAATATAGTGAAACACCCCTTTTTTTCCTTCTTCCCTTTTTCCTCACCCTTTTCCTATTGCTATAAGTACAAGTGTTCGTGTTCAATGAACCACGCCGCCTGCTTCACTCTGCTTCGATAGTGAAAGCTATTCCCCCTTTCCCTCACGAATCCTATCCACAGGAGGTTCGATCCTTTAAGCCTCCGATCTTGTCTGCATTTGCCTTTTATTCTTCTGGTAAGCTTTTCTCTCTCTGATTTGTTATTCAATTGTCTACATGGGGTTGCTTAAGCTTTACACTTGAAGATTCCACACATGCACACTCAAAAAGTTGAAGATCTTTAGATCTATCGATATCAATTACGTGTTTCTTCGATTAATGGCTTTATCTGGTTTGACCAGTTCCTTTAATCTCAGAATTTTGTTTATTGTTTATTCTATCTTGATTGATTACTTTCGAAGTAAGGTTTATTGTTTATGCATGCTGTTTGACTATTTTCGAGGTAGGGTTTATCGTTTTCTGCACCACGGAGTTTCTTAAGGGTTTTAGAACTATATGCTTAAACAGTTTGATTTTGGGTATTTTCTTGCAAGGATTTGCAGATCTATGCTGCATGCATCGGCATTTTATAGCGAATTTGTTCGTTTGAGCACAATGCTTATAATTAGTGTTTTTGGATTCATATGTTCTTTCTATGGATCTGTAGATCTATGTGCAATAGTGGATGCTTGATATTAATCTACATCAAAATTACAGACAACTTCCCTTGAATAATTACATTAATCATGAACTAATCATATTTACAAGTAAAAACTATAATTACTTTTACCTGTATCTAGACTAGTGTTCTTATTCCATTTTTTTAACAGACACCCGTTGCAATTAAAGAGTTTTTAGTATATAATATCTCCTTATCACCATTAAATTAAAGTATCTTTCAATAATATATTGTGGGTACAGAGGATATAATGATAATGTCAAGTACTTTCTGTCATTATTAAACAAATTTTGTTGTGGTCCACTTTTGTCATTAATGTAATGTATGTGGATCATATTTATATCTTCATTATGTTATAGACTTCTGGCAGTGTTGTTTGTATTATCATAAGGTCCCCATGAAAATGTAATAATTGTGGTAGGCTACAAATTTGAACCAAAAAATTGCTGTAAACCAGTGAAACCAATCAGAAAACAAAAGTAAGTGAACCCCAGAGCGTTGTGTGTCATTTTCTTATATTTATGATGGATGATAATTGCAACATACTTTACTCTTTTTACCATTATAGGCAAATGCACATTATAGGCAATCAGATAAAAAGTATGTTGTTATTCTCTACAACATGTTTCTGATCTTTTTTATTTATACAGATCTCGATATCCAAAAATGGCAGATCTTGAAGCACCATTGGTACGCCCAAAACGAAAGAAAATTTGGGTGGACTATTTTGTCCAATTCAGATGGATTATTGTCATCTTTGTTGTTCTCCCAATCTCCTTCACTTTATACTTTCTCACTTATCTTGGAGACGTAAGATCCGAATGGAAATCATACAAACAACGCCAAAAAGAACACGAAGAAAACGTCAAAAAAGTCGTGAAACGTCTCGCAGAACGAAACCCATCGAAAGACGGGCTCGTATGCACCGCCCGAAAGCCCTGGATCGCGGTCGGAATGCGAAACGTTGACTACAAGCGCGCCCGCCATTTCGAAGTTGACCTTTCCGCCTTCCGGAACATTCTAGAAATAGACCAAGAACGAATGATCGCAAAATGCGAACCCTTGGTCAACATGGGTCAAATCACGCGGGCCACGGTCCCATTAAACCTCGCGCTCGCGGTCGTTGCTGAGCTGGACGATTTGACAGTTGGCGGGCTTATCAACGGGTATGGAATCGAGGGGAGTTCGCATTTATACGGGCTTTTTTCCGATACCGTAGTGGCATATGAAATTGTTCTTTCCGGTGGACGTGTTGTTAGAGCTACACGAGAGAATGAGTATTCCGATCTTTTCTATGCCATTCCGTGGTCCCAAGGAACTCTCGGATTACTCGTTTCCGCCGAAATCAAACTGATTCCGATCAAGGAATACATGAAGCTAACTTACAAACCCGTGAGAGGAAACATTCGTGATCTCGGCCAAGCTTATATCGACTCATTCGCACCACCTTTCGGGATAGATAATGACGAAAGTACCCCTGATTTTGTTGAAACGATGATTTACAACGCGAATGAAGGTGTTTGTATGACGGGAAAGTACGCGTCGAAAGAAGAGGCGAAGACGAAAGGGAATAAGATAAATAGTGTCGGGTGGTGGTTTAAACCGTGGTTTTATCAACATGCTCAAACGGCTTTGACAAAAGGGGAATTTGTCGAGTATATTCCGACGCGTGAGTATTATCATAGACATACGCGGTGTTTGTATTGGGAAGGGAAGCTTATTCTTCCGTTTGGTGATCAATGGTGGTTTAGGTATTTGCTTGGGTGGATGATGCCACCAAAGGTTTCTTTACTTAAAGCTACACAAGGTGAAGCTATTCGAAACTATTATCATGAAATGCATGTCATTCAAGATATGCTTGTTCCTCTTTACAAAGTTCCCGATGCTTTAGAATGGGTCGATCGTGAAATGGAGGTATAATATCTGTCTCAGTCAGTCTCTGATATCCAATGCATGTCAAACGCAGTATAACCTGTTATTTTTTTTTTACAGGTGTATCCACTATGGCTATGTCCACACCGGTTGTTCAACCTACCATGGAAAACGATGGTGTACCCGGAGCCAGGGTTTGATGAAGAGATGAGACAAGGGGACACGGCGTATGCGCAAATGTACACGGATGTCGGTGTGTATTATGCACCGGGACCCGTGTTGAGGGGGGAGGTGTTTGATGGGGCGGATGCGGTTCGGAGAATGGAAAATTGGTTGATTGAGAACCATGGGTTTCAGCCACAATACGCGGTGTCTGAACTGAATGAGAAGAATTTCTGGAGGATGTTTGAAGCGGGGCTTTATGAAGAGTGTAGGAATAAGTATGGAGCTGTGGGGACGTTTATGAGTGTTTATTATAAGTGTAAGAAAGGGAGGAAGACGGAGAAGGAGGTTCAGGAAGCTGAGCAAGCTCAGGTGGAAGTTCCTTATGCTGAAGAAGATTGATTGGTTTGGTAGTTTAGATGTATGGATTTAGTGTCACGGTTGATTGGGTTTCTTGTTGATTATTATTATTGTTTGTTTGCAGAGACTAAGAACATGAAACATTATTTGATTTGGACCTTAATTATCATCGGTTTTCGTGTTTGTTTTTGGGAAACTGGTCACGTCATAAGTCATAATCAGTCCCTTTGGATATTAGCCTGGAAAGAAAGGATTGGTATTAAAACAAGATTAGGCAACCTTGAAAGTTGAAATAAATCAATTTTGTTTTTCTTGAAATAAATGAGAAGCTATTTTATATTAACGTTGTAAAGCTTTTTAGTTTATACATGAGGCACTTTTTAAGAGCAGATAGTATCACAACCTATTCTGCTATTACATCTTTAGACACACTTGACATTTAAATGTAGCTATAAATAAATGAAAGTTTTTTTTTTTTTTTTTTTTTTTTTTTTTTTTTTTTTATCATTTGTTATATTTTCATTTAATTTGTTAAATGTTATTTTGTAGTTAATTTGATTTTTTTTCCATGTAACATTCTATGAGTTTTTCTGTTTTATTAAATTTTATATAATATTTTAATATAATAATTGTAATAAATGTAGTAATATATTGATATCAAATTTATTAATGATTTTACCTTTTAATTTCAAAATTACAAAAATTAAAACTTATTAGTTATTTATTTAAACTATTGTTTAAATTTAAAAGATAAAAAATATTTCCATAATAATTCATTATTTTTCTTATTTTTTTATAAATTAAAAATTCTCAAACATTTTGATATATGGGTATTACAACTAGTGACATAATAAAGAAGTTGATATCAATACCGACCCATGAGTCACTTTTTAGGAACACATGTGGTTGGATGTATGGGAACCCACTTCTTGTTTATATTGTCCTGAATTTTGAGATCTGTTTGGATCCACCATTACCCAACGATCATGTTTTCTTAAGGATAGAGGTTACGATCTCTGTTTTGTGGACTTGTTTCTTACTATTGGATTTGGATTTGATCATTTACACACATTTCAAGAAGTGAGTATTCCACATGATCAATGTACATCATCTTGTAAACATTTCCGATTTAATCATTTTTGAAGTCTCCATCTTTTGTGAAACTATCTTACAATGATAGGCTTCATGTTTGCCCCTTTTATATATCATAGGTTGGGATCTATCGAAAAATAGTCTTCGAGCCGCATGAGAGGATTTCCTTACCCTTGTAGAGGACTTAAAGGAGTGAAACATGTATCCTTAGAGATTGATGCATGCTTATGGATGTGGGATGGGCCCCAACCATTCTGAAACCTATTCTCATGTTGCTCATGGTCGCACCTAATGGACTACTCGGGTCATGCAAATTCTAAGCATGTCACTTATTCACATGTTTGTTCATCCTTGCCTCATCTTAATCATCATAAATGTTTAATACTACTTAGGCCTAGACATGACTTGTTAATGGTAATCTATATATCTATCAGTAATAATAGAAGCTTTTTTCTTTCAACCATAATTACCTTTTAAAATTTGTATAATAATGATTGGTAATTGTGATATTTAACAGCTATATCTCAAGGGTTTATAACCTATGATACTTTATGATGCATTTTCCCTTCACTTACGTACTACTACGACTTAAGCGTGACATCTGAATCCTGGTATGAACTTATGTTTTTAGTATTAAGTAAAAGAGTTGGACTTGGTGCTTTAGCCTAGTCCACGGTGTGGTGATCGGCTTACTACGATGTGGTGAATGCCTTGTCACCATGTCATGGAGTATTATGACCACAGTGTGGTGCTCTCATGGGCTCAAAACCCTAAGACTCGGATCTTGAGCCTTATTTAAGGAATGAAGAGGCTATGGTTTTTTTCAACCCCAACCTCCATCCCTCCAGAAAGTATCCTTTAAAACCTTAGCCTCATTTTTCTTCTCTAAGCCTTTTTTGTGTGTTTGGTAGCTTTCTTGAAGGAAGAGTGTCACCCTTTGGATCTTGAGAGTGATTCTTGAAGAAGTCCAAGACCTTGTGCATCTCTTGGACCATTGTGAGTATTCAAGTTTCTATCTTGATGGTTTAACTTCATGAATATAGTATATTTTACGCTTTTCGGCCTTTTTAAAAATGTTTTTAATGGATACGGTGAAAAGCAATTCAACTGAAGCTTGAAAATTTGTCAATATTATGAGTCCTTAGAGTGTTTTGTCTTTTAGATCTAAAGTCTAAGTGTGTTTTAGTGCTAATACATTGAATCAAGGGCACATTTTGCCCTTTTTGACCTAAAATGGAGTAGAATTTGCATTTAGTGCGCAAGCTCATAAATTTATGTTTTCATGGTTCATCTTAGTGTGGTTTAGGCTTGTAGAAAGTCTAAGGTTTGGTATAATTGCATTAAGGGATTTTTAGAAAGTTGTACATTCTAGGCGCACCACTATGTGGTGAGCTTTTGAATCACGACTGACCTATCCCTTACCACGACCTGGCAAGGAGTTGGCCACGACGTGGTAGATGTAAGACTCACGACTAATTTATCTTAGACCATCGTGTGGCAAGGGTTTTGTCAGATCGTGGTGGTATGATGATTGTTGAGTTGACTATTGACCATTGAACTTTGACTAAGTTTGTCATAAGTTGAGGTTTGACCTTTTGCAACTTGATTAGGTGACTGTTGTACCTGTCAGTGCATGTGATGAGCTAGAGCGATTTATGCTTTCGTCTGTGAGGTGAGTTTTCTCACCGTGTTATGTATGTCATGGTGGTTGTGCTATGATGGTGATATATGCACATTGATGGGTTTTATAGATTACAATAAGTACGTGTTTGCGAAATTTCACTTAACATTTAAGGGAACATGCAACCTAAAACATTTGTATCCTTAACACTTTGAATGTAACATGCTATGAACAACACAAGTTAACTTGAACCCTAATGAATCCCTAGTATAATCAAGCAGAATAGTAAGGGTTACATACCTTTGATTTGTTGTGGTGAACAAATAACTTCAATCTTCTTATTAAAAACCTTGGAAAGCAAGCACCAGAAATCTTGTGCCTCTAATGGCTCATACCCAAAACCCCAAAAACCCGAAAATGAAGAGGACAGAGAAAATAAAGATATAATTTTCGTTTCTATGCCTTATGGGAATAGCACGAATGAAATTGAGGCCATAAGGGGGTCCTATTTATAGTTTAGGTAACTTAGGGACAAAGCAAGATTTGAATGATTTAATAATAATTTTAATCCCAAATCAAGTCCCTTCCTTATCTTCATCCAAGAGGCTTCTAGAAACCCTAAGGAGGCTCCCAAAACCGTCCACCTCTTGGATGGTTCTAGAATTGCTTCAATTGTTCAACTATTAAACAATTACAATTCACTCATTGCACCTTTAATTAGTTCCAATTAATCCCAAATTAATTCCAGATTAATTCTGATTAATAATTAATTGATTTTAATTGATTTCATATTAATTTATTAATCATATAAATTAACAAATCATATATATATATATATATATATATATATATATATATATATATATATATATATATATATATATATATATATATATCATTTCTAGCTATTTCAGGTTATGAGGGCAACCCAAAAGGAACTTTGCTAATAACTCAAGATTATACTAATTTAGTTATTGGCTTAGACACGTAATCCAACAGTCTCCCACTTGGATAAGCCTAAAGCTAAATTACAAGTATAACTTCAAAATCAAACAGCAAAGTATGCTTTCCAAAGAAACTGTGATCCGAACATATATTTTCCCTAATATAAGTGATCAAATATTCCTTCGTTCTACAAGATATCTTATGGATGTGTGACATGAATAATAATTAATCTCTTAGTCTAAGATTATATTTCCTGATTTCTGATTTATGACGATTAGATTCAGACTACTAATTGAACACATCAATTCAGTCCGAGAAAGGCCTTGCACATTAATGTCAACATCAAATCATCATTGGGGCCAAAGATATCGCTTTTTCTGTTAAGACAAAAGGAACCAATGAACTTCGAATCATATGCATGTATCCTTTACTCATTGAATCATGCATGCCACTACGTTTTATAACATCATGTTACTGATATGTTTTCGCAATACCAATGAATAACCGACTTGTAAATTACAACTCATATATCTCCGCTTTAAGAATATAATATATTATCATCTCAGAATTACCCGTGATAGAATCCATGAAGTAATTCTATGAGCGTGGGTTTATCCAATACTTAAAATACCCATTTTCTATGTACTCATGAACATTGTAGTAATCTTATTGCAATGTCAAATCCCCATAGACAATATACAATTCAATTCATGACAATCTTAATCCACTACTTCCAAAAGTATGAGCGACTGTTGAATTCGAGTAATCAAATTATTCAGGAAGTAAAACATGAAAAGTGAAACACAATAATAAACTAATCAACTATGGTCCCAAACCTATTGAATTTAAATAATCTCTTTTAATTAATCACCATAATAATTATGACTTTCTTCATTGTATAATGTTTTGAGTAATTGTAACAACCCGTTATTCCGGGTCAATATAAGTCAATAAAAGTCACACTTGTTACAATAAAAGTCAAAATCTTAATCATGTATAAGCGAAACCATATTTGCAACCTTGTTGCATTGTATCATCTATAGCCATGAGGGCATAATTATAGGTTAATAACTATGTGTAGTTTGAAACCCATGTTGATTTATGTTATTACAAGTCAACACAAGTCAACATGTTAAAGCTAAAATCATAAAATAACACTACATTTAAGTTTTCGGTTTTAGGAATCTTCGATAAAGGAGATTTCAGTTTAGGGAATCAAAGTTTAATGGAGTTTTCGGTGGTTAAATCAAGGAACATTGAGTTTTCGGTCATGTATGACCGAAATCACCACTTAAAGGACGAAAACCGTCCCTTTATATATATATATATATATATATATATATATATATATATATATATATATATATATATATATATATATATGTATATATGTTTAGCTGCAAACACTTCTCATTTCTCATTTCCAAGGCCGAAATCCTTCCCATTTTGCTCTCAAAACTCATACGAAATCATCATATCTTCATAAGATTTTGCCCAGATTCCTTCAAATCTCCTTATTTTCCTCAAGAACATTCATACTTTCCTTCAAATCTTTAATTTTTTTACCCCAAGAACACCAAGACCACCTTCAAATAATTCCTAAGGCTTTTTATAAGTATTTTTTGACATAATCTAGTGTTGTCTAACACTTTAAATTATTAGTTCAATAATTTAAATACGATATCGTGTATAATTATTATTAGGATACGACTACTCACATGGGTTCTAACCTGAAGAACATCGCTACCACTTTGTATCCAAACAAGAACCTACATTTGAGGTGAGTTCATACCCTACGGTTTCACTATATATATATTTTTAATGTTTTAGGTGGGGGGGGGGGGGGGGGGGGGAGGGGGGGTACAAGTAAAACACAAGGAATCTTGTGTTAACATTCAAATGATTTCAAATTGCTATTCCAAATTACTTCAACTGTTTCAACTATATTTATTACCAATATATATATATATATATATATATATATATATATATATATATATATATATATATATATATATAAAAGATTCAACAGGCTTAAGACTGATATTTTCGCCTTAACTCCTGTTCCTTGTTTGGTTGTGGGCTTAGAGTGGAACCACTTATCTGACTGCGTTTGTAATCTTAATTATATATATATATATATATATATATATATATATATATATATATATATATATATATATATATATATATATAAATATTTAAATAAAACTTTAACCTCTTTGTAACATGTCGAACAAACGGGTATTAGTACTATAATCGGTATAGTTTATGGAACATACATACTACTTTACTAGTTCAAGAAATAAAAGAAGAACACACATATTAAACTATAATCGGTATAGTTTATGGAACACTTACACTAGTTTACTAAGTCCAAAGATACTATACAAAAATAATTATTTAAGTATATTTATTTTACACTACGAGTACACTATAAAAGGGGAATACATACATTTACAAGAACAAGAGAACATTTACACACTATATGTAAACAAGTTAATACAGGATTGTGAGCTACTGCTTCATCATACCTACTAGAGTACACGCTAAAATCCTGAATTATAACGAGAGTATCCTGGAGGGAGAGAGTGAATTTATGTATAGATCTATACGAAACTGACAATCCCGCACCTAAACTCTTAGCTACAATTAGACCGGTAGGTCTGGGGTGACAAATGTCATAACATTCCGACGCTTGAAGAACATCGTGCAAGCCACTAGTCATTTTCGCATGGTTATAATATCACTCACAATAAGCATTAACTAAATATTTTGGTTTATAGGACAAACATAACTTCAATGGTTTTATTTTAATAATAGAACTACATTACACTACTATACAGTACAACTGGTGGTTTCTAGGCACATACTTACAAAGGGTTTTTCATAAAAATACAATACAATACACTATTTTCCCAATACATTACACTATTTTTCTAATACAGTACAACATACATTTCTGGGAAGCATTCAGTTATATGGTTTATTTAATAATAATACTACAATATACTATTTCAAAATACGTTAACATACATACATTTTGGTCTTAAGGCCTAAGACTACGTTTCAGTTATAAAAGAAAATATTTGATTTTCTAGAGGAAACACACTAACATTTTCAAAGAACAAAGACAGACTTCTAAAACAAAAATGCTTATAAACTCACCAACTTAAATGTTGATACACTTTCAAAATTACTTGTATTCTCAGGAAACCAGTAGACAGGTACACTTACAGGTTTTGAGAAGACAGAGCATCATAGCGACACGTCTTATAGTTTTTGCTATATACTTTTGGTGTTATACAAACAATGTTACAAACACAATGTAAGCTCTATATTATCAATACAATGTTTGTTGTCACTTTGATTACTATTATTCAATTGTTGTGATATTGTACATGACGTCATCCGCCCCCAAACGTTTCCGTCGTTCTGGTTTGGGGGTGTGACAGTAATCAACTAACCACTTGAATTAAATAGCATTATTCATGCCATGTTAAACACATGCATACTATGTCTCTCTATGGTCCTTCCTTTATGAACATATCAACTAGACATTATTCCAATGATGCTCATTTCACAATTTCAAAAATTTGTCTTTATCTAAAATATATTGGAATTCTAACTTTACATGTATTGACCTTATGTGATGTCGAGGCTTCAAAGTCATAGAGAATAAGCCAAGAATATTATAGAATGTTCCATTGGAACTTTGTTACTAGAAATAATTCCATGGTAATGAAGTTTCAAATTCAAGGTACACTCCGTGAACACTTCTCTTGCATTAAAGTTTCTAATTTACATATAGACTTAATAATCAACTCCCATTATGAAAATATTTTCATATTCCCATATGACCATAAATTTTGACCAAGAATCATCTTAATATAAAACATGTCACTATGGTCCTCCTAAACAATATCATACTTCCAACTGTCCACATGCAACCAATCTTCAGTAAACCTCAGATTGTTCTTGACAATTGTTTAACAACTCAAGTCACATAAAAATTCTAATCATTTTCCTCTCAATTTGGAAATATATGAATAAGTAAATATTATAGCATGTGTAATCGATCCTATATATGAATCATATGGGACTCGACTCATTATATCCGATATATGTTTAATCTCTTGCTATAATATTTCTATATATGGAATCCCTATGTTGAACCATTTCAACATGATATTCACATATGTCTATGACAAAGTTCTATTAAACTATACAATCTAAACTTTTATAATTTAGAAAAAGTATGAGTGCCCTCTCCATTAAGTCTATCATAGCGAAACAATTCTCAAACCCTGAAATTTGCAAATTGAAAACTTTGTTCTCTACGAACAGTATATGTAATACTAAAATAATATTTATGCTCCCACTAGTTTTGAGATGTACCCATAAATCAACTGGACTTCTACAAATCAATACTCGTGACTTTCTTACTGAAGTATAGATTTTTGTTATGCGATGCTTCGATAAGTCTCCTACTAGGATTCTTAAGCTGATACACCTTCATTGGATAACTTATGTGTGTGTTTAAACCCTTTCAAAACTTATAGATATATGTACTGAAATTTTAAACAATTCCTTTCCGTTCCTCACAATTCGAAATATGAAGAGGGATGTCGTAATCATATTTACAATTTAAGAATGAAATTAACACAACCAATACACATACTAATCTTTGTCAGATCTTTAAAATCATTTAGCGAAAGTATTTCCTCAATCATTTTCATGAAATAGAGCGAAACCTATGCCACATAGATTTTATGGTACATACCTTCCCATCCATGTGAATATATCATTTCCAACCTACAATCATGAGACAAGGCTTCAAATTTAGCTTTCCTTTGATGGACCGACCTTCGCTTATTCTAAATTTCCAGCCCTATGGTACCACAATGGCCTACCAATGCTTCCATTTCTTTATTGTTTAATTAGGTGTCTAAGCCCATAACTATAATTTGTATAAACTTAAATTGATAGTAGCACAATCTTTTTGGGTTACCCTCAAACCTAACAATTGAATAGGATAACTTTTAGATATATATATATATATATATATATATATATATATATATATATATATATATATATATATATATATATAGAGAGAGAGAGAGAGAGAAAGAGAGAGAGAGAAAGAGAGAGAGAGAGGGAATGATTTATTAATTTATTATATGATTAATAAATTAATTAGAAATCAAAATGAATGATTTGTTAATATTATGAGAATAATATATTAATTGGAAATAATATTATTTAATTAATAATTAATCACAAATAAAATGGATTTAATTTTGGGATTAATTAAATTAGTCAGAAGTAGGAGGACTAAAGGTGATATTGTTCAATAGTTGAACATTGAAGTATTCTAGAACCTCCCATAAGGAGGGAACGATTTCTAGATCCTTTCTAGGGTTTCCTTTGGCTCTAAGGGTGCCTTGGATGCCTTAAGGAGGAAATGGATAAGGGTTATCTTGGAGATACCTGCCTTATCTAACATCTTGGTGCGGAATGCACCCAACCTCTCATCAAGTATGTCCAAGATGCCCTCCTTGACCGTACCGAAGATCAGAGGTGTTTGGTCTAAAATATTGTGAGTGACCTCAGATGAAATGAACTTTCTCATCTGCCTGTCGAGCTGCCTGACTCTAGAGCCCGAGCCTGATCCTCACCGGTGCCAAAGCTGCCAACAGGCCTAGTGCGTAGCGTCACTATACTGAAAATACACCATAACAAACATCATAATACTCATCATAACTCTAGGGATCTCACATACTACAAGTTTCCTGGGTTCATCTCAACCTTCCTTGATTCGAGTACGAATCCTCTGCTTTCCGTAGTACTGGACCATACTACATTCCACATCTATCTGTACTTTCCTCAAGAACTGTCTGGACTCCATCATGTCCCTTCTTCTACTACTACTTCACGTGCTAATCTCATCCTAGGCTTGCTCTACGGTAATCTCCACCCCACTCTTCGCCATCAGCTGCATAAGAAGTCCCTGTTATCTCCCCCCTAACTAGCCCGCGAATAACATTACATATCACTAAGACCAGATAATTCTTTGAATGAGAGGTCCTACCCTACAACGGTTAGACTCAAACAAGAGCCGCGAAATGGAGCTAAACCTAACCTTCTGAAACTATTTACTCATCACAATATGTAACTTAACATATTCATTTACTAGTTAGTTAAAGATAACCAGAACTCCTAAAAACACAAAGCAAGCAACATTCGAGCATTGAGTCAATATATTCAAACCTATCCTACCCAGACTATCATATTACTGAATAATCAATACCAGCATACGGTTCAATAAGCTCATATAGCAGGCATATAAGGCATCCTTCCTAGATCCTTAGCCCTAACTAGCATGCAGTTCTCATACACATATAACATGCATACAAGGCATTATTCCTAGATCCTTAGTCCTATTCTAGCATGCAGTTCTCATAATCATAGCATAACAAACTTGTATGGGTAATTTGGGAGAACTTACTTGAGCTTGGCTGGTTGCACGCACCACACCCTTTTCTCTTTTCAAAATCCTTTTTGTAAAAATGGTTTTTCTTTTAAATATTTTATACCAAGTCCTCAGTTCGAGTTCATCTACACCCGAGAGTATGCCTGAATCCTTTAAACCAAGGTTCTGATACGAACTTTAAACATCCCAAAAATACGGTCCAAATTTTTTGTTTTAAATCAATAATAAAACCATAGTTAAAAATTCATCACATGAAATCATAACTCATGTATCTCAAAATATCATAAACATCTATCAAACATATCAGAGTAAAAACATCACAAGCTAAACAAATGGTGTGTGTATTGCAGTCATCCCGAGCTCTTCCCCTTGCTACCGGAAGTACCTGAAACCAAAACAAAAAACTATAAACACGAAGCTTAGTAAGTCTCCCCAAACTACCACATACCATACGCATAATCACATAAGCACATAATAACATATCATGGGCCTTGCCCGATACATCGGGCCTCGCCCAACATCGGACCGAAATCTGACATCAGGCCCCGCCCGACATCGAGCAAAGCTCGGTATACATATAAGCATATCAAAAAATACATAAATAATCACATAACATAAACATGTAAACATTCCTCAGGCCCCGCCCAACATCGGACCAAAATCCGAAAGAATACAAACATTCCTCGGGTTGTCCCCGACATCGGACCAAAGTTCGGAAACATATAAAACAAGCACATGCAAGAATCACAAAGACATCTAGCATACAAACATTCCCCGAGCTTTCCCTGTCATCAGCCCGAAGTCCAAAAACATATAAACCTACATCGGGCACTACCTGTCATCGGACCTTAGTCCGGAATATACTAAAATACATAAACAGGCCACCATTGCTGCCTTCGACCCGTTCCTACAGGAGGAAAACTCACCTCGCAAAGTTGAATGCGGCAATCTCACAATAAGAAATCTGTAACGGCTACTCCAATGACTCCCCAATTATCATTTTCACAATAACACTTAGTCATAATCCAATAATACTTCTTAGGGTAAAAATGACCATTTTACCCCCTGGTCTAATTTGGACCATATCATAGGCCCAATTCCATCTAATCTTTCCAAGCCTACTAATGGACTAATTTTCTAAATTGGGCCCAATACCTCAAATGGACCTTCTACTAAGCCCAACATGACCTTAGCCCAATAATTGACTCATGATTGCCCACTAAGACCATAAGATAAGAAGTCCAAAGATATGCCCAATCCGAGGCCCAAACGACGTGGAGCCTAAAATCAACGAATATGTAGGGCGTACTCCTCTGTAGGTTAAGTGTACAGGTTGCATGGCTTGTACGCTGCACGTATTGGCTTGTACGCCCAACGTACTACCCTATTAAGCAATAAACTTCAAAAGGGATTAATCCCTTAAGACCTTAAGCTCCAAACACAGATCTGAGTCCACTGGAGTGTCTTAATCTATAAATTCAATTACTTGGTGCATTGCAACCCACCAAATGGACCCAAACTTGAAATATGACAACTAACTTCCATGGAAATGGCTAGAACTCATGCATGACCACAAAGGACGTTCAAGATCGAAACTTTACTATTATTGGGACTCATATAGCGCTAAGTGTGGCAACCCTAAGCCTAGATACGAAGTTGAACCATAAAAATCCAATCTTGGGACCTAAAAAGGTACAAAACTCCATTAACATAGATCTAATCATTCACGAGTCAAGTTGAAAGCTTTTTACCTCAAATGAGTGTCAAGTGATGATATTATCCCAAATCCTTGAGCTCAAGCTACTCAATTTCTTCTTCTTCAACTGCTTCTTTCTACTTTTAAGCTTCTAAACACCACAATGAGCTTCACATGGCCAAAACACGCAAGGATGAGGAGTGAAAGGCTATCTAGGGTTTCTGAGGTTGAGAGGATGGTAATGAGGCTAGGGTTTGAGTCATAATGTTGTATTTATATGGCTTAAACCCTAAAAATTAGGGTTTAGAGTCTGCTTGTGTACGCTGCGCGTACGCACCTCCGCCCCCACATCCAATGTTGCACTATGCTCCGTGTACGCCAAGCTTACGCACAACGTACGTCTTCGGGCAGCCCAAAACCTATCGGCCCACTTGCTAAAGCCACTTAGTAATCCATTACTTATCTCATAGCCCAACAATTAATTACAAAGTTATTAAATAATCATTATTCCCTCATATCAGAGGTGTTTCATTATCTTTGACCTTTTACTCTTAATCATTGTGAATATGTTGAGATATCTTTATAATCTTCTATTTTAGTTTAGATTGATTGTATTTATTTGATTACAGTCCTTGATTGTAGCTGATTGATTGAATTTTTTTTTAATGAAAATTAGGACACAATAAATTTTCAATCAATGGTTTTATGGAACAGAATAGATTGGTGATAAATATTAAAGATCCATAAAATGTACTACTGATTGTTTATCTTTTGATCAAATAACCAAAATTTTTTGGAGTTCAATGACCAAACAAAAATAAAAGATCGTACATGAAATGACACCCTCCGCCATGTAAGCTACACGGTGACTGTCACTAGAGCAATTTTCTGTTATTTCGACGAATTGTATTTCCTGGTAATGAATCTAAAAAGGTGGTGCGAATTTCTCCTGCATGGCATGTTGCCAATTAGGAGTTTTTGTGTCTTGTAAGAAGGTTTTTGGTTCAGTATCAGAAGTGTCATGTGACAGAGGATATCTAGTAGCGGTAAAGGATTTTGGCTTCAAAGACTTGGTAAAGAGATGACAACTCCCTTAGATGGACCACCTATTCTCCTATGCGACAATCTCAATGCAACCTTTCTCACTGCTAACCCGACTTTTCACCAACGCTCCAAACACACGTAAGTTGATTACCACTTTGTTCGAGAACAAGTGCAGTCTAGTGAGTTAATTGTTCGTCATGTCAATTCAGTGGAACAAATTGCCGGCATTCTTACCAAAGTTGTTAGCTCTCCTTGTTTCAAAATTTTACTAGATAAGCTGCTTGTTCGTAATCGATCATGAGCTTGTAGGAGGGTATTGAGATATCTCTATAATCTTATATTTTAGTTTAGATTGATTGTATTTATTTGATTGCAATCCTTGATTGTAGCTGATTGATTGCATTTTTTTGTAGTATTCTAGTTTCCTTGTTTACCCTTCATCTTTGTGTATATATCCCCTGTACATCGGCTGTTTCAATACACAAAACTTTTCACAATATTCTTCTTGTTTTAATTTTTATAGAATATATCAATGGACGTGTAAGAATTTGAATGACTTGTAGGTATGAACACAATGGTAGACATAATACAAAATGTCGAGTACATGCCGGAAAAATTACACTGTACCCTTAAATTTCTTAAAACATTTTCACAACACCAAAGAATTTGAGGGTTAGATAGGTTCGGATCAAGGTCGTTCCAAACATATTTCGGTCCAGGACTAAAGAAAAAAAATGGGCACTTAAAATGTACAAATGTCATCAAACTTTTCATAATCTAACCTAATAAATGAAAAGGATTTTTGCCACATGTCATGTTTTCCATTCATTTGCCACATGTAATTTTGTGGGTTTTTTTGAATAAAATTAATTCCACATGTCAATTTGTGGTGTTTTTGTAATAAATGATTAATTAATGTAATTAATGTATTTATTTGATTAATATGCTATATTTCCAAAAATGAAGAATATACATGCTATATTTCCCTTATTTTCCTAATATGTTATCAAAATTTATTCTACCAATCTCAAATTCATACTAATCCTATATCCTTTCCAAAATAATACAATATTTTTTATATGATATTTCAACTTACTATATAATTAATCACGCATATTATTCCAATTTCACATCACATACTACTTACTTTTCTTACAAGGAAATGTGATTTGAATTATTCAATGGACTTCAAGCCATTGTATCAAAACATTAACTATTAAAATAAAGGTTAAAAAGTAACATAATAATATTTTGTTTCCTATTAGTCTAAATGTTTTTTTTTTTTTACAAAGATAGGTGCAAAAGTGATTAGTCACCAAAATGATCAATACTTCTTATAAGGACGTAATATATATTGTTGAAATGTTAGTATTACAATGAATATTTTGTGAAGTAATTTCCTCTAAACATATCTCTTTTCCAAAACAGAATGTGAATGAATCAAAATGAACTTGTGTTGGAGATTATTTATGTTCTATATGAATTTCATCTAATATTACTGGAAAGAGTATAAAACTACCTCTTAAACCCTCATAACCATTTTTTTTTATTTTCTAATATCTTGATATTTAATATTTTATTAATCAACCCGTGTAATACACGGGTCTTACACCTAGTAACTCAATAATTGAAATAAAATTATTTGTATTATCATTTAAATATAACAATTTTCATAAAAAATTTGGATTCCTTTAAAAGATGAGCCGTGGACGGTCGTCCCTATCGCTCACCCCTGAGAAAAACCTGGTTCGGATTGATAGGTTCGCCCCTGTATGACTTGCAACATGAGAAGAGCAGTTTTTTGTTCCTAAATGTCGTGACGGTATGATACATAAGTGTTGAATTGCTTCGATGGATATGTCGGGAAAAAAGATGATCGAAGTTAAAATCCATGTCAAATCAAATGATGTAGTCGTTGCCGGTTGGAAAGTCATCATGGATTCTAGATTTCTCGCATACACCTACAATTATGATCGACAATAAGTCACCTCAACATAAAACATGATAGCAAGATCTAAAGATAGCCACCAGAGTTGGTTCCAGGTCCTAGATAATCATTATTAACCATTTAACAAGCACGTTTTTTTCTCCATTAAATTTAGCATAACTAACATTTTCAACAGATAAATGATATATTTATTGAGTAAGGTTATATATATATATATATATATATATATATATATATATATATATATATATATATATATATATATATATATATATATATATATATATATATATAGGGGCGGACGCGGGATTTCATAGTAGGGGTTGCATGGGAATTGGGAAGATTAGGGGTTGCACGATAATAGAAAAAATAAAAATTTTAAAAAATATCGAAATTTTTTCCACTGCAACCGGAAAATTTAGGGGTTGCCGGTGTCACCCCGGAACCCCCCTAAATCTGCCCATATATATATGTCATGGTTTAATTATATAGATGACTATGAATCGACACAAAGAATTAACGTGTATGGCATGTGACGTATGTTCATGAGGTGAAAACCGGAGAACTTTCTATTACTTGATTGTTTACAAGAATTATTAGAAAATTTAGCTACGAATACTTATAATTATAAAAACTGCAACAATTATCGAATTGCATCCACATACAAGTAAATCCGAAATAACTAACCGCACTTATACCGACCGGGTCATCTATTTGGATCTCCAAATTCCAAATCTCACAATCCAACAATATGTTTCGTTTTAAATGTTCTATGGATATTTAAATGATTGTTTTATTGGTGAAGGTGTTGTTGGTGATTTTATATCACTAATATTATTTAAGTGTAATGGCATGTGACGTATGTCCATGAGGTGAAAACTGGAGAACTTTCTATTACTTGATTGTTTGCAAGAATGATTAGAAAATTTAGCTACGGATACTTATAATTATAAAAACTGCAACAATTATCGAATTGTGTCCACATACAAGTAAATCCGAAATAACTAACCACACTTATACCGACCGGGTCATCTATTTGGATCTCCAAATTCCAAATCTCACAATCCAACAACATGTTTCGTTTTAAATGTTCTATGGATATATAAATGATGTTTTATTGGTGAAGGTGTTGTTGGTGATTTTATATCACTAATATTATTTAAGTGTAATGGGGTTAATTTGTTGATCAATATCACTTTGATAATTATTGAACAAATTAGTATGGTGTGGAGTGCACATTTGTTTAATTTTATCTTTGTTGAAAGTATACTATTATTTAGGGGCGAAGCCCTAAACCGACGGGGGTCCGGGGGCAGTGCCCTGGGAGCGGTATGACCGTTTGTGGAGAGTTTTAGGACATAAAACTGTCATGTGGCAGTTTTAAGACAGGAAGATCATATCCGAATCTGTGGTTGGTACACTTCTTCATAACATCAAAATATTCTCTCTTCTGTTTTCTCTCAATTCTAAGTCATATCCGATTAAAGATTGGGAGTACCACTCAAATACTTTAATCTGAAAGTGAAAACCACAACTCTCAGAATTTTCAAGTTTTTTCTATACCCCAATTCTAACAGGTGTGTTGTATACATCTTATGATATATCGATAGAGGGTAAAATATAGCTCATTTACGTCATGTTTTTTTTCTCCATTAAATTTAGCATAAGTAACATTTTCAACAGATAAATAATATATTTATTTAGTAAGGGTTATTATATATATATATATATATATATATATATATATATATATATATATATATATATATATATATATATATATATATATATATAATTTAATGAACTTAATAGGTTAAAACTTAATTTAGATAACTATAATCTAAGACTAGATTAGTTAATGGTTAATTAAACAAAAATATGGTGTAATGTTTTAAGACTTTTTTTTTTTTTTTTTTTTTTTGGACTTATTTCATGTTAGTATTAATAAATATGGTAAAATTTGTTTTTTTGGAATGCATTGATAAAATGATCATTTATCACTTACACGGTTTATTCGGTTTATAGAAATAGACTTTATGATTAGCATTTTGTCTAGAATGACACCAGTATTCATTAAGCCATTTTACCTAACTATAAACGCAATATACATAAGGACATGCTTCTAAGAGATGAAATGTAGCTTAATTTAAGTTTATAACGGTCGTGGTATTTGTGACAAAAAAAAAAAATAGTCACTATCTGTTTAGTGCAATAGTAGAAAGTTTTGTTACACAAGATTTTCATTTTGAGCAAAAAAATCAGAACAAAAGACTAATGGCGTAACCGAGCTTTTCTATTTGCATTGAACATCGACTTTAGCATCACACAAATACATTCATTTGTTTAATACTTCAAGATCACTTATGAACTACACCGCTTCAATGCCACATAGACATGTAGACAAAGACATCAACTCCATAGGTATCAAATCCGACAACTACAAACACTAATTGTTCAAAATATACCTTAAAGATCAACTCAATTGAGGCCTCAAGCAAAAAATCACTGATCGTACAAAACCAAACGCCGAGAACACAAAGAGCAGACATACTTTCGTTTGTTGACATATGAAATGGGGATGCAGCAAAACATCCATTTGCTCTCTGTATCAACTGCTTCTACTTTGCCTTGGCAGTAAGGACACGCGCCGCTTGCCACTTGTCTCGCGATCTCAGTCGCTTCCTTGCCACAGATATACAGCAATCGCATATTCTTGATCTTTTATCTAAAAAACAGTAAAAGAAACTCACACCCAAACCCAGAAAGGGAGACTTGGTTTTTATGATTGTTTTAGTGTCAACATGCACAAAAAAATAGGCAATATGAATTACGAAGTAGTTATTTGGGGTAGGCTGTTTGGTACAGGTGTTCAAAGGACGTCTTTTGCCGCTGTAGAAGACGTAGGCGTTGGATTAAATTGATTGTTACTCGAATATTCATACTTATTACAGTAGGATTGGCATTCGTGACCCCAATCAAATATCTGATTTTAAAAGTGTATCTCAAACCCGGTTATGTCTTGTCGGGTAGCCAGCTAACATATACCCATCGGATTTGCGGGTATACCTATAAGTATCGGGTATATAATTTATTAATTAAAAAAAAAAAGGTTAAAATTTACTCATTAAAAGTTTCTTTTCCTAAAACCCGATGATAATCTCATCCAAAAAATGATTTGAAATTTTTAATAATTCCGATTTCTAACAAAATAAAAAATTTAATATCTAACAAATGTTACATAAACATAATAATAAATGCAGAAATCTATAATATCCTAGTATCATTACATACTAATCAAGATTACAACCTAAAAACAATATCAATAATTTCCATTCTAAGTAATGCTAATTACATTATAAAAAAAAAAATTCTACCATTTTTTGAACAAAAAAGTTTTCATTGTAACATCCTAAAATTTTCAAACTTTTTTAAAGTTATGATTATAAAATCTTTTTGGTAATTAATCAATATTTAATATAAATTCGGTCTGACAAAAACATTTACAATTAAAACATTTGGTATTATCATTTAGCATCAATAAAAACTGTTGGCAAATTTAGGGTTTGTGGTGGAGATCTGGATACCAACTTGGATCGTGATATCACTTTCCGAACTGATATTTCTACCATATGTCTGGGTTACAAGAAATTCAGTCTAGAATAATCCAAACGGACCCTTACGTTTCTAAAAACAGAAAACATAAGCCAATATGCTAAAGAGTTCTGTGAATTTGTGATGAAAAACGAGAGCTAAAGAACGTAACCACCTTCTAGAAAGGAAGAGTTGTTTATATATCAAACAAGATTAGGGTTTCATTAAGGTTGGGCCATCATTAGTTGCTTTGGAAGCAAGTAATATTAATCCGGATTAGGGTTACCAAAACTAACGAGTTTCATTAGTTTTACCATAATCACCCTCAAGAAATTGAGTTTTCCATTTCGTTAGTAGGCCCCAGCCAGGGGCTCTGCGCCTTGGACCCCGCTAGGGGCGCTGCCCTTAGACCCCGCCAAAGGGGCGCTGCCCCTTTGGAAACCCCGGACCCCCGACTAGTCGTCGAACCAGCTTCTGACTCGATCTTATACATGTGTGCACTCCGCACAACCCCGTACATGGATTAGAGTACAAATCATGAAGCCCCTTAGCTCACATGTTAGTTCCAGTTACTTAAAATGATATGGTGACACTAAAATCACCAACAAAAACTGGGTTCCAAAAATTACATCAATACAATTAATAAAGAACTTAATGGAAGGAATCAAGAGGAAAATATGATTTGATTATGTTCCCCAGTTTTTTTAGGGATGATTTGGAAAGAAAAAACAAGAAAAGATAAGGGAATATCTTTTCTTCTAATCTTCCTCCCAAATTGGAGAGATTTGGAGAAACGTCACTACATCCTCATCCCCGTTTTTTGAAGTTTACACAATTACCTTTTCTATTGCTATATAAATGGATGATCTACACCAGAAAACACACACCACATACAAGATTCTGAACAATCCTCAAGCCGTTCAACCACATGAATCTTCGTCCCTGTCACAGTCACAGGTAAATACATGTTTCTACTGTGTTTTTCTTTTCACAATTTTACCCCTACCTTATTTTCATGGTTCTGTTACTTGTTTATTACTTGGCTATTGATCTCATTTCAAATTAATACTAGATACATATTGCTAACTACTCTTGTGAATTTATTTTGCTTAGATTAAATGGTGATTTTTTTCCCGTTGATTTAATGAATGTGTTTCTTTTATTGCAAATTGTGGTGTTGATGTTACTTTATGATGCTATCATTAACTATTCATGTTAACTACTACTTATGTGAATTTATTGTGCTTAGAATAAATAGCGATCTCTTTGACTGTTGATTCACTAAATATTGATTTCTTCTAGTTCAAATTGTGGTGTTGTTGTTGCTTTATGTTGTTCAAGCCATCTCAAACTTTTTTGGATTGTTTTTCCCTTAGTTGTATCTCTAGTTTGTTGTTGCAAGGGAACATATGCATGAATTTTGTGACTACTTCTAATGGTTGAAAACAACTAACTTGTGACATCCTCATTTTCACGGTCAGAAAAGACTAATTTGTTTATGCTTTGTTTTATAAATCAGAGTACTCTTTTAAAAAAAGCAGTTGCGGAATTTGTTCCCAAAACAAGATATGATAATAACTTATCAAAACATTTCTCGAAGAGAATGTATTTTCATTTAATATTAAAACCTCAGGATGTCATGTTCCGATACATACATATAAGCATAAACATAACTTACATTTAATTACACAATTGATTTATATCTCCTTTAAATCTCTCTGTGAAATATGTCTTCGTATTAATACCTGTGATACAAAGAAAACTGAGTGGGTTAGGCTTGGGAGCCTGGTGAGCATATAAGGTTTTCATCCCACAATGTTATATCATATATTTATAAATATAGAACATTTAAACTTGTATAATTTCACCATATAAAGGCAACTCTTATCCCACCCCCATCGATCCTCACAACGACACGATCTAAACTCTCGTATCTAAAATTTTCCTCTTTACCTTATCCCTACTCACGGATCTAAAACTAACCTTTTTCTTTTGATCCATACTCACGGATCTAAAACTACCTGATCCATACTCACGGATCTAAAACTAACCTCCTGATCTGATCCATGCTCCGGGATCAATAATTGTACCCAATCCATACTCTCGGAATAAGGATAATTAACTATACCCTAATCCTGATCTGATCCATACTCCCGGATCAATAACTGTGCCCAATCCATACTCCCGGACTAGGGACAATTAACTTAGTCTTAATTCATACTCCCGGACTAATAACAAGTTTTATCTCTTTACTTGATCCATACTCCCGGATCTAAAACTAACATCTTGGTCTAATCCATACTCCACTGAATAACTAGATCAACAACAACAACATCGGGGCCTCTCATCTGTTTATCACTCATCAACTATCTACCCATGTTCTACCCAACATATTAGTAGATAAAAATATATATTTTTATACATAGTTTAAAACCTGTATAGCATTCTCATTCAATACCTATTCCACATAACAGATGAGGCACACCCACATAACACGTATTTCATAGAGAATAAATCAGATCTATGAGATAGAAGAAAGTGAATATACATTCACGCATATAACAAAAAAATATACACATAACACGTATTTTATATTAAATACTTAATAATTATGCGTTAGAAGAAAGTAACCACACACTCACTTGATTAGAAGATGATCGGACAACACTACGACTTGTAGACGTAGTATACTTCGGTAGATCTGCAAGATCTTCACAAAAACCGGGATCCTCGTGGGCAGAGCTTTGGCTCGGGAATCGCACTTCTCGGGATCTTCGGGGCCTCGAGACTTGCTTCGGGGCTCGGGAATGATATCGAGGCTTCGGGATGTTTCTTGCACGAAAAACGATGCAAAACGCGAGAAAACGGGAAGAAATGAGCAAAGAAGTCAGTTTCCCTCGACACCCTTTTATAGGGGGCTGGAAGCTCATTTATGCTGGGCGTAAATCTACATTACGCTGGGCGTAATGTGGATAAGCCCGGTGACTCCCCCCTTTGGATAATATCTGAATTTTTATTTAATTTAAATACTTTAATTATTTAATAAACTTCAAAAATTCATATCTACCTCATACGAGCTCCGTTTTTGACGTTCTTTATATCCCTGCGTAGGTGAGACCACGATCTACAACTTTCGTTTAGACTTCGTCGGTTAATTTGAATTTATTTTTATTATTTATTTTTAGTAGGCCGGGACAGGAAAATTTCGTTATAAATTCATAACTTCTTCACCCGATGTCCGTTTTCGCCTATCTTTTTTATCGTTTTACTACAATTAATGAGATCTTCTATTCTCTTTTATATTGTTTCGGCTAAAAACCGCTCGATCTCAAATCAAGTATTCGGGTTGCATACTTCTAAGTTGAAACTTAGAAAAATCATAACTTCCTCATACGAAGTCAGATTTGGACGTTCTTTTTATACACGCTCATGTTTTAACTAACTCTACGACTTTCGTTTAGATTGCTAAGGCTAATTATCACTCTAACGTAAATTCACTTTTTACGTCATTCTGCGTCGTGCCGGTTCTATCGTGAAACTTCGACAGGTCGTAATTTCTTCGTTATAACTCGGATTTCGGCGTTCTTTATATGCACGGAAACCTTGTAACATATACTATAACTTAATTAAGATTATTCATTCTAAATAATCTTTTGTCAAAAATTCAGTTTTTTGACGCCTATCGTGTCTAAATTGACTAGCCATGTTCTACGGGCGTTACAATTATCTCCCCCTTAGGATGATTACGTCCCGGAATCATCAACGAAAATAGAACTTGTATAATGATTCCATACGCTATCTCTTCATCCTAGGTAATGACCGTAACTTCTATGTTTCCTCGAAAGAGTATTTAACTCTATAGCTTTCTTGATCGCAGAAGATGCCCAATCTTGCATCTGCTTATCGTACTATGTTGTACTTTCAATTGTAACCTTCAAGTTACCAAATAAGTCCTTATTGTGGACTCCTTCTTCTTCTCAGGATAAATACTTTCATTTATCTATTGTAACAAACCGATGGATCATGCTCTATTGACCTCTCATCGCACGATGCGACGCTTAGACTCGGTCTTTAATGAAGTTAAATTCTAGGATGGAATATACCTTTCTTCATATTCTAATGTGATATAATCACATTTCAGCATGTAGCATTTCTACCTGCAAACTTCTTTTAACAACGAGCGCGGCACTATCAATCGCATTAATTTCAACCTTCTGACTTAAGTCAGATGTTACATCTAACTTGGTCCTCTAGACCACGTAACATACTCCTCGTAGTCGAACTCAAATTTAAATATGACCACTAGGGGAACCATATTACTAGTCATTACCGAAACAATGGTAATGACATACCAGGATAAAGTGGAATCAATTACTAGCTTCTTGGTAACCTTGTGACTTTCCCTAATCCAAGTGCGAGTCCCGTGCTTCCGGTAGTATATGCATCTACTACCTTTCACACCTACTCATACTCGTCCCAAGTATTGTCCCGCAGTCGACCAAGTCACCATACAAGAAAATCACAAAACAATTTAACACATACGAATGTGTCCAAGTAATCATAAACAATTTCCCTAGACTCTACTAGGACTTCTTCATTGCTCAATCTACAATAATCAACTCTACTTCAACTCGATTGGTGATGAAAATATCAGACGATGAGACAACTTCAAGAATTTTACCAATCGTTCCATCATCCTGCCAATCGAAGGTGTACTTTAGACGTACCGTACTCCTCTAAACGTACTTTTATTTCATAAGACATACTCTAAACGCAAGATACCACTCTTACGATATCTTCTGATAGGTGTCATCCACTATCATAAGCCTTCTTCATTTCCTCCATTTACTCAATTTATCTAAGAGTCTTCACCATGACCTTTTGTACATCCAAGCAGACATTTGGTGTACCAAGCGAGAATTTTTTTTTAAGATAAGGAAGTTTTTAATTACGATAAACGTATAAATCTCCTTATCACCCCGAAACGTTTACATGCTAGTTCTAATTTCGTAGCTGTACGCTTAGAATCCTAAACACATAAGGTTTCTAGATCCGGTCGGCAACAGACCATAGATCCGAACAAATAATAGCATCAATTTAGCTATCACACAAAACAATTAGCACATAAAAGCATTTTAGGCATCATTCCTAAAATAAACTAATGCATGTGTCAATTTAGGTGTACTACCTAAAATATTTTAGACACACTCCTCACGATTATTACATAGCATTCTAAGTTTAAGTCTAGAAATTTCCTACAAATTCCTAGTTCGCTTAAACTAATGCTCTGATACCAACTGTGACATCCCCATTTTCACGGCCAGAAAAGACCGATTTGTTTATGCTTTGTTTTATAAATCAGAGTACTCTTTTAAAGAAAGCAGATGCGGAATTTGTTCCCAAAACAAGATATGATAACTTATCAAAACATTTCTCGAAGAGAATGTATTTTCATTTAATAATAAAACCTCGGGATGTCATGTTCCGATACAGACATATAAGCATAAACATAACTTACATTTAATTACACAATTGATTTATATCTCCTTTAAATCTCTCTGTGAAATATGTCTTCGTATTAATACCTGTGATACAAAGAAAACTGAGTGGGTCAGGCTTGGGAGCCTGGTGAGCATATAGGGTTTTCATCCCACAATGTTATATCATATATTTATAAATATAGAACATTTAAACTTGTATAATTTCACCATATAAAGGCAACTCTTATCCCACCCCCATCGATCCTCACAACGATACGATCTAAACTCTCGTATCTAAAATTTTCCTCTTTACCTTATCCCTACTCACGGATCTAAAACTAACCTTTTTCTCCTGATCCATACTCACGGATCTAAAACTACCTGATCCATACTCACGGATCTAAAACTAACCTCCTGATCTGATCCATGCTCCCGGATCAATAATTGTACCCAATCCATACTCCGGAAATAAGGATAATTAACTATACCCTAATCCTGATCTGATCCATACTCCCGGATCAATAACTGTGCCCAATCCATACTCCCGGACTAGGGACAATTAACTTAGTCTTAATTCATACTCTCGGACTAATAACAAGTTTTATCTCTTTACTTGATCCATACTCCCGGATCTAAAACTAACCTCTTGGTCTAATCCATACTCCACTGAATAACTAGTTCAACAACAACAACATCGGGGCCTCTCATCTGTTTATCACCCATCAACTATCTACCCATGTTCTACCCAACATATTAGTAGATAAAAATATATATTTTTATACATAGTTTAAAACCTGTATAGCATTCTCATTCAATACATATTCCACATAACAGATGAGGCACACCCACATAACACGTATTTCATAGAGAATAAATCAGATCTATGAGATAGAAGAAAGTGAATATACATTCACGCATATAACAAAAAAATATACACATAACACGTATTTTATATTAAATACTTAATAATTATGTGTTAGAAGAAAGTAACCACACACTCACTTGATTAGAAGATGATCGGACAGCATTACGACTTGTAGAAGTAGTATACTTTGGTAGATCTGGAAGATCTTCACAAAAACCGGGATCCTCGCGGGCAGAGCTTCGGCTCGGGAATCGCACTTCTCAGGATCTTCGGGGCATCGGGACTTGCTTCGGGGCTCGGGAATGATATCGAGGCTTCGGGATGTTTCTTGCACGAAAAACGATGCAAAAACGCGAGAAAACGGGAAGAAATGCGCAAAGAAGTCGGTTGCCCTCGACACCCTTTTATAGGGGGCTGGAAGCTAATTTACGTTGGGCGTAAATCTACATTACGCTGGGCGTAATGTGGATAAGCCCGGTGACTCCCCCCCTTTGGATAATATCCGAATTTTTATTTAATTTAAATACTTTAATTATTTAATAAACTTCAAAAATTCATATCTACCTCATACGAGCTCCGTTTTTGACGTTCTTTATATCCCTGCGTAGGTGAGACCACGATCTACAACTTTCGTTTAGATTTCGTTGGCTAACTTTGAATTTATTTTTATTATTTATTTTTAGTAGGCCGGGACAGGAAAATTCCGTTATAAATTCTTAACTTCTTCACCCGACGTCCGTTTACGCCTATCTTTTTATCGTTTTACTACAATTAATGAGATCTTCGATTCTCTTTTATATTGTTTCGGCTAAAAACCGATCGATCTCAAATCGAGTATTCGGGTTGCATACTGCTAAGTCGAAACTTAGAAAAATCATAACTTCCTCATACGAAGTTAGATTTGGACGTTCTTTTTATACACGCTCATGTTTTAACTAACTCTACGACTTTCGTTTATATTGCTAAGGCTAAATATCACTCTAACGTAAATTCACTTTTTACATCATTATGCGTCGTGCTGGTTCTATCGCGAAACTTCGACAGGTCATAACTTCTTCGTTATAATTCGGATTTCGGCGTTCTTTATATGCACGGAAACCTTGTAACATATACTATAACTTAATTAAGATTATTCTTTCTAAATAATCTTTCATCAACAATTCATTTTTTGACGCCTATCGTCTCTAAATTGACTAACTATGTTCTACGGACGTTACATAATTATTAATAACAGACTTCAACCCAACACATTTTTTGTGACTACTTCCATTCCTATATTCATTTTATTTCTTAACACAAGCAAACAATACTAATAACAATAGTAGGCCTGGTGTTCTTGTTGATTTTTGTTTTTCAATCATTCTTAAAGTATTTGAGACTTTTTTTTTTCCATTGGCTGTACCTTTGATTTATTTTATTATATTAGTAGAATAAAATAATCCATTTTAATAGTTAGTAAGTTCTAAATTAATGGTTGTACGAAAAGTGGATAGTTCATAACTTGATATTTCACCTTTTCATTTTAAATTAACAAAAGAAAACTCTAGTCTTCTAGACAGGTTAGTGAAAAGTCGGAGGTTTAATATGCATTCACACAAGGAATCTACTCTTCAAAGTTTGTCAAAATTAACAGTAGGAGTCGATGAAAAACCTTGTTTTTTAATCATAAAATGAATGATATCTTGTTTGTTTTGATTGGTTCGATGCCTATGTTCATTGGATACAACAAGTGCACAAATCTCGGACCCTTGCAAGTGTTTTCATACCAATAAAAATAAAAGTTGCAATTAGGGGTATAATTGTAAAGTGACAGTTTTTCCTTTCCTCTCCTTTAAACTCAAGAAAAAAAATTATTTCCCTTTCTTTCTTTCGAAACTCGGGAACACGAAAATACAACTTCCTTTCTTTTCTCTTCATATTTCCTTTGCCTCCCTTTCTTTCCTTTACTAAAACTTGGGAACTAGGTGTAATTGCAACTTGGGATACATGACATTAAAAAGAGATACATAAGACAAAATATCTTATGAGTTGCATGAGTTTTAGATCATAAAACGTTTTCAATTATTTTCAAGGAAAAATCATTTCATACATACCATAAAACATTTTCAATTATTTAAATGAAAAACCATTTCATACATAAACATAACATATCATATCATAAGTATCATTTCTTGTCTTATCATTTCATTAGCTTCTTTTCCATTTTCATTTCCATTTCCATTTTTTCATTTTCAAGACCAATGTGAAAATAACAAATAAATCCACTAAGGCATCATGCTTTTAGGACATCTACTTCGTCAATGGGAGGTACCATCCCAGTAGATTCCTCTAGACCTCTTATGAGGCATCATGATCCGGACAATTTTTATTTCATTTTTACTTTCTTTTACCTTTCACATTTCCCATTATTAATATTCGTAAAATCATTTATCATAGCATAGGTTGCAAAAACATACACATGAAATGGCACATTTCACATATCAAACACAATTATTCTTTTAAAGCAGTATTTCCTTTCAAAAACGTTCTTGCTTTTAAGGCATTTTTTTCAAAAGTATTTAACACTTTCATTTCAAAACATTTCATATATCAAAGAATTGGTGTTTCATTATCATAAAAATCATTTTCCATGTATGTAACAACCATAAAATTTTAGCCAAATTAAAACATTTTAATTCATTCAAAACCCATTAAGTTCATACATCTTGTTTTCAAAATAGTTTAAATATCAGAGCATCCCCCAGAACCATATCACATAAATCATAAAACATGAGGAGCGGTACGATCACACCTTCGCCTTGCCACGATCTCCTGAAGTACCTGAAACAAAACACTGAACTGTAAGCCCAAAAGCTTAGTGAGTTACCCACAAAATACCAACCACACATCAACATACTCATAACATATCACAAATAGAACAACCATGCACAGTGGGTCTACTGTGCGACTGGTCCGTCCGCACCGGACCTTCAGTCCACCTGGTCCACCCTCCGAGTCTAGCAATTTACATCGAGTCTACAGTATGACTGGTCCACCCACACCGGGCCTTCAGTCGGTCTGGTCCACTCTCCGAGCCTCGGCACGTCTGGTTCGCTCTCTTGCGGCCTTCAGCCTATCCGGACCGCTCGTTGGGCCTTCGGAATATCCGGTTTGCCCTGGGTATGTTGGCCTACAACACAAAGCAGGACCCGCCGCAACCCAACCCCCGTCAAACAAACATGTGCACATAAAACAATTAATCACATAACAAATCCTTAACTAGACAAACAGTCTAACAAATCACATAGCATATCAACATCCTAACCAGGATACCGACCTAACTGGCCACTAACATAGCATCATCCTATATACCGTGATACCACCTAAACCAGGTCACTAACGTAGCATCATCCTATATACCAGGATACCGACCTAAACCAGGTCACTAACGTAATACTGTCCTAACTACCAGGACGCCGATCTAAATGGATCAATAAGCACATCAAACAGTACACGTACATATATCATATATAACTATCTCACAGATCATCGATCATAGTAATCTCTCATAACCAAAACACCGACCTAACTAGGTCACTAACATACCAATCCTAATGGATCATAAGAGCGTGACAACATATTGTCTATTCGGATATCGATCTAACATATCATAACCACATGTAGCATACTGTAACCATGATAACAACTAAAAGGGTCGGCCTTAGTGCCTTAGACCCTATTGATATAGTGAGGATAACTCACCTTGAAACTACCGAACCGAATCACGAGAGCACAATCCCGAAGCACTACATCAAACTCCAACACCTATATCCATCAATAACCATTGACATAAATATCCAAATTACCATAATACCCCTGAAGGTCAAAGTCAAAGTCCTCAGTTAAAGTCAACCTTCCTGGTTGATTCTACTCGCCAAGTTAACCCGTCGACTCGTCGAGTTCCTATACTCAGAACCTCCCACAACACGACTCAACTCTCCGTCCCCCCAAGACTCGTCAAGTCCAACGATCTCCGAGTCTCATCCTGCTCAACTCACAGAGTTGTCCCTCGACTCACCGATCCAAAGCTTTAACCAAAAGAGGTTAGGGTTCCACGACCAGACTCATCGAGTCCAAGAACAGACTTTCCGAGTCCAAGGAAATCTTCAAAAAACTTGCCGAGTTGTTCTTCTAACTCGTCGAGTCCATACACGTGTTCATATAACTCGTCGAGTACACCTATGTGACTCGTCGAGTCTCTCCAGTTCTCAATCCATTCAGAGGCTTTTCGAGCCATGCTAAGGCTCCAATCTGTAGATCCACCCTTCTACAATCTATCCCGCACATAAAGTTGCAAACTTTACGTGAAATGAGGTCATCATGTTCCTTAAATACGGACACACCACACAATTAGGGTTTTCACTCTGAGCCTAGTACGTCGAGCGTACTATGTGGCTTACGCGTCCAAATCACGCACATGAGTACGCCGAGCGTATACATGCGTACGTCCTGCATACTCGGCTACCACCTTTTCTCAATTAAGGGCCAAACTTGACAACTACAATAAAGTAAGGACTATTGAGATATACATGGTCTCGGTTTGTTACAATTCTCCCCCACTAGGATCAGACTTCGCCCTCGAAGTCATCTTCTGAAAATAACTCTTGGTACTGCTTGCCATCTTGGACTCCGACTCCCAAGTACATTCCGACCCTCTACGACGTTGCCACTAAACTTGAACCAAGGGCAACTCTTTATTTCTCAAGACCTTCACCTTCCTATTCAAGATCGCTACTGGCTTCTCAATGTTTTTTCATGCGATCGTCAATCTAAATGTCCTCTAAAGGGACCACTGTCGTCTCATCGACTACACGCTTCCTCACCTGGGACACATGGAAGGTGTTATGAATCTGGCTCAACTCTGCAGGTAGCTCTAACCGATAAGTTACCCTACCCACTCGGGCAATCACTTTGAAAGAACTGATGTATCTAGTGTTGGATTAGTGTCTGAGTCCATAACTATTTTGGTATGTACTTGACCCCATGGTGCATGGTCCTTTTGGGTTGCCTTCACCAAAGCAACTTAATAGGATGAATTATGGAGAGTAAGGATTAAATATGATTTATTAATGTATTATGAGAATAATATATTAAAGGAGAAATCATATTGTTTAATTAATATTAGTCAATAATTAATTGGTAATTAGTTTTGTGACTAAAAGAGATTAATTAAACTTAAGAGACTGGAATTGTAATTATAGGATAATTGCAATTTGGGCCATGGATTGCCTTGTATCAAGGTTTGGACGAATTCTATGGGGAAGCCCATAAGGAAATCGTCCAAGGGCTTGATTAAAAGGAGTCTATGGGTTGCTTAGGGCTTAAGCATCCAAATTAGGGTTTCCTTGTTAGATAACCCTAATAGCCCAACTATATAAAGACCCCTTAAGGCTCAAAAACGTGGCTAAGATTCTTGTAAGGGTTTACACACGTTTTTGGCAGCCTCCAACCTCTCTCCTCTTCATCCTCTTGCTTATGGTGTTTGTGAACCATTAGAGGAGTGACACTTGTGACTCTAAGCCTTCCAAAGTCAATTCAAGGAGGAATTGGGATTGTTATTGCTATATAACAATCAAGGTATGATCTTAAACCTAATTACATATTAATATGATTACTTGTATGCTATAATTAGGGTTTATAGTCTTGGATTCAAAGCATGTACAATAGAGAAACCTAGATCCAAGCATTAGGGTTTGTATGAGCACATAGGATGTCTTATGACCAAAACTCATCAGTGGTATCAGAGCCTAGATTGGTTTCAATTGTATTGATGCATTGCATAACTAGAAAATTTGATTTTTTGGATTCTAGAGGCTGGACTCGCCGAGTCCATGGCTGAACTCGCCGAGTCCATGCAGACTCGCCGAGTCCATGCCTGACTCGACGAGTCAACTCGTCAGATAATGCTTATCTCGGGATTTCTTGTTGTTTTTGCATATGGATAGTTACCTTATCATGTTAGATCAATATTAATCCGATTATATGATATATTTGACTATATTTTTGATCTAAATGAAGATATTTATCAATTAATAAGATAATTGTTTCCTTATAAGATAATTGATTAATTATTTTAAGTAAATTGATAAATTGTTTTGCAAGAAATCATTAAATAAATCAAATATGGATAAGTATGTGATTAAATGTTAATTTAAAATTATTTGTTATTTGATCCTTGATGTTATGAAAAGTTTCATATTTTCCCCTTTAGGTTTTATAGTTTAAATTTGAACCCAAAAGTTTTGAAGTTTTGAAATTTAAATAGTTAAAACCCTAATGTTTTGAAAAAGGTTTCAAAATTTGCCCTCAAGTTTTGGAATTTAAAAGTTGATTAAAAGTTTAATTAGGAATGTTAAATTCTAAAACTCTAGTAATGTTTTGAAAAGTTCAATTCACACCCTTATGGTTTTATTAATTAGTTAAGGTGTATAATTAAAAGAAGTTTGATAAATCCATAAAAGTTTAGGTTAACCATTTAATTGAATTAAAAGTGTAATTGTTAAAGTTAACCATATAGTATTTTAAAAGTATAAAATACACCCGATACTATATATAACATTAAAAGTCTAACATTATATATATGTATGAGTAAAAGTCAGTCTTACCGTTAGTAGGCCTCATTCACGAAGCTGGTCTATAAGGGGTGTTTAAGGAAATTGCCTATAAAATGGCGATTGAATGGGTATCCACTCTTATCCACCGCACTCTTGACTAGTGGAGGGTCGTTAGCCGAACGGGTAGGATAGGACGAAACCTTCCATTATAAGTATAATGAAATACAAAGTAACTAAATGTTTTTCAAATTCCCAATCTTAGTTACTTAGGCAAAAGTGAATCGATGTAATTCCATGAAATTACACTTTGTGCCCTTGCAAAGACGTTAGTGGAGCGTGTGTGGTTTACCGGCACACTAAATGGTTCTAAGCAAAGGTAGCAAAGGGTGACTCAATGTTTGTCATAGTTTAGTGGAGCGTGTGTGGTTTACTGGCACATCGAATAGGTGATTGTAACATGTGAGGGCACCATGTAGTTTGCATGGTTATTCACACCCGCTTTGTGATCCTCGGCATCCCAGTCACAAACAAGAGGGGCATATCGAGATTTAAACATGCCATTGAAATATTCAATGAATCTCAAAGGATCTAGGAGTTTTCATAGATTTAAAACTTAAAATTATTTTTCGTTTTTCATGGTGGAAATTAGTGAATCGTCATTCACTTACCTTCAAATGTTCTTCAATTTGGGTTACGGCATCCCTCTCCCGAGTTGTAGAATATTGTGTTGGGTCCTAGCCTTAGTATTTAATTTGGGTGATTTACTAAGGACTCAATCAATCAACTAACTTGAATTTGTTTTCTCCCGATGTCAAAGTTCGACAACTATGGTCTTCTCAAATCCCGTGGAACAAGCATTCCACATGAAGACGATAATCCACTATTCGATCGAGGAACAAGAAATCATGCTTCACTTCCTCCTCCTCCTCCAATTATTCTCTCTAACCCACAAGATTGTAAAATTGAAAGGTTCAATATCACTCAAGCCCTTTTGGCAAGTAAACATAAAGAGGGCAAGTCGGTGTGTGCACACGTCTTAGGGATGAAGTCACACATTGATAGGTTAAGAATGATGGGATCCGTTGTCGGTGAAGAGATGGCTGTTGATTGGGTTCTTCAATCATTTCCTAACTCATATAGTGAGTTCGTAAGAGAGTACTATATGATGAACCGCGACGTGACCCTTATAGATCTCACCTATATGCTTATTGCTGCTGAATCAGCAATGGTTTGGCGCAATAGAAGAGCAAAGTTGATCGGTGAATCTGCCTTCGAGACCTCTATGGATATAGACAATGGCAACGAAAGATATGCTATGATTGACAAGATTTATCATAAGAGAAAGGCGATGTCTGAAGTAGTTCCATGTTCTATTCCAAAAAGAGTCAATTTGATTTTATTGCCAAGAGAAGGGGCATTGGAGACGAAGCTGCCCTATTTACCTAAGAGATCTAAGAGATGGGAGAGTCGAAACGTATGGCTCTAATTTAGGTAAAATCCATTGACTAACTTTTTTAAGCTTCATTTTAGATTCTGAATACATAATGTGATAAGATTACAATTGATGTTTAGAAGGATCAAAGAAAAGAAAAGAAGCTTAAGGGAAGAAGTGAGCAGAATCTAACCGTGAAGGAATGGATTTCGATCGCGTTTCTCCAAGATTAGATTCTTGAGCTACTACTTAGAGTTAGAATTAGATTGCTAAGAAAGATGTATTAGCATAAGTTTTGCAATGAGTTGCGTTGTAAGGACAAATTTTTCCGCAATAAAATAAATTTTGATTTTAAATTTTATTTATTTATCCTTACAATGGCGTGTATGAAAAATTGATGTTAAAATTATTAGCAATAATGGATTTGTTTCTTATTGTGTTATGGAAAGTCAAGAATTTACCAAATACTGAGAGTTTCTCATCGCCCAAAGTTTCAATCGGACATAAACTTGGAATCATGCAACTTGGTTGCACGATGAATGAGAAATTTCATATTTTGGAAATTAGACTAATTCATTGACAAAGTGTCAAGTGAAGGACTAGGAGATCGAATACACAAAGTTGTGTGTTGATCAAGTTCACCATAAGAGTAACAAAGATATTCGTCATGATTTACTAAAGGTTTAGTAAATATGATTATACTTACAAGATTAAGTGTAATTTTGAATTGATTAAAGGGTTTAGATCAATAGCAAAACGAATAAGAAGAATCAAATAGGCAGAAAGATAAGAGTTTCTCCATTCTAAGAAGAAGGGAGAGTAGCTTTTATGCTTTATGATAGGTCTTAATGATTAAGAACCATATCTCAATTGATCCTCTAAGTGAGTCTTGATACAATGGTATGTCCAAGAAGAGGAATCAAAGATTGAAGAAATGGTCAAATCAAGAAGTCAATCATACTTCGTTCCAAAACAAGTCTTAAAGTCAAGATTGTGACATTGAGTGAATAGTATTAAGAAGGTTTATAACATTCATCAATTGTGGAAAGTTGTGATGTCTTGGATAAGACAAAGACCAACTAAGACCAAAATTATGAAGTGTTTTGTTTTGATAAAAGCTACACTAACTCTTGAATATTTGTTTGTCAAGAAATGTTTTGATAAGAGAATCGTATATGTCAAGGAGTCAGTGGGAGTCTTAATAGTCTTGAAAAGTTTCAAGAACAAATCAAATAAACCTTATCGATTATCACTAGCACACGAGTTGAGGTTTACAACCTATCGTGAAGACATTATTTTGTTTCTGTGCCAATCCAATCGAGTTAATTATGCATGTGAGTCATATGAGTTCTCATTTGAATGCATAAAAGGCAAGGACCTTGATCAATGGAAAGTACATTGATAGGAAAAGGTGAGTTGCTTAACTACTTGGAAGACGTGGTGGGCAGCTGTGCTACCATAAGGCAAGAAATCAAGATTAAGAAAGTTCGATCCATATGAGTTTGAATTTGTCGTAAACTTTGGTTTTTAACAAATTCACATGGATAGGAACACATACACCGTTTAAATCTAAGTGTCATAAGATTTCCTCCTTCATGAAAATGATTGTGAGAAAATGCTTTCACTAAGAAAGATTTTAAAAGATAGTGATTGTAAAATTACATTCTCGAATTCGATCATGGTTACGACATCCCTTTCCATAATTTGAATTGTGAGGTTTGGCAATTAGTCTTAATTGTTAAGACACACATATGAACTATCTAAGGCAAAAGTGTATAAGTTCAAGAAGCCTTGATAAAAGATTATCAAAGCACTAAGTATTAGAAACATGAACTTAAGAAATTCAATAAGTATTGTTTTTCTGAAAGTTAAGATGTTTATGAATACATGTCGAAGCTAGTGGGAGCATAAGTGTTATGTTTTATAATAATCATCATGATAGTGGGAGCATAAAAGTTATGATTGTATGATTATTATGGAAAGTTTTGCAAGTTGGCAATATTAATTATAGAAAAACAAGAGTTATACCTTGCAAAGTCGTAAGAGTTGTATAGTTGTTTTGCTATAATTAAGGGAGAGAATATTATGCTTCATTTCCAATATAAAGGATTAGGTTGTGGAATGTTAATAAATTTAGTCAAAGGTACATAGTGTGTTCTTAAAATTTCGATTATGATTACGGCATTCCTCTTCACAATTCGAATTTTGAGAACATAGAAAATAAAACATTGTGCGTCGTGTCCCATACGCTTCGGGTATAGGATCGATTGCAAATGCTTTAATGTTTGACCATTCTAAAATTTTCCAAATGTCCAGCGCATTTAGAGGGAAAAGGGACTATAATTGGTTCTAACTAAAATAATTAAACAACTATCAAAGGACGATTCGAAGTTCGACAAGAATTGGTCGCTTGTGAGTAGTTGGAAGTATAGTATTGGAAATTATGGAAATGTTTCCATATTGGATGGACAATATCGACATCATTACGAATAGATAAGATTCTATTAAGAAATTAGTTGTCATATGGAAAATATGGAAGCGTGTCCATATTGGGAAGTAAATATTGAAAATCTATGACTATATTAGAAACCTTTATGCAAAAGGATGTTCAAAGGAATGTACTTTGAGTGAGAGACATCATATCTAAGGAATTGTCTTGTAACAATCTACGTTAGAGGACTTTGTAATATCATTGGCAATAGTCTTTGAGACTTTAGTGCAGTGACATTACAAAAGGATCGTTGCATAAAGTGTTAGAATCTAGTATATTCTATAAGTAACAAGAATTTGATATTCTTACACTTAAGAAAATGGATTTGGAGTTGTAAAATGAGAATGATTGGAAATGTGTTCAATTTGTCTATTTCACAAAGTAAAAACCATAGGTAAACATTGTGTGCATGCTAGGAGCATGGGACAAGTGTAATAATTCAAGCATAAAGTTGATTACCCGAAACGACAAATAATGAGTAATCGATATGGTGATAAATAAAACGTGTTTTGTTTATACTCAAAAGTTTGAGGCCATATGGGATTAGTATTATTCTTGTGTTTCACCTTGCATGTTTTGACTTCCAGAATAATTGAGTTTATTAAGAATAATCGAATTATTCGAACGGGCCACAGTCGTTCATATGTTGGAAGTAGATATGAATGAAGATTGTTGTGAATTGGTGTGTGGATTGTCTAAAAGAGTATTAGACATAAGCAAATGTTTGATGCAACGTTCATGAGTGCTTATGAATATGATTTGAGCATTGGATTAAACCCATGGTCACTTGGATCACTATCTCGAGTGATTAGTGAGACGATAACATCTTATATTCTTGAAACCGAGATGTGTGAGTTGTATCTTGCTAATCGGTTGCACATTGATAATATGTAAACGCACTAGTAACTTGGTGTTATAAAACATATTGTTGTGTGTGATTTGGTTAGTGAGTGCAAGCAAGCATTGTATCAAAGTTTATCCATTCCTTTTATTCAAAGAATAAAAGCGATATCTTTGGGCCCCTCGATGGTTTAGTGATGACATACGTAAATGCTCGGCCGGGCTAGGGCTAATTTGATTTGTTCAGTTAGTCTGTCGTCATAAATCAGAAATCGAGATATAGTACAAAGAGAATGATTAAAAATCATATCACAGACAATATCTAGAATGGAGGAATATATGATCCCTTATCTAAGGACACGCGTATCTGATGTGATCAGAGTTGACAGCGGCTTTGGAAAGCTACGATTGCAGATCAGGATCTGAAGTCATACGCAAAATAGTTGTTAGACTTATCCAAGTGGGAGACTGTTGGATTAGTGTCTAAGTCCATAACTATTTTGGTATGTACTTGACCCGATGGTGCATGGTCCTTTTGGGTTGCCTTCACCAAAGCAACTTGATAGGATGAATTATGGAGAGTAAGGATTAAATATGATTTATTAATGTATTATGAGAATAATATATTAAAGGAGAAATCATATTGTTTAATTAATATTAGTCAATAATTAATTGGTAATTAGTTTTGTGACTAAAAGAGATTAATTAAACTTAAGGGACTGGAATTGTAATTATAGGATAATTGCAATTTGGGCCATGGATTGCCTTGTATCAAGGGTTGGACGAACTCTTTGGGGAAGCCCATAAGGAAATCGTCCAAGGGCTTGATTAAAAGGAGTCTATGGGTTGCTTAGGGCTTAAGCATCCAAATTAGGGTTTCCTTGTTAGATAACCCTAATAGCCCAACTATATAAAGACCCCTTAAGGCTAAAAAACGTGGCTAAGCTTCTTGTAAGGGTTTACACACGTTTTTGGCAGCCTCCAACCTCTCTCCTCTTCATCCTCTTTCTTATGGTGTTTGTGAACCATTAGAGGAGTGACACTTGTGACTCTAAGCCTTCCAAAGTCAATTCAAGGAGGAATTGGGATTGTTATTGCTACATAACAATCAAGGTATGATCTTAAACCTAATTACATATTAATATGATTACTTGTATGCTAGAATTAGGGTTTATAGTCTTGGATTCAAAGCATGTACAATAGAGAAACCTAGATCCAAGCATTAGGGTTTGTATGAGCACATAGGATGTTTTATGACCAAAACCCATCATCTAGGGCCCAGCTTGCCCCGCTTCCTGAATCGGATCACCCGTTTCCATGGGGATACCTTCAGGAGGACATAATGTCCGACCTGAAACTCTAGCCCTGAACGTCGTCGGTCTGTGTAACTCTTCTAGCGACTATGGGCCGTCAGCAACCTCTATCTGACCTACTGGATCTGCTCTGTCGTCTTGAGCGTTATCTTAGTTCCCCCATCACTCTCTGCCCTATCTTCCCCCAACAGATGGAAGTTCGGCACCTCCTCCCATATAAAAGCTCAAAGGGAGGCATATCGATGTTGGGGTAATAGTTGTTGTTGTATGAAAACTCTGTCAAGGGCAAGTAAGTGTCCCAACTTCTGGGGATGAGCATAGGTGGGTACCCGCCAAATTTGATAGGAACCGGAACCGACGGTTCTTAGAGTGATGGAACCGAAACCGGTTATATCGGCTCTTAAAATTTCGGAACCGGCAATTCCGATTCCAATACCAGGTTCCCAATTTAGTTATTTGTTTTAGAATAATCAAGAACAAATCAACTACAACTAGGTGAAATCCATTTATGAAAATATTAACTATGAATTCAGTTAAATACATAAGAATGCATATTCACTGAAAGCTCCTTATTTGTATAAATGAAATGAAGAGGCCTTAAGAGGATATGAAGCATGAAGTTCATTTATATAACAATGGTGAAGAGCAGACTTTTGTTTTGTTTAAAAGCGATGTGGGATTGAAATACGAGATGAGAATAAGGGTGAAGTTTAATCTCCTCCCACTTTGCCTGTAAGCATTAAATCCATAAGCATGCCTTCCTTAAATCTTAAAAAAAAAGGACGTAAATCAAATAGTTCTCTAAAAAAATATCATTTTAGGTATTTTTGCTAAAGATGAGGCTATTTTGTATGTGTTAAAACTATGCGTGCTTAATCAAATCTATTTTGTTCGATGTGAAGATTGTCCCTAGAAATTATTTTTATAATTTATTGCTTAATTTTTTTTATTGCTAAGGACGAGTAATTAATGTTTAAAGTTTAGGATGTGTTTAGTGCTTATTTTTCGATTATTAAATAGTTTAAAAAACTCATTTTTAACCATGGATTTTACATTCTAAATGATTATTTAGCGTAAAATCTATTAATAAATCGAATTGTGTGTAAACTAAAAAATTGCATTTTATGTATTTTTAGTCAAGTAGTGCTCTATATGAACTGAATTCGCATGTTTTGTTGTCCAGATGTTGAAGTGAAAATGCTGAAAATTTCCAGATGTTCGAGTGATGGAAAACAGAAAAGAGGCTATTGAGTACGTGTTTTAGTTAGTTTAGTTTAAAATGAAATCATTTTACCATCAATTCTAAATTTATGATAGATAGTGTCTTGTGTACGCTAATTTGGTATGCTTTTAGAAAACGTTAATAATTAATGAGTACGCGTTTTCGTTAATAATTACTTGTAAAGATAGCACTCGGATTCTATAATTTGGTATGCTTTTAGAAAACGTCGGAAAAACAAATAATCAAGGCTATGCATGTGATACATGCTCCAAATCATCAAATGTATACATGAGATGCATTAGGGAACAAACCATTAACAAAGGGGATGCGGGAAAAATATCACTTTACCCTCAGGTTAATGGTTCTAACTTAACACTTCGTGGGGGAGGGATGAACAATACAACAATACTTCGGCTTAGGGACAAAGATTTCAACAAATGAATCTTTTTTTTTTTTTTTCTCATAGTTTGAAAGCCAGCCTTCGATGATACATGTTTTTTTAATTTCTTAGTTTGAAAGTCAAAGCTTAATAATGTTAACAAGGCACATTTCACTTTTACTATTCCATTATCAGCTATGATTAGTTGAACCTCTTGCCAATGACACGTAAACAATGATGTAAACATCAACACCAACGGTACTATCTATATTTTTATAGTTTTATATACAAAAATCGTATCGTATCTTATCAAATCGCTCAACTACAAACACTATTTGCTCACAGATATACATTAAAATCAATTCAATTAACACCTCATGTGGACAGTAAGTGGCTAATCATAATCATACAAGACCAAACGTCGAGAACACGAAGTGCAGAAGTACTTGCGTTTGCTGATATACGAAATGGGGATGCAGCAAAATCTCCATTTGCTCTCCGTATCCACTGCTTCCACTTTGCCTTCACAGTAAGGACACGTCCCGTTTGCCACTTGTCTCCCGAGCTCAATCGCTTCCTCACTACAAACACGAATCAGTCGCATATCCTCGATCAATCTTTTGTCTTGGAAACGATATTTGTAAGAAAACTCAGGCACACGTGCGTGCTTTAGATCGAGAGAGTCGATCGGTTTTTATAATTGTTTAAGAGAAGATATGAAAAAATGAGGCAAAGTGAAGAATTTATTGGGGTCGGTTCGTAGATAGGGTACATGTGTTCAAAGGACGTCTTTGACTGCTACAGAAGTGGTTGTTACGGGGAATATGCATATTCATACCGCCTTCCTTTTTCTTTTCTAGTTTTCTTTTATAATTTAACTGTAGAGATTAAAAAGGTCAAGCAGGTGATGCACGTTCATTATTTCGTCGAGTTGAGCGATGAGCTTAAAATCATGGAAAATCATAAAAATCATTAACATCATTTCCTTTTTATTATATTCGAAGGAAGGGAATAGCTAAATAAAGTAAAAAAACATCCCAATCTACTAAAAAAACATTTTTTACTATAAAAACATCTATAATCAAAACTTATTATTAAGCTAATAATTAATAAATGATTAAAAGCATTTTTTAAAATTTCTATATTATCCTCTAAATCATTTAAATATAAAATTCTTTAAAATGAAGCATGACGACGACATAATTGGTTCATGTGGACTCTATTTTGCTAACGGAGTAAACTAAATTATATAATTTTTATGTGGTAAGTGGTACAATGTAAATTATGACTTTGTTCTAATGTTTTCATATATGTTTTTAAATTTTCTAAATTTATTACTCAAAAAAATATTTATTTTAAACATAATTTTTGCAAGGACCCTAGTATTATAGACGCATATAATTTTTAATTTTTAATTTTTTTGTTTAGAGTCTTGTTAATATTTTAACGTCTGCATTTAAGTATTTATTTTGATTATAATATTTATTTGTCATAGTTAAAAGAAAAACATGATGCATCTCAATAAAATGATTTATTACAAAAAGAATATATGTTTTATTAAACCTGTTTAAATAATAATAAAAAACAGAATATCTAAACATTGTTATATATCCGAAATTATTTTCGTTTGCAAATTTGAATGCATTTTATAAATATGCTCACGTTTGACAAGCTAAATATCAAATACATTGAAATTATATATATATATATATATATATATATATATATATATATATATATATATATATATATATATATATATATATATATATATAATAGCAATATAAAAATAACGATAAAAAGAAAAAGTAAATTTGTATTTAATGTTTATCTTAGTTTAATACATGTAATTAGGTTGTGAGGCATGTTTACAAGGTGTTAACGCGTGTTTTCACGCCACCTCATCAAGAGCTTACCACACAAACACCATTTACAACACCAAGGAGTTGTCGTCACGCGTAGAGAGAGGAAGGGAGAGAGAGAGAGAGAGAGAGAGAGAGAGAAGAAGAAAAACTCCCAGCCAATCAATGGCTTCGAGATCGTCCGTGATCGGTACCACTCCACAAGACACCTACGCCATTTGGGGGTGCTGTTCACACGTGGAAGGAGAGTACCAGGTAGGTTTCTACACGTAGAAATACTTCCATACCTCCCAACCTTAATAAATTGTCTGAAAGTACAGAAAACAAAGCTGGTTATAGAGTATTTTATGTAAAAATCACTTTAACTTTTAATAAAAGTGTTTATTATGGTATTTATGCCATGTGAGAAGTGTGAGGATAGTTTTAATGTTATCATTAGTTTTGGACTTTTGGGATCTTTGACTTGTCCTATTATTTATTTATACTGTTTTGTTAAAACAGTACCTTGTAACTGTAAAAGGCTCCGGGGCCGGATGAATTCTCATTTAAAATTTTCAAATCTTATTGGAGTCTGCTAAAGGATGATATTATGAGTTTTGTTACATCATTTGAACAACTGGGAGAATTTTCTATGGGATGCAATTCGTCCTTCATTTCTCTTGCGGCTAAGATAAAGGACCCACTCTCCTTAAGCGATTACAGACAAATTAATCTTATTGGTACGTTATACAAGATAGTTGCTAAAACATTGGCGATCTGGGTGAAAACACATATTGGAGTATGCATAGACGAGGTGCAATCGACTTTTGTGGGAGGGAGGAACATCCTTGAAGGTCCTTTAATAATTAACGAGGTGTGTTCTTGGGCATTAAAAAGTGACTGGAAAATATTGTTATTCAAGGCGGATTTTAACAAGGCTTTTGACTCGGTAAATTGGGAGTACCTTGATTCGGTTATGGCTCAAATGAACTTCGGGTTAAAGTGGAGAAGATGGATAAACGGATGTCTCATGTCAGCTAGGGCATCAGTACTGGTCAACGGCAGCCCAACGACGGAATTTCCTGTGACAAAAGGAGTGTGACAAGGCGATGTGTTATCACTGTTCCTTTTCATAATAGTGATGGAAGGTCTAAATGTCATGATGAAAGCGGCTAACGAAAAAGGGATATTCGATGGGGCCCATATTCCTAATACTAACATATCTCTTTCTCATTTATTTTATGCAGATGACGCCTTATTTATTGGGGATTGGATGAAAAAAATATCTACAATCTTTCTAGAATCCTCACCTGTTTCTATGTTGTGTCGGGATTAAAAGTGAATTTCAACAAATCACGGGTTTTTGGAATTGGAGTCGATTTTGAGGAGGTTTGTGATTGGGCTGGGCCATTGGGGTGTGCGTCATCCTCTCTCCCTTTTACTTATCTCGGGGTGCCTGTCGGGGAGAATATGAACAGAAAAATAAGCTTGGAAGCCGATTGTAGATAGGTTCCGCTACAAACTCTCCATGTGGAAGGCAATGACTTTGAGCCTTAGTGGCAGGATGACTTTGGCAAAAGCTGTACTTGGGAACCTTCCAACCTTTTACCTATCATTGTTCGCAGCCCCCATTGGAATAATAGAAGAGCTTGAAAAGATCCAAAGGCAGTTTATTTGGAGAGGTGGTGCTGAAAAAGCAACTGTACATTGGGTGGCATGGGATTAACTAAAAGCTCCAAAGGAGGTTGGAGGGGCAGGTTTGGGATCTCTTAGGAACCTAAACTTAGCCCTACTGGCTAAATGGTGGTGGAAGCTCAAAACACGTCCTAACTCCCTTTGGGCCAAAATTGTAATGGGATATCATAACTCTTCAAACCGTCCCTGGTTTTGCTTCGCAAAACATAATCGGGGATCAGTGTGGTCATGCATAGATAAAGCAAAGAATGGCTTCTGAAAGTTAAATATTGATGTGAAGGAAGTCATGAATACTAATGATGGGGAATTATCGTGGAGATCGGACTTTGTGGTAGATGGAGTTTTTAGCATGGAAAGGCTAAGAAATAGACTTGACAGAGCCTCTCATCTTATTTGCGATGGGGAATTCTGGTGGTTGATTCTTTTATTTGGCGAGCAAAGCAGGGGAGGATTCCATCAGCCAAGGCGTTAGGAAAAAGGAACATCCCAGTTCCCTCCACGATGTGTGGGATATGTGAACACATAGAAGAATCAGTGAATCACATTCTCACCTCATGCAGTTTGGCGAGAAATATTATAACCATGGTACTAAAGTGGTGTAACGTTCTCCCACAATTCTTTTCAGGTGTGAAAGAGGTGCTTGACTTTGCCAGGAACTGGGGACATTGCCCGAAAAGAAAGAGGCGTTTACATGTATTATATGCGTAACCCTTTGGAGTTTGTGGAAGGCAAGGAATGATCGGATTTTTAAAAGAGAATCATCGAACCCGGCGAAAATTTTGGACTATATCAAAGCATCAGTATTTATTCAGAGAAAGTATAGGAATCCAAATAGTGATACGGTTGATTGGGATAAGTGGTCTCTTTCACCATTGAATTGTACATAAACTATGCTCTTTGCTTTGCTTGATGTTTACTATCGTACTTCTGTCCCCTAGTACCTTGCTAGGGATATTATTAATAAAATTGTCGGTTAAAAAAAAAAGGTTATTGTTATATACATCTTTCATGTTTTAATGTCAAAAAGTTATATATTACTATATAACATTTTCAATTCCGACAAATGTTTCCGTAATATGAATGTCAATAGTATTGTACTATTATAGTATAACCTTTTCATTTCCGATGCAATGTTTCTGTATGGGAGCGTGATTGCAAGGTAGGACCATGTTGTATGACAGGAGGATATAATGTTTGACTTTAATATATTATATTCTTTTACATAAAAATAAAATATTTAAACCATATTCTTTATTTCATATATTTTTATATTAATTAATTTTAAAAGTTATGCAGACATATTGATAAAATTGTAAAACTATGGTTGTCAAAGTTATGTGGTTTTGGTCAAAAGAAGTTTGGTGATGCATTTATGATCTAATTATGGATACCTTGTGTAGTTTTGGTTTTTATGATTGATATTTTGTTGTGCTTTTGGTCTATACACCACCTAAAATGAGGAATATACCCCTAAAATAGTTATTTTTATTTACTTTTATATTTTATTATTATAATTTTAATTAAAGAAACTAAAAAGAATCTCATCCCACCCCCACCTAATTCATCACTCCTACCAATCTATCTCTCAAGAAACATAAACATGTTGTCTCCACCAAAAAAAATCACACCTCACGACTACCCTGAATACCACAACTGTCCGCCGCCACCACCTTCAACTACCTCCATCTCCATGTAACATCCCAAAAATACGAGCCAAAAATTTCATTTTTAAAACACATACATAGCAAAACATTAGAAATAAAACATTCACTGATCTTATCATTTCATAAAAGATGTGCGTGTCTGGAAACCAGTTTATAAAAACATAACAAAGTCAGAGTACAAATCTCCGAGAAGATCTCATAGTGCGGAATACAAAGCGTGTGTGTAATGTGCTGCTACCGTGCCAGCTCCTTCCCCTTTGAAGAAGAGGTACCTGAAACCAAAACTGAAAAATGTAAGCACAAAGCTTAGTGAGTTCCCCCATCATACCACATACCATACAATCACATATCATACATATTGCCGGGCAATTCTGGGGTGCCCGACTTACCCGGTACGGCCATTCTGGGGTGCCGACCCACCCGTGTCAAGCTGTTCTGGGGTGCTGACTACCCATGTCAGTCCATTCTAGGGTGCTGACTACCCATCGGTCCTAACGACCGATCCTCGGGGATTATTTCACCCCCGACTGTTACTATCACAAATATCATAACATAACATAATATCAGACATTTCTGGGGTGCCTGAACTACCCTTCGGTCCTAACAACCGAACTCGGGGACTGGTCCCCTCCTACTACCTCTATCGCATATAACATAACAAGCCAGCATGCAAATATATCATTACATACTATCAGACGTATCTGGGGTGTCTGACTACCCTTCGGTCCTAGCAACCGAACTCTACTACTATCACATACAACATATCATGCTAGCATATAACATATCAGGTAGTAGAAAACCTAGATTATATCACAAAGACAATCATCTATCATAAATCTCCTACTGGTGGGTCGGCATTGTGGCCTTAGACCCACCGCTATTGGAAGGTAACTCACTTCGAAACTAGCTGCTGAAGTCTGCTTGCTGAGCGTCTGACTGCTGGATCGCAAATCCTCCGGCTATAAACCATAAACGTAGGTTAGACACCCATAAATACCCTTAGGTCAAAAGACTGACCCTCCCTTGGTCCAAGGTCAACTCCTTGGTCAAAGTCAATGTCCATTTGACTGGAATCGTCAAGTCATGGCATAGACTCATCGAGTCCTTTTCCTATTAACCCGGTCCTATTCGACCAGACCTTCTTCCCACTCACATAATCACCCTTAACTCATTACTTGGGACGATTGAACCGACTCGCGACCCGACTCACCGAGTTTGAAGAACAGCTCGCCGAGTTCCAGGAAATCTTCATAGGACTCGCCGAGTTGTTCATCCAACTCGCTGAGTCTAAGGCCATCTTCATGGAACTCGCCGACTTCCTCTTTGGGACTCGCCGAGTCCCTATGACCCATTTCCCATATAGGCCAAATTTGAGACATGCAACGCTTCAAAACCATAGATCCATGTTCCTTGAGCATGCTTATCACGTAAAGTTGCAAACTTTATGTGCATACATGGCCCTATAAGCTCATAAGGCCAAAACCAAACTCTTAATGAGGTCATACACTCAATGGGGACCTTAATCACTTCAACCACAAAACTTTATGCTACTAATTCATCCAATAAGTCTAGATCTGAAGTCCTTTCGGATCATTAAGCACCGCACATGGAGTTTGGTGTTTTAGGGCTTGAAAACCACCAATTTGGGATAAAAATGGTCACTAATGATCTAAAGATCAAGGTAGGGACTTTTCTACCTGAATGGAAGCTTCTCCCTGAGTAGAGTTCGGATCTATTCCTTTCCTTGCACTCTTCAACCACCTCTTTCTTCTTCTAAGCTCCAAACCTCATTCACCAAGCCAAAAACACTCTCAAGAACAATATGGGGGGCTAGGGTCTCGCTCTACTGCTCTTTGGAAGTGTTAGGGACAAAGGAGGCCAAGTTAGAGTGTTTAAATCGGGTGCAAACACCCGGATTAGGGCTTTTTCCCAACCAGGGCCTACTCACCGAGTCCGGGGACCGACTCGCCGAGTCCAAAGTCCAACTCCCGTGCCTTGCCCACTCCTACTTGGCGAGTTGGCCCATCAACTCGCCGAGTCCAAGGCAAGATGCATTATTATCATTTTTTTTAAAAGGTAAATAGCAAGGAGTACGTACCGGGAACCAGGTGCTACAAATCTCCCCCACTTATCTTAGACTTCGTCCTCGAAGTCTGCTGCTCGGTCCTGAAACAACTCGGGGTAATCCTCCAAAGGCACCACTGCCGAGTCGTCCACCAAACACTTCTGCAACTGAGAGACGTGGAAAGTGTTGTGGATCTGGCTGAATTCGGCTGGTAGATCCAACCTATACGCCACCTTGCTCACCCGGGCTACAGCCCTGAATGGCCTGATGTACCTAGGGCCTAACTTACCCCGCTTTCTGAATCGGATGACGCCTTTCCATGGCGACACTTTCAGAAGAACCATATCCCCGACTTGGAATTCCAAGTCTGAACGGCGCTTTTCGACGTAACTTTTCTGCCGACTCTGAGCAGTCTGAAGCCTTCTTCGGACCTGCTTAATCTTCTCTGTCATCTGGAGCACCACTTCAGTGCTTCCCATGACCCTCTGGCCTACCTCTCCCTAATATATCGGGGTCCTGCATCTCCGTCCGTACAACATCTCGAAGGGAGGACGGTCAATACTTGCGTGGTAGCTGTTGTTGTATGAGAACTCAGCTAAAGGAAGATAGGTATCCCAACTACGACCGAAATCTAGCACGCATGCCCGCAACATATCCTCGAGAGTCTGGATGGTCCGCTCACTCTGACCATCCGTCTGTGGGTGAAAGGCAGTGCTAAAATGCAGACGAGTGCCCAACTCATCATGAAACTTCTTCCAAAACCTGGAAGTAAAACGCACATCTCTGTCTGAAATCACTGATACTGGCACCCCATGTCGCGCCACTATCTCCCTGATATAGATATCGGCCAACTTCTCGGCCGAGATGCTCTCCTGAATCGGAATAAAATGGGCGCTCTTGGTCAATCGATCCACGATGACCCATATAGAATCCACTCCTCGCACACTCCTGGGAAGCTTTGTGATAAAATCCATCGTAATATCTTCCCATTTCCACAACGAGATATCCAACGGCTGCATCTTGCTGTGCGGTCTCTGATGCTAGGACTTGACCTTCCTTCAGTTCAAGCACCGCTCGACGTACCAAGCCACATCCCGCTTCATGCAGGGCCACCAATAGTCCAGACGAAGATTCATATACATCTTCGTCGCCCTGGGATGAATGGAGAATCGGGATTTATGCGCCTCCTCCATCAAGATCTGGTGCATGCCTCCGAGGTATGGCACCCATACCTTGCGGTGTAATGTCAATAATCCCCTGCTATCATAGTCGAAGGAGGAAACCTGACCCACTATTCCCTCACTCTTCCGATGTTCCTCCTTCAGGGCCTCCTGTTGGGCCTCCCGAATCTGCTCCAAAAGCGGAGTCACCACTGTCATCCGCATGCAAATATCCCTGATCGGCGCCGCCTTGCGGCTAAGCGCATCAGCCACCACATTGGCCTTCCCCGGATGGTAAAGGATCTCACAATCATAGTCCTTCACCACGTCCAACCACCGACGATGTCTCATGTTTAGATTCGGCTGATCCATGAGGTACCTCAAACTCTTGTGGTCCGTGTAAATGGTACACCGAACTCCATAAAGGTAATGTCGGAAAATCTTGAGGGCGAAAACCACCGCCCCCAACTTTAAATCATGCGTCGGGTAGTTCACCTCATGAGGCTTCAACTGCCTCGAAGCGTAGGCTATGACGTGCCCTCTCTGCATCAGCACCGCACCTAATCCTGAAATGGACGCGTCACAATATACCACGAAATCCTATACGCCCTCTGGTAGGGCTAAGATTAGTACCTCGCACAATCTTTGTCTCAAAACCTCGAATGTTGTCTGTTGCTCGGGCCCCCATCGAAAGACCACGACCTTCTTAGTCAACCGTGTCAGGGGCACGACTATCTTGGAGAAATCTTGAATGAATCTCCGATAGTAGCCTGCTAATCCTAGTAAACTCCGAATCTCGGATGGAGACTTCGGAACCTCCCATCTCATCATGGCCTCCACCTTGGCTGGGTCTACTGAAATCCCGTTCTGGTTGACGAGGTGCGCAAGAAACTGCACCTCGTGTAACCAAAACTCACATTTGGAGAACTTAGCGTACAAGCTCTCCCTCCTCAGAGTCTCCAAAACCTCTCTCAGATGCTCCTCGTGCTCCTCCTGCGTCTTGGAATAAACCAAGATATCATCGATGAAAACTATCACAGACCAATCCAGCATCAGTCTGCACACGCGGTTCATGAGGTCCATGAACGCGGCAGGAGCATTGGTGAGCCCGAACGGCATCACCACGAACTCATAATGGCCATAACGCGTCCGAAACGCGGTCTTCTGCACATCCTCCTCTCTGAACCTCGTCTGATGATAACCTAAACGGAAATCGATCTTGGAGAACCAAGATGCTCCCTGCAACTGATCAAAGAGGTCATCAATCCTCGGAAGCGGGTAACAGTTCTTCACCGTTACCTTATTCAGCTCCCGGTAGTCTATACACATCCGATGTGACCCATCCTTCTTTTTCACAAACAGGATCGGGGCTCCCCATGGTAAACTGCTCGGTCTAATGAATCCCTTGTCTAACAGCTCCTGTAGCTGTGTAGACAACTCCTTCATTTCAGGATGAGCCAACCGATACGGTGTCTTGGCTATCGGAGCCGTGCCAGGGACTAGGTCGATCCTGAACTCTACCTGTCGCTCCAGAGGTATTCCAGGAAGCTCCTCCGGGAACAAATCAGCGTAGTCTTGCACCATTGGAACCTCGTTCACCGTCGCCTTACCCGTCTCCTGGGTATCCACAACATACGCGACATATCCCGCGTAACCCTGCTGAAGGTAGCGCCTAGCTCTCGCTGCTGAACATACTGTGGGTCCACGCTGTGGCCTCTCGCCGTGGATCACCAACTCTCCCCCACTTAGAGTACTGATCTGCACTAGCTGCTGTGCACAATCTATCACCGCCCCATTAGGGCTCAACCAATCCATGCCTATAATTACCTTGTTCCCCCACAACGGAATGGGAACCAAATCCACCAAGTAGCGCTCCTCGAATAATCTCAGTACACAATCTCTGAACACCGCTGATGCCCGCACCGATCGATCATCGGTGATCTTTACCTCTAAAGGGCAATCCAACATGCCTGAAGACTCAGTAAACTTCTTGCTAAGCGCAAGAGCAACAAATGATCGGGTAGCACCCAAGTCAAACAACACCTGAACAGGGATACCGTTCACATGGAACGATCCTAAGGCATATACATAGAGCACATATCAATAACATAACAACATGAAAATGAAATAGAGGGAAAGAATCATACCCGTCACCACATCGGGTGCGACGCGTGCCTCCTCGGTAGTCAGCTGAAATGCCTGGCTCCTAACCACTGGAGCCTCTGCCTTGCCCTGCCGGCCATTAGTGATCTGCAGGGTCGCTGGAGCTGGCGCCTTCACTGGCGCGGGTGCTATCAACTGAGGGCCATTGGCCTTCTTGTGGCCCCTCTGGTTGTAGTGGAAACACAACAACTCAGACGTCTGTATCACAGGTGCAGGCGCCGTACAATCTCTGCTGAAATGCCCCGACTTGCCGCACTTATAGCAGCCCGACGATCCCAGTCTACATGCCCCCTCATGAGGCCTGCCACATTTCCTACAACAGCTTGGTCCTGACTGGCCTTTCGGCCTACCATCTGATCCCTTGGGGCTTCTTCCCCGAAGCCCCTCCTGTCTGTCCCTCCTCTGTCTTCCTCTTCCGGATGTGCTCCAGATCTATCTCTCTCTCCCTCGCCATGAAAATCATAGAGTCCAAGGTAGGGTAAGCTGAAAAACTAACATGCTCTCGAATATCAGCTCGGAGCATTTCATGGTAGCGGGTCCTCCTCATGTCCTCATCACCCGTATACTGGGGCACCAACAATGCCCTCTCCCGGAATTTGGCGGTGATCTCCGCCACAATCTCCGTCATCTGCCTTATATCCAGGAACTCTCTGGCCAGCTGTTGAAGCTCGACAACCGACACAAACTTTGTCCTGAACCTGGTCGCGAAGTCCGAGCAGGCCATAGCCTCCACAGCCGAGGCTCCCAACGAGTCACTCACGGACTCGCACCAATCCCTAGCTCGATCTCGTAAACACCCTGCTGCAAACCTCACCTTCGACCCCTCAGGGCAGAAGCTGATCATCTGTGCAGACTCAATGTCTGCAATCCATTGTCTGGCATCTATAGGGTCCTTCGCCCCGTGAAAATCCAGCGCACCATTGCCCCTGAAGTCCTTAAAGGACAGTGTGCGAGATCCCGACTATCCAGATGCCATGTCGCTCCTGAATGCTCGGGGGTGATCCTCCATCAACTCACCGCCCCATTAGGGCTCAACCAATCCATGCCTATAATTACCTTGTTCCCCCACAACTGAATGGGAACCAAATCCACCAAGTAGTGCTCCTCGAATAATCTCAGTACACAATCTCTGAACACCGCTGATGCCCGCACCGATCGATCATCGGCGATCTTTACCTCTAAAGGGCAATCCAACATGCCTGAAGACTCAGTAAACTTCTTGCTAAGCGCAAGAGCAACAAACGACCGGGTAGCACACGAGTCAAACAGCACCTGAACAGAGATACTGTTCACATGGAACGATCCTAACGCATATACATAAAGCACATATCAATAACATAACAACATGAAAATGAAATAGAGGGAAAGAATCATACCCGTCACCACATCGGGTGCGACGCGTGCCTCCTCGGTAGTCAGCTGAAATGCCTGACTCCTAACCACTGGAGCCTCTGCCTTGCCCTGCCGGCCATTAGTGATCTGCAGGGTCGCTGGAGCTGGCGCCTTCACTGGAGCGGGTGCTATCAACTGAGGGCCATTGGCCTTCTTGTGGCCCCTGTGGTTGTAGTGGAAACACAACAACTCAGACGTCTGTATCACAGGTGCAGGCGCGGTACAATCCCTGCTGAAATGCCCCGACTTGCCGCACTTATAGCAGCCCGACGATCCCAGTTTACATGCCCTCTCATGAGGCCTGCCACATTTCCTACAACAACTTGGTCCTGACTGGCCTTTCGGCCTACCATCTGATCCCTTGGGGCTTCTTCCCCGAAGCCCCTCCTGTCTGTCCCTCCTCTGTCTTCCTCTTCCGGATGTGCTCCAAATCTATCTCTCTCTCCCTCGCCATGAAAATCATAGAGTCCAAGGTAGGGTAAGCTGAAAAACTAACATGCTCTCGAATATCAGCTCGGAGCATGTCATGGTAGCGGGTCCTCCTCATCTCCTCATCACCCGTATACTGGGGCACCAACAATGCCCTCTCCCGGAATTTGGCGGTGATCTCCGCCACAGTCTTCGTCATCTGCCTCATATCCAGGAACTCCCTGGCCAGCTGCTGAAGCTCGACAACCGGCGCAAACTTTGTCCTGAACCTGGTCGCGAAGTCCGAGCAGGCCATAGCCTCCACAGCCGAGGCTCCCAACGAGTCACTCACAGACTCGCACTAATCCCTATATGCAAAAACACTAACAAATGATCAAGAAATGACTCCTTTCCTCTCACAAATGCTCTAGCTCACTTAGGGTTTCTCTCTAGGGTTTGGTAGCCGCAAATGATGGCCATAAGGCCCCTTTAAATAGGCCCCAAACCCGAGGAATTAGGGTTTCATTAAACAGCGTGGACTCATCGAGTCCAGCCATCCACCCGGATAATGATTTGCGTCACTACTCGCCGAGTTCTTCCACAAAACTTGAAATTCAATGAATAAATATAATACCTGAAATTGCGGATGTTACAATTCTCCCCCACTTGAATCAGACTTCGCCCTTGAAGTCTCATCCCTGAAATAGCTCTGGATGCTGCTCACGCATCTCCCGCTCTGGCTCCCAAGTCAAATCGGATCCTCTCTGATGTTGCCACTGAACCTGTACTAGAGGCACCTCCTTGTTCCTCAAGACCTTGATCTTCCGATCCACAATCGCAACTGGTCTCTCCATGTAGTTCAGGCTCGCATCCACCTGAATGTCCTCTAACGGCACTACCGCTGACTCGTCGTCTATACACTTTCTCAACTGAGACACGTGGAAGGTATTATGAATCCGCTCCAACTCTGCAGGTAGCTCCAAGCGATACGCTACCCTGCCCACCCTCGCAGTCACTCTGAACGGCCCAATATACTGGGGTCCTAGCTTTCCCCTCTTCCTGAATCGAATTACTCCTTTCCAAGGAGATACCTTCATGAGAACATAATCACCGACCTGGAACTCAAGCTCGGATCGTCGCCTATCCACATAACTCTTCTGGCGACTTTGAGCGGTCAACAATCTCTGCCTGACCTGTTGTATCTGCTCTATCGTCTGAAGCACAATCTCCATGCTACCCATCACTCGTTGCCCTACCTCTCCCCAACAAATGGGATTCCGACTCCTCCTCCCATACAACAGCTCAAAGGGCAGCATACAAATGCTCGAATGATGGCTGTTGATATAGGAAAACTCCGCTAAGGGAAAATACGTGTCCCAACTTCCGCCAAAATCCAACACACATGCTCGGAGCATGTCCTCTAGCGTCTGAATCGTCCGCTCGCTTTGACCGTCAGTCTGTGGGTGGTATGCGGTACTAAAATGCAGCCTCGTACCCAACTCCTCATGGAATCTCTTCCAAAATCTTGAAGTGAAACGCACATCTCGGTCTGATACAATCGAGATCGGCACCCCATGCCGCGATACCACCTCTCTCACATATATCTCTTCTAACTTCTCCGCAGAAGAACTCTCACTAATGGCGAGAAAGTGAGCGCTCTTTGTCAAGCGGTCTACTATCACCTAAATTGCATCGACACCCCTCGCTGTTCTCAACAATTTGGTGATAAAATCCATGGGTATCTGCTCCCATTTCCACTCTGGGACTTCCAGTGGCTGTAACTTACCATGCGGTCTCTGATGTTTAACCCTACGATAGATTAGGCACCTCTCAACAAACCACACTACATCTCTCTTCATACAGGACCACCAATACTCCCTGTTTAGATCCAGAAACATCTTAGTGGCCCCGGGATGGATTGAGAATCTCGTTCTATGCGCCTCCTCCGTCAAGATGGTACGCGCTCCTCAAACGAACGGTACCCAAATCCGACCCTGGAAGGTCATAAGCCCTTTGCTATCGGTCACGAACTCCGACACCTATCCGATAACTCGCTCTCTCTTACGGTTCTCCGGTCTCATTGCCTCAGCCTGAGCCCCTCTGATAGTGTCCAACACCGGAGTCATCACCGTCAATCTCATACAAATATTCCGAATCGGGGCGCTCTCTGCCCTACGACTCAGGGCGTCGGCTACCACATTAGCCTTGCCTGGGTGATACAGGATCTCGCAATCATAATCCTTTACTACATCCAACCATCTCCTCTGATGCATGTTCAGGTTTGGCTCATCCATCAAATACTTCAAACTCTTGTGGTCCGTATATATCGTACACCGAACCCCATATAGATAATGGCGCCAAATCTTGAGGGCGAACACCACAGCCCCAACTCTAGATCGTAGGTGGGATACCTTGCCTCATGGGGCTTCATCTGCCTTGATGCGTACGCAATCACATGCCCCCTCTGCATCAACACCGCCCCCAACCCAGATATCGATACATCACAATACACCACGAAGTCCTCCATCCCCTCTGGAAGAGCCAACACCGGGGCTTCGCACAATCTCTGGTGAAGAGTCTCAAATGAGGCATGCTGCTCTAGGCCCCAGCTGAACACCACACCCTTTCGGGTCAACCTGGTGAGAGGAACAACAATCTTGGAGAAATCCCTGATGAACCTCCGATAATAGCCAACCAACCCTAGAAAACTCCTGATCTCAGAAGGAGATTTCGGCACCTCCCAACTCATCACCGCCTCGATCTTGGCTGGATCAACCAAAACCCCCTTTTGGTTAACGAGGTGACCAAGGAAGTGCACCTCTCGTAACCAAAAATCGCACTTGGAGAACTTGGCGTAAAGCCTCATGGATCTCAGCATACTGAGGATTTCTCGCAAATGCTCCTCATGCTGCTCCCTATATCTCGAATATACTAAAATGTCATCAATGAACACAATCACTGATCGATCCAACATCGGTATGCATACCCTGTTCATGAGTTCCATGAACGTTGCAGGCGCATTGGTGAGCCCGAATGGCATCACCACGAACTCGTAATGCCCATAACGAGTCCTAAATGCGGTCTTTTGGATATCCTCCTTGCGCACCCTCATCTGATGATATCCAGATCTCAGATCAATCTTGGAAAACCAAGATTCTCCATGCAACTGATCGAACAAATCGTCGATCCTCGGCAAAGGATAGTGGTTCTTGACCGTTAACTTATTCAGTTCTCGATAATCTATGCACATTCGGTGCGAACCATCCTTTTTCTTCACAAAAAGGATCGGTGCTCCCCACGTCAAGCTGCTCGGCCGTATAAACCCCTTCCCCAACAGCTCCTGAAGCTGCGAGGATAACTCCTACATCTCTGGAGGTGCAAGGCGATAGGGCGCCTTGGCAATAGGTGTTGCCCCTGGAATCAAATCAATGCGAAACTCAACCTACCACTCAAGAGGCACACCCGGTAACTCCTCAAGAAAGACATCCGGGAATTCACACACTATCGGAACCTCCTCAACCGTACTTGGTCTCTCTGCACCAACTCTCGTATCCATCACATATGCTACAAAACCGCTACAACCCTACTGTAGACTCTGTCTCGCTCTAGCAGCCGAACAAAACGCTGAATCAAGACGGGTACCCTCACCGTACACCGTAAGAACTCCCCCACTTGAGTCTCGTATAGTCACCAGCTGCCGCTCGCAATCGATAACTGCTCCAAATATGCTCAACCAATCCGTGCCTACGATGACACAGATGTCCCCCATCGCAATCGGGACCAAATCAATAGGAAACTCTACACCGAAAATCTCGAGTACACATCCTCGAATCACCTCCGTGGCATACACTGCTCTCTCGTCGGCGATGGAGACTCTCAGAGGTCGGCTCAATGCCTCTCGACTAATACTGATGTGCTGACTAAATGCCAACGATATAAAAGATCGACTCGCACCCGAGTCAAATAACAGCAAAGCGGGTATAGAACTCACAAGAAAAGTACCTACACATATCATAATATAAGCACAAAATCTCAAACATTAGAATAAATACATGAAAGAATACATACCAGCCACGACATCGAGCGCTGCGCGGACTTTTCCACAGTCAACTGGAAGGCTCTCCCCCGAGCCTTTGGCGTCTCGGTCTTCACCGGCCGACTATTAGAAGCTCTAATAGCAGCAGGGGCAGACCCCTGAGAAGCTCCCTGTGCTGACCCTCACAATAGCGGACACTCAGCCTTCCGGTGTTCGGTCTGGTTGCAGTGAAAACACACTGCAAACCCCTTGGGGCAGTCCTTGGCCATATGCCCCTCCTTGCCACACTTGTAGCAAGATCCAGCTCTACAAACTCCATCATGACCCTTGCCGCACTTTCCACAAGTGTGGCCCTTCTGGCTCCCTGCTTTGGAATCGGCGGGCTTGACCCGCTTGGCTGCCGGTTGGGACTGTGCCGGTCGCCGATCCCTTCCCTGAGACTCCGCCTCCTCCATAGCCTGAGTCTCTAGCTCGATCTCCCTCTTTCGGGAATTTTCCTGAAGCTCGGAAAATGTCCGGTACGCGGAGTTCGCCACGAACTCCCGAATATCTCTCCTCAAAATACTCAGATAACGGCTCATACATGCCTGCTCAGTAGACACGTGTTCAGTGCAGAACATCGCCTTCTCATGAGACATCCTGGTAATAACCGTAACAGACTCTGTACCCTGCTTGAGGGTCAAAAACTCTTGTGCCAACCGATCCCGTTCCACCGAGGGAACGTACTCATCACGAAACATGGTGGTAAACCACCCCCAGGTCACCGCAGCAAGCTTTGCTGGAGAATAGTGTGCTGTCGCGAACTTCCACCAGTCCTTCGCCCCCAGGTGAAGCTGGTTCAGCACAAACCGACCCTCAAGTGCTCCGGGCACGAGCATGTATAGAAACACCCCTCAATGTCAGATACCCACCTCATCGCTGCAATCGGATCCTACGTCCCATCAAACTCTGGTGGCTTTGTGTTGCTGAACGCCCTGAAAAACAACGAGTCACTCCCCTGCGGCCTAGCAGCAGCGACAGCTGCGGTGGCCGCTGCAACAGCAGCCTCAGAAAGAGCGGCATAACGCTCGTCAAAAGTCTCAACCAGCATGGTCTTAATAGACCCGAACATCTCTGGTATCTCTGCCCTGATGGCCGCAGCCACCTCCTCATGGATGATCCGACGGATCTCCTCATCACTAGTCTCGCTGCTCTCTGGCATATGACGTGTCTCCACCATGATCTACCTCTGAAATACAACATACAATATATTAGAACTCACTTGAGCATACTCGCACTCGATAACTCATCCCTCCTTGTTCCCTGGCATCCCGAATATTCTTACTTGAACTGTACACCGCCCCGGTGTTTTCAGTAGTACGGGCCCAATACTACCGTCCACACCGTATCAGTATACACCCCAAGTCCTCCTCCTAGGATCCCAAGTCCATGTACTCTATTATGCATAATCCCTTCTCTAACAAATCTCTCATAAGCTCCTCACTACTACCTACTCACTCTCAAGCATCTCATAGCAGCTCACCCTCCCCTAGGCTAAGGTATCACAAATCAGGCCACTCTAGTCCTAATATGAATACCTAGCCCACTCTAGCATGAGAATACATCATATCAAACTCATAAACATATAACATAAGGGTATTTTGGGAAATCACTATTCGGGCGCTGACTGATCGTACACACAACTCTGCTCTGCGTTTTCCAAAAATCTTTTACTCTTTTTAGAAAACTTGGTTCTCTTTTGAAAATACTTCTTAAATCCTCAGTTTGAGTTCAAATACGGCCGAAGGTGTACTCGAATCCCTCAAACCAAGGCTCTGATACCAACTTGTAACACCGTAAATTTCAAAACAATTTTTCGGAGTTTATTAAAAACATAATTCATTCATTATTCATAAAAACATCATTGTTTAAAACTCAATTCATAACATATATCAATCCGAAGATATCCTAACATAAAAATCCCGTGTGTGTACTGATCAAGTCGATGCCTTCCCGCGATCCTCACACGTACCTGAAACACATAACACAAAACACTGTAAGCACGAAGCTTAGTGAGTTTCCCAAAATACCATATATAACATATATTAGCCACTCGAGGCTATAACTCTGTGGGTCCGTGCACCCAACTCTGTGAACCCTTAGGTTCTATCTCTGTGAACCTTCAGGTTCTAACTCTGTAACCATGCACAACATAAATCAAATAAAATAATGTAGTGTAACACATAACACATATACAAACACTGTATCACATAACTCTGATTACCTACTCAAGGTAAAGTATAGTGAGAAGACTCACCTCGGGTATCTCAGTAAATCTCTGACTCGGTAAACTCTGGTCTAGCCCCTGCCTAGTCACATGAAATAAATACTCTAATTAATACAACCCTCAGGGCTAGGCTAATCTCTCTCTCTATATATATATATATACATCCTCTAGGAAGGGTAAAAGACTATCCTACCCTTCCGATGACTCTAAGGTCCAAACATTGACTAACCCTAAAAGTCAACGGTCAACCTTGACCAAACTCGCCGAGTGCCTAACTGTGACTCGGCGAGTACCATCATGCACTCTACCTTCTAGATTCTCTCTGACTCACCGAGTCACTTCCCCAACTCGGTGAGTCACCAACTGTTTGATTATCGGGAAAACCCTCGTCCTACTCGGTGAGTCGGCTATTGGACTCAGCGAGTTCATGCCATGCTCAAGCTGAACTGACCTCCTAAGATCAGATCTGTTCCTCTAAATCGTAGATCCAGCTTCCCAAAGCATTATAATCACGTAAAGCTAACATCTTGGTGCACATGCAAAGGCTCAAAGGCCTTCTTTGAAGATATGACCTCTAAAATGACATCTTAAGCTCATAACCCCCATTAACACCCATAAAGCTCAAGGGAAAAGGGTCTCTGGACCTCTTTGGGGCCAGATCTACAGCACCAACACGAGAAGGGACCAATCACTCCATATAACCATCCTCTAAAGGGGCTAAAAAGCCCTAACTCTAAGAATTACACCATAAACTGAAGAAGGGTCGAATGAATACCTCAAAATGAAGTCTCTGAGCCATAGAATCACTGGATTAGCACCCTCTTCAGCCTCCTCTTGACTTGGTCCCCTTCTATGTGCAAAAACACTAACAAATGATCAAGAAATGACTCCTTTCCTCTCACAAACGCTCTAGCTCAGTTAGGGTTTCTCTCTTAGGTCTGGAAGTCGCAAATGACGGCCATAAGGCCCCTTTAAATAGGCCCCAAACCCGAGGAATTAGGGTTTCATTAAACAGCATGGACTCGCCAAGTCCTCGGGGAGACTCGCCGAGTCCAGCCATCCACCCGGATAATGATTCGCGTCAGTACCCGGCGAGTCTACACATCAACTCGCCGAGTTCTTTCACAAAACTTGAAATTCAACGAATAAATATAATACCTGAAATTACGGATGTTACATTATGCTAATTAGCCATCACCTGAATACCATCACATGCGGCAAGGCTCAGATATTCCTTCAAGTAAAAGGCTCATCCCTGTAATGGTTAGACTCAAACAAGAGCTGTGCAATAGGGCCAAGTCTAGCACTATGAAATTATTCAACCTTGTTCGCATGTGACGTGACGCATTCACCTAATGGCTAACTCCTATCACTTAGAGTCCCACAAAGCACAAAGCAAGCAACATTCAGACATAGGAGACTACTAAAGTAATTCTATCCTCATAATGGGAAATTGTACTAGCATACAACGCTAAGCTCATGCTATCAGGCATAACCTAAACAGGCTATCCTACTGCTGTCTACTCAATCCTAGCATGAAATTTTCATATACTGGAGCACATAAAGCAGGCACATAAGGCATCACTCCTAGATCCTTAGTCCTTTTCTAGCATGTTGTTCTACTGAAACTGATAAGCATATATAAACTTGTATGGGGACATCGGGGAATAATTACTTGAGCTCGGCCGGTCGCGCACATCACACACTTTGTTCTGTCTTAAAACTCTTTACTTAACCTTTGAGAAAACATTTTTCTTTTTCAAAATCTTTTAATCCCTTGATTTGAGTTTAGACACCCCTGAAGGTGTGTTCGAGTCCCTCAAACCAGGGCTCTGATACCAACTTGTAACATCCCAAAATACGAGCCAAAAATTTCATTTTTAAAACACATACTTAGCAAAGCATTAGAAATAAAACATTCAATGATCTTATCATTTCATAAAAGATGTGCGTGTTTGGAAACCAGTTTATAAAAACATAACAAAGTCAGAGTACAAATCCCCAGAAAGATCTCATAGTGCGGAATACAAATCGTGTGTGTAATGTGCTGTTACCGCGCCAGCTCCTTCCCTTTTGAAGAAGAGGTACCTGAAACGAAAACTGAAAACTGTAAGCACGAAGCTTAGTGAGTTCCCCCATCATACCACATACCATACAATCACATATCATACATATTGCCGGGCAATTCTGGGGTGCCCGATTTACCCGGTACGGCCATTCTGGTGTGCCGACCCACCCGTGTCAAGCCGTTCTGGGGTGCTGACTACCCATGTCAGTCCATTCTAGGGTGCTGACTACCCATCGATCATAACGACCGATCCTCGGGGACTATTTCACCTCCTACTGTTACTATCACATATATCATAACATAACATAATATCAGACATTTCTGGGGTGCCTGAACTACCCTTCGATCCTAACAACTGAACTCGGGGACTGGTCCCCTCCTACTACCTCTATTGCATATAACATAACAAGCCAACATGCAAACATATCATCACATACTGTTAGACGTATCTGGGGTGTCTGACTACCCTTCGGTCCTAGCAACCGAACTCTACTACTATCACATACAACATATCATGCTAGCATATAACATACCAAGTAGTAGCAAACCTAGATTATATCACAAAGACAATCATCTATCATACATCTCCTACTGGTGGGTCGGCATTGTTGCCTTAGACCCACCGCTACTAGAAGGTAACTCACCTCGAAACTAGCTGTTGAAGTCTGCTTGCCGAGCGTCTGACTGCTGGATCACAAATCCTTCGGCTATAAACTATAAACATAGGTTAGACACCCATAAATACCCTTAGGTCAGAAGACTCACCCTCCCTTGGTCCAAGGTCAACTCCTTGGTCAAAGTCAATGTCCATTTGACTGGACTCACCGAGTCATGGCATAGACTCGCCGAGTCCTTTTCCTATTAACCTGGTCCTACTCGACCAGACCTTCTTCCCACTCACAGAATCACCCTTAACTCATTACTTGGGACGATTGAACCGACATGCGACCCGACTCGCCGAGTTTAAAGAACAGCTCGCCGAGTTCCAGGCAATCTTCATAGGACTCGCCGATTTGTTCATCCAACTCGCCGAGTCTAAGGCCATCTTCATGGAACTCGCCGAGTTCCTCCTTGGGACTCACCGAGTCCCTATGACCCATTTCCCATATAGGCCAAATCTGAGACATGCAACGCTTCAAAACCATAGATACATGTTCCTTAAGCATGCTTATCACGTAAAGTTGCAAACTTTACGTGCATGCATGGCCCTATAAGCTCATAAGGCCAAAACCAAACTCTTAATGAGGTCATACACTCAATGGGGACCTTAATCACTTCAACCATAGAACTTTATGCTACTAATTCATCCAATAAGTCTAGATCTGAAGTCCTTTCGGATCATTAAGCACCACACATGGAGTTTGATGTTTTAGGGCTTGAAAACCATCAATTTGGGACAAAAATGGTAACTAATGATCTAAAGTTCAAGGTATGGACTTTTCTACCTGAATGGAAGCTTCTCTCTGAGTAGAGTTCGGATCTACTCCTTTCCTTGCACTCTTCAACCACCTCTTTCTTCTTCTAAGCTCAAAACCTCCTTCACCAAGGCAAAAACACTCTCAAGAACAATATGGGGGGCTAGGGTCTCGCTTTATTGCTCTCTGGAAGTGTTAGGGACAAAGGAGGCCAAGTTAGAGTGTTTAAATAGGGTGAAAACACCCAGATTAGGGTTTTTGCCCAACCAGGCCCTACTCACCGAGTCTGGGGACCGACTCGCCGAGTCCAAAGTCCAACTCCCGCGCCTTGTCCTACTCCTACTCAGCGAGTTGGCCCATCAACTCGCCGAGTCCAAGGCAAGATACATTATTATCATTTTTTTTAAAAGGTAAATAGAAAGGAGTACGTACCGGGAACCAGGTGCTACACTTCACCTAGATTTTAGATGAATTTGTCCCAAATACCATGAAAAATCCAAGCTTCAAGAAGAATGTCCAGAAATATAATCAAGTGAGTGTTGATTTACAAAATTTGAATTCTTATAACAATTTCCCATCTCGAATCCTAACAAGAAATTAGCGTAATCCTTTAAGAAACGTAGTTGCTTGATACATAGTTGTTGTAGACACCTCGCCTGAGCTGACTTCCACATTCCGATCACCACCACCACCATTGATCAACACCATCACTCTCCGGTTGTTTTAGCTATAACCATTCTATTTCTTCGGTGAGTTCGATTCCGACCCTACTGTCCCCTTCTCCGACGAGTTTAGTTCCACCTATACTTCACCCGCTTTTCCTTTCTCAGGCGTGAGTGATGTTGATTTGTAGTAAAATGAATATTCTTTGGCGAGTTAGATTCCGACCATACATCTATTTAAGTTCATACCTTCCATGGGGAAAAGGAAACCTGCAACTCTGTCTCTCCTTCCTTTGTTCTAAAACCTACAACTCAAAGAAGATGATGATGAATCAATTTTGCTTCATGATTTTAGATCCACCACTATTAACCTCCTCCATTGATTTTAGATCGGGGTATATGAATATTAGAGTACAAAATGTTTCTTTGTTTCCTCACATAGAGGGTGTGGCGTGGGAGGTGTACCAGATGTTGGGGACGACAACTCTACATTCATCGCGGACATAGGGAAGAGATGGTGTTGACAGGTGAAAGGGGAGGGGAAGGGGAGATGCGAAGGGGGAGATTGTCAGCAGTGGAAGGCTTGTGCAGAAGATGTTGTTGATATTGATAGGGTTTTTTATGAAGGTTGTAGACAGAGGAAGAGAAAAGGATTATGGTGGGTGGGTGGGCCTTTTCTTATTCTTAATTAATTAAAAACATTTGAAGAAATAAAAATTATATATATATATATATATATATATATATATATATATATATATATATATATATATATATATATATATATATATATATATATATATATATATAAAGGAATAATAGTCTTTTCAAGCTAATAGGGACCAAAAACACAAAAAAGATCCAAAAATGGACCATTTTTGTACAGGACATTTTTGTAATTTTGTCTTTAATGTTTGACAAAGATGCAAGAATGGTCTCTGGGATATGTATTTTTTTCGGGTTTTGGCCTAAACCTCGATTTTTGTTTGGCTTGATGGTCATTTTGAGTTAGTTTGTTTGTGATTTTGGTCCCTCAGAAAACTTAAATACTAAAATACTTGATGTATTTAGTTTTCATTTTTTTAAAAAAATTTAACATATTTTTATAATTAAACATTAATTGAGAACTTTACTAAAACGCTCCCACAGAATCTAATAATCTTGTTTTTTCCCCTCTTTCTTTCTTGATTGCTAGAAGGAATCTGGATGATTCAAAGAACTTCACCAAACTTGGATATCAATTAAGAATGGCAACAACGGGGGATCGATTGAGAAGTTTACTAACCAATTTCTAGGTTTGTTCAATAATTTCTTTATTCCTTTGTTCAAGAACTTCAACAATCAACTTTTGAGTTTCATGATCAGATTATGAATGAGAGAAGGAGAAAGAGAGAGGGGGAGGTTAGGGTGCAAAGTTCTTCATTCATGACTTTGTAAATGTTTGACTTTTGTAAAACCCACTTGCATGTGGTGCTTTAGCCTTTAGACCCATTTGTTAGAGAGTGAGAGAGAGACATGTAAACACCTCTATAAATAGTAGGTTTGTCCACTTGTAGAGGTGTGCTTTGAAAGATGTAAAAGTGAGTGTGTAAGTGTGTGTTAATTATGTAGTCTAGATCTAGATCCTTTTTTGTAACACCATATACATTCAATATATCTCTTAAACACCCAAATCACCATGTTCAATTGTGCAAGCTTTAATTCCGCATGCCAAACCATGTTCTTTGTCACTACAATTGGTATCAGAGCGGGTCTTCAAGATCAAGGTGATATTTGAAGAACGATTCTCGGTTTGGCAAATTTTTGTCGCAATTTGATCAATTTTGGTGAGTCTCTCTCTATGATCTCTCTTAATTTTGTTGGAATCGTGCGTTGCGTTTTTTTTATTTGTGATCGTTTGATTCGTTGGATCAAATTTCTCTTGAAAAACCCATTTGTTATGATCCAATAATTTTTTGTTGATCAAGTCTTGATCCAATCTAAAATCCATTTGTTGATTCGATTCTAAATTTTCAATTGTTCGTTTGAATCGAGATTTAACCCAAATAAATTCTCTTTACTGTTCATCAATCTAATTAATTCGAAGCCTAAATAAATTCACATTCATTGGAAACCCAAGTTGATAGTCAAAATACGAACACTGGAAACGATGTTGAATTCAGAAGATAATTCAATCGGATTCATCGAGATTATTTCTTTTAGTCATAATTCGTGATTTAATCGATTCTGTATTATCTTGATTTGGTTTCCATTGATCTTGCTAACTGCACATCGAGCTCAAAACAGTTCTAGAAAATTTTCTCATTCATATATGATTCATATGGAATCAATTTTGGTTGAAATTGAACTTCGTTTGAGTCATTAAAGCATCAAATTGAACTTGATTTTACTAATATTTGTTGATTGAGTCTTGGTAAATGATGATTTCATTGATTTTAGTTGATCATTCTTGTCAAATATCTCTTGCGTGAAAGTCTAACACAGGTGTGAGAAGTCAAAATTGAAATTGATTCTGGTTCATTATTCGACTGTTTTCAAATGGAAATCAATCACAGTTGTCAAGGATTGATAACAAACAAGTGAAGAACATTGATAGTTGATTTCGAGAGTAATAGGAATCGATTATCGAATCTGTTTGAGTTTGTTGACGATGTGTGAAGGATCAAGGTTACGTTAAAGTCGAAATTAGTCTTGGCTGAAATCGATACTAGATATTGGAATCAGTCGACTATAGTTATTATGATTTCAGAAATATGAGTATTGATTGATGTTTGGATTCGTGAATGAAACAGCAAATACTGGAATTGCAATTTCGATTTTGGAGTTGCAAATTAAAGCTTAGGAACGAACTGGGTTATGTTTTGATTTCGATGAGTATCAAGCTGTGATAACGAATGGTTAATTTTGATTGTTGATCGATTCGAAGGGTATATGGTTAATGAACGAAAAACAAAAAATCATAAATTGAATGGTCCCTGGGTTTGGCTTTTGAAGATTATTTGGGATCGATTATAGAAGTAATTGGAATCAGTCGAAGGGTATTGTTGGAGATTAAGATACGAAGGGGTAAAATTGTGTGTTTAAACGAAGAGGTGTTTTGGATTTAGATTTGAAGGTTGTTTGTGATTTTGATTCGAAGGGTACATGCTTTGGGTTTGGGAAGATCAGTAAGAAACGAAGGGAACTGGAACTGGGTTAACATACGAAGGCTATTACTGTTCATCACTGTTCATAATAGTCTCTTCGTATGCTTCGTATGTTTTGCTAAAAGTCTTCGTATGTTTTGCCATGAAATAACAAAAGTTTCAAAAACAGCCCCTGAACCTTCTAATATTTGACACTTCGCAAATTAACTCAAGTTTCGAATGTTTAACACTTTTCACCCAACTTCGAAAATTGTTTGAGGCTTCGTATATTTGAACAAGTCTTCGTATGTTTGAGCAAAAAGGGCAGAATTTACGAAGATAGTCCCTGAGACTTCGAATTTTTGGCAGTTTGCACCCAAATTCGAAAAAGGGCTATTTTTTGCTGAAAATTGAAGATTGTGCATTTCAGGCCCCTACAATTTGTGCAAATTGATGCTTTCTATCCAGCTTTGGAAAAGGGGGAGAGTTTTGCATATTTTGTTGTTTTGGGCGCAATGGGTCACTGCAGAATTTTGAAATTGACAATTTCTACCCATTTTTGAGAAATTTTGTCAAAGGCGATCCGTGAACGACAATAAAAATTGAATATTTTTTGGGGTTTCCGGATTGAAGCACAAAGTTTATGCCACATGTTAAGGGGGAGTTTTGACATGAAAAATTCCAAATAGAGCACGTTCTTTTTCCTTTGAAGTTTTATAATCAAATTTCGATTATAAAATTGGGGAGAAGTTTGGAAATTCGAACTTGAATTTTTCATATTACGCGGATTTGAAGACCGAAGTGATCTTGAAGTTTTGAAGCTTACGAGATGATGCAATTGGATGTTCGGAAGTGATATATTTGAAATGGGTTTGGTTTTATTGAAGATTTTTAGGGTGTGTTTTTATGCGCAACTTTTGGGTGATTATTTGGAGTTTGGAATACTCTTAATCATTCGTTGCTGCTCGGATTGTATGGTCTCACATCCTAGAGCCCAAATTGACGAGTCATGGAAGAATTGAAGATTGAAGTTCGTTTCGACATGTGTCACCTTTGAGGCTCGAACCGCGTAGTGCTTGATTTTAGAAGATTTGAAGTGGGTCATTCATTCCTAACTTTGAGGGGGAGAATGTTGGGGTGCAAAGTTCTTCATTCATGACTTTGTAAATGTTTGACTTTTGTAAAACCCACTTGCATGTGGTGCTTTAGCCTTTAGACCCATTTGTTAGAGAGTGAGAGAGAGACATGTAAACACCTCTATAAATAGTAGGTTTGTCCACTTGTAGAGGTGTGCTTTGAAAGATGTAAAAGTGAGTGTGTAAGTGTGTGTTAATTATGTAGTCTAGATCTAGATCCTTTTTTGTAACACCATATACATTCAATATATCTCTTAAACACCCAAATCACCATGTTCAATTGTGCAAGCTTTAATTCCGCATGCCAAACCATGTTCTTTGTCACTACAATTGGTATCAGAGCGGGTCTTCAAGATCAAGGTGATATTTGAAGAACGATTCTCGGTTTGGCAAATTTTTGTCGCAATTTGATCAATTTTGGTGAGTCTCTCTCTATGATCTCTCTTAATTTTGTTGGAATCGTGCGTTGCGTTTTTTTTATTTGTGATCGTTTGATTCGTTGGATCAAATTTCTCTTGAAAAACCCATTTGTTATGATCCAATAATTTTTTGTTGATCAAGTCTTGATCCAATCTAAAATCCATTTGTTGATTCGATTCTAAATTTTCAATTGTTCGTTTGAATCGAGATTTAACCCAAATAAATTCTCTTTACTGTTCATCAATCTAATTAATTCGAAGCCTAAATAAATTCACATTCATTGGAAACCCAAGTTGATAGTCAAAATACGAACACTGGAAACGATGTTGAATTCAGAAGATAATTCAATCGGATTCATCGAGATTATTTCTTTTAGTCATAATTCGTGATTTAATCGATTCTGTATTATCTTGATTTGGTTTCCATTGATCTTGCTAACTGCACATCGAGCTCAAAACAGTTCTAGAAAATTTTCTCATTCATATATGATTCATATGGAATCAATTTTGGTTGAAATTGAACTTCGTTTGAGTCATTAAAGCATCAAATTGAACTTGATTTTACTAATATTTGTTGATTGAGTCTTGGTAAATGATGATTTCATTGATTTTAGTTGATCATTCTTGTCAAATATCTCTTGCGTGAAAGTCTAACACAGGTGTGAGAAGTCAAAATTGAAATTGATTCTGGTTCATTATTCGACTGTTTTCAAATGGAAATCAATCACAGTTGTCAAGGATTGATAACAAACAAGTGAAGAACATTGATAGTTGATTTCGAGAGTAATAGGAATCGATTATCGAATCTGTTTGAGTTTGTTGACGATGTGTGAAGGATCAAGGTTACGTTAAAGTCGAAATTAGTCTTGGCTGAAATCGATACTAGATATTGGAATCAGTCGACTATAGTTATTATGATTTCAGAAATATGAGTATTGATTGATGTTTGGATTCGTGAATGAAACAGCAAATACTGGAATTGCAATTTCGATTTTGGAGTTGCAAATTAAAGCTTAGGAACGAACTGGGTTATGTTTTGATTTCGATGAGTATCAAGCTGTGATAACGAATGGTTAATTTTGATTGTTGATCGATTCGAAGGGTATATGGTTAATGAACGAAAAACAAAAAATCATAAATTGAATGGTCCCTGGGTTTGGCTTTTGAAGATTATTTGGGATCGATTATAGAAGTAATTGGAATCAGTCGAAGGGTATTGTTGGAGATTAAGATACGAAGGGGTAAAATTGTGTGTTTAAACGAAGAGGTGTTTTGGATTTAGATTTGAAGGTTGTTTGTGATTTTGATTCGAAGGGTACATGCTTTGGGTTTGGGAAGATCAGTAAGAAACGAAGGGAACTGGAACTGGGTTAACATACGAAGGCTATTACTGTTCATCACTGTTCATAATAGTCTCTTCGTATGCTTCGTATGTTTTGCTAAAAGTCTTCGTATGTTTTGCCATGAAATAACAAAAGTTTCAAAAACAGCCCCTGAACCTTCTAATATTTGACACTTCGCAAATTAACTCAAGTTTCGAATGTTTAACACTTTTCACCCAACTTCGAAAATTGTTTGAGGCTTCGTATATTTGAACAAGTCTTCGTATGTTTGAGCAAAAAGGGCAGAATTTACGAAGATAGTCCCTGAGACTTCGAATTTTTGGCAGTTTGCACCCAAATTCGAAAAAGGGCTATTTTTTGCTGAAAATTGAAGATTGTGCATTTCAGGCCCCTACAATTTGTGCAAATTGATGCTTTCTATCCAGCTTTGGAAAAGGGGGAGAGTTTTGCATATTTTGTTGTTTTGGGCGCAATGGGTCACTGCAGAATTTTGAAATTGACAATTTCTACCCATTTTTGAGAAATTTTGTCAAAGGCGATCCGTGAACGACAATAAAAATTGAATATTTTTTGGGGTTTCCGGATTGAAGCACAAAGTTTATGCCACATGTTAAGGGGGAGTTTTGACATGAAAAATTCCAAATAGAGCACGTTCTTTTTCCTTTGAAGTTTTATAATCAAATTTCGATTATAAAATTGGGGAGAAGTTTGGAAATTCGAACTTGAATTTTTCATATTACGCGGATTTGAAGACCGAAGTGATCTTGAAGTTTTGAAGCTTACGAGATGATGCAATTGGATGTTCGGAAGTGATATATTTGAAATGGGTTTGGTTTTATTGAAGATTTTTAGGGTGTGTTTTTATGCGCAACTTTTGGGTGATTATTTGGAGTTTGGAATACTCTTAATCATTCGTTGCTGCTCGGATTGTATGGTCTCACATCCTAGAGCCCAAATTGACGAGTCATGGAAGAATTGAAGATTGAAGTTCGTTTCGACATGTGTCACCTTTGAGGCTCGAACCGCGTAGTGCTTGATTTTAGAAGATTTGAAGTGGGTCATTCATTCCTAACTTTGAGGGGGAGAATGTTGGGGTGCAAAGTTCTTCATTCATGACTTTGTAAATGTTTGACTTTTGTAAAACCCACTTGCATGTGGTGCTTTAGCCTTTAGACCCATTTGTTAGAGAGTGAGAGAGAGACATGTAAACACCTCTATAAATAGTAGGTTTGTCCACTTGTAGAGGTGTGCTTTGAGAGATGTAAAAGTGAGTGTGTAAGTGTGTGTTAATTATGTAATCTAGATCTAGATCCTTTTTTGTAACACCATATACATTCAATATATCTTTTAAACACCCAAATCACCATGTTCCATTGTGCAAGCTTTAATTCCGCGTGCCAAACCATGTTTTTTGTTACTACAGGGGTCATCTCTTATTTTTTAAATCAGAAAAATATGTTAAATTTAAAAAAAAAAAAAAAAAAAAAAAATGAAAACTAAATACATCAAAGGTATTTTAGTCTTTTCAGTTTTCCGAGGGACCAAAACTACAAACAGCTCAAAAGGACTATCAATCAAAAAATTCAGGATATAGACCAAAATCCGAAAAAAATACATACCACAGAGACCATTTTTGCAGTTTTGTCTTAATTTTTTTTACAAGCTAATAGACTATATCAATTACCACTTTAATCAAATTAAAATTTTAAATTATACTCCTTCCGTCCAAAAATTATAGTCTATATTTCCTTTTTGGTTTATCCCAAAATAATAGTCCACTCCTAAAAATAAATAACATTTTACCAAAATACCCCTTATTATTACTTAACCAACTAAGCATTTAATGGAACATTAAATGCAAAGTAAGGACAAAACTATTATTTTATTGAATAAAGTTAATGATAATTAATGCTTCCTTAATCTATGTATTTTTTTGTCTGTGGACAATAATTTTAAAATGGAAGGAGTATATATTTTTGAAATAAACTTTGGCTTATTATACTTACGTATTCAAGCATTTGAATTAGTTTAACTTTTTGTTTCAGAAATGATCATTTGATTTGTTTTAAATTGCGAGAGTTTTTTTTTATCTTTAAATTTATACTAAACAAGTAAGGTATTACACAACCAATTATATATATGTAATGTATATGTAAAAAAACTTTAATATTATTTTTATGTTCAGAAAAAAAAAATTGTATTATTTACGTTTTATATAGAACTAAAATGCAAACTTTTAGAAGAAATGATCACCTAAAAGTATGATATGACATACATATCTCTATTATTTTCTTGATTGTATATGAAAATATATTGAATTTTACATTTATTTCGATTAATTTTGTTCGGTTGCATTATCTATACATAACTATACAGTTGATTTCCCCTCTTTAACTAATCGTTTTTGTCTCGATTAATGTTAATGTGATATTAAAAAAAACAAAATGTATACAACATCATATTTTAGCTTATAATTTCTCTTAAAACCCAATTTTTGGTTTTATATGAATGGTAAATATTAATATAAAGACTTTTTTAAACATGAATATAATATAAAGATTTTTCTACATATACATATATATTTGATTTTTGTTTTTGTTTTTGTTTTCAAATATTTTCATAAGTAATTGTTAGAACCAAAATATCAAAGAGTCTTTAGCTTAACGGTAAGGAGTGATTCTCACAAATGAAAGTCATAAGTTCAATCCACATTATGAGACATTGGTGGTGTTTAGAATTAGATTAGGAGTAGGATAGTTTGTCGTTAAAAAAAATTGACACAATCGGAATATATTAGTCAAAATCATTTCGACATTTATGAGTACTACTATCTTTTGCTATTTTCAAATACATATTGATCATCTTCATCTTCGATTATGTTTTTATGCGAAATAACTCATGCAACATGTTTATTTTTCCAAAAAAACAAGTTGGTTGTTCCATAATCTTGAAGCATGATTGAAGAACGCTAAAGCCACTTTCTACATTTTTTCCTTGCAATACACTCCACATGTATATCCTTCATGTGGACAATATATCAATGAGCTTGGAGGATTGGTATCTCATTTGCCATATTATTAAATATTAAAGTATCATAAACGTTTTTGTGGCTTGTGATGGAAACATGTTTATTAGATGCAAAATTTTATATAAAAAAAAAATCCATAATTCAAAACTTTATGCATCAAAATAATATTTTGGTGTTACGTGACATGACATAAGTCTAATGGGTTGTGGAGCAGCTTTGGTGTGGGTTACCAAAAGGTCTATGACATAATGGCATCAAGGTATGTATGGAAGATGTCCACTTCTAAATGGTATTGAGTGTTTAAGTCATATCCTAGACAAATATATAGAGTTAAAGTATGATAAGAAAGTGTGTGTTTGTCGTTAAAAAAATAGTTAATTTTTAATTGCGTATCTTTTTATTTTGATGGTCTTAATGTAGTTTTAAAGTACTTAATTTGTCGGTTTGGTCTATGTATTGGTATTAAATATTGTTAAATATTATATTTTTCGAAAAAAAGAACTTTTATTTTTAGGATTTGTCTGTTTAAATATAAAAAATTTCAAAAAAAAAATTTTGTTAGGGGAAAAAGAAAAACCATCATATTTGACTAATGTTTTTGTTTGTACCAATTTTTTTAGTTTTGTTTTATGAATTATTTATTCTTATTGATGTTGTTATTTATAATGTTCTTGTTAATTTTCAACATTAAAGTAGGAAGAAAACCATTGGAATAAAATGTCTAAGTTCCTAACTAAATTAGCATATTCTTATAATTAAAAATAAAGTTTTTTTGGATTGCTTTGGTAGCTAGAAATGGTATATAATGATTTTTGGAGAAAAAGAAAATAATTTGTTAATTTGTTATGTTTAATAAATTAATTAGAAATTGATTAGAATTTGTAATATTTAATTAAAAATTAATCAGAATTAATTTAGAAATAAGTTTAGGTTAATTGAAATTAATTAAAAGATACAACGACTGAGCTGTAATTATTTAATGGTTGCGCAATGGAGAGGTTCCAGAACCTTCCTAGCTTTGACGGTTTTGGTGTTCCCTTAAGAGGATTCTGGAAGCCTCCAATTGATATAAGTAAACTAGATATTCACTGATTTGAAATAATATTATTTTATGTTCAAATATGTAGTCATCATGGATTTCATGCAGCTATATAAAGGATCTTAAACCCTCTAAATTTGGCCACCTCTCTTTAGATTAAGCATAGCTGAAAATTTCCTTATCCCTCCTCTTTCCAAAAGTCTTATGGTTTCTAGCGTTTTGGTGTGAGCCATTAGAGACATCATACTTTTGGTGCTAAGCTTGGTGAAGATTTACAAGGAGATTAAGGATATTGTTTGTTATAACAATATCACATGTATGTATCCCTTACTTGTAAATTTCGATTTGAGCATAAGGATCTTGTAGTTTCATAGTATGTTGTTATTTATGTGCAAAGACATAGATCCATTAGGTTTCATGTACCCTCAAGTGTTTTAAGTGATTTTTTATGCATAGACTTGTAACCTACAAATTCCATCAATGGTATCAAAGTCATGTCTTGCAATATAGGGTGCATGATAGATGAAAAAAAATCGAAAGGCGGGTCGCGTCTTACAGTTTTTCGAGTTTCCTACTTTTTTTCTTCAATATTCGAATCTAGGGTGTTTTTTGTGATTATCTGGTTTTTGAAATGTTAAAATATGAATTTTAATGTACTAGATATGATTAAAATCTTAATCCTAAATTTAAGGAGATAAATAAGGAAACTTTTCAGTTATAAGATAATAAAATAAGATTATTCTTTATGGATTTTGATATAATTAATTAAAAGTTAATCGAATGATAAATATAAAATCCATAAATGGATTATATGATTTAATTAATTTAATTGTTTAATTAAAAAATAAAAAAAAATCATATAAGGGTTTAAAAGAAAATTTAATTAATTAATATTTAATTTAGATAATTAATATTTAAACCTTGAAATTTAAAATGTTTAAAATATACCATATATATATATATATATATATATATATATATATATATATATATATATATATATATATATATATATATATATATATATGGGTTAGGTTATTTTGTTTTCACTATCTATTGTGTGCATGTATGATTGATTATGGACCAATCATTTTAGTTATTTTAATAAAGTAATTAATGCATATTATATGTTGAAGATATAATGAATATTAATTACATTTTCAGCATTTAAGAAAGTAATTAATGCATATTAAATGTTGAAAACATTTGAACCTAACTCATATATATATATATATATATATATATGTATGTATGTATGTATGTATGTATGTATGTACGTATGTATGTATGTATGTATCATTAAAAGTCAGTCGATTCTCTAATACGCCTCATTCACGAAGCCATGCTATAAGAGAGATCCAAGGAAACTGCCTAAAAATTGACCGTTGAATGTGTGTCATGTTCACCGACCACTTATGTGTGTAGTGGAAGGTCGTTAGCTGAGTGGATTTGATAGGACATAAACAAGATTAAAAGTATAATCTATAAAGTAATAGAAAATTTTGCAAAATCTCACTCTAGTTACATTAGGAAAAATATAAAATATATGTTAATCCATGAAAACGCATATCATTCATTTATTAGTCGTTAGCGGAACATGCGTGGGTAACCGACACTCTAATTTGAGACCATAAAGATGAAATGATAGAATACTCGAATTTATGGTTGTTGATGAAGTATGTGTGGTTAACCACCACATCTATGTGAGATCATAAATGATATTTAGTATGTCATACGGGTTTGCATGGTTATTCACATATTATTTGTGATCACCAGTATCCCAGTAACAAATGGAACAGCATAATCCAAGATTAAATATGTCATTGATAAGACTCAATGAATCTCAAAAGATCTAGAAATTTCATATTAGATTGAAATTGATAATATGTCTTACTTACCTTGATAAATTCATAATCAGATTATAACATCCCTCTTCTCATTTCGAATTGTATATGATCCTAGCCTTGAATATTAATTTGGGTTAAAATATTAAGGAATAATATCAACTAACTAAAACTTCTCTCTTACTATAGATGTCTAGAAATGGTGATTCTCCTACTACTCAAAACTCTACTCCAAACTCATACTTCACTATCCTATCAATTATGTCAAAGGAAAAGCTCTATGATCCAATTGGACTGGATGCACAACCTCAAAATGACTATATGTTATGAGAATAAAGAGTATGTTCTCGATAATGTGACTATTGAGATTGATGAATTGATTTCTACTCGTGAAGAACTAGCTCTTCATAAACAACATGTTGACGACGCCATGAAAGTGGCTTGCATTATGATTGCAACTATGGTACCTGACCTGCAAAAGTCATATGAGGACTACTGATCATATGAGATGAACCAGGCTCTTTGCAAAAATGATTCATAAAAAGGAAATACAAGAACGATATGAGGTCGTCAAATCCTTAATGGCGTGTAATCTCAAGGAAGGAGAATTTGTGTGTGCTCATATACAAAAGATGCACGTCGAAAGACTGGAGACATGTGGAAAGATTAGAGAAGTTTGATGTAAAGTTCGACAAGGTGTTTGCCATTGACATGGTCTTGAACTCCTTACATGCTTGTTATGATCAGTTCATCCTGACCTATCATCTGAACAATATAGAAACGACATTGACTCAAATATACAATTTTTTTCAAACAGTTGAAGCGGGGACGAAAAAGTATCATGTCCCTAGTACAACAACTGCTCCTATCATGTCCATCAATCATGGCAGCTGAGGAAGGCAAACGCCTAAACCAATTGGAAAGGGAAAGCCCATGTTGGAACGTCTGGTAGTGGGTCAAAAGGAAAACCCAACTTTGATGTTTTAGCTGTCAGTGATGCCAAAGAGGCCACTTGCTTTCACTGTGGCGAAAAAGGACATTGGAAGAGAAGCTTCCCAAAATACCTGCAAGAGTTGAAAGAAGGAAAGATCAAGATATCTTATTCTGCATCGGATATATACACTATTGAAATTAATAGGACCGAATGGTCCATAAATCACTTAGAACTTAAACAATGGTTATGAAGTTGCTCAAACTTCAAGAACCTTCATCAAAGTACCATAAAAGGGGTTCAAGGCATGAATAAAAAAACCAAAGAATTATAAATGTATGAACTTTATACATTTCCTAGTTCCATGAAGTATAGGAGGCACAAGATCTAAGGTGAAAACAAATTCTAAACCAACAAACTCACCATCTTCCTCTTCCAAAAGGCTCTTTAGAGCTCCAAATACCAAGTACACACACTAGAGCACACACAATGGTTAGGGTTTTCTATTTGAATGAAGGAGGTTGGTGGCTCAAGACCCAAGATCTAGCGTTTTGATCCAAGATGTCATTGTGCCTCGATTCACACCTGACCGCATCACTATTTACTGACTTGGCACATGTTGCTATTTAATGACCTGACCTGCGTTGCTCTAGACAGATGTTTGCATTGCTACTCACAGCCTGTGTCCCCTGCTAAATGGGAAGGGACAAATTTTAGTTAACATAATAAAATAGAAATATATATGCCCTATATTCTTAATTATACAAAACAGTTTTTCTTTATTTACAAATCGAAAACAAACTTATATTTCTATGTAGATTTTTTTGTCTTTCAACTTTCTTCTAACATGTAGTTATATGTTCAAGAATTTAATAAAGTTTTTTACACGTATTGGCCACCAATATTAATGTAATATTTTATGCTTTTCCCTTTTATTATTGACTCGATGAAAGCATTATGCAATTTACATGCAATAGTGTAACTCCATATGATTCTTGACGTGTAAACTCATGACATCTAATTTATGTTGGTGAATTGTTTCACTAATTGTATTTAAGTGTAATGGATTGACTTGTTGACCAAAATCAATCTTCATGAACATTAAACAAGTAAGGAAGGAGTCAAGTACACACTTGTTTAAGTTTATACAATATTCAAAGTAAGGGGAAAATGATATCGGAACCAAAAATGATTTCGGGGTGGAGTTGATATCGGAACTGAAATGATATCGGAACTGGAACTGATTTCAGAATGGAGATGGCTTCCAATTTTCGGATTGGAAATAGCTCTGATGGCTTCGATGAATCAGAACGTGTTGGAAATTTACTGTTCATTTCTGTTTTATCAGAACTACTTGGAATGGTACTCTTATCTTACTTAGAATTGGAACACATCATAATGGTACTGTTCACTTCTGATGCGTCGGAACGCGTCGAAACGTCTCACATCGAAACAATTCGTAACATTTCACATCAAAGTGCGTGCAGTTTGGTGTTTTACTCGTCGTCTCGATGTTTTATCCAATGGTTAAAACAACCTTTTTGTGTTAGGTTTGACTGTTAATGATAGTTTTAGGACACCCATCGGTTATGTTTTTATCTAGTGGCTAAATGACCATTTTGTGTCAGTTTTTTGAATGTCGGCAACTATCTTGTAATAGTTTTTAGCAGTAGACATATTTAAGCAAATTTTGGTCAAACTTTTTGGTACAACGGATAAGACATACCCTTTCATTCTCTTTTCTTTTTCTCAAACTTCTAAGTATTATCCAATTAAGGATTTGGGAGTACAACGTAAATACTTTGATTTGAAAGTGTAAATCACGATCTCAGAGTTTCTAAGTGCTTTTAATCCCAAATCTCTTAAAAAAATTGAAGTATTTTGTGATCATGGCAAGTAGCGATTATGTGAAGGACATGACAAGCACGTTTGACAAATTGAACAAATTTGAAGGGCAATATTTTCATAAATGGCAAAAGAAGATGCATTTTATCCTTACAAATCTGAAAGTCGTGTATGTCTTGAGTACGCCCACGCTAGAATTTCCTGACAATGAAACTTAGGAGGCAACAAGTAGAAGATCAAATTGGGATAATGATGACTACATCTATCGTGATCATATTCTCAATGGTATGTATGATTCTTTGTTTGATATCTATCAAAATGTTGAAACTGCAAAAGAACTATCGGATCTCTTGAATCCAAGTACATGACTGAAGATGCTTCAAGCAAGAAGTTTATTATCAATAACTTTATGGGTTATAAGATGTTTGACTCCATACCTGTTATGTAACAATTCTATGAAATTTTAAGGATATTAGGACAATTTGCTCAACACAATCTGAAATGGATGAAGCCATTTATGTGGTTGTGATTACTAACAAACTACCCCCTTCCTGGAAAGTTTTTAAGCACAATCTGAAACATAACAAAGAGGAATTAACTTTGACTCAACTTGGAAGCCATTTATGGATTCAAGAGTCCTGAAGTACTCAAGAACTTGACAACAACCCTAAAGGCATGAATCAAGTTGTTTCATCTTCTATGAACATGGTTGAAGGAGAAAGTTAAAAGAATACCAAGAAGTCTTATGGAAATAGGAAGTTTAAAGGAAAGGATGGAAAGTTTTCCAACAAGAAGGAAAAAGTGGTTTGTTGGAATTGTAACAAAGCGGGTCACTTCAAGAAAGATTGACACCTTTATAAAGTGAATAAGGATGGTGTTGGGCCAAGTGGATCCAAGGATCCAGAAAAGCAACAATGTTAGAATTTTGATTTTAAGTAGAATTTTAATTTTATGCATGATTATATTTCTGTGATTTCTGAAGCATTTGATGTGCAAGATGATGATGTTGCATGGTAAGTTGATTCGGGAGCAACAAGAAATATTTGTAAAGATCTTCATTGCTTCAAGGATTGTCAACCAATAGAAGATGGATATGTGGTGAAAATGGGAAATGTTACTACTGAACCAATCAAGGGTTTATGATATGTTTTGCTTTACTTTACTTCTAGAAAGTGTTTGTGTCTGAACAATGTTTTATATGTACCAGGGATTCGAAAGAATCTTGTGTCTAAACTTGTCTTGAATAACTGTGGTTACAAACAAGTATTAGAAAGTGACAAATATATATAATCAAGACATGGTTCTTTTATGGATTTCAGATATGTATTTAATGGAATGATCAGGCTCAATATTAATTATCATAGTTATGATAATTTTGTTAGCATGGCTTCTTCTAGGTCTAACAATAACTTTGATAAATCTAATTTTTGGCATGCTAGACTATGACACATTCATTACAAGAGATTAAAAGACATGTCAAAAATGAGTTTAATTCCTGATTTTGATATAAATAATGAAAAATGTAAAACATGCATGTTAACTAAAATTATAAGAAAACCTTTCACTGATGTGGTTAGGGAAAGTAAGGTGTTGGAACTTATACATAGTGATTTATGTGATTTTCATGCAACACCTTCCCATGGAAACAAAAAGTATATTGTTACTTTTATTGATGATACATCTAGATATTGTTATGTCTATTTGCTACATTCAAAAGATGAAGCTCTTGAAAATTTTAAGATTTATAAACAAGAGGTTGAACTTCATAAAAATTAATCAATAAAATTTTTACGTACTGATAGAGGTGGTGAGTATTATGATCTGGTTTATTTTGAATCAACTGGAATAATACATCAAACCACAACTTCTATATACACCACAACAAAATGGTGTTAAATGAAAGGAAAAATAGGACTTTGAAAAAAATGGTTAACTCTATGTTGTCCTATTCAGGTTTGAGTGAAGTTTTATGGGGAGAGACTATATTAACTGCATGTTATATTTTGAATAGAACTCCAAACAAAAGGAGAAAGAATACTTCTTATTAACTTTGGTGTAAAAAGATACCAAATTTGAGTTATCTCAAAGTTTGGGGTTATAAAGCACTTGTAAGGCTCACTAAACCTAAAAGGAAAACATTGGGTGAAAGAGGTATAGATTGTATCTTCATTGGATATGTTGAGCATTCCAAAGCTTATAGATTCTATGTTTTAGAATCTAATTACTATATGTCTGTGAACACTGTTATAAGTCAAGAGATGACATCTTTTATGAAGAAAGATTTACGTCTATTCCTAGACCAAGGGACATGATTCAACAATCTTTCAGCAAGAACACAACTCAAGCTGAAGATGTTTTGGGTAGTACAAGTTATGTGCCTGAACTTAGAAGGAGTACTAGAGCTAGAAAAGCTAAATCTTTTGGATCTGATTTTCAACTATATTTAGTTGAAGGAACATGGGATAAGACTATGTCTCAACATCAATATTGTTTTAATATTGAGGATGATCTAAATACTTTCAGTGAAGCTATGGCTTCTAGGGATGTTCATTTTTGGAAAGAATCAATACGGGATGAGATTGATTCCATCATGCATAACAATACTTGGGTATTGTCTGACTGGCCTCCTGGTTGCAAGGAATAAGGATGTAGATAGATCCTAAAAAGGAAAATGAATGCAGATGGCATAATTGATAAGTATAAATCCAGATTGGTTATCCAAGGCTTTAGTCCACTACTATAAAAATACCCTTTAATAACATGCATTGCATGTCATAAAAGGCATTGCATGTCATAAAAGGGTACAGATGACACGCAAATGCGTGTCAAGGAAGGCCTTGTCATAAAGGAAGACGACGCGCTTTTGTGTGTCATAAACTTAAGACGTGCATTACATTTCAAGGAAGGCCCTATCATAAAGGAAAACAAAACTCCTTTACGTGTCGTAACCTTACGACACGAATTTTGGACACACATTGCGTAACATTATATCCCCTTGTCATAAATGAAGATGACACGCATTTGTGTGTCATAAACTTCAGCAACCATTTACGATATGCATATACGACGTGCCTTTACGATACTATGATGGGTAAGTAAGTAAATCTCGTTTACGCATAATACAAAAATATAGAAACAAATACATACCAAAACTATCAATTTCATCCAATAACATCATGTCAAAAAATTGTAATACAAAATGTAAGTAAATCTCATGAAAACGTTTGACTCAAGATGGGGGTTAATGGGACCCACACTCACTCCAAGAAAAACACATAAACACCCCCGACATTAATTGAAAAGTACAATGCTATGATGGGTAGTGAAAGTGAACCTCCATCAAGTCTTTCTCAAGACGTTCTTTCAGTTGTTGCATAGAAGTTGTGCCACCAGCAAGCTATTTGTTGTGTACATAACAAAAAAAAACATTACTCATATCATACAAAAAATTTTAGCTACTGATACATTGTGTTTTATTTATTTAGCCTCCAAACTATTATTATATTAGTCATTAAGAATGAGTATAGTTTAGTGGCTAAATTGACACAATGTTGAAAGTATGTTCTATTTTAATGTATGTTTTGATTTTTCCCTTTTTCTAAACCAAATAATCAATTAAAATGGTTTACTTAAAAGGTCAAAAATAAGTATGATGGCTTAATCACCACACATGGCAGTTAAGTGGCTAAATTGATAAATGGTAAAAGTATAAGTGATTTTTCTGTATTTTTCCATAAATAGCATCACAAAAAGTTATCAATTCTAAAAAAAGAAAAAAACCACAATCATAAGCATAGCCATAGTTCTCAATGTGCGTCATATGATATACAATCTGCACCATATTATTGATTGTTTTATGTATGAGGTGCATATCACTACATATGACAGTTCAAAGCTAAAATTGGATTAATTTTTCAAAGGTACCTTAAAAGAAAAAAAATAGAAAGTAAGTATAATGTTGTAGCAAACAAATGACTAGAAGTATATTGCTCTTGCTTGCATTTATCCCTTATTTCATTGTTAGGGTAAAAAAAATATTCAAAAAATAAGTCTAAGCTAACCTGAAACTCTCCTGGGCGAACCTCCTTCCTTTTAAAAGAGTATCGACACCTTATCTGCATTTTAGATAGGAAACAAATATAATTATACAGCTAGCCAAACACCTTGATCATTCACAGAGTGTAAATTTAATCAGTAGTGAATATCAACTTACAAATTACTTAAGGACCAGAAAGGAAATATAAGAGGGTTCTTTGCTTAAAGCTGCAAGAGGAAAAAAAAAATGTTATATAAAATACATTAAGACAAAACAAAACTTGATATACCTCTTATGCATTTCCTCCACTCGTCACATAGCGCTTGTACAAGTAGATCAAGCCAGGTTCCTCTTTCCTCTTCAACAAGCTGGCTACAACACTTCTTAAAGGATTCCATTAACCACATTTTTACACAAACCTAATTAAGCAAATGTATAATACATTGATTTAAGCTAAAATAACACAACTGTTATATTATAAAAAAAAAATATATATATATAAGAAAGAAAGAAAGGGAAAATTGAACGTAAAAGGAGCATACTTTCAAAATCAACGTTTAAGGGCCATTGTTGTAAATTCATAATTATAGATTTTTGACAAATTATGTCAAATAAGAATTTAACTTAATTCACTAAATTGTGCATTTATGGTTAAATTATAATTTATATAAGAACATGGACTATTTTGTAATTTCTCATAAGTTTATTGGTCAAAAAGACAATTTATTTATAAACATTCATTTATTTTTGGGGGTATTATATTTCAAATGTCCCGGGTATTATATTTTAAACATCCAAGACTCGTAGAGTCATATCCCTATCAGATTCATGTCCAACTTCCTTTAGGCATATCCTAATTTTCCATCTGAACTAAATCAAGTTACAATTTTTTTTTGGTAAATCATAAATGAGAGAAATATTGCATCAAAGATACATACATACACTTTGAAGAAATTTTTTTGTACATAATTCATGACAAGATGTATTGGACCGACCTTGAGGGACTGAAGATGACGAGTGTTAAACTCTGTCTCACTATAAGAATACTAAACAACAAAAGATAAACTGTTGGGAGTCAGTGGCTTATGCAGATTTCCCCCCAAACTTGATGTATAGTTGGAGCCTCTTTACTCTAATTTTTTTATACAACTTAAGTTATGATCCATCAACATTCATTACAAACACTGAAGGTAAAAGGCTCAGCAAATCTAATGTTGTTGCGTAAGTATTTGTAGTATTTTTCAGATAGCATTAACAAGTTATGTTGTAACTTTTCTTATATTATACCATCTCTAGAGCAAGAACTTACATCTAAAAGACGATAAATAGATTATCTAACTAAAAAATATCTTCAAATATCTCAATACCTTCATTTCAATTAACAGTGCTTATCATAATCATAGTTAATGAGTATAACATACCTTTAACCTGTGAAGGTAAATATTGAGTTCACCATCTCCACCATCCTTCAATGTGCAGTTTTCTGTAGCAAACAATTGCTCTTCACTAGAGTCCTTGTAACACCGTAAATTTCAAACCAATTTTTTTTTCAAATTTTATAAAATATAATTCATTTAATATTCAGAAAAACAATCACATTTAAATATTTAATCCAACTATTACAAAATCCCAAGATCTCAAATGCATAAACTCCATGCGTGTGTACGGATCAAGCCGGCGCCTTCCCGCGGTCCTCACTAGTACCTGAAACAATAACATCAAACACTGTAAGCACAAAGCTTAGTGAGTTCCCCAAATACCACATATAACACATATTAGCCACTCGAGGCTATAATTATGTGGGTCCGTGCACCCAAACTCTGTGAACCCGCAGGTTCTAACTCTGTAAACATGCACAGCATAAATCACATAGAAATAATGCAGTACAACACATAACATACATAACATACAAATACTCTATTACATAACTCTGCTTACCTAGTCAAGGTAAAGTATAGTGAGAAGACTCACCTTGCGTGTCTCGGTGATTCGTAAATCCTGAAATCACTAGTGCTCGATCTCCCGAGCTATAGTCCTCCTATAGCACAATACATCTCTAATTAACACTTTCCCAACTAAGGTTGACTACCCTTTAACAAGTCAACTTAGGTCAACGGTCAACGGTCAACTTTGACCGGACTCGGCGAGTGCACTATAGCGACTTGGCGAGTCTGAGCGTATACACTGATTTCCCTGGAATCCTCCCTTGACACGTCGAGTTTCTCCTAACTCGACGAGTTCCACCTGGCATGAGTTGTGGGGCCACCACGACTCAACTCGCCGAGTCTCAAGAACAACTCGGCGAGTCCAGCTTGATTCAGTCCACCTGTCCACTCTGACTCCCCCTGACTCACTGAGTCAACCCTCCCCAACTCGGCAAGACCACTCGTTGTGTGGTCGGGACAATATTCATACTACTCGCCGAGTCTGTTCTTCGGACTCGGCGAGTCCGTGCCATGCAATGACTCAAACTTGCTCATAAGGTCAGATCCGGTCCATTAACCCATAGATCCAATCCTTCCAAGCTTATTTAGCACGTAAAGTCACTATCTTGATGCACATACAATATCTATATGACCATATATGATGCTTTTGTCCCAAATACTACAACTCAAGGTCATAATCTCCATTGCTATACATAAAGCTTGATGAGTGAGGCTCTCTGGACCTCTATGGATCCAGATCCAGAGCCTCAACACAAGAAGGAAACTATTTGGCATCAAATCAACCCAATAATGACCACAAGAAACCCTAAATCCAATTATACTTCACAAAACAGAATATGAGCCGAAATCATACCTCTAGTTCGATGATCTAAGCTTCAAATCCACAGTATAGCAACCTCCTTTGCTTCCTCTTGTCTAGAACCTCCTCCTTCTTTTCTAAATAACACACACAAGGTCAAGAAACGTTTCCTTTCTCTCTCAAAACGTTCAAGCACTCAAGGGTTTCTCTCTATGGGTTGGTGAGCACAAATGACGGCCATAATGCCCTTTAAATAGGTCTTAAACCCCAAGAATTAGGGTTTCACCACACAGCGTGGACTCGCCGAGTCCGGACGCGAACCCGTGCCCAATACCACGATCCTACTAGGCGAGTTTGGGCTCCAACTCGCCGAGTCCACTCACAATTTCCAAAAATAAACCAATAATATATACCTAGAAATTCCGAGCTGTTACAATTCTCCCCCACTAGAACTAGACTTTGCCCTCGAAGTCTCACTCTTCAAATAACTTCGGATGCTGCTCTCGCATTTCCCCCTCCGGTTCCCACGTCATCTCGGACCCCTTCCGGTGCTGCCACTGAACCAAAACCAAAGGTACCTCCTTGTTCCTCAGAACTTTGATTTTCCGATCTCTGATGGCCACTGGTCTCTCAGCATAATTCAGGCTCGCATCCACCTGAATATCATCTAATGGAACCACTGCCGACTCATCGGCTATACGCTTCCGCAATTGCGATACATGGAAAGTGTCGTGAATCTGCCCCAACTCTGCTGGCAAATCCAAGCGATAGGCTACCCTGCCTATCCTCGCGACTACCCGAAATGGTCCGATATATCGGGGCCCCAACTTGCCCCTCTTCCTGAATCGGATCACTCCCTTCCAAGGAGAGACCTTCAGGAGCACAAAATCACCGACCTAGAACTCAAGTTCGGACCGGCGTCTGTCCGTATAACTCTTATGTCGACTCTGAGCAGTCAGTAACCTTTTTCTGACCTGCTGGATCTGCTCTGTCGTCTGAAGCACTATCTCAGTGTTGCCCATAACGCGCTGCCCGACTTCTCCCCAGCAAATGGGGGTCCGACACCTCCTCCCGTACAACATCTCAAAGGGTGGCATATAACGATGCTCGAATGATGGCTGTTGTTGTAAGAAAACTCGGCCAACGGCAAATACGTATCCCAACATCCCCAGAAATCCAATACACATGCTCGGAGCATGTCCTCGAGGGTCTGAATCGTCCGTTCACTCTGTCCGTCTGTCTGGGGGTGATATGCAGTACTAAAATGCAGCCTAGTACCCAACTCCTCATGGAACTTCTTCTAGAATTTGGAAGTGAAACGCACATCCCAGTCGGAGACAATCGAGATCAGCACCCCATGCCGAGATACCACTTCCCTCACATATATCTCTGCTAACTTCTCTGTGGAAGAACTCTCACTGATGGCAAGGAAGTGAGCGCTCTTTGTCAACCTGTCCACAATCACCCAAATTGCATCAACTCCCCGAGCATTCCTTGGTAATTTGGTGATGAAATCCATGGTGATCTGTTCCCACTTCCATTCGGGAACCTCCAATGGCTGCAACTTACCATGCGATCTCTGATGTTCGGCTTTAACCTTACGGCAGATTAAGCACCTCTCAACGAACCACGCAACATCTCTCTTCATACAGGGCCACCGGTACTCCCTCCTCAAATCCAAATACATCTTAGTGGCCCCAGGATGGATCAAGAATTTCGACCGATGAGCCTCTTCCATCAAAATGGCACACGCACCTCCCACGAACGGTACCCAAATACGCCCTTGAAAAGTCATAAGCCCCCGCTCATCAGTAGCGAACTCCGATACCAATCCAACAACTCGCTCTCTCTTTTGGTTTTCCGACCTCACTGCGTCAGCCTGTGCTCCTCGAATGGTGTCCATCACCGGAGTCATCACGGTCAAACGCAAACATACACCTCGCAACGGGGCGCTCTCCGCCCAACGACTCAGGGCGTCGGCTACCACATTAGCCTTGCTCGGATGGTACAGAATCTCACAATTATAATCCTTAACCACATCCAACCACCTCCTCTGCCGCATATTTAGGTTTGGCTGATCCATCAAATACTTCAGACTCTTATGGTCCGTGTATATCGTACACCGAACCCCATACAAATAATGGCGCCAAATCTTGAGGGCGAACACCACTGCCCCCAACTGTAGGTCATGGGTGGGATACCTCAACTCATGAGGCTTCAACTGCCTCGATGCATACGCTATCGCATGCCCTCTCTGCATCAGTACTGCTCCCAACCCCAAAATCGATGCATCGCAGTATACAACAAAGTCCTCCATTCCCTCCGGGAGGGCTAACACCAGGGCCTTGCATAACCTTTGGCGAAGCGTCTCAAAGGAGGCCTGTTGCTCAGGGCCCCAAGAAAAAGCAACACCCTTCCGGGTCAACCTAGTGAGTGGCACCACGATCTTAGAGAAATCCCTGATAAATCTCCAATAATAACCGGCCAACCCTAGAAAACTCCTGATCTCGGAGGGTGACCTCGGCACCTCCCAACTCATCACTACCTCCACTTTGGTTGGGTCAACCAATATCCTCTCCTAGTTAACAAGATGTCCTAGGAACTGGACCTCACGCAACCAGAAATCACACTTGGAGAATTTGGCATAAAGCCTCTCCGATCTCAGAACTTCGACGATCTCCCTCAAATGCTCCTCACGCTGCTCCCTAGATCTCGAATATACCAAAATGTCATCAATAAATACGATCACCGACCGATCCAACATCGGCCTGCATACCCGGTTCATGAGATCCATGAACCCTGCCAGAGCATTGGTGAGCCCGAAAGGCATCACCACAAACTCATAATGCCCATAACGCGTCCTAAACGTTGTCTTCTGGACGTCCTCATCTCGCACCCTCACCTGATGGTATCCAGACCTCAAATCGATCTTGGAGAACTAAGATGTTCCCTGCAACTGGTCGAACAAATCGTCGATCCTCGGCAACGGGTAACGGTTCTTGACCGTCAGCTTGTTCAACTCCCGATAATCAATGCACATCCAGTGTGAACCATCCTTCTTCTTTACAAACAGAATGGGCGCTCCCCACGGCGAGCTACTCAGCCGAATAAACCCTTTCCCCAACAGCTCCTGAAGCTGCGAGGATAACTCTTGCATCTCTGGAGGTGCAAGACGATAAGGCACCTTAGCGATAGGTGCAGCCCCCGGGACCAAATCAATACCGAACTCTACTTGCCTCACGAGAGGCACCCCCGACAACTCCTCTGGAAAGATATCCGGGAACTCTTGCACTATAGGAACCTCTTCCACTGACCTAGGCCTCATGGAATCAACCCGCGTATCCGACACGTATGCCACAAAACCCTTACAGCCCTGTTGTATGCACTGTCTCACCTTAGCGGCTGAATAAAACGCTGATCTAGAATGGGTACGCTCGTCGTACACTGTAAGAACTCCCCCACTAGGGTCTCGTATGGTCACTAGTTGTCGCTCGCAGTCGATAATCGCACCGAACTTGCTTAACCAGTCCATGCCCACGATGACACAAACATCCCCCATGGCAATAGGAACCAAATCAGTCGGGAACTCAACACCGAAAATCTCGAGTGCGCACCCACGGATCACCTCCGTGGCATATATCACCTTCTCGTCAGCTATGGAAACTCTCAGAGGCCGACTCAGCGCCTCGCGACTAACACTGATGTGCTGACTAAAAGCCAAAGATACAAAGGACCGACTCGCACCCGAGTCAAATAATACCAAGGCAGGTACAAAATTCACAAGAAAAGTACCTACGCATAACATAATATGAGCATAATATTTCAACATTATAATAAATACACGAAAGAATACATACCAGCCACGACATCGGGCGCTGCGCGGACCTCCTCCGCGGTCAACTGAAACGCTCTCCCACGTGCCCTCGGCGCCTCGGCCTTCACTGGCCCACTCCCGGTAGCTCTGATGGCGGCAGGGCCAAATCCCTGAGGTGCTCCCTGAGCTGATCCCCGCAACTGCAGACACTCCGCCTTCCGGTGTCCGGTCTGGTTGCAGTGAAAACATACTGCAAACCCCTTGGGGCAATCCTTGGCCATATGCCCCTCCTTGCCACATTTGTAGCAAGATCCCGCTCTACACACTCCATCATGACCCTTGCCACACTTTCCACAAGTGCGGTCCTTCTGGCTCCCTGATTTGGGATCAGCGGGCTTGGCCCGATTGGCTGCCGGCTGGAATTATTTCGGTCACCGATCCCTCCCATGAGACTCAGCCTCCTCCCTAGCCTGAGTCTCCAGCTCGATCTCCCTCTTCCGGGCATTTGCCTGAAGCTCAGCAAATTTCCGGTATGAGGAGTTCGCCACGAACTCCCGAATGTCTCGTCTCAAGATACTCAAATACCGACTCATACGTGCCTGCTCAGTGGACACGTGCTCAGGGCAGAACATCGCCCTCTCGTGAAACATCCTGGTAATCACCGTAACATACTCAGTACCCTGCTTGAGGGTCAGAAACTCCTGGGCCAAACGCTCCCTCTCCACCTGGGGAACGTACTCATCTCGGAACATGGCAGTGAACCTCTCCCAGGTCACTGTCGCAAGCTCAGCAGGCGAAAAGTGTGTTGTAACAAACTTCCACCAGTCCTTCGCTCCCAAGCGAAGCTGGTTCAGTGCGAACCGTACTCTCAAATGCTCAGGAGATGAGCAAGTGAAGAAACACCCCTCTATGTCAGAAATCCATCTCATAGCCGCCACCGGGTCTTAGGTCCCATCAAACTCCGGTGGTTTCGTGTTGCTGAACTCCCGGAACATCAACGCGTCACCACCCTGCGGCCTAGCAGCAGCAACAGCTGCAGTGGCCGCTGCAACCGCAACCTCAGAAAGAGCGGCATAACGCTCGTCGAAGGTCTCAATCAGCACAGTCTTAATAGACCCGAACATCTTTGGTATCTCTGCCCTGATGACTGCAACCACCTCCTCATGAATGATCTGTCGGATCTCCTCATCACTAGCCCCGACACCCTCCGGCATATGACGTGTCCTCACAATGATCAACCTCTGAAATACAACATACGATAAATTAGAATCCGCTCGAGCATACTCACACTCGACAACTCATCCCTCCTTGATCCTTGGTATTCCGAAGATTCTTACTTGGACCGTGCACCGCCCCGGTGCTTTCAGTAGTACGAGCCTAATACTACTGTCCACACCGTCTCAGTACACACCCCAAATCCTCCTCTTCGAATCCCAAATTCCAAGTACTCTATCACTCTCTAACAGATCTCTCATAAGCTCCTCGCTGCTACCTATTCACTCTCAAGCATCTCATAGCAGCTCACATCTCCCTAGGCTAAGGCATCACAAATCAGGGCACTCTAATCCTAATAAAAATACCTAGCCTACTCTAGCAAGAGAATACATCATATCGATTTTTCATAAACACATAATATAAGAGTATTTTGGGAAATCACCGTTCGGGCGCTGACTGATCGTACACACGTTTCTTCTTTGAATTTTTCAAAAAAAATCCTTTACTTTTAGAAAAATTTGGTTCTCTTTTGAAAATATTTTCCAAATCCTCAGTTTGAGTTCAAATACTCCCGAAGGTGTACCCAAATCCCTCAAACCAAGGCTCTGATACCAAATTGTAACACCGTAAATTTCAAAGCAATTTTTTTTGCAAATTTTATAAAATATAATTCATTTAATATTCAGAAAAACAATCACATTTAAATATTTAATCCAACTATTACAAAATCCCAAGATCTCAAATGCATAAACTCCATGCGTGTGTACGGATCAAGCCGGCGCCTTCCCGCGGTCCTCACTAGTACCTGAAACAATAACATCAAACACTGTAAGCACAAAGCTTAGTGAGTTCCCCAAATACCACATATAACACATATTAGCCACTCGAGGCTATAACTATGTGGGTCCGTGCACCCAAACTCTGTGAACCCGCAGGTTCTAACTCTGTAAACATGCACAGCATAAATCACATAGAAATAATGCAGTACAACACATAACATACATAACATACAAATACTCTATTACATAACTCTGCTTACCTAGTCAAGGTAAAGTATAGTGAGAAGACTCACCTTGCGTGTCTCGGTGATTCGTAAATCCTGAAATCACTAGTGCTCGATCTCCCGAGCTATAGTCCTCCTATAGCACAATACATCTCTAATTAACACTTTCCCAACTAAGGTTGACTACCCTTTAACAAGTCAACTTAGGTCAACGGTCAACGGTCAACTTTGACCGGACTCGGCGAGTGCACTATAGCGACTTGGCGAGTCTGAGCGTATACACTGATTTCCCTGGAATCCTCCCTTGACACGTCGAGTATTCTCCTAACTCGACGAGTTCCACCTGGCATGAGTTGTGGGGCCACCACGACTCAACTCGCAGAGTCTCAAGAACAACTCGGCGAGTCCAGCTTGATTCAGTCCACCTGTCCACTCTGACTCCCCCTGACTCACTGAGTCAACCCTCCCCAACTCGGCAAGACCACTCGCTGTGTGGTCGGGACAATATTCATACTACTCGTCGAGTCTGTTCTTCGGACTCGGCGAGTCCGTGCCATGCAATGACTCAAACTTGCTCATAAGGTCAGATCCGGTCCATTAACCCATAGATCCAATCCTTCCAATCTTATTTAGCACGTAAAGTCACTATCTTGATGCACATACAATATCTATATGACCATATATGATGCTTTTGTCCCAAATACTACAACTCAAGGTCATAATCTCCATTGCTATACATAAAGCTTGATGAGTGAGGCTCTCTGGACCTCTATGGATCCAGATCCAGAGCCTCAACACAAGAAGGAAACTATTTGGCATCAAATCAACCCAATAATGACCACAAGAAACCCTAAATCCAATTATACTTCACAAAACAGAATATGAGCCGAAATCATACCTCTAGTTCGATGATCTAAGCTTCAAATCCACAGTATAGCAACCTCCTTTGCTTCCTCTTGTCTAGAACCTCCTCCTTTTTTGCTAAATAACACACATAAGGTCAAGAAATGCTTCCTTTCTCTCTCAAAACGTTCAAGCACTCATGGGTTTCTCTCTATGGGTTGGTGAGCACAAATGACGGCCATAACGCCCTTTAAATAGGTCTCAAACCCCAAGAATTAGGGTTTCACCACACAGCGTGGACTCGCCGAGTCCACTCTTGGACTCGCCGAGTCCGGACACGAACTCGTGCCCAATACCACGATCCTACTCGGCGAGTTTGGGCTCCAACTCGCCGAGTCCACTCACAATTTCCAAAAATAAACCAATTATTAATACCAGGAAATTCCGGGCTGTTACAGTCCTCACCAACCAAGGCTTTCTAGAATAACAAAATCAAACATTGAGTTTCAACTAATTAAATAAATAACTACTCTCAAAAATATATATCTGTTGGTGATCATCTACATACAGGAAAGAAATCCATGATAATTTTAAGAAGCAAAAAGTGGAAAATCAGCAACACAAACCAACAACACTTTTTTATGTTGTTTATGTTGTGGAAGGATTCCAAGAGCATTTAACATTGATTTATCAAGCTCTGCAAATTTAGAAAATATAATGAGGAAAAATTCATCAAGAATCATGTAAAAAGATGACAAAACCATTTCACCCTTGTCTCAACAACCAATTTAGACAATGGTCAAAAATAACAAGGGTAAACAGGTCAAAAATAAACAGCCCCTTAGAGTTATTTGTATATGGGTCAGTGCATACCTTCTGTAGAACATAGCCATCGTGTACAGGGGCAACAATAGTTGATCCTCCACTAAACATGCACTTTCAACCAAACTTGGCCAGTATCAAAATAACACCACCCACCTTTTCGAACCATGAATCATAAAAAATAAAAAAAATAAAAATTAAAAATAAAAAAGATGAATAAATATTTATTTATGTAAAGTATTGGAATTGTTGGTGATTTGTTATCATCAATATTATTTAAGTGTAATGGGATTACTTTGTTGACCAAAGGTGATCTTGATAAATATTTAACAAGTAAGGAAGGTGTGGAGTACACACTTGTTTAAGTTTGATCAAGTTTTTAAAGTACACTGTCATTTAGGGGCGAAGCACCTAAATGAACGGGGGTCCGGGAGCAGCGCCCCTGGGAGCGGGGTCCAAGGGGTGGCAGCCCCTGGATAGCGCAAAAAAAATTTTATATAGGGTATGTTGCTATATAAAAAATGCATCAGAAAATCGTATTTTCAGATAATTGACCATTGTTTGACCCTTATCCAAACTTCCGTTTTATGTCAGTTTTTATAGTTTATGACAGTTAGAAACTATCATATGACAGTTTTCAGACAAAGATCATAAATTCGGTTTTGGTGTCATTTTTCTGGTACGGACGAAACTATCATCAAAGCATTCTAAATTCTTGTCTCTCTAAGTCTTATCCGATTAAAGAATATTGGGAGTACCACCCAAATGATTTAATCTCAAAGTGTTTTACACAATTCTCAGAATTCCAAGCCTTACTATACCCCAATTTCTAACAGGAAATTGGTATTAATAATTACCTTAGTTGGAACAGAAAAGCAACCAACTGAAACCAAGGTGTCAATTTTTGCATTTGGCCATAAGAGTTGTGCTTCTCGTATTGTAAAAATAAGTTTAAATGATGAATAATGAGCGTTCAAGTTAAGAAGTTAGTCAAACAGTAAGATGATTGATGAAAAGTACCTTGAGTTGTATGTGCTCCTCGTTGAGACTCTTCAAGTCACTTGGTGAGTCACGAACTCAACTCAGTAAACTAATCCCCCATAACCCTAGAAACATAAGCTACATCATCGATTTGAATCTTCCAGGGGTAGTTTACGTTCTTTTAGACATTGGTTTGACCAAAGACAGAATGATTGAGAAATCCTGGTTAAAAACGCCGATTATGGGATACAGTTGAAACACAATTACGATCCACAACTGAGTTTATATCTTCGTTAGAGTTAACGAAATCGAATCTACAAAAGTAGCGATTAATTATCAAAAGTTATATTTAGAGATCTGGATAAAATTTTGAAGCCAAATCTTGGTTATTTGAAAATCTGTGGGTTTCATTCGGGGCAGATAACGAGTTTAATGGGGCGATAGATATTGATACTGATTAAGAGAGTTAAACACTTGTTGGAATCGAGGATTGGGTTTTTGGTGGAGGTGATGGATCAGGAAATTGAGGAAGTTGCAGATTATCCTGAGTTTTTCAGCATGATTTGAAAAAGCGACTTGAGAGATGTGAGAAGCTTTCAAAACAGAAGAACGTTTCTTGCAGTGAGCTCAAAACTCGAACCAATCGTGAGACCTGGAGGAGAGAGCACAAAGGTAAAGGAAGGCGGGTACTTCAATTTTTTGGGGGATTTGGTTTTCCCCCTAAGGGTTAGGCGCGTATTAAAAAAATTGTAAAATGACATCTCTTTACGACACCCATTTAATTTTGGTGCCCTTCATGTTTGTAATTTTTTTGTTTGACACTAATTTTAGGGCAGACACAAATGCGTGTCCTCTATCGTTCAAATTTTGGAAAATTGACATTATTTTTAGGACACACAAAAAATGTGTATCGTAAATCAGTGTGTGTGATTGTTCGTGTGTCATTAAAGGGTTGTTTTCTAGTAGTGGTCAAAAGGAAGACATTGATTTCTTTGATACTTAAGCTCATGTTACCATAATTTCAACTATTAGATTATTATTAGCTCTTGCAGCTATACATAATCTTGCAATTCACCAAATGGATGTCAAAACTGCATTCTTGAATGGTGACTTGGATGAGTAAATTTATATGAAACAACCTGAAGGGTTTATGATGTCTGGAAATGAACACAAAGTGTGAAATTTGAAGAAATCATTATATGTTTTGAAACAAGCACCAAAACAATGGCATCAAAAGTTTGATAATGTTGTCTTGTCTAATGGTTTTGCATTAAACCAAGCTGACAAGTGTGTGTATAACAAATTTGATACTTCTTGTAAATGATTTATCATTTGTTTATATATGGATGATATGTTGATTTTTGGTAATGATTTGGAAGAAGTTGACAAACTCAAGAAATAATTATCATCTAGTTTTGAAATGAAAGACCTGGGGGAGGCAGAGGTGATTCTTAGCATAAGAATTAAACAAGGAAACAACGATATTTCAATTTCTCAATCTCATTACATTTAGAAGATTTTGAAAAAGTTTAACTTTGAGAACTGTTCTCCTGTTAGCACTCATATAGATCCTAGTCTTAAGCTTCTATGAAATAAAGGATCTCCAGTGTCCCAACTTGAATACTCAAGGGCTATTGGTTGTTTGATCTATGCCATGATCAACACTAGGACTGATATAATATATGTTGTGGGAAGGCTTAGTAGATATACTAGCAATCCTAGTTCACATCATTGGAAAGCTGTGAGTAGAGTATTTAAGTATTTGAAAGGAACCATGGATTATGGTTTAACTTATAATGGATATCCTTCTGTTTTGGAAGGTTATTCAGATGCCAGTTGGATTAACAATTTAGAGGATCACTCCTCTACAAGTGGTTGGGTGTTTCTTCTTGGAGGAGGTGCCATTTCTTGGGCATCCAAGAAACAAACATGTATTACTAACTTAACCATGGAGTATGAGTTTGTAGCTTTATATGTTGTTGGTAAAGAAGTTGAGCGGCTAAGGAATTTGATTTATGAAATTCCTTTATGGCCCAAACGGATATCTACCATTTCTATCAGATGTGATTGGGTTGCAACTTTGGTTAAAGCTTATAGTCAAGTGTATAATGGAAAGTCTAGACATTTAGGTGTTAGACATATATAGCATGATTCGTGAGCTCATCAAGACGGTTGTGATATATGTGCAGTTTGCAAGAACTCGGTTGAATTTAGTGGATCATATAACCAAAGGGTTAGATTTAGTGGATCATATTGTATACAAGGCGGCTGTAGGGATAGGTTTAAAGTCCACATAAAATCTTTTATATTGAGATACCTAATTCTCATCTAATGTAATATTAGATGCTAAATTCAATGTGGAAAGCTTAATATTTAAATATTGGAACACGTCATTGTTATCATCTTAAGGTATGTGTTAAGTACTGCAAGTTAAGGAGGTTGAAATTTTATTTCTTAATAGTTCTTTGAAAAATTGCATATGCAAGTGAAAGAACAAAAGAACTACCTATATAAGCATGAATTTTAGTTGCTTTAAGAAGTTGGGAATTGACTTTGATATGCTCATTTAAGTATGGGACACAAGCTAGTAAAATATGATGGGTTTTAGGCATAAGAACAATCCTATGTGCTCATACAAACCCTAATGCTTGGATCTAAGTTTCTCTAGTGTACATGCTTTGAATCCAAGACTTGCAACCCTAGATCTATCATATATAATTCGAAATTAACATCATAAGAACATATCTAAGTGTTTACCTCTTTCAAATTGCTTGAAATCCTTGGAGTTTTCTTGATCTTGAGCTTAGAGTCACAATTGTAACTCCTCTAATGGTTCACAAACCCCACAAGCAAGAAGGCAATATGAGAGAGGGTGATAGATGCTAAAATTGGCCCTATGGTTCTCTTGGATTTAAGTGTAGCCGATTTTCATAGCCTAGGGGTCATATTTATATTGTAGGTTGCTAGGGTTTCAATCTAAACCCTAATGGACAACTTAGCCACCAAGCAGCCCAAGGAACCTTCTGGAATAAGGCCTTGGACGAAAATATGATGGATCCCCATCATAATTTCGTTCCCCCTTTAGTCCATTAGGTTTCCCAACCCAAAACTCAACTATCATACATTTGACAGTTTATGCCCCTGTATTTAATTAATCTCTTTTAGTCACCAAATTAATTCCTAATTAATTTATGACCAATACTAATTAAATATATATGATTTCTCCTTTAATATATTATTCTTAAAATATATTAATAAACCATAATATTCTCTCTCTCTCCTTAAATTACCTTGTCAAGTTTCTTTGGTGAAGGCAACCCAAAAGGACCATGCACAACCGAGTCAAGTACATACCAAATGTAGTTACGGGCTTAGACAATAATCCAACAGTCTCCCACTTGGATAAGTCTAGTAACTATATCTCACATATGACATCATGATCCGATTAGCAATCATAGCTCTTATACATCGTTGTCAACTCTGATCAGTAACTTGTCCTTCAGATAAGGGATCATATAATCCTCTATTTTAGATATCATGCTGACAATGCTTATTGTCCAGCATTTGTTCCTCGATTTCTGACTTGTTTGACATAGAATTTAGTTAAACACATCAACTTCATTCTAACTGGGCCCGACACATAAGTCAAACCAAATCATCAAGTGGCCAAGATATCACCTTTATTCTCATAGAATAAAAGGAACAGATTAAATTCGACTCATATGCATCTATTATTTACCAATTAAATCATGCACAACAATGTGTTTTATAAAATCAAGTTACTAATGCGTTTACACATCATCAATGCATAACCAACCAGAAAACAACAACCATATCTCTAAGTTTTAAGACTATATGATATTATCGCTTTGCGATCACTTAAGGTAAAACACCACGAAGTGATACCAGCAAATGCGGGTTTATTCCAATGCTCAAATCATATTTATAAGCATTCATGAACTTTGCAGCAAACATTTGCTATACCCAAAACCTTTTAGACAATTTACAAACAATTCATGACAGTCTTCATTCACATCTACTTCCAAAATATGAACGATTGTGGACTGTTCGAATAATCCTATCATTCAGGAAGTCAAAACATGAAAAATTGAAACAATAGATAAATAACCAACACAAGATAGTAGCTTTACTCATAAAATGTTAAGTACAAAATATCTATTACATGTTTCTTATCTAATCCAAACTTATATCATCTTTCAGCTCAATGCTCCTAGCGTGCTGCAAGTGTTTGACCCTACTCAGTCCCTTCGTAAGGGGATCTGCTGGGTTTTCTTCTGATGATACCCTCTTCACAACGAGGAGTCCCTCTCTACCCGATGTTTGATAAAATGGTATTTTCTGTCGATATGTCGAGATCTACCATGATCTCTTGGTTCCTTGGTTAAGGCAACCACTCCTTCATTATCACAGAAAATTTACATTGGCTCCTTTATTGATGGCATAAATCAAAGGTCTCCAATGAAGTTCTTCAACCATATAGCCTCCTTTGACGCTTCGCTCGCCGCAATGTACTCTCACCCGCACGTTCAATCAGCTACAGTCTCCTGCATGGAACGTTTCCAAGTCACTGCTCCTCCATTTAGGGTAAAGACCCAGCCCGACTGCGATCGGTAATTTTCCCGATCCGTCTGAAAACTAGCATCATTGTACCCTCGTACCCTTAAGTCATCACACCCACCGAGGACTATAAACCATTCCCTGGTCCTTCGTAGGTACTTAAGAATATTCTTAACTACAATCCAATGAGCTCTACTAGAAATTTTAACTGATCCCATGAAAAATATAATCTCAGCATCAAAGGAATGGTGGGATGAGAAAATAAAGGTAATAATTAAAAAATGTATCTAAAAATATAGTATTTGTATTGTATTTTTCATGACATTTTCATTATGTACATATAGGAAGATAAAGAGTATGCTAAGTTTAAGGATAAGAATTTGGATGTGTATCAGACATATTATGAGGCTTTATTTCGGGATATTGTAGCTGTTGGAGTCAAGGCTAAGGTACCTTGCGAATTTGGCACCGGTAGCACTCCGGTTGATGTACAGTATGTGGATATTACGGATGAAAAAATGGATACTGACGGATTCCACTTATTTGAAGATGTTGATCCTTTTCTCACATATGATAGTTCTAGTATGAAAAGGAAGGGAAAGAAGTTAACTCCCAAGCGTGACAACAAAAGAAAATTTGAAGGGAATAATGAAGGAAAAAACCAAGGGAAAAGTATGGCAAACTCGTCATATGAAGAGAAACTAGACACTATTTTTGATGTTTTGTTAACAAGGAGCACTCAACCCTCTAGACAAACCATACAGTCACCCACAACAGAAGATTGCATGGCAATAGTCTCTACTTTCCCGGGTTTTGAAGAAGGGACAATAGGATATTTAGAAGCGTTAGAGGTCTTTTTAAAGAAACCAGCTCGTCAGAATTTTATGGTTCCAAAGACTAATGAAACAAAGATGGAGTTTCTCAAGAGGCTTATAGAGAAAGAGAGTAGTTGAAGACTTTAAAAAATCGTTAGAACTTTTGTGGTCAATTTGGCCCTTGCCATGAAGTCATCTAGTATGTGATAAAAAATCGTTAGAACTTTTGTGGTCAATTTTGCCCTTGTCCTATGACTTTGTTTTTGTTTCTTTTTCAATGATTTTATGTATTAGGAAGACTTTAAACGGTTTTCATGTGTTAGACCTATCCTTTAAACTATTATGTTATATTTAAATGGTTGTTTTGCGTTTGTTTCCTTTTCAATGATTTTATGCAATGTCGTTTGATATTTGTTTTGTGGTCAATTTTGCCCTTGCCATAATTTTGCCATGAAGTTATCTAGTATGTGATAAAATTCAATCTTACACTAGTTTCCTTATCGTTTAGTAACAGGTTATATTAATGGCTAGTGACTGTGAAAGTGACAACTCATATGACAATGATGACTTATGTGATGAAAATGAAGAAAATGAAGATATTCAAACACTTCTTTTATGTGGGCTTGCCGTCAAAGGGTTACTAATGACTCATAAATTGAAATATGTATGTAGACGTCGCCGTTCATCTTCGCGCACAGGAAGCATGCTAATCAATGAAATACTTAACGATCATGAGGCCCGATGTTATCAACTTTTCATATTAGAAGTCCCGGTTTTCAACATGTTATGTAGGGATCTTGTTGCACATTATGGGTTGAAGAAATCACGTCGTGTATCTACTGAAGAGTCCTTTGGTATTTTCTTGTTGTACTTAGCGCATAGATGTGGAAATCGATTAGTTCAAGAGTTCTTTAATCATTATGGGGAAACAATCCATAGACATTTTCATAAAGTCTTGGATGTTGTGGTTAACCTAAGTAAGGACATCATCAAACCAAATGCACTACAACGACACTATACCAGAATATATTTTAAATAACCTTCGGTATTATCCATACTTCAAGGTACTTATTTGTTGCAAAGTTATATTATTTGGTGAATTTGTGTAATAGTAAAAATAATTGGTAACTTATTATATTATTTGAATTTGTAGGATTGTATTGGTGCCATCGATAGAACACACGTGAAGGCCTCTGTTCCGCAACGTGACCAAATCAAATACATTGGACGAAAGAATTGTGTTACTCAAAATATTATGGCAGCATGTGATTTCAACATGTGTTTTACCTTTGCGTGGGCTAGATGGGAGGGGATTGCACATGACACGAGAATTTTCAATGAAGCGCGAAGGAGATGTGAAGTTAAGTTTCCACTTCCAGCCGATGGTTAGTATGCTTACTCATTAATAGAATTTTTATATTTTCAAACCATATGAATTAATAACAATCTTTTTATTTTATTTCTACAGGTAAGTATTACCTTGTAGATGTCGGATATCCTAATACAAAAGGTTATCTTGCTCCCTACAAAGGTTCAAACATCCGTTATCATATTCCTGATTTTCGACGTAGATAGACCCGTGCCTTGCGAGAACCAAAAGGATTCAAAGAAAAATTTAACTACTATCATTCGTCACTTCGCAATATAATTGAACAAACTTTTGGAGTCTGGAAGGCTCGATTGGTGTTACTAAGAGATATGCATGTAAATTTCAACTTCGAGACCCAAGTAAAAATTGTGCTAGCTTCAATGGCAATTCACAATTACATTAGAATGAGCGGTAGTGGTGATGTAGCATTTCAAATAGCGTAAGAAGAATCTTATATTCCACGTAATGATCAAGGACCCGATGATGGTGTTGAGCCACATGACGAAGTATCAAGTATACAGCGTAGAAGTGACGATATGTATATGAGTGCAGTACGCGATATGATTGCGGGACAAATATTATCAAGGTCAAACACTCGTGCACGTAACGGCGTAAGATTTGTTTTGAAACGAATTTTTTGGATAATATGTTGGATATTTGGATAATATGTTGGATATTTGGGATAATATGTTGGATAATATGGATTTGGAATGAAATTTGTGGTTTCATATAATTAAAAAAATGTTTTTCTTATAAAAAATGGTGTAAAAATAAAATGGCAAATGTTTTTTTTAGTTATTGTGAATAAAAAAGTATTATTATTGTTTAAAAAAACAAAATATTTTGTTTGAATAAGAAAATATGCTAAAATATAAGAGGAAGCCTTTTTTGGTCATCTACTCTAATAAATGAAGGTTTTTTTGTCACATATCTTCTTCTCTTTCATTTGGCCACATGACATTTTCTAGAATTTTTAAATTTTTTATTTTCCACTTGTCATTTTATTGTATTTTTTATTTTATTAAATTAAAATTTCATATTTAATATGTAAGGTAGTATATATGTAAAGTATTTATTAGAAATGGTTTATATATGTAATGTATTCAATACATTAAAGCCTTACTAATTTTAATAATTTAAATTTTTTCTCATTTTTCTTATAAATTCAAACTTTTTCAAATTGCTAAAATTTCATATTTAATTTTTTTTTAATTAAACTCATGTAATACATGGGTCTCACACCTAGTTTTACTAATATAAGCTGTTTTGTTTGTCAAACACTTAAAAATGCTTATTGCTTATTGCTTATTTCCACCACAACAAGGTAATCCAAACACTTTTTAAAAAACTGCTTATTCCCACCACAATAAGCAATAAGTAATAAGCCAATAAGCTAAAAAAAAATTATCCAAACACCCTCTTAATTCTCATTGTCATCTTCATTAAAACACCACCGCCGACCTTGCCTCCATCGGCCGCCACAGACGCTATTTCCCTCTGAGACGTAGAAAAGACTCTCCTTTGTGGAGAACCGATAAAGCGAGGATGATCATGGGCTGCCTTCCACCTTCCACCATTTTCAGAATTCTGATATCCATCTTCTGTGGTTACAAGTCGGCGGCTTCATGTAAGGTCCATCTTTTACTTCAGGAGCCATCGAATTCCTAAAAACTTCTACTTCGCCTTTTCTCGCACAAACCGCCATAAAATTTGTCATCGTTATCTTCTCTTCCTCAAAGTCGATTGCCGCCATTATCCTCCAATATCGTTCATTTATGTTTTCTTTATTCTCCTTTCTTCTTTACTCTTCCTTCCTCTTTGCTTCTTTGCGTTTCTATTTTGCATCCGCGTACCTCTTTCTTCTTATCTCAATTTGCTCCCATTTTGATCAGGAAAGTCTTCCATGTCTCTAAGCCCCTTCCATTCATTCCATTTTCTTTCTTGCAAATTAATCCACTAACTATTTCCTTTTCTTTCTTCCAGACTAGAAAGATAATGAAGACAGTAGATGCGTCGCTGCTGCTGGTGGTCAGTGACGGCGTCACCGGAGTGCAGGAATATCACCAAAGCTTCACCAGACTACCAGTGCTCTATAATCGTCTTTCCAATGTGTAAGTTCTAGGGTTGTGAGTTTTTTTTGTGCGATTGTCAAGGACCGACCTTGACATGTAAAAAAGAGGAGGTCGATTTGGTTCTGTTTTTTCTGGATAATAGATAAACTTTGCCTCTCTTTGTCATATGTGTAACTTAATTTGATCAGAAGTAGAAAAGAAGATAGGTAAGATTCCAGTTCTTTTTTTGTTCTGATATCGCATGCTAAGTGTTTATGGTATTGTCTCAATGAGTATACCATTTTTTTTTGCTAAAGGTCTATGAATTTCATGAAGGTTTTTTTCGGTTTAGGGTACCTTCTCTACTTTTTTAATTTATACGGATCTTGATGTAGGGATATATGCTATTCTTGATCAATAATATAGAATTTCAATTTCACATTACTTTTCAGTAATTTAATTATTATCTTTTCATAGGTTAGTCTTGTAAATGATTTCATATTTATCTTTTTTAAAAAGGTGTTGACTTTATTGACTTTCCAGGCAAAATTTTGATGGGTTTGGTGGTGCTAGAGGCTTTGCACGTGGAATGGGTGGACGTGGTTTAGCTTCTCTCTTTTCTTGATATGTTCATGTTTATTTATATAACTTATAACAATTTTGCTTTTGAAAACTCTTTTTTTTAATAAATTTTAGGTAGGGGTGGTGGTGGCGGATTTGAGCGGAAAAACCACCTCCAAGCTATCTATGTGTGTTGGATTAGTATTTAAGGCTGTAACTATATTTGGTAAGTACTTGACCAGGTTGTGCATGGTCCTTTTGGGTTGCCTTCACCATAGCAACTTGGTAGGGTAATTTAGAGAGAAGAAATATTATTATTATTATATTATAAGAATAATATGTTAAAGGAGTAATATTATTTGATTAATATAAGTCATAAATTAATTAGGAACTAATTTGGTGACTTAAGGAGATTAATTGAATAAAGGGGTATAAACTGTCAAATGTGTGAAAGTTGTATTTTGAGCTGATAATCCTTGTGGATATAGGGTTGGATGATTTTAGGGATATGGATCACCTAGAAATCGTCCAAGGGCTTATCTAGGAAGGGATTTGGATTGCTTTGAGGCTAAGTTTCGGGTTTAATGGTGAAACCCTAGGAGCTCACAGTATAAATAGACCCATAGGATTGAGGAAATTGACTCCCTCGTGATTAGAGTAACCCTAAAGCCGATTTTCCTCCTCCCCATCTCTCTCAAATCATCTTCTTGCTAGTTGGTGTTTGTAAACCATTAGAGGAGTGACATTTGTGACTCTAAGCTCTAAGAAGAAGAAGGTTTTCAAGCAAGTAACTCAAGGTATCATTCTAGATCTGTTTTCATATGTTTTGATTATTTGTATACATTAGATCTAGCCATGAAAGTCTTGGATTTTTTGCATGTTCAATTAGTGAAACCTAGATCCAAGCTATATGGTTGTATGTGCACATAGGTAAAGTTCTTATGTCCAAAACCCAACAATGTGTTCATCATTTATAAATCTTTTTCTCTTTTTTCAATTGAGAAGCTAATAACTAATAAGTATGAAATCTGTTAAATTACATAATATTTTTTACCAGGGCATTTTATTCAGCATTGTCACACAAATGGTGATCCTAATTTTGATATAAAGAGAATGAAACCTCCAATGGGTATTCCAAAATCCATGTTAATGGCTACTCCAGATGGCTCCTATGCTCATATGCATTACCTAGTGGTGTAGTAGTTGTTTTGAAGCCAAATGAGTATGTTATTAATTAATAAAGAATTGTTGGTGATCTTCCTCTAGAACTTCACTACCATTTATGCAAAGATGTGATGAAAGATGTTGTTCTCACCAGCAAGTGTTATTTCACCAGTTTCTGTGATAAATGTAAGTTTCTTTTTTTGCTGATGTGGCAAAACATAAGCTTCTAAATTGGATTTTTTTATAAATATTTGATTCTGTTTTTCTTGATTATACTATCAAGTATAAGAGATCAAATTATCTCCAAAGCAGTGTGTGTTTGTGGTGCAACGAATGTGCTTGCAGATGATCTCTTGCCTAATAAGACATTAAGGGATACAATAGACCTATTCAACACGCCAAAATGAAGATCAGAAAATGGAAGCCTTGAAAAAATACAGTAACATCGTCAAGTTGTTAAGATGTGTCGGCCGGAAGAAGGGCGAAATTGTCCATCTGACAAACTAGAAATTAATGTAGAAGGTTTTTGTAGTAATTCATCAGCTACTAAACAGCAACCATAAAGAATCGAATCATCTACACTCTATGTAGTATTAAAGCTCAGAACCTAATAACAAAAGCATCCCAAAACTAATCGAAGAGAGAGAGAGAGAGAGAGAGAGAGAGAGAGAAAGAGAAAGAAAATAGTTAGAGGGAAGTGTGTACAAGAAGTATTTCATTCAATTCACTCATAGAAGGAGTTCTTTCTATTTTACATAGTATGTAAGGTACCGGTGAATTCGCATCCTGGAATCCCAATTCCAGGTTGTGGAGGAGAGAACGTTGTGCTCAGGGAATTGAGTGGTAGATTAGGAAGCATATGTAATTATGGGGAGATTTCACCTCAGTCTTGTAGCTTCAGTAAACAAGGAATTAGATAACTACATGGAGGAATCATCGCTATCCGAACATATCCCTGGTGGGTAAACCGAAATTAAAGGTCAAAATACCAATTCCAATGACAGATAGAGAAAGGCAATTCCGAAGGGAAAGGAAAAGAAACCCAATTCAACGCTCAAGCTACAGAAGACACCATGGTAAATTCATTCAATTCTTCTCTTTCATGTCACCCAATTTTGATATTTAACTAATTATGTAAATTACTTTGTTCTGCTTCATGTTCGTGATGGAGAGGGGGTGTTTTTCAGACTATATAGAGAACCTCATAAGCGCAATATTCTTGTACAAAATCAAGACACTTAAATTGTTATTGCAAATTAAGTTATCAATTAACTGAATTTGCTGCTTTAAAACGAGACAGAACTTTTCTAATAAAAAATCTAATCCACTCACTCATTGTCTATAATTTCCATCTTTTAGAAACTAAAATCATTTTGTGATTCCAATCCAACTGTGAATGATGCAGCTAACTTAACTTCAATTTATTGCAATGAAAAGGAAAAATAAAGAAACACGGCGCTAAAGGCGCAGCTAATTCCCCTCTGGTTATAATTAAAATGTATTAATCTTCATCAATGATTATTCTTGCCATTATCTACTAGCACAATTTATTATTATTTTGATAAATGTCGTTTAACACCAACAGTATCATTTTTGTTTAACGAAATAGCTTACCATATATACCAAATTTCTAATAAAATCCACGATTCATGAAATTATAAGTGTAACTATAAGGATCGAAGTGGAAACTATTAGAAAGCTTAGGGTGCGTTTAGTTGCGGAAAAATGAGCTGTTTTCCGGAAAAAATTTCCAAGAAAAATGAGAATTTTGAAAACACGTTTAGTTCCTTTATTTTTCTAAAATTTTCACGGAAAATGAAAATTTTTCGTTTTCTAAAATTACAAAGAAGTTGAAAAATTTTGAAAAACTGATAATCATTGTTTTCCACATTTTTCTAATTCCAAATTTTTTTATAAACACACACATACATACCCACCCCACACACACCCACCCACACACACACACACCAACCCACACACACATACATACCCACCCACCCACACACACACACACACACCCACCCACAAACACACACACACACATACATACCCACACAACCGCACACACCCGCGCGCACACACACACACACAAACCCACACCTATCCCCACCCCCACCCTCACAGACACATACACCCACACACACAAACCTACACCTACCCCCACAAACACACACAGACACACACTCGCACCCCCACCAACCCAACGCCACCATGACAATCACCGACCTACCATCACCACCACCACCACCACTAACTCGTCACTAGCACCACCACCACTGACACAATTGCTGCCGCCACCACCATCGTCTGTCATCACCACCACCGCCGCCGACCCGCTACCGTCACCGCCCCCACCCACACCCTACCACCGCTACCGTTTTTTAAAAATGAAAACCAATAGAAAAATACACATCTAAACACATTTTCTAATTTTTTAAAACTGAAAATGAAAAATGAATAAGTTTAACTAAACGCGTTTTCTAAATTTTTCAATGAAAAATGAAAACGGAAAACGAAAATCGAAAAGGGAAAACAAAAAACGGAAAATAAAAATTGTTTTTCCGTAACTAAACGCAACCTTAGGTTCTTTATTGCCATTTGCTTTTTTAGCTATAGATGGTCAAGTTTGACATCATGATCCAGAAGCTATGTTTTCTTCTTATGAGTATTACTTTGATCAAAACTTTTCATTCATGTACTTTGGCCTAAAATTGTGTAATATGTTTTTCTTTCTAGAAAATTTATAATAATAATAATAATAAATTACGCCAATAGTCCTTGAGAAATGCCAAATCTGACAAGTTTTTTTTCAAAACGGCAGATTATATATATATATATATATATATATATATATATATATATATATATATATATATATATATATATATATATATATATATATATATATATATATACCAATGAAGCCCAACCCAGCTGGGAAAGAGGTGTTGGGTTTATATCCATTGAAGGGCAAGGTGGGGAGTTCGACTCTCATTGGTAGCCACTCATGGGGAATTTTCCTTTGGAATCCCATTAAAAAGGGTGATGGTTTGCCAGTAAAGGAGCCTGAACCCGGGCTTCCGCTTGGTATTTGCCGTTCCAATATATATATATATATATATATATATATATATATATATATATATATATATATATATATATATATATATATATATATATATATATATATTAGCAAGCAACTAAGACATGAGCTTATTATGTACAAGGAAGCATAAGGAAACAGAAACATAAACAGTTACATGATAGACTTCATAAGGTGAGAAAAAGGTGAACAACAACGGTCTATCCAGCTACCGCATTGCTCTTGTGTTTGCGCCGAAGATATCATAAAGCTACTTTTGTGGACGAAAGTCTTAAATCCTTGTAAATTCTCTCGGATGTTGCATCGTTAAATCTAATGTTATTTGACCACTAATCCTTAATGTGAGATTTTATTGGATGTTGCATGGAGCTGTTAAACTTTCATAAATAACAATTTTACCTTCATATTTTCTCTTTATTTTGTGTTCTATATTTTTCATAAATATCCATTTTATTATTATTTGACCTCGAGACTCATACCCATCTCAATGTTTCAACTTATGTTTTGGCCGTTAAGCTTTCTCAAACCTTTCAAATCCCATCCATTTATCAATACCTTATGGAGATGCATACCACGTATTTGGTTAAATGCCCCCAAGTGTGTTTTTAGAAGTAAACATCAAACATTCGTGGCACTTAAATATACTACTTGACGGAGTTTTGAATTATCCAAACTCTTTCGTTGATTCCTTTTTTGCTTCTCAAAAAGACTTATGCATTTCAACAAAGAACTCTTGATCCTTTTTTTGCTTCTCAAAGCTTCTAATAACATATTCCATGGACCTCCTAAGAGCATGATCACTAGCATTCTTTCCTATAAAATTAAAAATAAAAAAAAATAAAAAAAAAAAAAAAAAAACAAAACAAAACAAAACAAAACAAAACAAACAAACAAACGTAAAATCCGTTAGTTGACTAGGATGAACCCGCTACAAATCCTTATTCTTGTTACACTTGAACTTTATGTTGACTAAATCAAATTTACAAAACAAAATCTACATGAAAGATATCTAGAGGAGAAGATAGGAGATGTGATGAAAAATCAAATACACTGCGGAGTGAAGATCAATGTTTTATCTTCGCTTAGAAGAGGATGTTATATTTGAAGAAGATGAAGCGAGACTAGAGGACAGGGAGACAAAGACAATGAAGTGTTCTTGATAAGGAGGAGATAAGACGATGTAAATCAGAAAAACAAACAGAAAAAAACACACGAGTAAAAGATAAAAGGTTTTATCGTCATTTAGGAGTCATGTGGCAAGTGACAACCGATTGACACCCGTTCAAATGGCTAAATGGTAACAAAATCGTGACTTCAATGACTTATTTAACACGGTTAGAACTTTGGCTAAATAGAAACAATTTTGAAAGTTTTTAGTCAAACAAAAGTCAATAATCCTCTTTTTTACCCTATCATATGCACAACTGAGACGTTAAAACTTGCGATTGCGTGACGCAAATTCTAGTTAGTGGTATTAACGGTCGTGATCACTTAGACGTCTTCAGTCTTCACCACATATAATCACATATATATCGAATATCGATCGTTCTTCTTTCATTTCGCCTCCAAAGCTGAGGTCCTCCGTTCTTCCCCCCTGTCCATGACCACCAACACCTACAATTTCATTCGCCTCCTGATTCCGAATTCAGTTTCCTATTCAAGTTACTGACATCCAATCATCGTTTCAGGTCTTTACTCATCTAAATAATCCTATCAGTAGGTTTGAATTATGCTCATCGTTTCTGTGTATGAAAGTTATGTTTCAGCTTTGATACTGAACGTGTTATTGATTCAAATGCTTCTCGTGTGTTTGAAATGTTAACAAGTAACAATAGGTGAATCGAGCCGCTTAACTAAGAAATCAATCCCCTTGATCTGAAATTGAGTTGCATTTACTGATTACTTTTCAATTTTTGACTGCTTAATAGTTACAAGTGCTGGAAATTCGCATTAGGCATTAGGCATTAGGCAATTGCTTGTGTGAAGTATGCAGTATATTCGATATAGATTTTGCATTTGATAACTAGTAGGTTTGACGTGAAACATCAAAACTGTAGTTGTGTTTTGAGAATGGAAGTGGAATCTATGATAACTCCACAAACTACGAACACTTATCTCGCCTTTAAAATTATCCATGAAAACTTTTGCAGAATATGGTAGGCGTTCAAGCGAGTCTTCCTTGTACCTGGGCTTTAGGAGGTCAAGATCATGTTATGAAAGTAGGATGCCGTATCTTTCCAATTCCATGCTTCAGTGATTCAGGTTTAGGTTCTTCTGGAAGTAGATCACTCTTTTTCCAGAAGCAGTGCGTTGTACATGGTTCTTGTATAGGTAAACGTTGGCATCCTATTGTTTGTTCTAGTAAAATGGATGATGATGCAGATACAAATGATTCTGATGATGATATAAATGAGGACAAATCTTCAGAATCAGTAAGTTGACATTTATAGTTTTATACCCTCTCCACTTTTCAACTGTTGATGAAGATGAGAATATGAAGTTTTAATTTTACAGGTTAACAATGAAATTCTGAGAGAAAATCTAGAAAGAATTATTGGTGTAGATGATTCTGCTTTTTCTGGGATTGATCTTGCAACACTTATTAGGAAAAAATACGGACGATCATATGATGTTCAGCTTATAAAGAAGGTATAAGCTTTATTTATCCCCTTGTAGTAGACTATTTCTTGATCTTGACATTTCAATTCAAACATGTTTAACTTAATATGATGCAGGAATTCATGGGTAAAAATCTCCTTGCATTGAATGTCATGTGGAAGTACATGGAACAGGTAAATAGGACATGTTATTAATACATTTTAGAAAAAACAAAAAATAATTTTAAAAAAAAAATCAATTGGCATGACAGAGATCTTTTCCTCTGACTGAAGAAGAGTACTTGTTGAGGCTTGATGACGTGGCGAATACGTTGAAATGTTGGGGAGCTGTTTCTCATATTCGAAACAGTTTGGAAAAATTGAAAGAGCGACCTCGGATTGGAAAGGTGTGTTCATATACAGCTTAACAGATTAAGTCATGTCTCATTAAGTCGTTTTGTCTGTATTAAGTTAATAATAAACACTCATTTATTATCCATTAAGTCAATGTGCTTTGGTATTGGTTTAGGCAGTCAGCATCTTTATAGACATGGATGAGAGTGGAGGGCGCACAAATGAATGGATTTACAAGTAGGTAAGAATGTGAATATGATCAAATCTTGTGGTGTAATGACAGGGGCATAAAAGTAATTAAGGAATGTTGGTTGTATATTTACTTACCTCTAAATCTTTCAAGATTTTAAAATGAAGGTAAGAAGCAATAGAAATGTTGCCTTGTAATGTGATTCTGTCATATTCTTTGTAATTAAACTAGAAATATGTCGGTTCATACAATATTTTTGGGTAAATTATTTTTACCAATATAGGCAATGTATTTTAATTATTTACCAACAATAGCAACCAAGTTATACTCTTTTTTTTCAATATTGACAAATATATAACATGTTTAATCGGTGATGTTATTTTTAATACATTTGTAGATGACAATCATGAGAGATTGCTTATGAAGTGACACTTGAACATTTATTGTTATATTACTTACATAAATTATATGCTCCACATTTTGATGTACTGTTTAAATTTTAACAAGGTTCTCATCCATTTTCAAAATCAAACATTAAAGTTAATCTCAAAGCCCTAAACCAGGGTTCCTTTTCTTTAAATATTGTATAGATAAAGTGGTTGAATGAGTGATGATGCTTATCTGAATAATCAATTATTGAGTATGAATCGTTCTAATAGATGTTTTATGACATGATGATAAGAAATCAAGCTCTTAAAATCCTTGGATGTGTCAAATCCATGATAACTAGCATGTGACTTGGAAACCTAAGCGAGATGAAGTGAAATCCAAAACTGTGAGATTAATTGTTAATACCCTTTAAAAAATAAAAATATATATTTTTTTAAGGGTTGACGGGTTGACCCAGGAACCCAAATACCACCCAGAACATGGTATGTTAATTTGACAAGTAAGATATCTCAACTTAAATCCGTTAATTTTCGTTATAACAATCTTTTTAGAGCTAATCTTAGCAAAATAACCATCTATTCACTATATTCTTTGTCCTATGGCATCTTAATAAACATCAAAGAAGAGCCAATTGGTTGTTGTATACTTGTGTTCATAAAACGGTCATTAAAATTGTTAAAATATGTCGTAAGAAGCAAAACATCTATAATTTTTTATAAAACAAATTTGACATTAGGTCATTACTCATGTTTAAAAAAAAAAAAAATGGTCCATGTGGTTAGCTAAAAATTGTCACTTTGATCCAAAAAAATTTGGATGGGCACCAGTGGTCTAAAACATAGATTTTGTTATGAGTTTGGCCCAAAACTTTAAGAAAATATTTAAAACGATGGAATTGCCCTCACTTTTATATTTTATCTTTTCTTTTTTCTGTAATTATAAGAAAATCAAAAATAAAAATACCACCCACCCTTACTATCTACCACACCAATAACCACTTTCATCTTCCTATATCCTCCCAATCCCATCGGAACAACCAACCGGAAAAATCAAAACACCATCGGCATCATCGCCGAGAACTGCCACCATCGCTGGGAACCACCATTGTTCGCTGGAAACCACTATTACTACCAGAAATCATTGCCATTTACACCAAATTATGCCAGATTCCACCATCATAGTTGTTAGCTCGTCGGATTTGTCTCTGCCGATCGTCGATTCATGGTTTTTAACCCGCCAGTCACCCAAAATGACTCCAACAACATAGAAAGCACCAAATTCGTCATTCCCCGGCTTTGAAAAACTCTTAAACACAAGAAACCATCAGTCATCTATCTCCGATTCGATCTGTCGTCGAACGACCGCCCTAGTCGTAACCCCCTTTCTCTGTTCCTTTTCTCCGGTAAGATCGGTTTCATGTCTAGATTTAGAGCCCCAGATTTGTTGCCTTTTGTGGTCGACCTACAACATCGACGCCATAAAACCCTATTCTAGGCGTCGCCGCCATAAAACCCTAATCAACCAGACCTAATGTTTATCGCAAGAGGCATAAAAACTTAAGGGTTTTCAGCACCACTTTCATAGAGTTTAAGATCTGGTCGACTTACATCATCTCTCTGTCTTCTCTACCGGAAAATCGAGGGTTTTATCTAACTATTGTTATTGGTGTTAACCGTGCGGTGGTGACGTTCATATCTTTGATCAACAACGTTGGTGGCGTTCATATCTCTCGTTGGCAACGTTTATATCTCCGACCGGTGGTGGTGGTGGTGGTATTTCTATTTGTAAAAATCATGTAGAATACATGTATCGTAGAGAAGAGAGGGAAATACGGGAAGAGGGAAGAGGTGGGGGTGAAGGATTGTATTTTATTTGTTTGTTTTTTTAGTTAGTATAATAACTGGTTTATAACCGTGCGAACCACTATTACAAAATTAATTAAACTATGTAAGTAAAAATTCAAAACTATTATTAAGTATTTTAAATAACTTATTAATTAAGATATACTTTTTTAGTTATATATAAAATTAGAACCATTGATTCAAATAAATATATAAAATTATATCATCTTATAATTTGTATAAATTTTATTTTATTATAATTTGTATAAATTTTATTTTATTTTTTATTTAAATGTTATTAGTTTCATGTAATTAAAATGAGGAATTTAAATTTTGAATTTTGAAATTTAAAAAGAGAATAAATAGATTGACAAATGGCATAATATTAATTATAAAGTTTAAAATGGTGACACATGGTAAAAGAACTACTCTTTTATTAGTATAAAAAAGAATATCAAAAAACAAAATCAAAAGGTTAATTCCATCATTCTAAATATTTTCATAAAGTTTTGAGCCACACTTACAACAAAATCAAAAGGTTAATTCCATCATTCTAAATATTTTCATTAAGTTTTGAGGCACACTTGCAACAAAATCAGATTTTTGGACCAAGTCCAAACATTTTTCGATGAAAGTGTCACCATTTGTGCACTTTAGTCTAAAAAAAAATGTTAAGATATTGTCCAGAAAAATATTATAATAAAAAGTAAAATCCCTTCGATCGGCGTGGCAAGTGGGAGTTTCGACATACCGAAACGGTGGCGACACAGCTCTCGTCCGGCGGAACTCGGCAGTGAAGCGGGAAACCTCTAAAGACTAAAACCCCTTTCTTCAGAACGCAAATGGTGGTATTTGAAGCACGAGAAGAACCCTAGGTCTCATCCCTTCCTTCTTTAGACTTAAATCAATTTCTGGAAAAGAGAACAAAATTGATATGATTAATGGTCGAGATCAACATCATCAGCAGCAGGCAACTACTGTTGAAACGCTCCCTATAAGCTCTCCTCCTCCTTCTTTTAGATCATCACATACAACCACCACCGCTACCAACAACAACATGCAGCAGCAGCAGCAGCAGCAGCTCCCGTCGCCGATCTCTCTTGCTTCCGATCGCCAACTGCCAGGACATCTTGTTACGCCAATTTCCGCTGCTCACCCTACCGGAGAACCCGCCGTGATCATGCCCACATCTTCGCCTTTGGCGAGAATAAGGCTCTCGGACCTGATCCCTTACGACGGGGCGCCTACCGACTCTTATTTGAGAGCGATTGAGGCGTTATCCGGTTCGCTTACGAGGCACAACGCGGCGGTGATTGAATTAGGAACTGATGATGGAGCATTGATGAGATGCGGATTGGAATCGGCGAGGTTGTATTTCAGGACTAGGGCTCAAACTGGTGGTAATTGGAGCAGCAGTAATGGTACTACTGGTGTCTATAAGTATAGGGCAGGAAGGTACGTCTCTTCTCCATTTTTATCCTTTTCAATGATGAAATTCTCTGATGATATTCAATCAGCTTGTGATAATTCGCCCCTTTCTAATACTAAATTACGAGTAAAAAACTGGCTGATTATCTTCTTAGATCCTGCTAATGCACATTATTACTTCCTGCTGCTGCATCTTGTTCTTGTAATGGATGGAATCACAGATAAATGTCATGTGACAGGGCTGTAGAAGACATGGATTCATCTCCACCATGCATGTCAGATGTTTTCAGATGCATGGGAAAGGTTGCTCGTGCTGCTCTATCTGCAATAGCTAGACACCTTCGATTAAGAAGCGAGTAAGAACCATAATCATGGATTCAAGCATTCATTTATTGCACTTAAAGTTACACTTAACATTCATCTACTCACTAACTCAGTGCTTTCAACCATTTACTTGATGACAACCCTTTACCTGCAAATGAGGCATCATCATCCATCCTTGTTGCATCATACCTGCCCACATTGCAAAAGGGGAAAAGTGTGATTGGTGGAGGGAACATAACAACAAATCATGAAAGTGAAAAGGGATTGTTAACATTAGTTTGTTCAGATTCACCTGGTCTGCAGGTATATTTCCTTTGAATCAATCGTTTTATGGATTTGAATTTGATGATTTATAAGTTTTTTTGATAGGTTCGTGATCCCAATGGTAGATGGTATGTAGCAGACATTGTTTCAAGTTCAGGGGATCTTTTATTATTGACAGGGAAGGCACTCAGCCATGCAACAGCTGGCCTTAGGCCTGCTGCTTCATATAGGGCTGCAACAGACTACATTTCTGCTGGGAGGTAACTATGTAGAATTCATCTTAAACCATATTATTACATCATTATAAATTTATAATTTATAATTCATAAAATAAAATGTATCTTTTTTTTTATATAAAATAGGTCATCATTGGCATTTAGGCTGATGCCACAAGGGAATGCCATATTAGACTGTTCTCCCATTAGGGCAGCTGGGCATGTCATCCCTCAAAGCTATGTCCCAATCTCTGTAAGCCAGTTTATGGATGATCTTTCTGCTGATGAAGATATACCTTCTAATGGAACTGATAATGTTTTTGTAAGCCAATCTTTTTTTTTTTTTTATAAAATGTCAAATTCTATGATAATAATTATTACCCATTTGCCAATTTTATATTTTTTTGTATAAATTTGGATGCACAGGCGGCTTGGAAGTTTTCGAATAAAGAACAGTCATTGAGAAGTGTTCTATCTGATTCATTATCGTAAGCTGTTTCATTATTACAAAACTATTGAGTTTTATAAAATATAATAGATTGGATTGGATTTTAATTTAATTTGGTGTTTTATTGATGTAGTGGTGCATTTCTTGAAGATGCTATGCTTGTTCCTTGTGGGCATTCATTTGGTGGCATGATGCTGAAGAGGATGATAGAAACTGTAGGTGAAAATTGTATTATAAAGTATTAATAACCACTTTGGTATATCTTTTTTATAAAGAAAAGAAAAAAAAAAAGTTTTATCTTTTTGTTTACATCACAGGGAAGATGTAGTCTCTGTGATGCTGAAATTGGCACTGCACCTCTAATTCCAAATCATGGTAACATACCTTTTTTTGGTTTTCTTTCTTACTATAATCTATAATCATAACTCCTTTTGTTTTAATTTAATATGATTTTTTTTTAATTATGTTATGAAAAGCTTTAAGAGCTGCAGCTGGAGCTGTTAAACGTGAGGATGATCGAAGGCTCTTTCACAATGCTGCAATGCGAAAACAAAGAAGAGAAGTCAGTGACAGATGGGTATATTTTATATAATCAAAAACACTATAATTATAAATATTTTTTTTTTTACAAAAAATACATTATTTGAGTTAAAATGGCATGAATGATTTCAGGTAAATGGGGATGGTAGTTCTGAAAATGGGTCCCATAGATGTGTACAGTATCCATTTTCAGTAAACGAGAAGGTTGTTATTAAGGTGGGATGTTATTATTATTATTATTATTATTATTTTGAATTATTTCATATATTGAATTAAAAGAAAATGTTGTGCAGGGAAACAGGAGGACACCAGATAAATTTGTTGGGAAAGAAGCTATCATAACTTCACAATCGCTTAATGGGTGGTTAGTATATTGTAGAATTTGTTTTTTAATTACAAAAATATTAAATATGTTTCTTTTTGTTTATAAAACATATAACAATTGAAACTTGTACACAGGTACCTGGTAAATATTATTGAAAGTGGAGAGAAGGTTAGGCTACAATATCGTTCTTTTAGGAAGATCCCAACTTCTCCACCTACAGCTAGTTAATTTTTTAAATTTCAAAGTTAATGTAAATTGTTATGTTTTTCAGCAGAAAAATGACAAATAAAGATGTTAATGTAAGATTTTAGTTCAAGTTATATTAGTTTTTTCAGCAGAATATGATTGATGTATTGGGTATTGGATCTCATACATTTTGCAAGTTATTGTTATGGTTGGATCCTACACATACAAACACGAGTTAATGGATTAAGCCAAAAATCTGGCTTAATATATTAAGACACCAACTCTTTTATCCATTTGCCTTTCTTTTTATGTGGTCACGCTTTATACAACTTTTTTACTTTGAATTCAAATACAATGTATACTTGTTGCAACTTAACTTCAGATATAATATAGTAGCGATTTAAATCGGAAGATAAAGTCCATTGTAGTGCCTTGAAAAAGTTTAAATCATAGTCGGTGGTTTCAACAACATTGTTTGGTATGTCTGGTCTGATCACCACTTCTGATTCTTGAGATGGTTTAGAAATGTCATATTATGGTTGTGTCACTTTTATATTAATATTTTCGAACTTCAAGCTCTCAAATAGACAATAAAATAAACTTTATACACAACTTGTAGATTACTAGAGTTTTGGTACCATATTCAAACCCACAATTTTTTGCAAGCCTATTACCACATACAACGTAAGGTAAAACATACACTACTGATTTTATATTTTAATACTTCATCTATCCATCTAAACGTATAAACATTTACAATGGACCCACACTAATCCCACCAACTAAAGATCTAAACGGCCGTTACGCGTGTTCAAGACAGTGCGAAACATACCGTTAACTCCGTTAGTCAACGTATCTACACCATCCGAGAACTTCGCCGCTGCCGTTCCCAGCTCCTTCACGAATTCCTCCAAACGAACCTTATCTCCGTCGTCGGAAACAAAGACATGGAGGAGGTCGAGTACTACCGCCGCGCGGCTTGCGATGTTGTCAAGCTCCAAAACCGGATTTTGCTTCGGCTTTATCAGGTCAAATATTTGAGTCTGCAGACAGTTGACTGAGTTGGCCCAGAGGAACTCAACCGGAACTGAAAGCTTAGCTACATCGGATTCCCCGTACAAGACGCTAACCAAAACGCTTCCGACGAAAACAGTGAGGACTCCGAGAGCATAAAACGTGCGTCGGATAAGATCTCTTCCGGTGTTCGACTTGCTCGGCGGCAGCTTACCGAGAAGTATTGTCAACTCCCCGATCAAAGCCTTGGCGCGGAGACCTTTCTCCTTTACAGATTCTTGTGTATTGTTAAGAGATTTGGTTAGAGAATCCTTTGCCTTGTTCAATTTCTCAGACGATGGAATCTGATCTGAGAAGTTAAGCAAGCGAAGGCTGAAATTCAACAAAAGACGTCGGTCGGTCAATTTTTGAACCGCCGACGAAAACAAATTACACAGATCAAGTACCTTGAGACTGTATTCCATATACAAAACCTGATAATCATCCGATTCAGATTTCAGATTCGAGATCTGATCCTCCGCTTCGGAATGAACAGTTGAGAGAAACGAAACTGCGGCCGATAGCCAAGATAAACTGATATTTGAGGAACTCGTGGGTAGATCTAGGGCTTTCAGATGGAGAATTACCTTTTCATCAAACGAACGAGCGACGTGTTGGTAGTTTTGGGGAACATGCGGTGGTTTCTTCTTGATTGATCGAAAATGGGAAGATAAGTTTGCTTTCTCGACAATAAACATGGCTAATCGTTGGAGATTAAGATGGTCACTGAGTAAGGAAACCTTGTTGACGGAATTTTGGGTTGCCGGAAAATATAGCTAGGGTTTCTTACGGTGGTTTTATTCAATAATAATCTGTTGGGGTTACACAAGGCGTGTGAAAGTAAATGAACACCGAACGTTGGGATCCTTCGAAATACCCAAATTATCCTTAACCTTTTTAATTTTTTAATTATTATTGTAATAATAGCATATTTACAGTCCCAACATTTCATATCTCTATTTTAATTTTTATATACAACTTTTCTCGTTAAATAAAAATATGCTTTTTGGTCCAACGGTATCGTTTTTTTTTTTTTTTTTTTTTTTTTTAAAGGTTTTTGGAGTAGATTATATATTTATATTTGTTGTTTTAAAAAAAAAAAATTATACAAGTTAAAATATAGGGGGGGTTTTTTAACAACAAAATATAAATGGTATATCGATTAAAGTACCTTTTGCGCACGATGTTATTTAATTTTTTTTTTTTTTTTACATTTGAAAAGTAATTATTTTGTCCGGAACACCATAGTTAGACCGGAGGGAGTGGTGTTATCGAAACTGCACTCCCTTCAGGACCACATAAACGTCACTTTTTAAATAACGTCACTTTTATCACACAAGTGTGGTTTTTTATCACACAAGTGTGGTTTTTTATCACACAAAGAGAGTGGTGCCACACTTTTATTTTATTTTATTTATTTTATTTTATTTTAATTTGATAAAATTTATTTTTAATAAAAATATATAATTTTAAAAAGATAATATTTCATTTTTAAAAAAACAATTTGAAAAACAAATTGAGGAAGAGATAGTAAAAACATAGGAAAATATTGTGAAATTTTTATAAGTAATGGTAAGTATATATAGGGTGAACTAAAAAAAATATTACATACGCAGAGGAGAAAGAAGTAGCAGCCAATCACGAGACGCGGCCATAACTTGCCACACTGCGGCCAAGACCGCAGGAAACCGCACCCAGGGGGCGGTGTGCGCAGTCTAGCTGGCATAACCATGGTTTGAAACCGCGGTCCACTCCGCACAACCTTATAATTGTTGTCGAGTTGATGAGATTCAACATAAAGTGGTAAAGGTATTCTATAATCTAACAAGTATCGTTCTAAAATGATATTGTATAATTCTAAAATGACATTGTATAATTCTAACCAACATAAAAACATTCAAGAACGTACGTAATTCAGGACTAAAAAGGGGGTGAAGATTATGAATTATTGGCCATTTGTTTACTTCTTTTATGCTTTTTGGATTTGTTTGGAGTTTGAAATTTACATTTCTAATATTGATAATGATTTTATATAATTAGTATTTTTAGAATATATGATTGTGGTGGAGAACAATTGAAGCAAAATACTAGGCTCCATGTATTATATTGTTCCATATTACACATGTGTTGGTGTCGATTTAACCAATGATATCAACTTCGTTGAGTTGATTAACTCTAGAGCTTCTAAGTCCATGTTGAATAATAATCAGATTTATTTGTATTTTCAATCTTCCAGTCCAAAAATAGTTAGGTAAATTATTGATAACATGTGTATCCTATATTTTATAAATATTGTAACATGAATGCCTCCTAACATACTTTAATTTTTTTGTTAATAATTATGTGGAAAGTAAATAGGTCACATGGTTCGAGAGCAACCAAGTATGTAATTTAGTACCAATGACGTTGATTCATCTGGTGTATATACAGGGAATGATGCAAGGTATAAAGGTAATAACACTTTTTTTGATGGTACTTCTTATGTGTCATTTCATGTAGTGTTGGAAAGATGGTGATGAATTGGTGTTGTTCTTCAAGTGTGTGAGTGTGTGTGTGTGTGAGAGAGAGAGAGGACGGGACGGGACGGGAAAGTTGAGGGTATATGGATTTAAGGTGGGTGGTGGGTTGACCTAATTTCTCTCTCTTTCTCTCTCTCTCTCTATATATATATATATATATATATATATATATATATATATATATATATATATATATATATATATATATATATATATATATATATATATTAAAAATGATAGAATAGATTTTTACCGGATGATGTTCAACCACATAAGAAACTAAAAACGTCGATATTTTGATAATTGTCATAAATTAGTTAGTTCATGCAAACCACGGTACTGATTGTATAATTTTGTCTATATGAAGTTTTATAAAAGAAATATATCCTTGTTTTTATATGGATAAAAAATATTTATAGAATACGAAAGGGTATAAATGGTAGATCCCAAAATAGATGTGATTGGATGTTGTTTTCTTATCTTGTGGTGGATACAAACGTGAGTTGGACATGACATAAATGGAAGATTGGTTAACCTATATCGCGATTTAAATTAATTAACAACTCATCGTTCTATGAAATTAAGTTTTAATAAAATGATCTTTCCAATGATAAATTCTTTTCGTAAAGATAATTAATTAGTAAAGGGTTTTACTAATTAATTATCTTTCCAATAATAAATTCTTTTCGATACCAAAGAGTTTCTAACCCAGCGGTTGTTCTCCCTCTTTGAGGTCGAGGGTTCAAGTCCCGTGAGGGATATGAGTGGAGAATTAGGAGTAGATTAGATTTACCGTTAAAAAAAAAAACTCTCTCATTTAATTAATCATTTTTAAACATACATCATTCCTAAAATATCACAACAAATGAAAATATTTCTAGAATCATTATGAAATTCATATTTCACAAATAAAATCATTAAATATTTAATAAAAATAATTAATTAGTAAAGAAATAACAAATAAACTAAAGCTAAAATATAGTTATAGAAATGAAATGATATATAACTAAAAGAGAACTTGGATATACGAAGCTTTAAACTATATTGATCATTCAATATTTATTGATTGGTCAACAAAAAAAAGTTATTTGTTTTAATGATAATAAGTGTTATAAATAAATAATAATAATAATAATAATAATAATTAAAAAAAACATCATAAATGGTCCCTGTGGTTTCTCAAAATCTGAAGTTAAGTCTCTGTGGTTCAAAAACATCATAGATGATCCCTGTGCTTTCAAAACTTTTGACGATTGGTCTTTATTGCTAACTCCGTTAAGTTTTGTCCATTAACTGAGGGGTATTTTCGTCATTTCACTCCCATAGGGACCATTTATGATGTTTTCTAGTATCTTTTTTATTAAAATAAATACAATTAAATTTATAAAAGGTCTCTCTCTCTCTCTCTCTCTCTTTCTCTCTCTCTCTCTCTTACACACACACACACACTCAGAATATGGAAACTGTAAAGCCTTGAATCAACCATCAAAGCCTACATTTTGTGAGCGGCTTCTTACACACCACCTCCGGAAAACACCATATATATCACCCTGACAACCACCTTCATTCCCACTACCACCAGTGACCAATATTACACATAAATCTCGAATCATGGTTCATTGTCTACATCTACAACACCAAATCATGTGTGATTCAGAAGGAGGACCGAACCTTGTGTGATTCAGGAAGTGCGATCGATTGGAGAAGGATTGCGATCGGTTGCGATTGGAGAAGGACTGCAACATCAAATTCGAGATAAGAGGGAAGGATTGCGATCGATTGGAGAAGGAGGACCGAACCTTGTGTGATTCAGGAAATATATAAATAGATCAGAGCTCGATCGATTTAGGAGAAAAGAGATTGAAGGGAGCTTTGATTTTTTCCGCCTCATCAATTAAGAACAAGTCGTAGAAAAGGGTTGTGATTTCTTCTTCCTGTCAGGACGCACAAGAGACGCACACATCTAAGAAGCATAATTGATTGTGATCTCCTTTACAGTGTATCTTCTCCGGTGGTGGCAGAGGGTAAGTCTGAATCGGAACCTTAAATTTGAATAAAACTGAAACCGGTGTCTTTGTGTGAATGAAGAGATGATAGAAGGGAAATAAAGTTTGATTTAGGTAAAGAGATGAAAAAGGGTAGATCTTTCATGTTCTTTGTTGTTCTTGGTTTCATGTTCGTCTCTATTTCTTTGTCTGGTCACGACGACATCAAGTGCAGATACACCTGTGTACAGTGTGTAATCGTTTAAGCGTTTTCTCGGTGTTTCCTCAAGTCTCCGACATAATCTATAATTGGGAACATGTGTAAATCAAAAATCAACACACGGAAGAAAGGGAGAAAACAAAAATTGAGGGAATAAAGAATTAAAAAAATACAATTTGTTTGAGGTCAAAGGTTGCTTATCTGAGTTGATCAGAAAATATGTTGTAGGGAAGAGATATAGTCTTTGTTTGGGGATTTGTGGTGGTTTCAGGTGGCGGTGGGTCTTCCTCTTTGATGAACTCCGTCATTTCATTTAGATAGAAACGATCCGTCATTTTACGATGTTGTCTCTTATTGTTTGTGTATGTGTGTGTGTGTGTGAGAGAGAGAGAGAGAGAGAGAGAGAGAGAGAGATCTTATATATATATATATATATATATATATTTAAATATACGAGAAAAACTCATAAATGGTCCCTATGGGAGATAAATGACGAAAATGCCCCTCAGTTAACGGACAAAATTTAACGGAATTAGCAATAAGAACCAATCGTTAAAAGTTTTGAAAGCACAGAGACCATCTATAACGTTTTTAAACCACGGGGACTTAACTTCAAATTTGGAAAACCACAGTGACCATTTATGATGTTTTTTTTTCTAATAATAATAATAATAATAATAATAATAATAATAATAATAATAAGTTTTTTTTTACATTCCTATTAAAAATACTCTAAAAATTATTGATTCTCTTAAATCTTCATATACCTTAGATTATTGTAAAACACAAACACACAACAATTAGTTATCATATTTATTAAAAAGTCAATAATTAGAAAAAGTTATTTAACAAATTTAAAAGTATTTTAATAGTTTTTTCATTCTTTAAAAAGAAAATATTAAAAAAAAAAATTGATTTTTTAAAACTTTTTTTTGTTTTTTAATCCCAATAGTTTTAAAGATGAGATTTTAAGTCAAGCATTTTTAAACTTATTCACTTATTTACTACCATAAAAACTAATCCAAATATTTAAAATTAAAAATAAAAAAAAATATAAAAAAAAAAAAAAAAAAAAAAAAAAAAAAAAACTAGTTCTGTAACCACCATAGATCAATGGATATTTTTGCCAAAAACAATTTTGGAGTTCAAACTCCGAAACACCCTCTTTTATATATATATATATATATATATATATATATATATATATATATATATATATATATATATATATATATATATATATATATATATATAAAAAGAGAGATAGAAAAAGAGGTTCAAATGTGGATTCACGTATATTGTGTGGATGTAGGGATTATTCTAAACCAAGTTATTTCATTAATTAAATAAGATATTATTCCTAATCAAATCCCTTATTTTTAGCCTAATTATAGATATAATTTTAATTCGTATTCATTATCCTTTAAGCCATATATAATCCCTCTGTACGACTAACGTCATGCGGATCATCGTAATTCATCCTCGTTCATTTTTTTCTCTAAAATTGCAATGGAGCATCTGAACAATAATCAAGATCAGGTACAAATGAATTACAATTTGTATTTATCTAATTAACAAATTCGATACAATATGTGTTATTATCATTTTTTTCAGTAACAACCAAACAACGATTTCAATGTTCAAATGGATCCTCCTCCGATGAATGCAAGTAGGATTCGAAAAAGAAGATGTTCGATTTGTATTAAGTTGGTGAATCATGACATGCGAAATTGCTCATTTGCCAGGAAATCAACTTAGAAGTCTAGTTGTTTGGAGTTTATGTTTCAATAAAAATAAGTTTTCGGTTATATGTATGGGTTGATTATATCAAAGAAGCTTTAGGTGTTTTCATTATGTAATTCAAATAAATCCATACATCATTTGATGTATGGGTATCTTTTATTATATTAATTGGTGTTTGTTAAATCTATATAATGAGCAATATCGTTTTTGTTTGGATGTTACACAAGTGTGTTTGAATTATTCAACAATGTAAAAGTAAATGTTTCAATAATATTGTGAATGTGATAATGCAATGTTAAGCTGTATGAATTTATACTTTGCGATTATGAAAGAAAAGGAAAACAGATTTATAGTATTACCATTTGTATATTGCTGTTTTAGAATATTTGTAATTTAAATCATTTAGAGAATTCATATAGGTATTTAATAAAAGTAAAATGTTGCTGCAAATCTGCCAGACTTACGGACTTACAAGGATAATATAACTCATAAGTTCAATACTACTCTGAAAGAAAAGTGAAATAATATTATATTATTGTCATTAGTATAATTCTGTTTATAATCTTTTTATTATGTAGTTTGTTTATAAAAGTCAGGTATTTAGGTGGTAAAATGAAAATACTATAGACATTCTATCAGAATTCCATTCGAATCTTATAGAATCCATTCGAATGTTACTCAATCTTTTCAAATCATACTGAATATTAATCTCATGATTTTTTTTACATGAGTAAATTATTTTTGATTTCAGATCACCATTAAATTTTGGATAGTATATTCAGTTTTTAGAGCATTATGTCAACGAGCCAAGTTACCAAATCTAATACTAATTACAAAAATATTCTCAGAAAACAAGATATTATCAATTAATGAATGATATATTTTTAAAAAAATAAATTAAAATCATAAAATCAGTATTAACTTAATAGCCCCTGATATCACGTGTTATCAGTTACACCGAATTGGATTGTTTGTTATTTGAAATTCCTATTGATGAAGTCGATTATATTCATTTTTCTTTTCTTTCTACAGATCGGTTTATGTTATCATATTCATTCTAATGGAGGAGCAAGTACTTTCAGTTGATGAACAATTAATTCCTATAAATTATGCAGAACAACAAGAAGAGTTTGAATTTTCTCAGTATGATAAACTCGACAATGTAAACTTGCAGATTGTTGATATTAGTAACATTAATGACTGTGAGTTTATTTTTATTTATGAAGTATCTCATTTTTCATAATGTCTTCTGTTATAAACATTTAAATTTCACTTATGAATTTGTTTCTTTGTAAGGCGGTTATTCATATGCCAACCTTGGTTCTGACACACTCTACAACGAAGGATTGTCAATTGGTGAAAGTAGTAAATCTAATGAAGGTGATTCTTTTAATTATTTAATGTTCCCAATACCAACAGAATTTAACTCTATATATTGTAATTTCATTCCTTTTGTTAGCAGAATTTGAAGATGCAGAAATCAACAATTACTCATCTGATGACGATAATATAGCATAGAATATCAATCTACTTCGTGGTAACATATATTTTAACCTAATAATTTTACTGTATTCATATTTATGATTTATTACTTTCAGAACAATCAGCTGATGATCATGATTATGTTTCACATGGTGACTCACTGTATTGGACACCCGAAGTATCTGATCATATTAAGCCAAAGATTAAATCAGTATATGATTCATATGTTGATGTTGTTAGAATGTATAGAAACTATGCATTAGAAGCTGGATTTGATGTTAGACTTGGGACTCTTAGAACATCAATGTTGCGTGTTATTATGGAAAGATATTTATTCTGTAACTGTTAGGCGTGTCAAACCCAACAAATGATAGGGGTACGATATACTCCTAAGAACATTATTATATTGCACTAACAGGTAGTACATGGTAAGTAGGGTCGATTCACAGAGACACACGACAATCGATCTAATACCTCTTTGCGCAAGGTACTTGTTCACAAAAGATTAAATAGGGGGTTTTGAATGCAATGATTAAACATACAAATTAAAACACAAGTAATCAACTAAATGAGTGAATTAAAATCAGAATTTGTAAGAGCTCCAACGTCATGTATGACAACTTAGCAAAATGTGATTCAAAGATGACTCGATGTTCGTTTAGTTCCATTAAAGTTGGTACTTGAAAGTGTAAATAAGCTCTAACACTTCCCATTCACCACATTAATTAACCAAAACGAGCTCTTTGATTAACCCTAACCTTACTAACCTAATCTAAACAAGCTCTTAGAATTAGATTAAAAGATTGCATGAAGCTTTATGTGAATGTTCCCAACAACACCCAATACTCCTCATAAGCTTGGGAGTGTAAAAGTGTATGAATAACAGAATAAGATTTACACTAAATTCATTCAATAAAGATCAATTTAATGTTTGTTACTTGTTTAATTTCACAAAACAATTACGGATTTTGTAAAAGATATAACTTGAGTGACCCAACCCTAATTCAAATAGCCAGTAAGAATCACAATTAGAATCAAACATTCTATTAAAGCAAAATCAAATTCACTAGATAGAAATTAAGAACAAACATCAGTTCATATGATTGAAGTCACTACCAAGAAGTCAAAACATGAAATTGGAGAAACTAGGGTTCTAGCCACACATGGCTAGACAAGATCACAAGTTTAAAAGATGGAAATAATGTGCAGATATAACTTATAAATACTAGAAATAATGTTTCCAAATGATTATTGATCAAACCCTTGCAAAAACCTTCGAAATCTCTCCCTGAAAATGTGCTCTGATATGTTGTATGTATGTAAAAATGGCCCTCAACCCATAATATGAAAGATTGGAAAAACTGACAAAAGTTGGTTTTTGGGTCGAACACGGCCCGTGTTAAAATAGTTTAAACTGATACGTCCCCTTGTTCAGCAGCCAACACGACCCATGTTGATTTGCACTAAACTTACACGGTCGGTGTTCAACATGGTCAACAACTCCCATTTTGGTCAACATGGCCCGTGTTGATTTTGCATTGTATATCCAACACGGCCCGTGTACCCCTCTGACTCCGAATCCAAACTTGATTTTTCCAACTTTTTCGTTCTTCGCCTGATCATCCCGAAACCTTCACCAATGCTTCCCGGTACCTCCCAAAGTGCATTCCAATCTCCGGTTTACCTGAAAAGATATGAAAGTGTGCAAATAAGGTTGTTCTAAAGACTAACATGAATATGATGAAATGAAAGAAAAAGGAAGAACAATTACGCTAAATAGATGCATGAAATGGGACTAAAAGGTGTACAAAAAGGTGCACAAATTGCACCTAACAGTAACCGTGAAGGCAAGCCCAACGCTGGTAAAGTGGATACTTTGGACATTCAACACAACAAGCCTAAAAGAAGAAAAGATTCATTCAGGGTGGATTGCAAAGCAAAGATTGTTTTAAAGATAATACTTGGCACTGTAAAATATGTTGTTCATGATTTTATTGAGAAACATTTTCACGCTTTGTTTAGTAAGGAAACTATTCACTTATCACGTGCCAAGAGAAAACTTGATTACGCACAGGAAAGTTTTATTCACACGTCACAACATGTCCAAACAAAACATTGGTGCAGCAAAAGCACATAGATTCTATACTAGCATAACTGGTTGTCATTCTGATCGAGGCTGGCTTTCTGACTTCAAAAATAGTACAAGAAATCTTAATTGTTTCACAGGTAGGAGAGATTCCAAATTTCTTGTTGACAAAATGAACAAAGGAAAAAATATGTCTCAAACTTTACTTTTGAGTATACTTTTGAGTATAGAGTTGTCGACAAGAAGCTAAATACACTTTTTTGGGCGGACGAGACAGCTAAGTTTAACTATAATGCTTTTGGAGATGTTGTATCACTTGATGCCACGTTCAACACAAATAGGTATGTTTTTCTTATTTTTACTTAATTTATCTTCACTAAAACATGTAGTTGATTTTCCTTTATATAAAACATATTTTCTACACAGGTATAACATGGTTTTTGTTCCATTCACTGGTATAGATAACCATAAAAAATGTGTAACATTTGGTGTTGGTTTGTTGAGAAAAGAAGATTATGACTCTTACTCTTGGCTGGTTAAGGCCTTCTTGAAGGCATTTACAAAACCACCTACATTGATATTATCATATCAGGATTCAACATTGTCCAAAGTTGTTAAAGAATTGATTCCAACAACACATCACAGACTTTGCATGTGGCATATAACTAAAAAGTTACCAATGAAGGTACAATTTAATTCCCATACTCGTATAATAATTATCTAACCACACCAATTACATCAAAATCATACATGTTCTTAAGGAATTGACATTCTTTGATCACAATTAAATTAGAATACAAACTATATTCTGCATATCATTACATTTCAGACACATTCTTATTCATACTAACACATTTATGTTTTTTAACTAGATATCAATTGAAATTTCTACCAATCTAGAGTTCCGTAATCGTATCCATGGCTTAATATGGAATTCTAAAATTGAACCACAAGCATTTGAGGCTGGTTGGGAATGTTTGTTGAGGGATTTCAATATTACATACAACAAGTGGTTGAATGTTATGTACGGGTTGCGTAGATTATGGATCTCATCATTTTTTAAGGACATACCAATGTCTGGTCTTATGCGAACTATGTCATTGTCCGAAAGCCAAAATTGGTCATTTCAAAACAACACCCTCTCTGGTTTGTATCTTGTCATTTTTATGATGTCTTTTGAGACTAATTTGGAACGACAAGACATAATCAGATTTTCAAAGATTTTAAGACTTCCAACACTTCTCCTAAAATAATCAAACATCTTCCGTACGAAGTTCATGCATCCAAAGTGTACACCCGTTAAGGATGAGCAAAACCGAACCGAAAAACCGAAAAAAACCGACATAACCGAAACCGAAAAACCAAAACCAAAACAATAACCGACGGTTTAGGTTTGATTTTACAAAAACCGAAAAATAACGATTCGGTTCGGTTTTGACGTATAAAACCGCCCATAAAAACCGAACCGAACCACATGTATATTATTTATATTATGATTTAAACTTTTAGTTTTAGACTTTAAACTTTATCTCTTTAATACTTTATGTTTATTTTCAACAAAGTGTTATTGATGTTAAACTTTGATATTTTGAACACTTTTATGCTTTTATAATACAAGAATTCGTACTCTTTATTTTAGTATATTTAAAGTAGATACAATACTATTTATCGCAACATATTTTCACTAGGGTTGAACCCAAAATTTTCGATTTTCGATCTTTTTTATCTACTTTTCTTTCATCGGCAACAACTATTTCAACCTCGACAACACCTAATATGTATTTTTGCGTCCAACCCCATATATACATATATGACTTAAGGTGACATTTTATTAAAACGTGACGTTAAATTCAAACCATGAAGACATAGCAAGCCATGACGACCTTTTTAGAAGCTTGCTTAAAATTGTTGCGGGTAAAAAAGATCACTCTATGCTAACATCATATTTTACATTGTTTTCAGAATGAAGATCTATTTTAAAGTCTTGTGCTATAAAGGAATAAGGGACCATATTAAAGAGTTTCATGAGACACAACATATATGTGATTTGATCTCTCATTAGATTAATTTGAGGATCAATGTTTTCCTATCAATAATATCATAGTTGATTTGATCTCTCATTAGATTAATTTGAGGATCAATATTTTCCTATCAATAATATCATATATGAACAATTTCCTTCGGTGTTGATTTGTTATTTATTTCCAAATTAAAGGACACGTAACTTTCAATTAGGAAATAATTTCAATCTCCAAACTAACAGTTAGAACATTTAATCTCCAAATTAACATATTAGAATCCATTTATAAAACTTTTTTTTAAGCAAAAAAAAAAAAAGTTCTTGTGAATATAGGGTCAAAACAACCGCTTCATGATTTGAAACCGGATCCAAATCCAAAACCTATCTGCATCAAAACCTGGTTTAGACAAAAATGGTTCGCCTTGACACTAGTTTGAGAATATAGTCGTTGGAACCGGATTCTACAAACCGGCTATTGATAAAATTCTCATGTTTTTTGTGTTATAGGAACGGTAATACTCAAGTTTTTTAGGTGTTATATGGCCGTTTTTGTATATCTTATACAAAACGGTAATACTCACTTTTTTTGGCCTGGCACTTCAAAAATAAGACCGCTGCCTTCACTTTTGTATTTGATTTATTGGGCCAAATGCTAAGACCAAAGACTCATTTAATTACTCTTTGGTAAAGCTCCGGCTTTTGAAGGTTCTAACACACACACACGCTATATCTCTCTCTAAAACAATCCCTGTTTTGCTTTGCTTTACTGCTGAAAAAAAAGCTCCAATTAACCACTTTCTCTCAAACTGGTGTCAATCAGTTTCTATAGGTTTGAGTATTTTCCGGTTTATGGCCAAACTGGTTTTGACTTGATCTGATCCGGTTTGTGCACCTCTATTTTTAATAATATTAACCTAACAACCAAACTAATTGCATAAAGACAAAACTGTACAAATGATCCCTGTGGTTAGCTGAAAATTGTCACTACCAGAAATCCAAAGTTTTCATTTTGTTGCGAATTTTGTTCAATTTATTTTGAACTTTTTTATATTGACGTTTTTGCCCTTGATATTCTATTGTTTCATTTTTTCTAATTATTTTAATGTTTTCTTAATAAAATAAAAATAAAAAATAAATACACAAATCTCTCTCTCTCTCTCTCTCTCTCTCTCTCTCTCTCTCTCTCTCTCTCTCTCTCTCTCCACAAATCCAACTTCCTCATTCAAACTTTCTGAAAATGAAAATACAATCATCGGTGACTTAGGCTTCCGGTGATTGAGTGTTCCGGCGACTGAGGGTTTCGGAGGCCACCACCGTGTATTAACTACCGTCTGGAGCACCACCATCTCTTCTTTCACCTCAACCCACTCTGAAGTTCCAGACCTGCGACATCTCTTCGGCACCGCCAACGACTCCGACTCCGACGACACCATCGACTTTGATTTCGGCAGAGCACCACCATTCTATTGTCATTATCGTCTGGTGTAACACATTCTCATCGAATCTGGAAAGACGATGGAGGCCTATTCAAACTCACCCCCATTGAACACATACCGATGTCACCCATTTCTCTGCCTTCTTTTCTCTTCATCTCTATCCTTCTTCGACGACGATTCAAGCTACGGGATTGATAAATGCTAGCGACACTACTCCAATCGTCCGTTTAGGGTCTCTACTTCGCTATATCGTTCGTCTCGGTTCAGATTTGTCGGCGCTAGGGTTAGGGTTCCCAAACAGCGGTGGAAGCTATCAGATATGAGGGTTTTCCTGTTGAAGGTTAGTGGAGGCTTTCAAATTTGAGGAACGACGAAGCTCCGGAGATGTGGAGAAACGAAGGCGGCGAAGACCTAATGTTTGATTAGGAAGATGGCGTCAGGCCTCCCTTCTTCAAGTTGCAGATAAGATTTGTCGTAGTTTTAAGTTACCAGGTGGTGGAAAAATGGGTGCCATCGATGGTGGTGGTCCGGCTAAATGGGTGGTGGGAAATGGGTTAGAACCCTTTTGTCGGAGTCGCCACAGAAATGGTAGCAGTGGCGGTGGTTTCCGATTATACTTTTCAGATATGAGGTTTTCAAGGAGATGGTGGTGATGTTGACTTATAGTGGTCATATTGGCTAGATGTTTTGACCTGTCGTGGTGGTGGTGACGTTCATCATTTTCGGTGGTGGCATTTATGTTTTCCGACGGTAGTGTTCAGACTTTCCGGTGTTCATGTTAGCTGAAGAGAGAGACAGAGAGAGAGATTGCATATTTTATTTATTTATTTTTATTTCTTTATAAAAATTATAAAAATCAAGTAGAAAAGACAAATTTTATTTTCAAAAAAATATTTAAATAAATTTTTTTGAAAGAGAAAAAAATAAAAAATAAAAAATAATATTTAAATAAATTAAAAACTAAAAAATATAAAAGTAAGAGCAAAATTGTCATTATGAAAAAGTTTAAAGGAAATTGGACCAAACCCGCAACAAAATGAAAACTTTGGACCTCTGGTGCTAGTCCAAAACTTTTTGGATCAAAGTGGCAATTTTTGACTAACCACAGGGACCATTTGTGCAGTTTAGTCTTGCATAAATTAATATGAGTACAAAACTGAAACATTATTAGATTAAACGGTAAGTAATGACTTTGTTGCATAAATAAATATATAATTAGGCCTTAAGAACATGAAGCCCCAACGACTTTAATCTATAACCCAATACTCGCTATGAATTTATCTATGAAAAATCAGTCAGTCACAAAAAATTGTACAGCTAATCTTTGGGGCCAACTGTGAATTTGGCTATGAAAAATCCAATTGTATCATGTGGGCCCGAAGGATCAAACCTCTGTACAAGATCTTCCTCACCAGCTCTCAACCATTCCCTAAAAAAATTTACAAAAAACAAAAACTTTACAACTCAAAGGAAACAGATTTATAAAAGTTCCCAAATAGAACAAAGAAAAATAAAAAAACTTACTCAGAATATCCATTAGATGATTCATAACGACCAATCAAACCAGGTCCACCAATTCTTGGATCCTACAATTTCATAAAAAGTAGACTTAAATGCAAAAAAAAAAATGGAATTACAATTCTATAACTAGGGTATAGATTTTTCAATATGAAAAAACAAAAAAATTAGAAGGTTGAAATAATAAGAAACTAATAACAAACCTGTCGAGCTAGTGAAAGAAACTTGTATGTGTCCAAAGCATAACGAACCAATGCCTCATTTTCGCCTGGATTTATCGTGCATCTGGAATTTTTTTTATATGATTAATTTTTATCCAATAAATAATAAAAGTAAAAAAAAAAAAAAATCAAATTCATTTATTTTTCTTACGTGGAATATACAAGAACTCCACCAGGGCGAACCAGCTGAACAGCCTGATCAAACAAACGTTTCTGATACTTCCCATGTCTTCTCAACGATTCCACCGTATCCTTAAATAAATAAAATTTTAAAAAATAAAAATCATTAAAACATATATAAATAAATAAAAAGATTTTTTTTTTTTTTTTTTTTTGTTTTTAAAATTGCCCTACCTCTCCAGCAAACAAGCGGGGTCTCAATCCAAGAGCAGAACAAGGAGCATCAAGAAGTACTCTGTCAAAACTATTTGGCAAAAAGCCTTCACATTTATCCACCCTGCCACCTGTCGATTGGTTTCTCCCGGGCCCATTCTTCATCCTTCTTCTTTCTTTCCTTTCCTCTGCTTTACTTTTATAACAACCTACTTTCATTCCCTCATCCTCTCTAATATTATTATTATTATTATTATTATTATTATTAACTTTCTCCAAAATTGGTAAATCTTTCGTAACACAACTCATTGACTCTGCCTCTTCACTGCCTTGACTTTGACTTTGACTACAACTCTGTGTCATTACATTGTTTTCACAAACAGCTTTTAGTGCATCTAACTTATACGCTTTTATGCTAGTCAACCCCAGTTCTGCAGCTAGATTGTGAATTTCAAGCACCTGGATAAATTATTATTATTTAAAAAAACAAAAAAAGGAATAAATACAGATACATGAAAAGATATATAATGTAGTAAGAGGATTTTACCTTGTTGTGAGACCTATCAACTGCAATCACCTCTCCTTTATCTTTCATAATGGAAGCAATTGCAGTTGTTTTTCCACCAGGGGCAGCACACATGTCCAATATTCTTTCTCCCTCTTGTGGATCTATAAATATATATATATATATATATATATATATATATATATATATATATATATATATATATATATGAATTGCCAGAATTACCCCTCGTTGACAATCAGAAAGAAGAAAACAAAGATGTATATGTGCAGACATACCTAAGACATGTGCAGTGATGATGCTTGGCAGGTTTTGAAGAAATATGTCCCCCTTCATCACATCTGTATGTAGTAATTTTTTATTGATGAATTTCAAAAGAATTTAGGGTAAAACCGTAAAAGAAAAATAAAAAAAATGTATACCATTAAAGGATGTTAATCTAAAAACTCTATCAGTCATATCCACACCAAGACCTGATAATCCACGAAAAATTCCTGCCCTTGACATGGTTGTCATTCCTTGACCAATATATAATCCATCTCTTTCAAGATAATGAGGATCTACAACAGATATATAACAAGTGTTATAATTTATTTATAGAGAAATAAAAGTAAGTAAGTTGAATTAAGAGAGAGAGAGAGAGAGAGAGAGAGAGAGAGAGAGAGAGAGAGAGAGAGAGAGAGACCTGTTTTGAGTCCTTGAAGGACAATGCCACGTGTGATTCCAATAGCCCATCCATTGTCACGACTAGGCTGTTCAACACCAACTGAAACTGCAACTACATCCCCTTTCTCAACATGAGCACTGCATGCTAATATACCTGGAACATATACCTACACAAAGGAGAATGAGAAAGGGAAATTGGGCACCAAGTCAAGTTAAGCAATCATAAAAGAAGACACATGATACAAGATTACAAGCACTAATGAAAAAACAAACATGATTGCTAGAATGTGTGATCATTTGAATGAGGATGATAACAAAATGATTAATATAATAATTTCAACTGTTTCTTACCTGAGCACCTCGAAGAACTGCCTCTGCACACTTACGGCTGACAATTATCTCCTTAGGAGGTCTGTCTTGCTGATAATCATACTGAATATCATGTGGACCTGAACCCTTCACAAATACAACATAGTCTAGCCCAGGTATCTGACACTTTAAAACGCTTAGGGATTCTACATCACCATGCTTTACAGTATCTTGCAGTCTCTTCTCGCATTGAATTTCCAGAATCTTCTCAATCACAGCTTCAGTTGTTGTGTTCAGTGTGTTTACACGTATACAAGAGTAGCAAGAGGGACGCCTATACAATTATAAGAGCATACATGTGTAATAAAATGATTGGTTAAACTTATAGAAACTAAGACAACAAGTCTTGTACAACTTGCCTAGTAACATGTAACTATCAAAACTTTCTAGAAAATAGAATCCATATGTGAAGCAATTACGTTAGTGCTTTGGAAATGCGAGAAAAGACTTCTGCTCCGTAAGCATTGGTGAAATACTCTTCCACTTGAGGATTCCAACGCAACGTGGGGTTGTAGCAGTAACGTTCAGATGAATCCATCAGCAGGATCTATGATTGCAGTTGCAACAAAAAAGGAAAACGAAACATTATAACTAGTTGCATAAGCACGGATTGATGAAATGAGAAAGGAAGAAAGCATTGCAGGTGGACCTGAGACTGTGACGGGGACTGCGATTGAGAGGGTGTTGTTCGACTGCTGAAGCTTCGGTTTCTGTTAATAGCTCTGAGAAGAACCCTCGCTCCCTTCATTCAACATTCAATTGAATTTAGAGAGGCAAAAAAACGTTTTACAGCATAGCCCAATTTGACCTACATACCTTACCTTGGGGTTTTAGTTTGCACTAGGGTTTTATAGCTGTCTATTTCGGTTTTAAAATAAAGATTTTTTTTTCATAAGTGTATCATTGTTTCTCTACGCACACAAACATCAAAATAGTGATTGTTGTCTGTTGATATCAAAATAACGCTTGACTTTCAATCTATTTCTAAAATGTTGGGTTTTAAAAGCCTTTCCATTTAGCCTTTCATATTTTGATGTTAAAGAAAAGGAAAATGAATTTAAAAAATAACGGAATATCAAAATTGTACATAAAAGACAATTCTTCTTATTTTTATATAAAACATATCATGTTACCGGTTATTGTTCAGGGTGTCAATTTATGACTAGACGCGATAAAAATACACGAAACGAAACGAAATCGGGATGAAATCAAAATTCGAATTCGTGTTCGTGTCAAAATTAAAAAACACGATGTCGTGTTTGTGTTCATAAATCGACACGATTAAGCATATCGTTGTCGGGTTTTTCGTGTTTGTCGTTTTTATCGTGTTATATATCTTTAAATATGAATGAAATACACTAATAATTATGTAATATTATCTTTGTCGTGTCGTGTTTTAATTGGTTCGTTTTCGTGTTAATGAAAAATAAAACACGACATCGTGTTGTGATGTGTTCGTGTTATACAAAACCTTGTCGTGTCGTGTCAGACAAAAACACGACACGACTGCCCGATTTGACAGCCCTAGTTATTGTAGGTCACAATCAGGTTAGACTGTTTTTTCTATATAATAACAGGTCTTGTACGCATTCCCCTTCATCGTTTCACCCAAATTGAAAGAACTAGGGTTTTTCCTTCATCCATTCTACAGACATCACCATGGCTTCAACATTGAAGGATGAGTTCTTAACAATCGAAATGAATCATACATGTTATTTTGTCCCCAAACCCATTGTGTATTTCAATCTAGTGAAATTGGTTGTTAGCAATGTCGACTTCAGAAACATGATATTCACGAAGTTCATTTCTTATGTAAAGAAGCTGGTAAAGGATGTTATAATCATTGTCTACTATTATGTTCCACAACGTTCACTAAAAGATAGGTTGAGAGAGTTCGAAGATGAAAATGATTGTATACGTTTTCTTGATGTTAGATATGAGAATGGTGGATATATATATATATATATATATATATATATATATATATATATATATATACATATATATATATATATATATATATATATATCCACCATCATAGTCAGGAACCATTTATGGAGTGGATTGTAGAAAAGATAGTTGACGATGGATGCTCAGATGGCCATACTAATGATGATGATGATGATATAGACTCTGAACTTTCAAATAATGATTTTGTGGAGCATGAACCTGATGATGAAGTGATACGAATACACCCATATGATGATCCTTTCCTTGGACAAAAAATTATTAGGCCAACAAGAGTTGTAGATGATAAGAAAGATGTCAATTTAGATCTTCCTCGGTATCCTGTTAATGATCCTGACCAAAAATGGGATACCATGGTATGAAATTTTGTGATCGTTTTGAACTTAAGCACATGTTAAGCAATTATGTTGTAGCAAATGGGTATAAATGTGGTATGAAAAGAATGATTCAACTAGATTATTAGTCAAATATTTCAAAAGATAAGAAAAGTATAAATGCCCTTTTAGGTTGTGAGCAACTTGGATGAGTAAAGAAAAATCACTTCAGATTAAGTCCTTAATCTCTAAACACAATTGATGTGGGGCCTTCTATTTAGGTGAAACCCTAGTATGATGGGCATATACATATGTACGCAGGACGTACATGTGGGTACGCTAAGCATACTAGGGTGTGCCCTAGTATGTTGGGCATATACATATGTACGCAGGACGTACGCGTGTCAGGGTGAAACCCTAATTGTTAGGGTTTGTGGAGTATTTAAGCACCATTATAGGTCATTTGGACTCACTCTTTCAGCCTCCAAGTCCTTTAGCCATTTTGAGAGAACCCTAACCCCATAAGTGAGCATCTTGAGCTTATAGTGTGATATTTGTTTGCCAAAATGAGAAGATAGTGCATCAAAGGAGTCAAGGAAGGAAACAAGCTTGTAGATCTAAGATTATCATCTTCTTAGGGAGCTCTAGAAGGTAAAAACAGCTTCTACCTTTATGCTTGGATTGTTTAGATTTTTTTGGTAGCTTTATGGTGTTCTCCTTGTCCCAAAAGTCCCAATATTGTGCATGCTTTGTTTTTGGATGAGTTTGGTTGTCCTTTCAGACCTAGGGATGGGTTATAAGTCATGAAAATGATGTCCCTTTAGCTAGTTTGGTCCCTTGTTCCTTGCAGGAGGTCTTAATGGATTAAGACCATGTGTTAAGGAATTTTTGGACGACCAAAGTCTTAAAGTTTGAGACTTTATGGTTTTATAGTGCTTTTGAGTCCTAGATTTGAAGTTTGAGCTTAAATGATTAATCCATTAAGCACTTATAGAGGTATTAAGTCCTCTGTCGTCATACCCCCAAACCAAGGATGGCGGAAACGTTCAGGGGTGGAGCACTTCATGTATAGTATCACAACAACAAGTATAGTAGTGCTCAAAGTAAATACAACCATTATAAATATAATCAAGAAAGTTACACGGTTTATAAGAGTACATGTTTCAAAATCGATTACAATATAATGACAAACTGTTTTGATTAACGTCGAAGCGTCCCATCCTCAAAAGTTGGTAGTCACCGGTTTCTATTGATTACCTGAGAATACAAGTAAATTTTGAAAGAGTGTCAACGATTATGTTGGTGAGTGCATAAGCTTTTGTATATAGAGTAGAAATCCTTTCTTTGTAAATTTAAGGTATACACAAGAAAAATCCAATATTTTCCTCATAAAATGTGTTGCAGTCTTAAGACCTAAGACCCAAAATGTACAAGTATTTTACCATACTTATAATAGTGTATGTAGTTTTATAAAAATAAAACCCCTTTTAATCATAGAGATCCCCGTAAACTATGTGTATTGTTATTTTCCTATGTGAGTTGTTATAATCATACTGTTTGACATAGTAGCATGTGGCGACGTTTCTTCAAGCATCGGAATGTTATGATATTTGTCACCCCAGACATGTCGGTCTAGCTGTAGCATGCTGCTAAGGTGTGGGTTGTCAATCCCAATATAGATCTATATACAAGTATCACGCTCTCCCTACAAGAGACTTTGGTTATAACTACAAGATTTTTAACCAGTACTCTAAGAGTTCAATGAAGTAGTGTCTCACAACCAGATTTAACGAGTTTACGTGTAGTGTAATTGGAAAACCTTTTTGCAGTAAGAGTATAACCCTCCTTAGTATGTTTGTAGAGTTGATGTAACATAAACTATACCTATTATAGCTTATCATGAATGTGTGTAGTAATGAAAAACTCGTTTGTAGTGAGAATTGAACCTTTTCATAGTGAATAGTAATATAGCAAATCATAAACTATACTTTTTATAGTTCATCATGTATGTTTGTAATGACCAAAAATCCTTGTAATGAAAGAGTATTTCTGTTATTTTAGGTGTAACTTAATAGAAAACACAAGTAAACATGTAATCATCTAAGATGAACACTTTGCTCAACACATTACAAAGTGTTAATAACTTGTAACTGTTTGTGAAACATCCCAAAAACACAGTCTGAAAATTTTGTTTAATTTAATAATAAAAACCATAGTTAATAAACCTCATATAAAAATCATAAGCAATGTATCTCAAAATATTATAACAACTGTCAAGTATATCAAAGTATAAACATCCCAGGTTGAACAAATGGTATGTTCACTGCAATCTTCCCAAACTTCTCTTTTGAAAACTGAGTACCTGAAACCAAAAGAACTGTAAGCACAAAGCTTAGTGAGCTCCCCCAAATTACCAAATGTCATATAATAACATATAAAGCACATATTGGGCCCTGCCCACTGCATCGGACCGACATCCAAAACTGACTAGGGCCTTGCCCACTACGTCGGACTGAAGTCTGAAACTAACTAGGGCCTCGCCCATTGCATCGGACCGAAGTCTGAAACTAACTAGGGTCTCGCCCACTGCATCAGACCGAAGTCCAGAACTAACTAGGGCCTCACCCACTGCATCGGACCGAAGTCCAGAACTAACTAGGGCCTCGCCCACTGCATCGGACCAAAGTCCGGAACTAACTAGGGTCTCGCCCACTGCATCGGACCGAAGTTCGGAACTAACTAGGGCCTCGCCCACTGCATCGGACTGAAGTCCAGAACTAACTAGGGCCTCGCCCACTGCATCGGACCGAAGTCCAGAACTAACTAGGGCCTCGCCCATTGCATCAGACCAAAGTTCGGAACTGACTATGGCCTTGCCCACTGCATCGGACCGAAGTCCGGAACTAACTAGGGCCTCGCCCATTGCATCAGACCAAAGTCCAGAACTGACTAGGGCCTTGCCCACTGCATCAGACTGAAGTCTGGAACTGACTGAATATAGCATAACATAATCATAACATATAACAAAAACACATATACTTCATACTGCATCGGACTACAGTCCGTAACTCATAACACATAGACATGGTTGTAGACCCATTCCTACTGGAAGGAAACTCACCTCACACTGTTGTAGTCCCGTTGACAAAACCCTAACCGTTGGATGACAGATTCCGAATCTATCAATCATCAAAATAACACCCAATTAATAATTGGGTTCCAACACATAACCATAAATACCTACTTAGGGGTGATAACTACTTTACCCATAACGTATCTTTATTTAAGCCCAATGCCCAACAGTCAATTATGAGTCAAAGCCCAACATATGGCCTAATTTTAGGCCCAAGCATATACATGGTCTTATTCCAAGGCTCAATATCATATAATCATTAAGGCCCAAACTATGGCCCAATTTTCCAAATTGGGCCTAATCCATCATATCGGCCTTATCCTAAAGCACAACTAATTACTCTAGTCCATTTGATTATTCTTGGATGACCCGTTAATAAACCAATTACCAAAGCCCAATGGACAGGCCCAACTCAAGGCCCAAGTGAATTTAAAGTTTCACATAAAATGACGATTAGGGTTAAGTGTTTCTTACTTAACCCATTTAGGACTTAATTCATTAAGTCCATTACTCTACTAGATAAGTGCTATGAAGTGATTGGGCTTAATACACAATCTAATCTCAATGGCCCAAGAGTGGGTCCAATAAGTCTAAGGTCCAAATACTCACAATTAGGATTTTCTAAACCCTAATTAGGGTTTTCACCCAACCATGGCCCAATAGGCCCAAATATTAATCTTTAAGCCCATTAGGGTTTTGCTAAGTCCATTAGGGTTTGCTAGTGGGGCACCACCCACTACCACCTCAGGTAGTGGTGGTCAACAGCGGCTCACGGTGGCAGCCACCACCTTACGGTGGTGGTTATGGTTCTTTTCATTGCATCTTCTACTAATTACAATTACAAGATTTTAATCCATAAATAAACACACACACTAACTAATCTAAAACACACACAACTACTCTAGTGGTGGTTGGCAGTGGTACAAGGCGGCAGTCACCACCTCATGATGGTGGTGGTTATGATCTTGGACCAACGCAACACCAAAAGCACTTCCATCATCAATCTAAACGCACCTGAAAGCCCATAGCCACCGAAGATGGTGGCTAACGGTGGCGGAATGGCGGCAAAAGGTGGTGGTGAGGATTTTTCTTCATTTTTCCTATCCAAGAATATGAATACAATATTAAATCACGAACTAGGCCTGCACACACACTAAATCACGCACACAGTGGGTAAGGCTCAATATGTGTTTATATGTTGTTGTATGGTATGTAGTAGTTTGGGGGAGCTCACTAAGCTTCGTGCTTACAGTTTCAGTTTTGGTTTCAGGTACTTCCGCAAGTAAAGGGAAGGGCTCGGGTTGATGGCATCGCACACACCACAGCTTCAACTTTATCCCTGGGAGTTTTGTTCAGATACTTAGATATGATTTGATACAGTTCTTGATATGACATTTTTATTATGGCTTTTGAGATACCTGACGTATGGTTTTATCATATGACATTCAGTGTTATGACTTTTATTATTATTTAAAAACAAATTTTTTGGGTCGTATTTTTGGTATGTTTCAAGTTGGTATCAGAGCCTTGGTTTGAGGGATTTAGGCACACTTCTGGGTGTGTTTGAACTCAAACTAAGGAAATGGTAAAATGTTTTTTTCGAAAGAAAAGAGTTTTAGAAAAGTAAAAAGAATTTAGAAAGAAAAGGACTTTGAAAAGAGAAAAGGGTGTGGTGCATGCGATCGACCGAGCCTAAGTAAGTACTCCCAAATTACCCATACAACAGTATGTATTAGTTAATGTCCAGTTTCAGTTTCAGTAGAACAACATGCTAGTATAGGACTGAGGATCTAGGAGGATGGCTTATATGCCTGCTTTATGTGTTTCAGCTTTATAAGAATTGCATGCTAGCATTGAGTAGTCAGCAGTAGGATAACCTGTTTAGGTTATGCCTTATATCATGAGCTTAGCATTGTATGCTAGTACAATTTCCCATTATGAGGATAGAATTGCTTGAGTAGTCTCATGTGTCTGAATGCTGCTTGTTTTGTGCTTTGTGGGACTCTGAGTGATGAGAGTTAGCCATTAGGTGAATGCGTCACGTCACATGTGAACAGGGTTGAATAATCTCATAGTGCTAGACTTGGCCCTACTGTGCAGCTCTTATCTGAGTATAACCGTTGTAGGGACGAGTCTTTTACTTGAAGGATTATCTGAGCCTCGCCGCATGTGATGGTATTCAGTTGATGGCTAATTGGCATCACAAGGGGGCTTTCAGTAGTTGAGGACTGAATTGGGTATAGTCATAAAATTCCCTAGGGCAAGCCTATGATGGGAGTAGCAGAGATTATTAGCAGTAACAGTGACTTGGTGGAGTCAAGGCAGTACTTGAGGAAAGTACGGATAGATGTGGAAGATAGTATGGGCCCGTACTGCTGAAAGCAGAGGATCCGTACTCGAATCAAGGAAAGCTGAGATGAGACCAGGAAACTTGTGGTAGTACTGATTCCTTGAGATATATCAGTGTTCCTGATGTTTATTATGTTGTATTTCAAAATTGTGGTATTACGCCCTAGACCAGCAGTCGGCAGTTCAGGTGTCGGAGGGGGATCAGGATTAGGCCCGGAGGTCGGGCAGTTGGATGAGCAGACTAGGGAGTTTCTCTCTTCAGAGATTACTTGCACCATACTTGAGCAGACTCCTGTGATCTTCGGTTCGATCAAGGAGGGTATCTTATAGATGATGGACGAGAGGTTGAGCACCTTTCGTGCTGAGGTGGCGGCCATGATGGGGTCGCGCACGCTTACTTTTAGGGAGTTTCGGGCATGCGGGGCTCCGGATTATCATGGGGCGCGGGACCCCATAAAGAGCACCAGATGGTTGGCATACGTGGCTAACGCTTTTCGCACTAGCAGATGTCCCGAGGGGGACAAGGTCAGATTGGCATCATGTCTTCTGAAGGACAGGGTACGGGATTGGTGGGAGGAGATTGGTCATGCCATCGGGGATGATGCAGCTTTGGATGTCATGACCTGGGAAGACTTTACTACCAGGTTCAGAGCCAATTTCGCACCGGTTATTGAGGTGCAGCAGTTAGCACACGAGTTTCAGGATCTTACCCATACTACAGAGACAGTGGAGGAGATTACCGCCAAGTTCAGGGAGAGGGCTCTTCTTGTTCCTCATTACGCGGCTGATGAGGAAATGAAGATGGCTCGTTATCATGAGATGTTGTGGAGTGACATCCGCCAGTTTGTGAGCCGGTCCAGCTGTAAAACGTTGGATGACATGATTGCTAGGGCGAGATAGAGATAGAGAGAGAGAGAGAGAGAGAGAGAGAGAGAGATTGACCTTGAGATGGAAAGAAAGAGGAAGTCGGAGGCAACTCTAGGTACAGGGAGTGCGGGCAAAAATTCCAAGGGTTCATATCACAGAGCTAGGAGTCAGCAGAGCCACGCTCGGTGTGGCAAGTGTGGGAGATTACACGATGGGGCGTGCAAGGCTTTTGAGATACCCGAGGCATGGTTTTATCATATGACATTCAGTGTTATGACTTTTATTATTATTTAAAAACAAAATTTTTGGGTCGTATTTTTGGTATGTTTCACTTTAACCCTCGACTTTTAAAATTCTTCACAAATTAGTCTGGGACTTACATTTATTAATTTACTTAAATAAATGGGGCGTTACATTTTGTATCTAGTTTTACTTTTCTGTCACTATTTTTGTAAAAAAAAATCACAGAAAAATCAGCGTGAGTCGAAATCTAAATCCATCAACTCCATAAGTTCACAAAACGTGTCTAGTATACTCACAATTTCTATTATGATTTTTAATGATTCCTAACTAGTGTCAAAGTGACCATTTTCACTTACTAGTCTGAATTCTTTGTTACAGTGATAGATAGTATTGTAAAAATCACCATAAATTGTAGAAAAATTGTATGAACATGTGCAAGTAGTCATTTTAAAAGTATAAACCTGAACTATTTTCATTTTAAACAGTTTTGAAAGTTACGGAGTTTAAGATGGTCAAAACATATCGTGATTGAGCCATAACTTTTCGGTTGAAGGTTGTCATTTGAGTTTAAACATGTTTTTGATGTTGTGACTTGTATTATCCCCCATAAAACTAGATGAAAATGTGAAAATAAGAGGGGCATAACCTTACTTTGAGTTATTTCCTTAAATGGATGTTGAAAAGAGAAGGTTTCCAAGTCAAGAACACTTGGAGAAAGCTTGAGGATTTGAAGATCCTAAGAACAAATATGACGATATTTGTATAATAATTTCATGATTTGAGTGAAAGAGTGTGGAATATTCAAGTGCAGAAATGAAGAACTTACCAAGAGTGAAGTAAAAGTTGAAAACTTCTTGGAGGTCTCGAGTTCCAGACATAGGGAAGAGTGGGAGGGAGAAAAAGTGTATTTTTGGAGGATGCAATTGGGTTTTATAGGTGAAGAATGAAGATCTAATGAGTGGATTTAGGATAGGGAAATCTGATAGAGTGTTGGAAAATGCATAAAAGGACAGTGATTTTATATGTTAAAGTATGAATAGTGACATAAAGTGGGTATGGTGTCATAGCTTCTTGGAAAAGTCAACCAACCCTTAGATAATGTCTTGTACAAAAGATATTATCTATAGTAAAGATTTCCCCAAAATATGATTAAAATATGAATTTATGGGGTCTTATATATCAAAATATGAGTTTGGGTGAAAATCCCCCGTTAAAATCATCAAAAATGGGCTTAAAACGCAAAAGTGGTAAAAAACCGGGACCAAGAGGCGAACCTACGAAGTTCTGAGGGTCAGAACCAAAGGTTCGGTCCAGGAAGGTTGAGACCCGAAGATGGGTTCAGTCCGAGGTGGCTCGCAAGCGAAGTTGGTTGAGTGGGGGCTGAGAACGAGATGAACCGCAAGCAGGCAAACCGAATCGGATGTTGCTGAACCAAACCAAAAGCAGGCGAACCAAACCAAATGTTGTTGAAACTGAACTAAATCGAATGGTCTCGGTCCGAATGTTGATTTCGGTCTTAAGGAGGGTTCGGTCCTAGGGGCTTCAGTCCTAAGGGTTTCGGTCCTAAGAGGCTTTAGCCCCATATTGTTGTTTTTCAACTAATCTTCCCGTTTCGAGTGGTTTTTGACTAAGTTAAGGGTTGGGATGCCCCGAGTGACTATAAAGAAGTTAAGAGAGGTGTTTGAGAGAGATTTGGGAGAGAGAGAGAAAGAGAGAGACAGAGCGAGTGAGGTTTAGAAAGACTTTGCCAATGACCTTTATTAGTGTTTAGCATCTTAATGCAAGGTTTGTAAATCCCGTTATGCCTTGTTATGAGTGTTTTACACCCTCGAAGGGTACATGATAGTGCTTTACAGAGTCATTTCCTCACTCACCCTTATTAGGGTTTAGAATTTCTGAACATTCGAAAATTTTGAGTGATACTTTGTATTATGATAGAGAGTTGTACATAAGAAGACGTAGAATATATAATATATTACAATCACTACATGGGTTTATCGGTTTGACTTGTTGCTTTTTTTATAAAAAAAAATGCAATTGTTTTTCAAAACTGCATTTTTTTAACAAAATAATCAACGTTTTAGGTGCATATATGCATATTTATTCAAATGCATATATGCATATTTATTATACTATATTATTCGTAAGTAAATTAGAAAAAAATCTCATTTTAATTAATAAATGAAAAAACATCACAAATGGTCCCTGTGGTTTCCCAAAATCTAAAGTTTAATCATCGTGGTTTAAAAACATCATAGATGGTCCCTGTGCTTTCAAAAATTTTGATGTTTGGTCCTTATTGCTAACTTCGTTAACTTTTGTCCATTAACTGAAGGGTATTTTTGTCATTTCACTACCACTGGGACCATTTATGATCTTTTCACTTATTTAAAAAATAAAATAAAATAAAATAATATGCAAAGGGGGTCCACCATATCTCTCTCTCTCTCTCTCTCTCTCTCTCTCCCAACCCCTCTCTTCCTCTTATTCTTATATATATATATATATATATATATATATATATATATATATATATATATATATATATATATATATATATATATCAACCCCTCTCTTCCTCTCGTTCTTATATCACCAGCCACCATCGTCGTGTTTCTCACTCTTTGTTGCTGATCGGAGGTAGCCAAACACCATGTGTGGTTGTTACTGCTTGTGTGGCTCCATCAGACCAACTCCTTCCGACCACCTATCACCGCTCACCGCCCTCCCTTTAAGTTCACGTTGGCAGAAAACAAACGAGCAAGGCAGTGGAACTGCAATTGCACGCTGCCACCACCAACTGCCACACTGAGGACTCTGATTCACTAAAACTAATAGACCCAACAATGTATCTTCTCTTCCACCTCCTAATTTGACCACCGGTTGTATGGTTGTTTCTATCTCACAAAAGTTTTTAAATCAAGAACCAGGGCATGCATCTTTTCTCTGTGAATAATTAAGACCACTATCTCTATTGAAATCATTCTCTCTTCTCTTACACCGTTTCATTGTCCATCATCATAATACCACCATAATCCTTTTCAATATGCAATTTGAGAACATAAGGAAGAAGGGGTTGTGATTTGAATCTGTATTGATGAGAAGAAAGGCACATAGGAAAAAAGGGCATCTCAGTCTTGATCTTCAAAGGTTAAGGGTGGATCTAGTTTTCTTGAGGTGTACCTGTTGCTCGATTCAGACGAGTTTAAATATAACAGAGGCATCTCTCTTTCTCTCATGTTCTTCATATACTGCAAAAGTTATTATGATTATCAATTTTTAGTTCACTGAAATATGCACACAAAGTGTTTGTTAAAATGCCAAGGAGAGTTTTTAATTGTTATGATCCATATTTGCCTTAAATCCTTTTTTGTTATTATGTGAGGTGTTTGGCTAGCTCCGATCAACAACAAAGATTAAGAAACACGGTGGTGGTGGCTGGTGATATCAGAACGAGAGGAAGAGAGGGGTTGTGAGAGAGAGAGAGAGAGAGAGAGAGAGAAACCTTGGATATTAAATTTAATTTTAAAAAATAAAAGAAAAGAAAACCTCATTAAAGGTCCCTAGATAGTTAAATGACAAAAATACCCTTCATTTCACAGTGTTATCATTTCTTCATATCAAGATTTCCATATTTTCTTCAATTGATCACCTTTCACCTCTTCAATATTTTCCAAAAATTCTTCAAAATCTACAAGAAAATAAAAAAAAATTGATTAATGCAAGAATACGCACATGTATATTGTTGGATTAGTGTCTAAGTCCATAACTATTTTGGTATGTACTTGATCCGATAGTGCATGGTCCTTTTGGGTTGCCTTCACCAAAGCAACTTGATAGGATAAATTATGGAGAGAAAGGATTAAATATGATTTATTAATATATTGTGAGAATAATATATTAAAGGAGAAATCATATTGTTTAATTAATATTAGTCAATAATTAATTGGTAATTAGTTTTGTGACTAAAAGAGATTAATTAAACTTAAGGGACTGGAATTGTAATTATAAGATAATTGCAATTTGGGCCATGGATTGCCTTATATTATAAGGTGGACGAATTCTATGGGGAAGCCCATATGAAATCATCCAAGGCCTTGAGGAAAGGGCTCTATGGGTTGCCTAGGGCTTAAGCATCTAATTTAGGGTTTCCTTGTTAGATAACCCTAATAGCCTTACTATATAAAGACCCCTTATGACCCAAAAACGTGGCTAAGACTTCTCTAGGGTTTGTAGATGGTTTTGGTCAGCCTCCATCCTCTCTCCTCTTCATCCTCTAGCTCTTGGTGTTTGTGAGCTATTAGAGGAGTGACATTTGTGACTCTAAGCTTTCTAAAGTCAATACAAGGAGGAATTGAGATTGTTATTGCTACATAACAATCAAGGTATGATCTACACCCTAATTATATGTTATATTGATTATCATATGTTAGATCTAGGATTTATAGTCTTGGATAACTTGCATGTACAATAGAGAAACCTAGATCCAAGCATTAGGGTTTGTATGAGCACATAGGATGTTCTTATGACCAAAACTCATCAGTAGTATCAGAGACATGATTGGTTTCTATTGTATTGATGCCTTGTATGTTGAAAAAAATTTGTTTTTTTTGGTTCTGCATGATGGACTCGGCGAGTCCCACTGTGGACTCAGCGAGTTGCCCCTACTAGGCGAGTCCATGGGGGGTACTCGGCGAGTTCGAGCGTTAGATGGAGCTATTTTCGGGATTTCTTGCTGTTTATCTTTGAGATACTTGACTTTATCATATTAGATCAATATAAATCCGATTTTATGATATATATGAGTATATTCTTGATCTAATTAAAGATATTTATCAATTAATAAAATATTTATTTCTTTATGTGATAATTGATTAATTATTTTGATTAAATTGGTAAATTGTTTTGCAAGAAATCATTAAATAAATCGAATATGGATAATTATGTGATTAAATGTTAATTAAGATTATTTGTTATTTGATCCTTGTTGTTATGAAAAGTTTCATATTTTCCCCTTTAGGTTTTATAGTTTAAATTTGAACCCAAAAGTTTTGTTGTTTTGAAATTTAAATAGTTGAAACCCTAATGTTTTGAAAAAGGTTTCAAAACTTGCCCTCAAGTTTTGGAATTTAAATTTTAATTAATAATTTAATTTTGATGTATATTTAAATTCTAAACCCTAATGTTTTGAAATGTTTCAAAACTTGCCCTCAAGTTTTGGAATTTAAAAGTTGATTAAAAGGTTTAATTAGGAATGTTAAATTCTAAAACCCTAGTAATGTTTTGAAAAGTTCAAATCACACCCTTATGGTTTTATTAATTAATTAAGGAGTATAATTACAAGAGGTTTAATAAATCCATAAAAATTTAGGTTTACAATTTAATTGAATTAAAAGTATAATTGTTAAATTTGACCACCTAGTATTTTAAAAGTATAAAATGCACCCTATACTATATATAACATTAAAAGTCTAACATTATATATATATATATATATATATATATATATATATATATATATATATATATATATATATGTATGTATGTATGAGTAAAAAGTCAGTCTTACCGTTAGTAGGTCTCATTCACGAAGCTCGTCTATAAGGGGTGTTTAAGGAAATTGCCTATAATATGGCGATTGAATGGGTATCCACTTTTACCCATCGCACTCTTGACTAGTGGAGAGTCGTTAGCCGAACGGGTAGGATAGGATGAAACCTTCCATTATAAGTATAATGAAATACAATGTAACTAAATGTTTTTCAAATTCCCAATCTTAGTTACTTAGGCAAAAGTGAATTGATGCAATTCCATGAAATTTCACTTTGTGCCCTTGCGAAGACGTTAGTGGAGCGTGTGTGGTTTACCGGCACACTAAATGGTTCTAAGCAAAGGTAGCAAAGGGTGACTCAATGTTTGTCATAGTTTGGTGGAGCGTGTGTGGTTTACCGGCACATCGAATAGGTGACTGTAACATGTGAGGGCACCATGTAAGTTTGCATGGTTATTCACACCCGCTTTGTGATCCTCGGCATCCCAGTCACAAACAAGAGGGGCATATCGAGATTTAAACATGCCATTGAAATGTTCAATGAATCTCAAAGGATCTAGGAGTTTTCATAGATTTAAAACTTAAATTTCTTTTTGTTTTTCATGGTGGAAATTAGTGAATCGTCATTCACTTACCTTCAAATATTATGCAACTAGATTACATCATCTCTTTTCTAGGTTGTAGCGTATTGTGTTGGGTCCTAGACTTGGAATTTCATTTGGGTGATTTACCAAGGACTCAATCAATCAACTAACTTGAATTCGTTTTCTCCCGTTTTGTAGATGTCAAAGTTCGACAACTATGGTCTTCCCAAATCCCGTGGAACAATCATTCCACATGAAAATGACATTCCATGATTCGATCCAGGAACAAGAAGTCATGCTTCACTTCCTCCTCCTCCTCCAATTGTTCTCCCTAACCCACAAGATCGAAGAATTGAAAGGTTCAACATCACTAAAGCCCTATTAGAAATGAGACATGAAGATGGTAAACCCGTTTGTGCCCACGTTCTAGGAATGAAATCACACATTGATAGGTTGATAATGTTGGGTGTGTCATTCCCGAATGAGTTAGCTGTGAATTGGGTTTTCCAGTCACTTCCTGAATCATATAATGAGTTCAAAAGAAAGTATTATATGATGGATCATGACGACAACCTCATTGACCTAACTTACATGCTCATTGCTGCTGAATCAGAAATGATTTGGCGAAGCAATGGAGCGTATTTGTTGGGAAAGTCAACCGACCATGCTTCCAAGGACGTTCTAGGAGAACCAACCTGCGTTTGCTGCCAAAAGAAAAGGGCGTTGGATAGAAATCTGCCCCAAGAGCCTGAAAATTCCAAAGATGGGAGAGTCAAAGAGTATGATTGCGCTTCAGGTAAAATTCACTATCTAACTTCGATAAGTTCCTATTCATTTACTCAGAATACATGATGTGATAAGATTGCATTTGAATGTTTTTGCAGGATCGGTGAAAAGAAAGGAAGCTTGGTGAAAAAGCAAGATGAATCTAATCACAAGAAATGGATCTTGATCGCATGGACTTGAAGATTAGATTTTGAGCTTAGATAGTTATGATAGAGTTGTTAGAAATTTTCTTTTTGAAATACTTAGTTTTCAATGGATTTTGCATTGTAAGGACAAATTTTTCTGCTGCTTTTATAAATAAAATAAATTTTGGTTTGACTTATTTATTTGTTTACTTCCTTGCAATGAAATCGTTATGAAAATTGGTGTTTGCATATTTCTACAACAAATGGATATGATTCTTATTTATGGTGTTTATGGAAAGGTCGAGAATTTACGAAATAGGGAGAGTTGCTCATCGCCCAAGTTTCAATTGGACAGAAATTTGGAATCATGCAACTTGGTTGCACGAAGAATGAGAAATTTCATATTTGGAAATTAGAGTAATTCATTGACAAAGTGTTAAGTGAAGGACTAGGAGATCGAGCACACAAAGTTGCGTGTTGATCAAGGTCACCATAAGAGTAACAAAGATATGCGTCATGATTTACTAAAGGTTTAGTAAATATGATTATACTTATAAGATTAAGTGTAATTATGAATTGATTGGAAAAGTTTAAATCAATAGCAGCACGAATAAGAAGAATCAAGTAGGGAGAAAGATAAAAGTTTCTCCATTCTAAGAAGAAGGGAGAGTACCTTTTATGCTTTATGATAGGTCTTAGTGATTAAGAACAATATCTCAATTGATCCTCTAAGTGAGTCTTAGTACAATTGTATGTTTAAGAAAAGGAATCAAGAATTGAAGAAATGGTTAAATTAAAAGGTCAATCATACTTCGTTCCAATAACAAGTCTTAAAGTTAAGATTGTGACAATGAGTGAAAAGCATTAACAAGGTTTATAACATTCATCAAATGTGGAAAGTTGTGATGTCTTGGATAAGACAAAGGCCAACTAGGACCAATTTATGAAGTGTTTTGATAAAAGCTACACTAACTCTTGAATATTTGTTTTGTCAAGAAATGGTTATTGACAAGAGAATCTTATATATCAAGGAGTCAGTGGGAGTCTTAATGGTCTTGAAAGATTTCAAGAACAAATCAAATAAACCTTATCGATCATCACTAGCACACGAGTTGAGGTTTACAACCTATCGTGTTGACATTATTTTGTTTCTGTGTTGTTTCCAATTGAGTTAATTATGCATGTGAGTTTTATGAGTTCTCATTTTGAACGCATAAAAGGCTAGGCACCTTGATCAATGAAAGGTACATTGATAGGAAAAGATGAGTTGTTTAACTACTTGGAAGGCGTGGTGGGCAGCTGTGCTACCATAAGGCAAGAAATCAAGATTAAGAAAGTTCGGTCCATATGAGTTTGAATTTGTCGTAAACTTTGGTTTTAACAAATTCACATGGATAGGAACACATACACCGTTTAAATCTAAGTGTCATAAGATTTCCTCCTTCATGAAAATGATTGTGAGGAAATGCTTTCACTAAGAAAGATTTTAAGAAGATAGTGATTGTAAAATTGCATTCTCGAATTCGATTATGGTTACGGTATCCCTTTATATGATTTGAATTGTGAGGTTTGGCAACTAGTCTTAATTGTTTAGACACACATATGAGCTATCTAAGGAAAAGGTGTATAAGTTTAAGAGGCCTTGATAAAAGATTATCAAAGGATTAAGTATTATAAACATGGACTTAAGAAATTCAATAGTTATTGTTTTTTTTAAAGATAAGATGTTTATGAATACATGTCGAAGCTAGTGGGAGCATAAGTGTTATGTTTTATAATAATCATCATGATAGTAGGAGCATAAATGTTATGATTGTATGATTATTAAGGCACATTTTGCAAGTTGGCAATATTAGTTATAGAAAACAAGAGTTATACCTTGCAAAGTGGTAAGGGTTGTAAAGTTGTTTTGCTATAATTAAGGGAGAGAATATTATGATTCATTTCAAATCCGCAGCAGATCTGGAAGATCTCTACAAAAGTCGAATTTCTCGCGGGTAGAGCTTCGGCTCGGAAACCGCACTTCTCGGGATCTCGGGACTTGCTTCGGGACTTGGGGATATTACTGGGGCTTCGGGGTACTTCTGGCATGCAAATCGAGGTAAAACGGGAGAGAGAAGAGAGAAAATAGCAACCCTAAACGGCTGGCCCTTCAAATCTATTTATAGGGCAATTTTGGCCCTTGCCACGTCATGGGCTTGGTCGTCACTGCATGCGTCATCCCAAGTTGCATCTAGGGGCCTCCCGGAGGTGTCAGGACACTTGCCACGTCATGGCACTGCTTGCCACGTCGTGGTCTCTGACAGTTTTGGGGTTTCGCGCCCCGAACTTCAGAAATTCATAACTTTCGCATACGACTCCGTTTTCGACGTTCTTTATATCGCCGCGAAGGTGAGATCATGATCTACAACTCTCGTTTAGACTCCATTGGCTAATTTTGACTTTATTTTTAATATATTATAAGTATATTACTTATATATTATTTTTAGTAGGCCGGGACAGGAAAACTCCGTTCGAAATTCATAACTCCTTCATCTGAACTCCGATTCCGTCCGTCTTTCCGTCGTTGCACTACTATCGATGAGATCTTCAATTCTCATTTAGATCACTAAGGATAGATATCTATCTACCTTAAATTCACTATTTACATCGCGCTGGGTCGCGTTGGGTCATGTCGGTTCTGTCGCGAAACTTCGACAGGTCATAACTTCTTCGTTATAACTAGGATTTCGACATTCTTTATATATTCGGAAACCTCGTTTCAACTACTACAACATTATCTAAAGATATCAAGTTTGTTTTACACTTAAATTTTGACGCTTATTTTTATTCTTAATTAATCAAACCACCTAATTAATCAATTAAGCACAAAACACATAATACTCAAATAATACACTTCTATTATTTCAAAACGGGTTACAAAGGTTAACCTAGACTATCACATTGCTAAAAATGGTAAGCCCAGAAACACAGGCGTTACAATTCTCCCCACCTTAGAATGATTCCGTCCCCGGAATCACACATTAACAAACAAATGCGGATAGCGACCCATCATGTCACTCTCCGTCTCCCAGGTGAGATTCGGCCCATTCGTGTGTTTCTATCTGACAAGCACTAACTCGACCATCTTGCGTCGCAACTTCTTAGTCTTTCGGTCAACAATTGCCTCTGGTTCTTCAATCAACCTTTTGTTCTCATCGATTCTCAACTCCGAAAGTGGAATCATGTCGGGAACTTCCCCCGTGAACTTTCGCAAATAACACACATGCAAAGTGTTATGAATTCCATTCAGTTCTTCTGGTAGTTCGAGCTTGTAAGCTTGGTTCCCAATCCTCTGAAGAACTTTAAACGGTCCAATAAACCTTGGACTCAACTTTCCCCTTTTACCAAATCTTATAAGTCCCTTCCACGGCGAGACTTTAAGCAAAACCGAATCCCCAACTTCAAAAGTCATCGGTCTTCGCTTTTTGTCAGCATAGCTCTTTTGACGATCCTAAGCTGCTAACATTCTTTCCCTAATTATTTTCAATTTTTCAGCAGTTTGATGAACCATCTCCGGTCCCATAAACTGTTTTTTCCCAGCCTCAAGCCAACAAGACGGCGTACGACACTTTTATCCGTACAAAGCTTGGTAAGGTTCCATCTTAATGCTCGAGTGAAAACTATTGTTATAGGAAAATTCTACCAATGGTAATTGTTCATCCCAATTACCTAGGAATTCCAAGGTACATGCTCTCAGCATATCTTCAAGTGTTTGTATCGTTCTTTCACTCTGACCATCAGTCTGCGGATGGTAAGTTGTACTTAAACATAACTTGGTACCCATTTCTTCTTGTAGACATTTCCAAAACCTTGAGGTGAAACGACTTTCACGATCCGACACAATTGTTAGCAGAACACCGTGAAGTCTCATAATTTCCTTCACATAAGAATTCGCAAGCTTTTCCATAGACCATTTCTCCCTGGCTGCTATGAAATGCGCACTCTTAGTGAATCAATCAACGACCACCCAAATCATGTCGTGACCATTCTTTGTTCTGGGTAGTTTAGTGACAAAATCCATAGCAATGTCTTCCCACTTACCCATAGGCACAGGTAAAGGTTCTAAACTCCCATACGGTTTCTGGTGTTGTGTCTTGACTCTTGCACAAGTCACACACTCAGCCACATACTTTGCAACATCAAGCTTCATCGTCGGCCACCAGTAGTAGGGTTTCAGGTCCCTATACATTTTAGTGCTACCGGGATGAATCGAGTACATGGTCTTGTGAGCTTCTTCCATCAGAAGATCTCTGACTCCTCCTGTCTTAGGTATCCAAATCCGATCTTGGAACACCTTCAATCCATGACCGTTTGTACCAAACACCAGCGTTTTGCCCAAACGTTCCTGTTTCCGGTCATTCTTCTCAGAAGCTTCGCTTTGAGCTTTCTTTATACTTTCTAAAATAGTCGAGACAACTTCAATTCTCAACGCTCTTGGCCTTTTCCTTTCAATATTGACTTTCCGACTGAGAGCATCAGCAACTACATTAGCTTTACCGGGATGGTAAAGTATCTCACAGTCGTAGTCCTTGAGTAATTCTAGCCAGCGTCGTTGCCTCATATTCAATTCCTTCTGATTAAAGAGGTATTGGAGACTCTTATGATCAGTGAAAAGTTTGCACTTCGTGCCATAGAGGTAATGCCTCCATATTTTCAGAGCGAAAACTACCGCTGCCAACTCCAAATCATGAGTCGGGTAATTCTTTTCATGCTCCTTAAGCTATCGAGACGCATATGCTATCACCTTTTCTCTTTGGGTCAAAACACAACCCAATCCAACCCCAGACGCATCGCTATAAACAGCGAAATCTTCAACTCCATCGGGTAAAGAAAGTATCGGTGCCTCGCGTAGCTACTTCTTTAGCTTCTCGAATGCTTCTTTATGCTTCTCACTCCAAGCATAAGCAGCTCCTTTGTGGGTCAAAGCTGTCAATGGAGTAGCGATCGAAGAAAAGCCTTGGATAAACCTTCGGTAATATCCGGCTAATCCTAAAAAGCTTCGGATCTCCGTGGGACTTTTCGGTTGTTCCCACTTCATCACAGCTTCGATCTTCGCTGGATCAACCATTATCCCTTCTTGGTTGACCACGTGACCCAAGAATTGGACTTCACAAATCCAAAAATCACATTTTGAGAACTTTGCATAAAGCTTCTCTTTCTTCAAAACTTCTAACACTTCTCGCAAGTGTCTGCCATGCTCCTCCTGGCTTTTTGAGTAAATCAGAATGTCGTCTATGAACACTATCACAGATTTATCAAGGAACGGATTACAAACTCTGTTCATTAAATCCATGAATGCTGCCGGAGCATTGGTTAGTCCAAACGACATAACCAAGAACTCGTAGTGTCCATATCTAGTTCTGAACGCAGTCTTCTCTATATCCTGCTCTCTTACTTTCAGCTGATGATATCCTGACCTTAGATCGATCTTCGAGAAATAGCTCAAACCTTGTAGCTGATCGAATAGGTCATCAATCCTTGGCAACGGATATCTATTCTTTATTGTTGCCTTATTCAGCTCTCGGTAATCGATGCACATTCTCATACTTCCATCTTTCTTCTTCACGAATAACACCGGAGCTCCCCAGGGTGATGAACTAGGTCTAATGAAACCTTTATCCAATAACTCCTGAAGTTGCATCATCAGCTCCTTCATCTCCGTCGGTGCTAATCGATAAGGTGCTTTTGCTATTGGCGTGGTTCCTGGTAACAAGTCAATACGGAATTCCACTTGTCAATCAGGTGGTAATCCAGGAAGATCTTCGGGAAATACTTCCGGATAATCACACACCACAGGGATACTCTGCATCACCTTCTTCTCCTTCTTAGCATCAATTATGAATGCTAAGTATGATGTACATCCCTTGGTCAAACACTTTCTGGCTTTCATTAGGGAAATGATTCCAGAATTCACTCGGCGTTTGTCCCCATACACCATAAACGATTCCTTCCCTGGCGGGTTTACCTTAACTATCTTCTTCTTGCATAAAATTTCGGCATCATTGGCGCTGAGCCAATCCATTCCCAACACGATGTCGAAACCATTAAGTTCGATAGGCAATAATTCCTCGTGGAACTTATTCCCATTAAGGTCGATTAAGATGTTTTTCATATGATGGCTAACAGGTACAAACTTGCCACTAGCAACTTTGACTAATAAAGAATTATCTAGTCTATCAACAGGCAAGGCTAGTTTTCTACCAAATTCATGCGATATAAAGGAGTAGTTGGCTCCAGAATAAAATAAAATTTGGGCAGGCAAATTGTTAACGAGAAAGGTACCTGAAGCGACATCAGCTTCATCTTTAGCAGCTTCCAGTGTCATCTGGAATGCTCTCGCCTTTGGCTTTGGCGGAATTTTGGGTCTAGCTGCCTCCTTCTTCTTCGGGCAGTCCCTCGACATGTGTCCCTCCTCACCACAACCATAACAAACTTTCTTAGTGAGGGTACATTCATTGGCATAGTGACCTAGCTTTCCACACTTGTAGCATGTGGTCACTACCTCACACTTTCCATGGTGCTTCTTCTTACATTTGTCGCACCATTTCGTTTCACCCCCACTTCCCCTCGAACCAGACTTCGAGAACTTGTTTTTCTTATTGGACCCTGAAGTTCCATCGAACTTCCTCTTTTCGCCAACTTCTACCCTTTCCAGACCCTTCTCTTTCTGCTGGGCCTCCACATTCTTAGCTGCACGTACAACCGTTTTCAGAGTAGTTGCCATCTTGACTGTCGGGCCAAAGTCGCCAAGCAGTCCATTAGCAAACCTCTCAATCTTGGAGAGTTCCGTTGGCACTAGGTACGGAAATAATTTCATTTTCTCAGTGAACGCCATAGCATAGTCGTCTACGCTCATCCTCCCCTTCTTCAAGTTTTGGAACTCATTGTTCAGATCAATCAGATCTATCTCTGAACAATATTGCACCCTTAGTTGTTCTAAGAACTCTTCCCATGACATTTTCAGAGCTTCTCCTCATGGCATAGTATATGCCAACAACTTCCACCAACTTAATACTCTAGTCTTCAGTTGTCTGACTGCAAATACAGTCTTCTGTTTGTTGCTACAGTCGCAACTTTCAAATACCATCTCCATTTCGGAGATCCAATCCATTATTTCAACAGGCTTTGGGCTCCCAGAAAGACTTGGCGGTTTGGCGCCCAAGAAATTCTTGTACATTCGCCCATCGTTGTTGTTTCTCCTTTCCGGATTGTTCCTTCGTTCTTTTTGAGTCCCAACTTGACTCAAAATGCGACTATTGTTCCCTTCCTCCGACTGCTCGGGAATCAATTCAGGTTCCTCAATAGGTATGATAGGTTCGTCCCTATTATTATGCAACATTTGTCGCATCTCCTCCCTTTGTTCGGCTAACATAGCCTGAATCATGGCTTGTACTCTAGCCATGGTGATCTGTTCTGGTGCTGCTGCTACAACAGGTATTTGCTCAATCACTGGCGGTTGATTTCTGTTTTCATCCGCATTTCCAACGCCACTCCTTGTTCTCACCATTTTTTATCTACACACCGAATAAGGTGAAATTTAGATCTTCGTTCATGATAGATTTCAAATCATCCTTATCACTCCGAAACGATTACATGCTAGTTCTAATATCGTAGACGTACGCTTAGAATCCTACACACATAAAGTTTCTAGATCCGGTCGGCAGCAGACCATAGATCCGAATAAATAATATCATATATGGCAACATATAACATTTAGCACATAAAAGCATTTTAGGTAACGTTCCTAAAATAAACTAGTGCTTGTGTCTAAAATCCAACAGACACACATCTCAATTTCCACTTAGCATCCTAAGTTTAAGTCTAGAAATCCTACAAATTCCTAGTTCGCTTAAACTAATGCTCTGATACCAACTGTGACATCCCCAAAATCTCGGCCAGAAAAGACCGATTTCATTTATGCTTTTTAAAATAATATCAGAGTAAATCCTTTTGATTTAAAAGTGTTGCGGAATTTGTTCCCAAAACAAAACATGATAAAATAATATTTATCAAAGCATTTCATCAAGAGATGCATTTTCATTATATAATTAAAACTCGGGGTGTCATGTTCCGATACAGACCATTAAGCATAAACAATAACATTACAAGTCATTCAACAAATATATACATATACAGACTTGTAAACAAAACAACTTGATGGTTCGTCCATCTTACGCCCTTGCGCCACTTCCTGTAATACAAATAAAACTGAGTGGGTCAGGCTTGGGAGCCTGGTGAGCATATAGGGTTTTCAACCCACAATAAATAAATTATATTTAATTTCACCAACCAATCACTATCCCGATTACCCATTCCCGTTATCCTCACTTTACGTCCCTAAAACAACATCTATCTCAAGGGACCTAATCTAGGATTTTCATCAGGGCGGACATTACTGCTAAGGGGTTTCCTCAACAATAGATATCCTAAAGGCAACCATGAGGGGGACAAAGTACACCGGTGAACACATCGTTCACAACACCTACAGGTTATGAACCTGCTAGCGTTCCACGAGACTGTCTAGAAGGAGTCCGTGGTCGTTATCCATACTCCGCTGAATAACTAGGTCAACAACAACAACATCGAGGCCTCTCATCTGTTTATTACACACCAACTATCTACCCATGTTCTACCCAACATATTAGTAGATAAAAATATATATTTTTATACATAGTTTAAAACCTGTATAGCATTTTCATCCAATACATATTTCACATAACAGATGAGGAATACCCACATAGCACGTATTTCATAGAAAACAAATCAAATCTATGAGATTGAAGAGAGTGAATATACATTCACGTACATAACAACGAAACTATACACATAACATGTATTTCGTATAAAATACTTCATAATTATGCGTTAGAAGAAAGTAACCACACACTCACACGTATAAACAACAATATACTTAATACACTCAAACCATACTTGTATTATTATTGCGTTTATGAAAGGTAGTATACACTCACTTGATCAGAAGATGATCAGACAACACTACGGCTTGCAAAAGTAGTAATCCGCAGCAGATCTGGAAGATCTCTACAAAAGTCGAATTTCTCGCGGGCAGAGCTTCGGCTCGGAAACCGCACTTCTCGGGATCTCGGGACTTGCTTCGGGACTCGGGGATATTACCGGGGCTTCGGGGTACTTCTGGCACGCAAATCGAGGTAAAACGGGAGAGAGAAGAGAGAAAATAGCAACCCTAAACGGCTGGCCCTTCAAATCTATTTATAGGGCAATTTTGGCCCTTGCCACGTCATGGGCTTGGTCGTCACTGCATGCGTCATCTCAAGTTGCATCTAGGGGCCTCCCGGAGGTGTCAGGAGACTTGCCACGTCGTGGCACTGCTTGCCACGTCGTGGTCTCTGACAGTTTTGGGGTTTCGCGCCCCGAACTTCATAAATTTATAACTTTCGCATACGAACTCCGTTTTCGACGTTCTTTATATCGCCGCGAAGGTGAGATCATGATCTACAACTCTCGTTTAGACTCCATTGGCTAATTTTGACTTTATTTTTAATATATTATAAGTATATTACTTATATATTATTTTTAGTAGGCCGGGACAGGAAAACTCCGTTCGAAATTCATAACTCCTTCATCTGAACTCCGATTCCGTCCGTCTTTCCGTCGTTGCACTACTATCGATGAGATCTTCAATTCTCATTTAGATCACTAAGGATAGATATCTATCTACCTTAAATTCACTATTTACATCGTGCTGGGTCGCGTTGGGTCGTGTCGGTTCTGTCGTGAAACTTCGACAGGTCATAACTTCTTCGTTATAACTAGGATTTCGACATTCTTTATATATTCGGAAACCTCGTTTCAACTACTACAACATTATCTAAAGATATCAAGTTTGTTTTACACTTAAATTTTGACGCTTATTTTTATTCTTAATTAATCAAACCACCTAATTAATCAATTAAGCACAAAACACATAATACTCAAATAATACACTTCTATTATTTCAAAACGGGTTACAAAGGTTAACCTAGACTATCACATTGCTAAAAATGGCAAGCCCAGAAACACAGGCGTTACAGAAATTATCCAAGGCCTTGTGGAAAGGGCTCCATGGGTTGCTTAGGGCTTAAGCATCCAATTTAGGGTTTCCTTGTTAGATAACCCTAATAGCCTTACTATATAAAGACCCCTTATGACCCAAAAACGTGGCTAAGACTTCTCTAGGGTTTGTAGACGGTTTTGGGCAGCCTCCATCCTCTCTCCTCTTCATCCTCTTGCTCTTGGTGTGTGTGAGCCATTAGAGGAGTGACATTTGTGACTCTAAGCTTTCTAAAGTCAATACAAGGAGGAGTAGAGATTGTTATTCCTACATAACAATCAAGGTATGATCTAAACCCTAATTATATGTTATATTGATTATCATATGTTAGATCTAGGGTTTATAGTCTTGGATAACTTGCATGTACAATAGAGAAACCTAGATCCAAGCATTAGGGTTTGTATGAGCACATAGGATGTTTTTATGACCAAAACCCATCATATATATATATCATGTAAGATTCACATGTGATTTAATAATGTGATATTTACATGTGATTGTATCTTCTAAGATTTAAATGTGAAATTCACAAAAAAAAAAATTAAAATAATTAACGAAGAGCACTTACACAAAATGCATGTGTGCATATAGAGATAATTCATATGTGATTCACTTGTGATTTACATGTGAATCACATGTAATTCACTTGTGATTTACTTGTGAATCACATTTAATTCATATGTGATTCACTTGTGATTTACGTGTGAATCACATATAATTCATATGTGATTAACTTGTGAATCACATGTAATTCATAGGTAATTCACTTGTAATTTACATGTGAATCACAAATTAATCATATGTGAATTACATGTTATTTACATGTGAATCACATGTGAATCACATGTAATTCATATGTGATTTACACGTGAATCACATGTAATTCATATGTGATTCACTTGTGATTTACACATGAATCACATGTAATTCATATTTACATGTGAATCACAAGTGAATCATATATGAAGTACATGTGATTAAAATATGAGTCACATGTAAATCATATGTGAATTACATGTTATTTACATGTGAATCACGTGTAATTCATATGTGATTCACTTATGATTTACATCACATATAAATTACATGTGAATCACATGTAATTCATATGTGATTCACTTGTGATTTACATGTGAATCATATGTAAATTACATGTGATTTACATGTGAATCACATGTAATTCATATGTAAAGTTTGCAAAAAAAAATACTTCAATAAAATTATATTTCCATTTATATATTATACTAATGGATTAGTTTATTGGTCACCGAATCAAAAATCAATTATGGGACAGAAAATATCTTAAAGATTAATTAAAATTTTTCCATGATATGACGCCATTTGAGATTAGGTAACTTTCTATAAAAGGCTTTAAATAAATTGTTTACTTTCCATATATTTTTCAATGAAAGCTGTTTGAGATTTATGAACTTTCTAGAAAAGTTATTATTTAAAATCTCAAGTGGCTTTCATGGAAAAGTCAACAAATGACAATATGGGTTTTTTTTTTCGAAATAAGAGGGAAAATATAAGGGGTTTTGTAGCAATTTGATATGGTGGTGTAGGGTGTACCTGTGAATCCTCATATAAGTTTAGGTATTTCAAGGATTCCTTGTAAAATCCACAATGATAAAGGAGAGCTCCATAATCTCTTAGTTCCATACAATCAAATTCAAGAATAATAAGTCGCTCACATGTAGTTCAAGAAAAAAACAAATCACGCTATTATAAATGACATGTATCAAACTACATTTAAACAAACATTTGTGTATTGCGTGATGTAATGGAATGGAATTGACCATTCCTGAGGGAATCTGATTCCTTCCATTTAGCTAATTTTCATTCCTCAGGCAGGGCAATGGGTGTTCCTTTTTATTCCATCATGGTGTGGAATGAAACCCTTTCTCCATAAGTCTACTCCTCCATTGATGATTATGCTTGTTTCCCTCTCTCTTCCAGACAACTTCTGAATTTATGAGCAGAAACCCTCTCTTGCTTCCTGTTGGAAATACATCGCATTCAGACAATTCTCTACCCCCAAGTAACCAAATGAATGTAACAAATCCTCATTAATACTCATCACATCATAAAATCAATCATATATTTGACTTTGACTATTGAGAATCCAACCTAGAACTTCTGCAACCCGTATGAACTTAGTTAAGACATCAACAATCTTTACTAATTTGTATCAAATCCAAGTTTGTAAAAAATGACTTTTGATTGAAAACTGCCACCTATCAGGGTACAGAACACTGTTAACAATTAACAGAGCCCATATGAACAGATTTTTCAAACGTATAATAACAAAAGGAAAAGAAATTCAAGCCAAGTGATGTGAAGGAGAATTATATAGTATGAGAAAACAATGGGAATAAAAGATTGGATTGATAGAAAAGAAATATCCTAGCATAGGTAGTGTTGAATCCAGTAGAATCGAGTGCCACATGGAGAACAAATTTAAGGTCTTTTGGTGCTCTGAAGTGAGATCGACACACACAAATAGCCGGAGAAGGCGACAATGTTGAGAATTTGGATGAGGAAGGAAGAAAAGTACCTAGAATCCATGGAGAAACTAATCCTCCAGTCATTTGTTACTGTGCTATGAAACTGTTAGAATACAAAATACTGAGGTACTTGATCGCTTGATTGATTGATTGGTTACGAGGAGATTTGCATTCAATGTCATTACAACAGATATTAACATCAAAACAATTAAAAATAATATTGGAGAAGTTGAACATGAAATTGAAGTGTTTCTCTGGTGGTATGAACGCGTCTGTAACCACTACTGTTTTGTCTCGTTTTTGTAACTGTCATCGTCTTCCACCTTTTGCAGCTTACTCTTTAGTTGAGATGTCAGGCGGCAGCTATTCCTAGATGGCTTCGAATTCCGATGATCGGACGGAAATTCAACTTGGAATCTAGTGTAGATCAGGTTGAAGACAGGTTGGAAATGAACTCAGACGACAAAGCATTACAGTTTAGCAATTAATTCTAGATCTGGAGGACGACGATGTTTATTTTGGGGAAATTTAGGAGAGTCAATAAGCGATCAATCCGCGGAGGATGTGGAGATGATGCAACAACCGTCGAAGATTAATAAATATGGATTAACAGTCGCCGATGAATGGAGGAGGGAGATGATCGACATAATCGACCTAATGTTTCATTGTAGATGATCGATTCCACTCCAATTGGACATTCAATAGGACTATCTTCTCCAAATCGATAAGTCATGATCAGATTCAGAAGAAAACGACCGACCTAATGCTTCATTGTAGATGTTCCGATGAACTATACTCACATCCTGTCACACTTCAACGACGATTTCAAGATTTGAGATCCAACGATTTGAGATCGGAGGTGTGATGAAGAGTAGAGAGAGCATAAAGAGTTGACGTGATTAATGTCCCTGATTTATTTTAATAAGATGCCCCCACTCCATTTTATTTTCAGATATTTACCAAAGTGCCACGAAGCATCCTAAACCTCTATTATTTTAATCTAACGATTATTATTTAGTTCTCGGGTTCTCGAGAAACTTTGAGTTCTCAAATGATTATTCCTCTCTCTCTCTCTCTCTCTCTCTATATATATATATATATATATATATATATATATATATATATATATATAGGGTTAGGTTATTTTGTTTCTAGTAACTATTGTGTGCCAAAATGCACAGATCTGGACCATTGGATGCAATATAATCAAATGTCATGATCTGAGGGTCTATGATAGTATAATAGGATAACATGTACCATATAATCACACAAATTACAACATAAGGGCATTTTAGTCAATTAACCTATAATAAAAAAAAAGGAAATTTTTAGATTTTTAGGGATAATTAGTTCCGTTATTTTTAAAAATCTGAATATTTTAAATTAATTCAAATTTAAAAATCTGATTTTATTTTGTCAGAATGTCAAACATTAATTAGTAAAGATATTTTCAATTTTATTCTTGCAAAATATATTTCCAATGCATATATTTTTTATAATTAACCTGGTTTAATAATTTAACATATATTCTTCATATACATTCGAACGTAAATACAAAATCATACATATGCTTACAAACTAATAGTCTTATACAATTTAATATAGTTGTACATATTATAACAGAATATCATCAAAAATGAATAAAAATATTAAGAAATAACATTATTAAATATACAATTATTAAGCAAATACACATGATCTTCATCAATGGTCCAAATAATGCACTTTATTCAAACTATGATGAAAATGTGATATATTATCGTAAGAATGTAATTCTTCACAAAATATACTTGTTGTTGAACTCGATTCCAAATCTTTCTCTTGTATGCTCAACATTGAATTCCTTCTTCAAATCATTCTGAAAGAATAAGATGCATTATTCGTTAGTATTACCATTGAAGCTAATGTACTTGTTGTTAACAAACATTCTCAAAGACATTCTAACAGAATGCATTTATACAAATAAATTCGAATACAAACATTACTTATTTAATATAAACTAAATAATTGAGAATGATAGTATATTCTAACAGAATGTATTCCATTTTTCCTATCTTGCAATGTTTTTTACTTTTCCTATCTTGACAAATAAAGAGATTGAAATCGAATTCTGTCAGAATAATAGTGTAAAAAATCAACAATACTCAGGAAGCAAAATGTAACTTACTGAATTGTGTTTTCAGTTATACCGAAATTGTCATGACATTTCAACCTGTAATGTTTAATTTAGATTCATGAATATTAGGTTTTGTGTTTTTTTTTTAAAGTTAAAATACATTATAAAAAAATAAAAAACAATTGGAAACTAACTTATTTTTAAACTCATTTATTTCATAAATGTCAGAATTTATGAACAATTTCGTTACTTCAAAATGACTTTTAGCTTCACCAAGACCTGTAAAAAATGTATATCCAATTATTAAAATTTATATAAAAACAGTAATTATAAACATCTATATATAAAGACTGAATACAAACCATTCCAAATGTTTAGCTTCAAAAACTGCATCACGATAACATCAAAATTAACAGTCGGGTTATTTTTTAGGTATTCTGAAATTTGATATGCTTGACTTCCAAAAATAGTAACCTTCAGATGTACAGAACTAAATAAACCATAAAATAGTATATTAATATTAATTTGTGATTAATTAAAGATAATAAATAATAAATAAATAATACAATATAATCTCACTCTAGGTTGCTAAGAGTGACTTTTATATAATGCTTGGATGGTACTGGATTTGAAGTTTCAAGATGCCTAAATGACACGATATGTCCAATAACATCTACACAACAGATACCACAAAAAAATAAAAGTTTAGGATTAAATTCGTAATATTTAAATAATAAAATATATAACCAAAAAAACAAATGATAAAAAAGGATTTTATTAATATTTTATGACTAACCAAAGAATGTGTCTTTTGGGCATGTTTGTTCTATGATAGAATTAAAGTCAACAAACATAAATCCATTGACCGGACCCGAAAAATCATCACATTTTTTTAGGATGCTTTTCAATCCAAAGTTAAGGTCTGTTTATGACCTGTATAACTAAAATCATTAGTAACAGCAGCCATATTGGGTTTTATAACTATATAACTTTCATCTTCCTTTAAAAGATGACGAAATCTGGAGAAATTCTGATTGAGGACACGAGCTTGGTATTGTGTACCCTGTTTAAAAAAAAATTAAAAATTATTATGTTCATGAAACATGTCTAATATTGAATGATGAATAAAAAATATATCAAATACAACAAACCTCCTCATCCATGATGATCATTTCAATGGAACAAACTTTATTATTTCTGACAAAGTTCCAAATTTTAAGCACCCGAACCTTGATATGCGATTTTTCATCTATCTGGTCAATGTTATTTAGGTAAACCTTATTTCCTATTTCCATTTTCTGCAATAAATTTAATCATTATAGAATTGTAAGGAAAATTAGCAACCTTTTAAATTAACAGCAAATCAAAGTAAATGAAACAGCAAATAAAAAAAAACATATTGTAATAGTTAAAGCTTTGAGGTTGTATGGATTAGGGTTAAAGATGTTCGCATATTGGAGTCAAATGCAGTTCACGTGTAAAAGTAAAAATGTTCGCATTTGGTAATACAAATCAAAATTGGGTTTCGCATATGAGGTTGTATGGATTGGGGTTAAAGATGCGAAGGTGATTATGGTTAATATTCATTTCGTATTTGGTGAGACAAACAACTCAAATGCGAATGAACTAAAAAAAAAAAATATGACTGGAACATGCGAAGAAAGAATGTGAATTTTACAGTAGAATGCGAATTGGGGAAGAAAGCTAAGAATTTCGCATTTTTATTATACAAATTGATTGATTGATTGATTTGTCTTAATTGTTAATTGCGATATATGAAATACTTATCAAGTTAGGGGCAATATGGTCATTTTGAAGTAAAAGAAGCCTTGGTTATTAAATGAATCATACGAAGGATCTGTTATTTGATTTTGGAATTGGGGCGAAAATTAGCAACCTTTTAAATTAACAGCAAATCAAAGTAAATGAAACAGCAAAACAAAAAAACATATTGTAATAGTTAAAGCTTTGAAGAACAGTTTTTTTTTAAAGAAAATAAAGTTCTCATTTTTATTACTAATTTCGTATTTTGTAATCATTTTCATTAACATTTACGTCTTTTAAACTGAAAAGGTAGAAGAAGAACATGATTAAGAAGAATTAGCAAAAGGAAGAAGAAGAACATCACTAATAAAATGAAAAATGATAGAAACTGGTAAATCAGACAATTAAGAGGTTAGAAATATTAGTAATGCTGATATTTTAATACACTAACCTGATATTATAATTTTTGAAGCGTTGCAGAATCAAGAAGAATGAAGAAGAATACGTTTGCAAATATTACTATGGAGCAGAATTCGTCTGGAGCAGAATGGTAAAAAGAAAATAACCGTATGAATGCTATTTACGTTTGAATAAATAAGAATAAGAATTAAGAAGATTACGTTTGAAAAAGATAAATATTGCAGATTTTTAGGGATTTAATTTGCAATCAAAATAAACAAACTTTCAAAATTAATGCGTGTTTTTCGAATCTGAAGATTGATTAACATATTTGTTTGCAGATTTTTCCGGAATTATTGATTTTGGATTGTATGGCATTTACGTAAATATAGATGAATAAAATGAGCGGGAAAACTCTATTTTGGAGGTCTTATAGATTGACACGTGGCAGAGTTCTACTTATTTATTAGAATTAGGATAGGTGTATTTAAAATAATTAAATATGTATAAACATTTGAGAAATTTGAATTTATATGAAAAATAAGAAAAATATTGAATTACTAAAATTAAAGTGTTTTTTTTTTTTTTTTTTTTTTTTTTTTTTTTTTTTTTTTTCTCTTTTAAATTTAAACAAACCATTTAGATAAAATAATCAAAGCAAATTAATGAGATTTTATTTTAAGATTTTGAAGTTATAAGGAAAGTCTATTAATGAAATTGATATACATTTATTATTAAATTTAAATACCATATGAAATTTAACAAAATAGGAAAACCACAAAATTACATATAAAATAAAAATTAATTGAAAATAACCACAAAACAACATGTGGCAAAATGAATAAGAGTATGATTAGTGGCAAAAAAAACCTTCATTTATTAGAGAAGACTAGATTATAATATGTAGAAATCACGGTTGATATATTAAAACTTTTTATATAGATAAAAACAAATGTAAAAAAAACTAAGATATTTTCAATTATAAGTAATTATGAATTAACTTGTTAAGCAAAATAAATACGGAACGTTTGGAAGCGTTTGAGAGCTTCTAGTATTTGATAAAACGCTTCGCTTTGAATTTTCGTTTGACACTAAAAGCTTCTAGCGTTTAGTTTAAAGAAAATGCTAAAAATCCAAATGTTATTTTACGTAGCATTTAATAAAACGTTACCAGCTAAAAGCTATTCGTTACCCGCTACAAACTATTTTACCAAACACCCTTAAGAACTTGGATCACCGGATCAATTACATGCATTTGCCCATTTTGCAGGAAAAGGCCAAAGCCGCAAACCAGTTGCGAAGATTCATGTTATATTGCTAAATTTCTTAATTTTTTTTACAAGATTAAATGATAGTTAATTTTATATGTATCCCAATTGTTTTGTGTAACCTATCGGCGTTGGTGAGTGTATGTACCCTATGATTTAATAATTTATATGAATGAAAATGTACATATAATATCAATCTTAAAAGAGTTGCCCACTCTATTATTCTTTTAATATTTTTTTTGTAAATTCGTTCGTTGATCATTGTAAATACAATAAACTAGCTGAAACTGCCAAACTAATAATATAAGTTTTAATTTGATATAGTGTTAAATGTGTCAGCATATAATATAAGTTTCTTTGCTTTTCATATGGTTGTTGCATTTCAAACTCTCGAGAATATAATTAGGTGAAATTATTAATATTATTAAAAATCATTAAAAATACATGGTGCGAGAAAATTGGGTTAATATTATAAAAGCCTTAAATTTTTAACGTATAATTGGAAAAAACCTTGATATTTTTTTATTATTGTTGTGGCCACAACTTTCTCGCAGAATTATCACTCTAGCCCACTTAACGAGTTTCAAGGTTAAGTTGGTTAACTTTTTTTTGCAGAATTAATCCTAAAAAGTTCAAATTTAATCCTTGAAGTTTGAAAAAAATTACACCACATGGTTTTTTAACTTTATTTTTCCTTTTTTGTATACTTTATTTATTTTCGGTTTTTTTTATAAATATATGTACATTTTTTATTTTCTTTATATATATATATATATATATATATATATATATATATATATATATATATATATATATATATATATATATATATACTTTATTTATTTTCATTTTTTAACTTTATTTTTCAACATTTTTTTTAAAAACTTTTTACATTTTGTTTTCTATTTTTTAGTGTATATATAAAGTATATTATAGTTTTTTTTTTTTTTTTTTTTTTTTTTTTTTTTTTTTTAGGTTTTTTCATATTTATTTTTCCTATTATATTTTATTTTTTTCACCTTTTTTTTTTTTATATTTTTTCTACTTTTTGTTATTTATGGTTTTTCTAAGGTTTTTTCATATTACAATTTTTGTTTTCTATTTTAATATTTATGGTTTTTCTAATGTTTTTATTTCCTTTGATTCAAGTAAACGAACTTGAATTCAATATAAAGTACTGTAACAAGTTTTTTTTTTTTATAAAGATCGACTATTATTATTATGTTTTTTTTGTATTTTTTACTCTATTATCAAATTGAAAAATATTATCTTGAATTTAATCTATTGATATCACATTTAGAAATATGATTTAATTTGCAAGTTATATAACACACTGAAACACTAATTCCTAGTAAACAAACTATATTTTTTTTTAATTTTCATTTTTTCGTAACATAAATATAATAGCAATAACGAAAAAAAAAAGAAAATAAGTTGGATCGAAATTACAATATAAACATAACTACTTTATTTACTTGAATAAAAATAAAAAAACAATTACAAAAACTATAAATTATCAAAATTGTAATATACTCTAATATATTAATATATTTTATATTTTTTGAAAAATGTCAATAAAAAGATAAAAATAAAAAAAAACAAATAATTGGAAAACAAATAAGAAAAAAAATAAAAATAATAAAAAGATGAAAAAAATAAAATATAATACGAAAAGAAATATGAAAAAACTTAAAAAAAAAAACTCTAATATACTCTATATATATATACACTAAAAAATAGAAAACAAAAGGTCAACAGGTTTAGAAAAATTGTTGAAAAATAAAGCTAAAAAATGAAAACAAGTAAAATATATATAAAAAAGAAAATAAAAAATGTATATATATTTATAAAAAAAATGAAAATAAATAAAGTATAAAAAAAACGAAAAAGAAATTTAAAAACCCATATGGTGTAGTTTTTGTCAAACCTCAGGGACTAAATTTAAACTTTTTGGGATTGATTTTACAAAAAAGTTAACCAACTTAACCATGAAACTCGTTAAGTGGGCTAGAATGATAATTCTACGAAAAAGTTATGACCACAACAATAATAAAAAAAATATCTAAGGATTTTTTCGAATTATACGATAAAAATATAGACTTTTATAATATTAATCCGACAAAACTTTATGCATCTAGTCGCATGATCAGTAATTTTGAACGCGCGTCGCATTCTCTTTATATACTTTTCGCGCCAAATCCCGAACTTTTTTTCGTTTCCATAAAATCCCTATACTGGAGCGTCTCCGTTAACAAACCCCTCCATCTCTCTCACACACAAACACAGAAGGTTTTTGCAACTGTGCACGGCGACGATGGTTCTTCAAGATCCGTTAACGCATTGCGAGCAAGAAAGTTAAGAAGATTGATGTAGAGACTACTTCCGGTTCAAACAAACGGGCAAAAAATGGCAGCGTTTCTAGTCTTTTACACGGCGGTATAAAAATATGTAGATCTGATGTGAAAACAATTCTGATTTGATGAAAAAATTGTATGGATTTGTGACAATTATTATAAATCAGTTTGTGGTGCTGTTCCTAATTTGAACGCACATGGTGTTTTAAAGTTCTTACCAAAAAACCTAGATATTATGTGTTTCAATTTAGGATTCGGGACGTTACAACTTTGATATTGTAGGTAAAAGGTGCAGCACCTTCTTTTAGGTCTGCAAAGGTATTTAATCATACTTTTGAAATATTCAGAGCACCGATCTTAATTTCAAAGAAAAATATGCTACATTGAAGTCCTGGAGATGATTATGCACAATTGCAGCGTTGAAGTCAAAATTAACAGGCTTGGGCATATGATGATGTTTCATAGAAATTTGTATCAGAGGTATTCAACGTTTTGATAATTTGTAACTCAAATTAGAAGTTCTATTATTCTAAGTAATATATAATTATCTATATATATGCTTCTAAAAAAACTGATAATTGTTTAGAAATAATCTAGCCTGTCACTTCTATTGATTGGTTTGAACTCCTTTGTTTCTTCCACTTTTAAATTTCATATTTTAATGCCCACTTGATGAATATATGATAATATGACCTGTGCTCATTTGCTTTACAGGATGTAAATCAAATGGTAGGTGATGATGATGAAGCTGCTTCATCTTCAAGGAAGGAATCAAATACTGAAGAAATGGTATGTAAAAACTTTGATCTTGTTGTAATAATAAAAGTAGTTCCACTCATTACTCAAAGGGATTTTGTTTTATATTTCATTTTGAATTCAACAAACATTTGGCTACAACTTTACCATGATTTATTACTCCCACCAACTAAACTAAAACAAAAAACAAATAACATCATAATGAGTCAGCATCTTGCTGGCCCAAGTCGCCACGTGGTTTAACTTTAACCTTGCTTACATGGCGGCAACGGTTTGCCACATAAGCAAAGATTATGCGCATAAGCAGCTGATGGAAACACATTCAATGGTCTTCCTTGTGGGATTTCTCCACATAACTTATTTGCCCTGAAGTTAACATGCCCTAGTTGCTTAATCACCAACAAACTCACAGGTATCTTTCCTCCAATCAAATTGCTCGATATATCCAACCACCCTAACTTTGACAAACTCCCCAAACTTGGAGGAATTGTTCCTGTTACACGATTCCTTGAAATATCAAACCTTTTAAGGTTTCCAAGATTCGTGATTGTACTAGGAATATTCCCTGAAATTTGGTTGCTTGAAAGATCAATGTACTCCAAGAAACCACCTTTAGATAAAACTCCTGATAGCGACCCAAAAAGTTGATTTGAATGCAGATCAAGAAACCCAAGCCCATTTGGTAACACCATTTGTGACAGATTTACCCTTAGCTGGTTGTTTGAAATCTTGAGCTTCTGTAAGCTAGACATCTTCTTCAAGAAACCAGATATCCCTCCTGTAAAATGGTTATCAGAAAAGTCTATGGAGATCAATGACTCTGGTTTTGTAAAGATTGGTAAAACCCCTTTGAGATTACATCCAGCTAGATGCACATCTGACAGCTGTCGACTTGTAATCCATTTAGGAACACTTCCAAGATTAAACTTATTGTAAGAAAGATCTATAGACAATAACGAAGGGATACCCTTTGATAACACCCCACTCAAAGGACCCGAAAGCTGATTTCTAGAGACATTAAGTTGCCATAGATTTTGTAAATTTGAAACAGAATCGGGGATTTGACCTACAAGCATGTTGAAACCTAGGGATAAGGTAGAAAGAGACTTTAACTGACCTATCCTAGCTGGCACTTGTCCAGTCAGCAAATTGTTGCTTAAAGACAAGTCTACAAGATTCTTTAAGTTACATAAGGAATCGGGTATCTGACCTGAAAAACGGTTATTCGATAGGTCAAGAAACGTCATGTTTGACTGGAGTCCTAAAACTGTAGGGATAGTGCCTGATAACATATTGTAACTTAAATCAAGATACTCCAAACTTCCTAAATTTGGAAACTTTAAGGTACCCGAAAGCGAGTTTCTTGCTAAATTTATCTGAAGAAGGTTTTTCAAGTTTCCTAAGGTTTGAGGGAGAGGGCCAGTTAGGTAATTTCCACTCAATGAGAGAGTCTGGAGTGACTTCAGTTGTCCTAAACCTACAGGGATGGTTCCCTTAAGTGAGTTGTCTTCCAACACAAGTTGTTGAAGATGTATAAGACCTGAAAAACTTGACGGGATTACCCCTGATAGCTTCTTCATCCCACTGATCACTAAAACCTTCAACAACTTTAACTCACCTAAAGTAGGAGAAATGATACCCTTCATGTAAAGGGCATTATTGCCAGATGATCCTTGTAAAACAACCCCAGTCACCCTCCCTGTGACTGCGTCACACTGGATACCTACCCAGTCTCCTGAACAACAATCTTTGCCTACCCAAGATGACAGAATACCGGAAGTATCCTTAAAGATTCTGGCTTTGAATCCAATAAGGGCTGCCCTATCGACTTCTGAACATGAAGGGGTAGTTTGGGCTTGTGAGAGATGGAACAGGGACAAAATGGTCAAGATTTTGAAAACCCATGAAGGTTTCGGCATTTTTTGATGTGGGTTTGATTTGGTTGATGGAAATAAATGATGGGTATTGGGATTTCAAGAGTCGGATATGAAAGTGTATAGGCAAAAATATTAAAAAGGGGTGTGAAAAAGGTTTAAAATCTATCTGTTTTTCACTTAGAGAAGAAGGCACTCTCGTAATGATGAAAAAGAACAATATGATATTGTTTTGGAGAATGTCCCCTTATTTATAGGGGGAACAATGACATGACATTATAAGAAGATTTGGTTTATAAATTACTTTTAACACCCCTCAACTTTAGGTTACTTTCACTTTGTACCCTTAGCATGCTATTTTTGTAGCTATAATATGGAAGTAAACTCGTCAATTTTCTCTTTTGTTTCAAAAGTTTGTTATATATTGTGATTATATGTGGTCAGGTTATTAAACATTGTGATATATTAAGAGGAAAAAATATGAAGAGATTGATAGGATATAGGTAAAAAGGTATTCAATTTTATTTTCAAAACGTTTGGTGTAAATTATTAATTTTTTGTTAATAGTTGGACTTTTTTTTTATCTGCATCAAAACAAATCTAATTTATGAAAAAACCAAGAGTGATACGGGTTCTGTTGAGAAGCAATAAAATCCAAAGATGATGGGTTGGAATTGAAATTGGTTGGGTTAGGGGTAAAAAGTGAAAAATGTTTGAAAATTGAGGGGGAGCTTGACTTTCAATGGATTCACATGAGCGTGGTTTCACGAGTCCCCCAAGTCTATTTGTACCGTTTCGAACGTTGGAGCGCAATTATTCAAAATTTGTTTAAACTCAGTGCTACCAATTGTAAAAACTAAAAACATGTTCATAAATTCATAAACTGTAAATAAAATTCATTTATCGTTTTATTTTATAAAAGCACCTCATTAAATTTAATTACAACGAACTTAATTAAGATTAGGAATTCAAGACTATATTAAGAATAATTTAACATCAATCATATAGTATTATGTTAGGCAGTTTTGTTAAAGTTGAGCAAGAGTATATAAATAATTTAACATGTATCGTAACAAACTATTTAAAACTGAATTATTTTTCAGACCTTGCCATCTTTTGTATGACACATATTAAAGATTGCTGTTTCGGTTTTATACTTTTATAGAACGTACCATTACTTTCAAAGGAATGAATGATATCTACTATTCATCACTTTAATTTCATAAAGATCAAATTTTCAAACAAACCACTTTGTATTATTGACATTTTACAGTGACTTTTAGAAGTACAAACTACTTTTTTCTGACTTTATAACAAACTTTTCAAACGCGATTATTTTGATTTCAATATCCTACCCTTCTAAAAAAACCCAACGTCATAAAACCAACCAAATTTGAAGTATAACAATAAGAAAACACAATTATGTCCTAAAAAGTAACCACTTTTTTCCAACAACATGATTTTCAAAATTTACTTATTTTCACTACATCACAAAATCTAAAATCTCTTTAATCAGAGCGTACAAGATTTCTGAAACCGAAAGCAACCAAAACCCCAAGCAAAAATGATGGTTTACAATTTTTTTTTTAAACCAAAAATTTCGGTTACAATATACAAGTTACAACACCATTTTTAATACTATAGCTATATACTACATTCTAAAACAAGTTTAATAAACAATTTTTGTAATTTTTTCAACGGTATAAAATTGCAAAGACCTCATTCTTCAACCAAGTATCTATTTCTTCTAGCTCCAAAAGCCAATCTCTACAAAAAAAAAAACAAGTAACCCATGGCCATGTTATAACATGTCTCGTATTTGGGTCGGGTTATATTTCCATATCCGGATCAACCCGACCCGAATAGAGAGAGTATTAGTTTGTTGCTTACAGTAAAAATTTGGGAGTAAGCTTTTAATCCAGTAAGAAAACGAATGTAAGTTGGCCTTGTTGATCCACTCATTGGTATTGATCTAATATTCGGGACAAGGTACTTTGCAACCTACACAATTATTTTTTTAAACATTATTTATCCAAATTAAAAAAAAAAAAAGAAAACATATTTAGCCTAGTAGCAGTAAATTGGTGAAACCAATATTTTTCTTTATAAAATATTTACCTCATCTGCGGGTTCCGCCAAAACATTTATAAAAAACTTCGCCTACAACAACGTAAATTTAGTTTTTATAAAAAAGAATAATACAAAATAGGAAAGAAGAATAAATTTATCCAAATACAAATCAAACCTGCTTTGTATTGGCACCCGACATTAGAAGATCCGTTGTAACCATTCCTGGCTGCAAATCAAAAACTCAATATACATATACATATATGTATATGTATATGTATAGGTATACATATATGTATATGTATATGTATAGGTATACATATATGTATATGTATAGGTATATGTGAGAGAAGTGTAACATACCGATAAGTTATGGACAACAACATTGCTTACTTCTTGCATACGTAATTCCGCCTTGAGGAATAATTAAAGAAAGTGGATGATGTCAGAATGATAACAGATATCCATACAACACTTTATCCAGACAAAAGTTACAAGGGTAAAAAGGTAATAAACCTGTAATGATTTTGTCAAATGTACAACACTACGTTTAGTTGCTCCATATGCAGCAAATCTAGGTGTTGGTCTTCCATCAGAACCTGCTCCATCAATATTGAATATATGTCCTCCTCTGCCTTGATTAAGCATCATTTTCATTGCCTAAAATATATACAGAAAAACCTATCATCCATGATTTTATTTTATTATTATTTTTTTAAATATAAGTTTTTTTTACCTCCCGGCAACAGATCATTAAACCAAGTGTGTTTGTCGTGACAACTTCACTGATGATTTTGAAATTGGAATTATTTATTTATCGAATAAAAAAAAGTGGTAATTGAAATAATGTTGAAAGAAAGAAGAAAGCTCACTCACATAAGATCCTCGTCTGAAGCCTCTGCTAGAGGTTTATAGCTATATGCATTTGATCCCGCATTATTAATCTGCATTTGTTTAAATAGTATGGTAATATTTAAGGTTAAATGCAAGAAATAAAAATGGTGATAAAAGTCCAAACTACCCATATATCTATGTATTGGAGGTTTTCTTGTGCATATTTTACTAGATTTTTCACATCATTTCCATCACGAACATCGCATTTTGTACCCTGAAAATACAAAAATACAATAAAACTAGAGATATTGTATGTACTATGTACTATGTACTATGTAATGTAACACGTTAAAAAAGTCAAACATTAATACAAAAGGAAATGATGGACAAAAGTATCTCTAGGTAGTAGAGGTACCCACACATGCTGGACCCCACATTCTGTCCTTAACGTTTGAAGAGCAGATTCAACCCTTTCAGCTGTATAAATTTTGTTAGTTAATAATCATTTTCCATTCAAACACAACAGTTATTCATGGAAACAAGAAGAAGAATGGAACATTATAATTTGTTTACTTTTCAAAAATAACTAACATTTTTAAGGGTTTATGTCATATTTAGGCAACCAACAAAGTTCTGACTGTTCCCTTTGTTACTTGTCTATGTGGCATACACCTGTCATCCTATGTGGCTAAGTTGACAAGTCAATTTTTTTTAAATGTATAATCAGTCTAATATTTCAGATTTGAACAAGCTTGTACTTACCAGACCTTGAGCATATTAAGACATTGTCACCTGCTTTCAGAAACTCTTTAGCTAAGGCATAACCTATTCCTGAAAAACAGTATTTAAATCAGCAAGAAAACTATAATTTTCAAATAAACAGTAACTCATATTTACATACCAATCATCATCCTCATATTTTTCCTTTAATTTCCATAAGCATGTCATCATTTTCTCAAATGTTTTTTTAAATATCATTTATCTAGACAACAGTTAATAAGATTAAAACAGACTTATGAGTGGATTTCTACCAAATCTTTCTAGTAATGTTCTGTAAAAATTTTGACTTTTCATCAGTGCTGCATTAAGTCAGTCAATATCTCATGAGTCATGATAATGACACCAGTGATCTTCATGTTTCATAGGCCACTAGGAATAGATATATAAGCATCACTAATGACTAATGACTAATGACTAATGACTAATGAACATGAAGTGGTAGAACCACCTTGAATGATCCATAGAAAAACTAGCTTAGACAAATTTAAGTTGCTTCCACTTTTGTTTATCAATAATATCACACTTACATCACAAAGTCACACCCTTTCAGGATCACATATTCGTTTGTAGTTGGGTACCAAAGTCTATGAACAAAGCAATCGAAACAATTTCCATTTATTGTTTACAATACACAACAATAAAGACTCCTAAACGCACATTTTAGGATATCCCATTTCATAATTTTGGACAAATTTGCATCAAATCAGTGAACAAAGTATAGAAATGGATCAGAAATCTCTGCAATTCACATCCGAAAACCTAACCGACTAAAATGATTTATTTCCAGAGGGCAAACAATAGGAACAGAGAGAACGAAACTTGAACCTTTAGTGGAACCGGTGATTAAGATATTGTAAGGAGGAACCATCGGCTGAGATTGTCCAGGGGACGAGGAGCACACCGAAGGTTTTGAGATGAAGGGTTTTTCGCAGGGTAGAGTAGTGGAAAAACCGAATTTTCTGGCGAGGGATAGGCGGAGATGGTGGTGGGGAAGAGAAGAGAGAATTGGACGACAGCTTAGTGATGGTGGAGGAGAGAGGGAGCAGTTGAAGTTGAAGAGGGATGAAGTAGCAGTTGCAGTAATCGCCATTTGAGAATGTGGAAGACACCTTCTGAGAATCTGAGCTCCGGTGTTGTTTCGGTGGTGGTCGAAGGTCGATAACAAGATAAAAACCAGCCCCCTTCCTCAGTACCAAGAAAAAAATGTAGTAACGATTTTGCGTTTTCTTAATAAGACTCTTGTTAACTTCACAACAATTTTTAATCGAAAAAACCACTAAAAAACTAACATTTGATACACATTTAATCCGTTAATCGTATTTTATTATTTTTTTTTGTTTGTGAAACAAGTTAGTGACCTTATTTATTTGTTGTTTGTTTACTTCTTATTGCCTTTTAATAAGATGCATATTTGAATCTTTCTCTTTCAGAGCGTTTGTTTATCTCTCACTAAACGCATACCACGCTTTGCGAGCTTTGAATCTGTCTCTTTCAGAGCGTTTGTTTATCTCTCACTAGATGCATACTCACGCTTTGCGAGCTTTGAATCTGTCTCTTTTAGAGCGTTTGTTTATCTCTCACTAAACGCTTACTCACGCTTTGCACAGATAACAACTATATATTTGAAATATTTACAAATCTATATTTTTTAAATATAAAAATAACGTTAACTTTGATATAATAATTCTTATACTAAGTTGATATAAAATATTGATTATTTTAAATTATATAATACGATCGATATGACAATATAATTTCAATTGTCTCAATGTCATATACTTACAAGTTATTCATGAATAAAATTAAATAAAATATATAATTTAATGTTATTTATAGTATTTGTTGTGATTAATGATTTTTAAAAAAGTTACTTGCTTAACATTTGAATTTCTATCATTGTAATTATTTAAAACATCAAACATTGTTTTTTAAAAGAAATAATATAATATTTTTTTATATAGTATTACTTTAAGTTTGTTGTTGTAAGTTATTATAAACTATTTATTTGGAAACACTTAATAATTATAAAAATAATTATAAAAAATATTTTTATTTAATTTGGGATTACAATTTAGGTTTTGTATTTTATAACTTTTGGAAATTTACAAAATAATCTATGGATTTTCTTTTAAGTTTAATTGACATTTCAATTTAAGTTAACCTTTTAACGTTATAGTTAAATTAACAATTCAAGTATTTTATGCAGATTATTTAAAAGTTGTGACTTTAAAATAATAATTATTTACATACAAAAACATATCCAAACTAATAAGTTAAGTTTAATATGTTAAAAATTAAATACACAATTTTATAAGTAGAAGTAAAAGATGCTATTTTAATATTGATGTTTAATTATTTTAGGATTACAATGTATGTGTTGCATTTATTTAACAATATTAACCAAATTTATAATCATTATTACAAAGAAAATGAAAAGTCATGGGAGTTTTAAATACATGTGATGAAAGAAAAAATACATCTTTTATAATATAGTATTATATATATATATATATATATATATATATATATATATATATATATATATATATATATATATATATATATACAAGGTTGTAGAACTCGTTACTCGGTACCTGTTCGACCGACTACCGAGTAACGAGTACTCAGGAGTACACGGGGAGTATTCGGATTCGGTAATTCATGTAGAAATATTTATAGGGAACTTGTATATGTCAAAATCATAAGTTAAAATCATAAGTTGATTGAAATATATAACAAAACTATATACATGTGAATACACAAAATCTGAAAAACACATAATGGTCTCACTTCATGAATAATTAGTAAAATTATATATATATATATATATATATATATATATATATATATATATATATATATATATATATATATATATAGTAATAATCACATGCGTGTTAAATAATAAATAGCTAAGTATCGTATACATATTAATCACCGAGATGACCGAGTTTTACAACATTGTTCAGTTCAGTAAGGACTAATCTGGGAGTACTTGGGATTCTGTAACTCGCCTCGGTAAGGGGCCGAGTAGCGAGTACTCGGAGGAGTAATCGGCCAACTCGGCGAGTTTTACAACAATGTGTGTGTGTGTGTGTGTGTGTGTATATATATATATATATATATATATATATATATATATATATATATATATTGTTTTTTACATCTAAAACTGAAATACACTTATGACCAAATAAGATGTGGGAAGGAGTCTGAATTGAAAAAAGACACGCTTGCCCATCTACTTATTCTATTCACGCACACACCTTCGCCTTGACCTCTTCTCTCCATCGTACACACTTGAAAGTATAATGTTGTAATTGAAAGAAATGATAGAGAAAGGTAAATGATCATTTTTCTTATTCAGCACAACAATTCAGAGGTTCCAACCAAACAACATGTTTAAATTCAGATCTTAGAAATTTAGACCTCTTAAAAATTCAAATCCCGACAAACAACCCTTAATCATCGTATCTACTCCGATTGAGCCTAATTTTGTGGCCCAAAACATTAAAAGCACATTCAGTGAGTCCTCTCTAGTGATGCAAGAGATTTCTAGCCCGTTACCTGAATCCACTCCCATGGATCAGGATTTTGAAAGCGCTATTGTTGAACAAGAATTATTACCTTCAGAAGGGGCTCAAGCTTATGGAATCTCCTTTAAAGCCCCCGAGTTAGATATTTCAAAAGGCAAAAGCAAGTTGCATGAGTCTAAATTTATGGATGTCGCTCTGCTTCAAAACAAAGTTTTTGATTTGGAATAGAGCTCAACTGAAAAGGATTTGATTATTGGAAAGAAGGACATTTGAATCAGTGATCTTGAAAAGGAGAACTTCGTTAAAGATGCAAAGATTTCAGAACTTCAAGCAAATCTTGGTGGTCTAACTGCTTTATTATTTGACATGAAACAATGCTTCTAGTTCTGGTATAGCCAATCCAATTTCTCAATCTATAAGTGAAAGAGTTGTTAGACCTGCTTCGAATGCTAATCTTGACACATTTTTATCTTCTAGTCCTGCTTCTGCTCAAGAAAGAAGAAAGAAGCAAATCATGATTGAGAAATTGAAAGGGAAGATGCTAGTGATGAAGCATTCAGACTAAAATGCTCCAGGTGATCACCCTGAGATGTTTTTTTAGGGTGACTTGGAATGGTTTATGATGATGCTACTGCGTCAGTGGTGATGCAATTCTAGGTTTATGATGATGCTACTGTGTCATTGGTGATTAAGCTGAAGAAAAACTAGTATCACATTGTTGATCCCAAAGACTTATTGAAGTTTTTTGAACATGATATCCGAACTTTGTCGAACTTTTAAATAATTTTTGAGAATGAATGGTTTGAAGCTGCTGCAAAAGCCTTCACCGGAATGGTTGCTATAATAATTGACAAGAGTTGTGGGCTGGGGCATTTGATCAGGCAGACGTGCATCTCGTGGAGAAGCCTTGAAGAGAACTAAAATCAATAAACCAAGGGGGAGATTGTTGGGCTATATTTTGTGGTTTATGCTTTGTTTTTTATGTTTTATACGGTTCTCGGTTATGGACCGAAATCTCTTAGTGATTTCGGCGGGCTTAGTGTTTTCAGTGTGCTTGTTATGTTTGGGTTTTAGGTTATTGGTTTAGTATAAATACGGTCTGTGTATAGCTATTCTAGGTAAATGCATTTTTGGGAGATACTAGAAACTCACGGCTAAAAGTAAGATTGAATGTACTTGACAATTGACCAATAGAATTGTGTGCATTCATTGAAACGTGTTCATTGATTCTTCTAATTGTTTGTTTCGCATAGTTGTTTGATTAAGTTTCTGCATTAACTCAAACAATTGCATTGATACCTTAAGAAGATCCCAGTTTTGGGACTTACAACTATCCTGCTACCAACTAACTGATGGGTTTTGTACATAAGAACATTCCTAAGTGCGCATACAAACCCTAATGCTCGGATCTAGGTTTCTATATTAAACATGCTTTGAATCCAAGACTTATAATGACTAATTAGGTGTAAGAACAACACATAACCAGAGTTAGAATCATACCTTGAGACACTTGTTTGATCTTTTTGTTCTTGGAGCTTTAGAGTCACAATTATCACTCCTCTAATGGCTTACAAACACCAACTAGCAAAGAGGATGATTTGAGAGAGAGGAGAGGGGAGGAATTCGGACAGAGGTTCTCTACCTTAGATGTTGTGTCGAATTCTCTCAGCCATAGGGTCTATTTATACTTGTAGACTCCTTAAGGGTTACAACTCAAACCCTAGTTGGATAACTATTATTCAAAGCAATCCAAATCCATTCCTTAGATAACCCCTTGGATGATTTGAAGCAATCCTTAGCTTCTAGAATCCGTCCAATGCATATCAATATGGATTTACAGTCTAAAGTTTAACTATCAAGCAATTGACAGTTTATACCCTCTTATTTAATTAATCTCCTTAAGTCACCAAATTAATACTAATTAATCTATGACTTATATTAATCAAATAACTATATTATTATTCCTTATATTATTCTCATAATATATTAATAATATCTATTCTCTCATAATAAATCATCCTACCAAGTTGCTATGGTGAAGGCAACCCAAAAGGACCATGCACAATCGGGTCAAATACTTGCCTAATATAGTTGCAGCCTTAGACACTATTCCAACAGTCTCCCACTTGGATAAGTCTAGTAACTATATGCGCAGGTACATTCCGATTTGCAATCGTAGCTCTCAAAGATGCTGTCAAACTCTGATCTAATCAATTTTGTCCTTTAGATAAGGGATCATACAGTCCTCTGTTAGATATCATGCTAACAATACTATGGAATAGTTAGTCTAGCATTTGGTTTCTCGATATCCGATTTATTTGACATAGAAATTAATCGAACACATCAATTCAGTTCTGACCGGGCCCGACACATAAGTCAAATCAATTCAGCTCGGACTTTGAGTCTTACTCAACTTGACATTGCTTTGTATCGGTAATTCTCCCTTCTTCGAGTTTTCCATACTAAAACGTTTTAGTACCTTCTCTAAGTAAGTGTTCTGACTAAGTCCTATTAGTCTCTTACTTCTCTCTCTTACTATCCTTATTCCCAAAATATAGGAAGCCTCTCCGAGGTCCTTCATAGCGAAGCACTTCCCGAGCCAGGACTTAAACTCCTGGTACGCCCAACGTACCAGGTTGAATCTCCACAATCATCATTTCCTAGTACACCCAACATACACCATGTACGTCCAATGTACTAAGCTAAACCCAAAACACTCCTAACTTTTATCAATCATAATTTCTTTGTTCCAACTCCATTTTCGACGATCTTTATATCCACTGAAAGATATTGAAGAGCCACTCAATATTATCTAACTATCTTGGATTAAAAATTTCTCGAACAAAAATCCATATTTCATGCAAGAACCCGACCTACGACTTTTCCCTTTCTACCATTCAACCTAAAACACAACTCAAGGGTTAAATCTCTTAACCATCATTATCTCCTTCCACAAGGACTAAACTTTGCCTCCTTAAGGCCCAAAACCTTTACACAATCAACTTCCGGCCCACAGACCTGAAATAAGAAACGACAGAAAACAAGATGTTACAACGTAGGTCCTACTACAATGTGGTTCACTGTATATTGACTATCTACTGATTTAGACCTAAATTCCGAGATGTCACATATATTGAAGTTCGAAACCTATCATTTTTGCTTGATTCTGAAAACAATCTATGATGAGCTAACTTAGATTGTTGTTATTTACATGTTTATAATCTTTAAGCATCACCGAAATAGATTTTGATAAGCATTTTGCCGATAAAAATTGGACACAACATCCTTTATCTTTTTTTTGAAAAAAATAAAATGTTTATATATATATTTAATGTTAAAGACTATTACAAATACCATAAACCACAACAAGAAAATAGAGGATGTATGGGTCAAAGCGAAAAAGTTTGTCAAATGTAAAAGCTTTTTCAAAAAAAAAAAAAGCTGAGAGTATTTCCAAAACATATTATCGAAAATCGAAATATTATTGGGAAACCCACTAAAAGAGCCAAATAGAAAAAGGAAAATGTTAGGTTTTATTTGAAATAAAAAAAAAGTTTAGGTTTAAACAAAAAATCATAAAATGTAAGGTTTTTATACAATTAACCTCAATAATGATAATAACAAAATTAAATATCTAATTTAACATGTTTTGAACTTTAGGATATAATCTAGTATGTTTTGAACTTTAGGGTCTAATTAGCATGTTTTGAAATTTAAGGTTTAATTTACTCCGTTTTGAAGTATAGGTAACCCAGGAATTTGAAATAACCAGTAACTAAATCAATACATTTGAAAAAAAAAATTAAGGTGTAACTTAACACAACTTAAAAAACTAAATGGCGACGAAGTCAAAACCTTGATGACAAATGTAATCAATAATCCTTCTTTGAAATGGTTTCATCCGTGTATTCACTACAATAAAAAAAGGTTGCTTGTTCTCATCGTCAATCTTTCTCCTCAATCAAAAGAGAATTTCAATTCTAGAAGATGATGGTAGAACCCTTCTTCTTCTTCTTCTTCTTCTTCTTCTTCTTCTTCTTCTTCTTCACACACATCCTTGCCGTTTACCTGAATAGATTACATAATACTATTAGATATACAAGTATTGGAGTTAATTATTTGAATATAATTATACTATGTCATGTAATCACTTTTAAGACACGCATCCAAACATCTTCAAGATGTATTATGAACATGAAATTCTATAATAGAGACCTCAAACACCCTTGATCATTTATGTTCCATGATTTACTTCGTACATAAATCATAATAGCCATAATCGGGCGTTATATAAGAATGACAGTTTTATAGTTTACCAATTTTCTGATTATCGAAATAAAAGGATCAATGGAAAATTGTGTTTAACCTACCGAATAGATGGGACACAAATAGTTCCTCTAATCATTCATATTTTGTCATGATAAGTAGTCGCTAAATAGATAATTATGCAAAACATTTCCCACTAATCATTGATACTGGCCATTATTCATTATTTTATGTTTGACAACACATATTCGATTCGTTATTACCTTAAAATTCACATAAACAATATTCAACTTTTAAAAGTCAATCTTTCTGTTTAAGCTTTATAAAAAAATAAATTATTAAACTCTTTAAAAGTCAGGATTTTTGTTTAAAATTTATATAAAAGAGAAACAGTTGTATACGAGATGTACATTTTAAATAGTTTGTGGATGCACAAATTCATAGTCAAAATCTCATTTCCAAACAAAATAGTTTGTTCCTATTTTCAAAAACTCTTTACAAAAACATTCCATGAAGGTTAGAAGGTACATCCATAACATATAGTATCTCGAGTAGTAAATGCACATAACAATTCAAATCAAAGAAAGTTTCAAAATGCAAATATGTAACAAAGACATGTTTACTTACATCAATTGTTGCATGTACACTACTTCACTTCTAGTGTCGTTTGGTTGTCTATTAGTCACCTAAAGATCAAATAAATTATGTATTAATTGTTAATTACTTTCTAGATAATTAAACTACAGTTTATAAACCTAAAATACTCATTTTCCATCATTCATAAACTTACAGAAAATAATGGAGGTATGAAAGTGGAAAAGAATAATAAAAATAAACGTTTATGTAAATATAAGCAAAGTTTTACTTGGTCGAGTGGAATTGTTCTCCGTCGAGTGAAATGTCCTAACCTCATGACTTCGATATAGCTAACTATATATATATTTTTTTTAATCTATAATACTTCCCCTATTGTCCACTTTATCAATGATAATCGTATAAGAGACTTTATCAATAATAGAGAATCCATGATTTTTTTATTTATTTATGATGAGTTTCACATAATAAACCTTAAAATTTTCCGATCAAGTAATTCAAATAAGCCCATACATATTATTTGCCTTTATGTTTACATTTTTTTTAATATTTGACAAAAATATTATTATTCAATAGTTATATATAACTAAAGTGTACCATAGATGTACACAATAAATTTATCAACAAACAATTCAATTAAAAAGCCATATTAAAAATACATAACAGAATAAATGGTATCAAGCTATGTCGTGCAAAAAGAAACGTATTTTTTTAATAAACAAATATTTACATATCTTTTTAATATCTTTTATAAAAAGTAACCCAACAACCTTTTAGTTAATAATAATAATTAATCACCTTTGAGCACTAACCGTTTTGACTATGATTGAACAATCAATATTTTTCTTACCCATAGTCTAGTCTTATTTGTCATAACCAAATTACACATTTATCAAATTTATCAAATAAAATGACATTATTTTGATCACGCATCATTTCAATTTTGTATTTCCAGAAACATTCAAAATGCACTTCAACCTTCCAACAATTCGGAAAACAATTCATTTGTCTTCAAACGGCTACAAAATTATTACGAGTGAACATTTGGTGAGAAGACCATCGTCATCATTGGGTGGAAATGGAATGGTGACAATTATTGGCATCAAATGCTTATTGGGATTCGCACTATTGCTGAATTCCAAGATCTGCACAACCAAAAAAGTTTACAAAAAGCTAAACCTAAATTATTCATTACACAAATGCAACTGTCTTCCTGAATCCCCATTGGCTAGAGCTCCAATATTGTATTAGATTAGTATACATACATGATACAACCCCCTTCTTTCAAATTTCAACCACTAACATCAGAGTCTTAGACATATACAAAGAGAAATGGAAGAGGGTTTTGTTGCTGTATCGTTGTATGAGTGCGCGCTAAGCAACAAAAAGGAAAAGTAATCAACAGAAATGTGTGTTTAGTGAGTGATGAGCGAAAAAGGCAACAGAAGCACCCAACTTTGTCAAAAAGTTTATACATTAGGAAACCCCTTTCTTTTACTATCAATTTACCCACAGCTTTATCGATTTTTGGGTGCATACTTCCTCCTTGTTCGTCATTGCCAGTCCCGCGTTTTTTTTTACCATGAAATGATGAGGTGATTTGAAGGTTTGATTTCCGAAATCTGTAGATAATAACGAAAGAGATGAAGATTCGTTGCGGGTATGCTGTAATTTGTTCGACTGGGGTTTGATAAGGTATTTTTATGCATCGATTTGGCGGTTATATTTGATTATTGGTGTTTATGATATCAAAAACAAGTCTTTGATCTGATTATTATGGGTTTTTGATATCGATCAAGGAATCTAGGGTTTTAATTTGGGGTATACGGATTCATAACTCGACGCAACTTCAATATTCTTTTCTCGATCGATACCTTCTTATCTATAGAATCTTCAAGCAACAACCAAAGAATATTAGAGGCTTTAATGACCGGTTAGTGTTATTGCGCCATGGATACTGGTTTTCACTACGATAGAACCTTGAGCTCTGGTCTGAATCGACATGCCATATCCTTCCAAACAAGTGCAGTAGCCAGCACATCGGAGATGATGATGATGGGTGATTACTATCCAATGAACAGTACATCAACACTAGGCACAAGGTTTTCAAATTGTGATATAGCAAACAGCAGTTCAGGGTTTACAAAAGCTGGGAATCCGAATTCCTCTGGTTCTGTTCTCGCTGATTCCATTCCAGGGTTAAAACACGATGCAGGCTTGGCTGTCGAATGGTCTTCTGAAGAACAACATAAGTTAGACGAAGGGCTTTCCCAGTAAGTGTTTTTCATTAATCATTCCTAATTTTCTTTCAAACCCCCATTTCTTTTCTCCCTTTTCTTTCTTCTTTTCGATCATATGAATATGATCTTGTACATTATTTGTAGATTTGCTGATGAACCTAGCATCATGAGGTACATCAAGATTGCTGCTACATTGCGTGATAAAACTGTTCGTGATGTTGCCCTGAGGTGTAGGTGGATGGCTGTGAGTTTTTTTTATTTACTCAATAAATCTTTATTGGCTTTCATTGATTAAAAATTAATCTTTTTACACTTTTAAAATGCTAACAAGATTATATATAATTGGCAGAGGAAACGAAGGAAACAGGAGGGACTAAATATGGGGAAAAAGTTGAAAGATAAGAAGGTATACAGTAATACTTATGCAAATGCAACCATACATTTTTTATAAAAATATCTTTTAGTATAAAAAAAAAAACATTCTGATTTCTGATTTCTGATTATGATATGTTTTTAGGATACTTTGGTGGAATCATCTACAAAGCCAAGTATATCATCAGTTCCAACATTAAATGTGGCTCCATTTTCTGTTACATTGAATAATCATGTCCAGATTGACAATATTACTTTTGAAGGTATAGATAAATAAATATAGTTCATAGCTGAAAATTATCCTTCATAATATTTACATTACTTTTATTTACTAATTGATGCAGCATTAAGTGGCTCAATAAGGAATTTACTAGAACAAAATAACCAAGTTATTGGTCAGATTTCAGCTAATATTTCCTCAATGAAAGTAAGCATTTCTTCTAACTTTTCCAAACATCTCAATATATATAATTATATTGGTGTTTCTTTTTACAGATTTTCCCTCATTTATTCTAATTTATTCTACAAACACTTTTTTATCCGAGGAAAAAAAATTAATTCTTTATATTTATACATCACTTATTTCATGAGTAGCTGCAGGACAATATCGACCTTTTCAACCACATGAAGAATAATATAACCACCATATTAAACAAGTATGACAATAATTCTTTTTTTTTTTTTTTTTTCTTTTTCATGTATGTGTTCATTCACTTTATTTATGTTAATTTGGCGATTATTTTTATTAAAAAAAAAAAACAAAATGCAGTATGAGGTATATGCCTGGGCCACCATTCCCTGTATCACTAAACGAAGATCTTGCTCATAGTATTTTACCAACATCAAGTCAGGTAATGAAGTTTGAGTTATAAGTTATAAAAACAACAAGTAAAATTGTAAAAAAAGAAAATATAAAAAGAAATTATGTTTGTTGATATTTTCAGACAATGATGTTTGAGGGATCAGGTGGGATGTATATGAAGCAAGAACCAGGGTTTTGAAATGGGAGTTTGGTTGCTAAGTACAAAATTAAAGGTGATGTAAATTTAAAATAGGTACACTGTATTGATTGCCTTTTCGGGTTTAAATCCAATGATATAAAAAAGAAAATTCATAGAGATTACATTTTTGAAAAAAAAAAAAAAAAAAAAAAGTTAAAATGGTTAGGTCATTTGCTTATGTTTACCCTTTATAGTCTATACAACAACAAAGTAGGCCCTCAAAAATGTACTTTTTGTTCCTTGTGTTAGACCGAAAATAAAGATCTCAGTTTGTAGAGATTTTAGCTCAAATTAATAGGATGACTCATGACTTGTTGTTCTTTGCAATTTGGTGAATTACTAATTGAAAATTGTAACCTTTTAATTGTTTTATGATATGGTGGTCAACAAGGATGAAGGGGATGTTTTTTTTTTTTTTTTTTGGTGCGATTTGTGTCGTTGGATTTGATTTGTTTTGTATTGATGAAAAATGTGAACAATTTGGTGAAGAAAATGCAACATAAACATCTCACACATAAAACAATTGTCATGACTTTACTAAAAAATTGGTGGGAAGCATTAACAAGCAAAAAAAGAGTTTAGTAAGTTAGCCAAGTCTTGGAGTTTTAATGCAAAAAAGTGACTTATTTGAAGTCTAAGACAACGACCTTCTTGCTATTTGTCTAATATTATAATTGAATTAGGCGAAAATCTATTGTGTAGAAATAAAACTATGATGGTTAAAATTATGATAAATTTAATCCATTGATTACAATAATATAATTATATTATTGATATATATGGTATTAGAAAATTTTATATCCTTGTTATTAATTTAGAGTTAATATTATTTATACTAATAATTGCATCAAGTTGTTTCTTCCTTAGTTATTTCTTATATGTTATTAATGTTACTCATCATTTACTAGCAAACATTTTTCTTATTTTGAATGTTAGTTTTATTGATAAATTATAAAACAACAAAAGATAAGTTTCAATTGGAAACTATATATGTTGCCCATGTACCGTATGGGACGTGTGCGTCTGATTTGAGTGTCGTTTTTGCTAAAAGATGCATGTGGGATAATTCAACCCCTAATTTTCATAGACCGGAACGGATAGATAGAGGCGGGAAAAAACAAAAATAAATAAATATACAGACCAATATATAAAAAATATACCAAAAGAAGAAAATGACAGACAGCAAGGGATGAGAAAAAACAAAAAAATTAAATATGAGGACAAATCCGGACTTTGCCTGGATCGTTTTTTGTGTTTTTTATGAAAAAAAAAATAAAAGTTTAGTCTGTAAGAACCAAAAGTGTCAAAATTGCTAAAGAATTAAAGAGGTAAGTTTTTAGAAAAGTGATCAAAGTTGTCAATTCCTTAAAATTTTGTGGTCAAAACTTTGAATATTAAAAGGTCACTAAAAAATATAAAAATTTTTATTGCAAGGACCAAAGATGTCAAAATGATTAAAGAATAAATTGCAAAATTGACAAAAAGCATACATGTTAACTATTCCTAACTTTGAACACACACACACACACACACACACATATATATATATATATATATATATATATATATATATATATATATATATATATATATAACTTTAGAAACTATATTAAAACTAGATTATGACCCGCGGGGAACATATAAATAAAATGCAAATTTATATAGATATTACAAAATAATTATAAAAACAAAAAAGTAGGGTTATTGGTATTATTGACATGTGTAGAAATTACACTAAAATAGGTAAATATATATAGCGTTGAAGGACCTCTTTATAGACAACATTTTTTTATTTTATTAGTTCAATGATCTCGCTTGTCACATATAAATACCTTCAAACATTTTTTACTTGTGACATGGAAAACAACTATATATAGCCAACCATGCGTGAAAATGGGTCTACACAAGTATAATCCAACATTTAACAATGTACTTTCAAAATACATTGTTATTTTATGGCTATATTACGAAATATAACGGTCTATTTCAAAAAATAGCAACTTATTTATGTTCCTTCAAAATGAACCACATAAAACCCCCCACAATCTACTATAATAAATAAAAATAATTTTCCCACTTGTCAATCTCTAATGAGTTTTGACACTTATCAGTTTATGATATTTTTTAAATAAATAATATCCACATGTCATTTTATGGTTTTTTTTTATTTTTATTTTTATTTTTTATTTTTATTTTTTTTAATTTTTAAAACTAAAAGCCACATAATCTTATACTTATATATGTAAAGTATCAAATGTACTAAATATTACAATAATTTGCAATTAATATGTTTAATTCTTTATTTCAAAATTTTATTCTAAAACATACTTACTATTTACATTTTAATATTTTATTTTTCTGTAATTAACCCGTGTGATAAACGGATTTTACACCTAGTATTAAATATAAAAAAACTATAACCAATAAATCTACAATGAAGCTAATCATCTCCCTCCACTTCATCTCTAATATCAGATCTTTTTTTTTTCCTTAATCTAAGTTATTGTCACTATCATTGACAATGTTAAGATTCATTGATGACTTCTTTTTTTATTTTTTTTATTTTAGGGATAATATGACAGAAATCATTTATCATGTCCATCATTTATGTTTATATCTTCGTTTTTTGGTTGATTTTGATAATTTTTCTTCGGTTTACCACCATCTTTTTTTCAGGCTCCTTTTTTTTTTTTTTTTATGAAATAACATTTTTTTTTTTGTGAAATTCGTTCTATGGTTTTGAGTATGTGTAGGTACGTTGATTTTTTTGAAGTAAAGAAAATAGGGCTTTTGTTCCATGTTGGTTCCTGGGTTTGGTTCTTATTTTTTGTGATTTCTCATAATCCATTACATTTTATTTTCTATCTTTATCTACAATCTTTATGTATAGAACACTTTATCCATATAGTCATTCACTATAGAGTTTAATGAAGGAAAAAAGAAACACCCCTTTAGTTTTATTTACTTTGCAAATTATCGAGCCTCTATGCAAAGCTTACAACATAATGAAAAAAACAAAAAACCCTTATGAGGTAAATGCCAATTACGATACTACCCCTTTTCCTCTTGTAACAATTATCTCACTTCAAAATATCTGCTTTTGTGTTTTAGCACATTATTGATAGCATGAAAGATCCAAACATTGTTGCATTTTGGTTAATCACAATGCCTCAAATTGTGGGAGGATTTAAATATGATAATGAAGTCAAACATAAAATATGGTGGTAATACAAGGTTCTTCTATTTCTTATTTATTTATTTACTTATTTTTTAATTCAACTTCATTACGAAATTAAATAGCTTCTTTTGTTGATATTAGTGTTTCTTATTTAGAAAAATATGTGATATGATCAACTTCGTGATGCTATAGCAATGAGAAAACTTGGATGAGCAGGAAGTGAGATAAATTTATAATTTATTAACTTCAATGAGAAATTAATTAATTACAATTTTGTTATTGAATTTGAAATACAACAGGGATTATATCAATGGATCATGAACGTGCAAGAAATGATCTAGTGGTAGTAAAGAACATTCCTTACTATAAAGCAAAGAGCAAATTAGGGGCAGAAGTGATGAAGCTCAATTGTTGAGAAGGTATATTTCTTATTCTTATTCTGTTACTACCGGAGACATAAAAAAAACTTTCTAATGAGGGCGTTCATGTCTTTTGTACAACCCGTATGTTATATTATGTCATGTCATCTCTTGTCTTGTCTAATGATTTTTTACAAAGGTATACACACATGTAACATCATAATTTCATTATATATAACATCCAATTTTTACATTGAGTTTACTGTTTTTAAAAATAGGATTAAAAAGATGGAACCAAGAACCGAACACAACATCAATTTTTTTTTTTCAAAAACAACATTATACATCCAAATTATAAGTATTCAACAAAGAACCATACAAATGAGTAAAAATATATAATTTCGAAAACAATATCAAACTTACAGATTAAAAGGATTTAAGGAAGAAATTCATACATTTATTCGACTAATCAGACTGATGGGAAGGTTGAAGTTTTTTTGCATTTGTTTTCTACGTGGGAATTATGACATAATGTTTGTGTAAATCGATTATTAAAAATGTTTGAAATATATATACAAGTCAATATGATGAAAGTTAGCAGGTAATCAATTGAAATCTCATTTAAACTTAAAATAGAAGATATCATGCTTGAAAGTGTATTGGTTCATAATAATATCAAAATATTTTGAAATTTGAAATTAACACTTTCCGAGATTTCAACATATAATATATTTGGAAAGCAATTTTGAATGAAAATATAGCCTAAATTTAAGGTTTACATTAATAATGAACCAATTTTGTAGTTATAAGTTTGGAAAGAATTCAAGTATCATTTTAATTCAATTCCTACATTTCATTTCCTAATATAACGGATTGACTTCTTGTTTGATCAAGGTGACGTAAGCAAATTGATCTAAGGGTGTAAAACATATAAAAAAAACACAATCA